>NW_027362761.1:893531976-894204476 GCF_046119375.1 Phyllobates terribilis | reverse complement strand
CCCCTCCCCGTGCACGTGCAAAGCATGGCTCTTATAGACCGCGCTTTGTTTCCTCCCGGCCGGATTTGTGTGATCACAGTGCCGCAGTGCTCTATTGCGTAGGCACCGGGGAGTCCACAGTGATTGTATGTGAATTATTCTGACTATATATTATGCTAATTGTGTACATGATTTCTGGTGATAGGTTTAAATAAGTGTATTAATTTGAAAGATACTATAATGGCATGGAATAATTTGTCACCTTTTCTCATGCGAGTGCTGCCAGTTTTTGCACATTGCTTGGTGGTCTTAGCTTCTGTGGATGAGTGCGCCCAACATTTTTTTTTCAGGCTGGTCCACCTGAAAAAGGTTCTTAATAAATGTAAAAAAAAGAATGAACACTTGCACTGCAATTCAGGGCTGTGGAGTCGGTAAGCCAAACCTCCGACTCCTCAATTTCCATGACCACGACTCCCTCATACATGGCTCATGTTTAAGTGATACATTTACTGTAGCACAGATTCATCTCAGCTAAAAGTCTAGACCCTTAGATCAGGAATAGGACAGACATTTATAGGACATTTCATAACTTTCCCAAATTCTTATGAAAAAATATTCCCCACAAACTGCATTGAACTACTGTACCCAATTTATGATTTATTTTAGGAGTCGGAGTCGGTCCATTTTATACTGACTCCGACTCTACAGCCCTGCTGCAATGTTAAAATGACTTGCTGTGCATATATTCAGTCTTTTCAACTTCTTTTAACCCCTTCAGGCTTTGAAAGCTGTGAAGTGGCTTAAAGAAGTGACCTGACCATTCTTCTAGTTTATATACAAGTAAAAAAAAATACACCAGTGGCAAAGTCGCTGCAAAAACTACCAAAGAAGACGCTTCAAGAAAAATACTGCCGGTGGTTTCCTGAAGCACCTTCTGTAGCAAAACTCAAGGGTAAGTAGTCATCTAAGACGCGGTGTGCACATACCCTGAGACTTGCATCCATACAGTGGGTGCTGCTTCATTTTGTATTTTTTAGATAGATAGATAGAGATAAAAACAAATGACATTACTTTGGTAATCTTATTTTTCTTTTCTTTGTATCCAAAGGTCAAAAATGTGTCTATTGGACATTGGTTGCTAGAGTTGATATGAAAGCTACAACAATGCATTATAATGATCTAATCTTCCCGCTCAGGACTTGCTTATGTCCTTGTCCAGTCTTGGAATGTCCTGCATATATTGTGCGGAGATAATCATTTACTTAATAACATGATAGCAATATTTAACTTGTCCCTCTTTGTATAATTATGGCGTGATTTGTACTCAGATTTTCACTACAAATGAATACAGTATCAATGATGAGTGGCTGCCAAACACAGGCAGTGCTGCTTATCTGAAAGGGGATTTCCACTCTTAGAAAAGTGGACCCCAACCAATCAGATAGTATTTAAAAAAAAAAAAAAGTTACTTGCCCTCCCCTGGTCCAACACCAACTCTCCGCCACTGCTCTGGTCTCTGTTTACTGGCTGCAGCTCCGACATGATGACTACAGCTTGCTTTACAACTGCAGCCAATCACTAATCTTGACGGCTCATGCTGTCAACAACAGTTCAGCTCCATGATTGGCTGCAGCGTTGATGGTATTACAGCTGCAGCCAAAACACACACTGGAACATTGTCAGGAAGATGACGCTAGACCTGGGGAGTGTATCATATTATTATTATTATTATTATTATTATTATTATTATTATTATTATTATTATTATTATTATTATTATTATATTTTTTTTATTTTTTTTTTTTTACTATTATCTGGTTGGGGGTCTACTTTTCTAAAAGTGGAAAACTCTTTTAAGAAAACAATATCCAGACTAAAAAAACGTAACTTTTTTTTAATTCAGTGTCCACCGTCCACCATCCACCTTAGTCATTTAAGATTATTAAAGGGTCTTTGGCTAACTCACACAGACCTAAAAATAAGAAAAAATATTATATATTGCTATTTTTACCTGCTGCATTTTTATACTTTTATGTTGTTGCATTATTGGTGATTTATCATCAAAGACTAGCTCCTAAAAATATTGGGCTTTTTTATTTATTTTTATTTTTTATACAGAATTTCACCATTGTTTGCATGGTGATACTTCATTAATAGAACATAGAGGACAATATCAGAGGACTATGTGAACACTGTGAACCACAAAGCCAGAAATGCAAACTCCATGTGGATTTTTTTTTATAATTGTTTTTCTATTCTGATAACGGAGATTGGACATCCAAACTTTTAAAAAAGGCTTCCTTTCACAGAATACAATGAGATCTTTCTATGACTGAAGATTAAAGGGGTTCTCCGAGAAGTAATCCAAGATGTTCCTACTTCAGGCTGCAACCTGTCCTAGTCAGGTATGTGAACTAAAATAGGTGAACTAAAAAAACAGCAGAACATAATGGATTACTTCTTGGAGAACCCTTTTAAATAGGGCTGAACTGCAGTTCCCTTCTCAGCATCTGGTCAGGAGCCCACACAGTGCAGGGAAGATCTGTGATGGTGTCACGGAGCCATCATTCATAGCCTGAGGGCTTAGGGCTCATTCACATGCCAGTTTTCCACATACGAGTGCTAGTGTGTTTTTTTTTTCGCGGATAGCACACGTAACTATTACGGTCTGTGAGGCTGTTCACATGTTCCTTATCTTTTGTGTACTGAGTGGTTCGTGAAAAATCGCAGACACGTGTCCAATATTTATGGTAGTGTTGGACCAAACTCTGCAGTGAAAGTTTGAGTCCATGAAAAAAAGAAAATCAGATAGCATTTTTATGCCATCCTGTGTAAAGTCCGTTTTTCACTGATCAGTAGGAGAAGGTGGAGAAACTTCTTTTTTTTTTTTTTTCTTTTCCCATCAGTGAAAAAAAAATTACACTGACTAATGAAAATCAGTCCGTTTTTCTGGTGCGTCAAAAAAACGGACGTCTGAATGAGGCTTAAATCCTGGCATTGAAACACACACTGATCAGAAGGTAATGGCAGATCCTAACTATCCTTTTTAAATCTCACAAATACAAAAAGTCTGATACTACTTGAAGGGGTTTTCCCACAAACAAAAGTTAATTTTAATAAATATATCTTGGAATAATAATAATTTCCACAATTGGGTGTGTGTAAATAAAATGTTCCTGTGCTGAGATAATCTTATAAATGTGCCCCTGCTGTGTACTGTGTAATGGCTGTGTCTGACCGTACAGGAACATGGTCTGATCATAACACACATCTCATGGACAGGAGAGGAAGCAAAAGAGTATACAGACATCACAGCAGGGGATCACAGCTGATTCTTTTTGTGAGGTAAAACATTTCACTGCCTGTTTTTAAACAATGTTTTACTTCAAAGAAAGAATCAGCTATGATCCCCTGCTGTGATGTCTGTATACTCTTTTGCTTCCTCTCCTGTCCATGAGATGTGTGTTATGATCAGACCATGTTCCTGTACGGTCAGACACAGCCATTACACAGTACACAGCAGGGGCACATTTATAAGATTATATCAGCACAGGAACATTTTATTTAAACACATCCAATTGTGGAACTTATTATTCTTCCAAGATCTATTGATTAAAATATACTTTGTTCATGTGAAAACCCCTTTAACTAAATATTACTGTCCACAGCGGACAGGACTGCAGCAGAATAGGGCTATGCTCATAGGCCACAGATTAAAAAAAATCATTAGCTGAAAATCTCCTTCCGTCTACATTGGATTGTTTCTGCAACGTGTGCATGGCTCTTTACAAACCCCATGCAGATGTGTAGAGAAGTCCTATTATACCCTCAAGGCTTAGTGAAGCTGGATTCTATTGCAGACTTTTTAGGCTGAATCTTAAGATGTTTCTATTTGATATTAATGCCTGTTTTCTCGATGGACATGGTGTGGGTGGTATACATTTGCTTTTTTTGTTTGCATGGATTTCTTTTACTCTACATTCTCTTTTAATAGTGAGGGCAGGTAGACAGGTTCTGATTTTGTTAACCATTATTATTTTGTTCATATGCAGTTAGCCTTACAGGAGGAGAAGTTAAGGCTAGAAGACGAGGCTTTATATGCTGCAAAGCGTGAAGCTGGCAGGGCAGCCAAGCAGAAAAAGATTTTGGAGGTGAGGGGATGGGAACCCCAATATTACAGCTAATATTTTATCACTACCATAAAGTATATGAAACATTGTTTTACAGCCTGGTACTCAAAGCAGAAGCATCTTCTAACAGAACTGAAACAGATTGATCGCTTCCGATGTTGGGTAATTTGACAGTGTATATGGTAAACTTCACAGCCAAGACCACCATGACATGGCGGGTTCACATTACCGCTATTTTACAGTTTACGTCTGGATACTAGCTGGATATCAGCTGAGTTAATCGTGAAATGGCCTAATAAAAATAAAATAAGCTTCACTTGTAGCTAATCACTGGGCTCAGTGGTCTTGCACCATTCATGCAGTCAGTGGTTGGCTGTCAGTCACGTGGTATTGTCGTATTGTCACCACTCCAGGCATGTGAACAGACAAGTGAGGCTACCGCGGAGCGGCACGGGGTAAGTAAGGCTCATTTTGTTATTTTTAGCAGAGCAAACCTATGTTATAATAAAATATATATATGAAACCCCCATTAAGTCATGCCCTTAAAGGCGTTTTCTGAAACTTAAGTGAATTTCATAATATATGTAATTTAATTCTATAATCTTAATATTTTTCTAATTTACTTCAATTCAAGATTCCTTACCGTTCCTTCTCTACGCTGACTTTGTGGTATTTTGTTTTTACTTTGGACAACAATTAGTTTTGAGCGTCCCAGCATGCACTGGGTATTTTCCAACTGCACGTCATCAGGGGACCAGGGCTGCTGTCACTCCCATTGTTTTGTTTTTTTATTGCCCTAAAATGAGGCGTCCTTATGGATGGCGCTACGAATCACAGCTTCCATCACTTCTGTTCCCTGATGACTTCCTGTTTCAGTAGTGATGAAGGAAACGTGACCTCAGCTTCAGTCCCCACCACACTTCTTCTGTCCCTGCCACCTGCGACTTCTGTGCACACTGCCTCTGTCCTGGCCACCTCGTTCACTGAAACGAATAGTCATCAGTTTGATGTCTTGTTTCAGTCAACAATGTGGTAAGGACAGTACTAATGTGGACCGAAGATGCGAGACTGCATCAGAAAATGTGTGGTCGCTTCTTCACCAAACAGGACATTATCACGGACAGCAGTGACTGAAGCTGTGGTAAGTGACAGCAGCGCCGTCCCCCTGACGACAATCTGTTTCAGAGCAGAAAAGGAAGCAGTGGAAGTGATAGCAGCTTCAGCCCCCTGATGACGGATCAGTTTCAGGACAGAAAAGCGGTGGAATTCACAGCAGCCCCGGCCCCCTGTTGACTATTAGTTTCAGGGCAGAAAAGGAAGCAGTGGAAGTGACAGCAGCCCCGGCACCCTGATGATGATCCTTTTTAGAATCCACAGTGCATGCTGGGAGACTCAAATGAATAGTCATCGGAAGTAAGAAATAAAACAGCCAGAAAATTAGAGTGGAGAGGGAAGGGTAGGGAATCTTGAATTGCAGTACATTAGAAAAGTGCTTAGAGGATTATATTAAAGAGTTACACATGTAGTGTGGAAATCACTTGGCTTATAGGGGTGGTCCGAAACTACCTTGTTTTATTTGGTATTAAATACTAAGCACATTTTGCTCAAAGGACACATTATTTTTCTATATTTACCATGTACACTTTCAAATGGGTAAACTGAGACCTGGAACAATTGGCTCCTCTTCCACCCACGCAGTCGCAGAATATGCTGGCAATGGAGTAGATTGCTTGCCCCTGACCTGACTGCTGGTTAATTAGTGTCTCTTAATAAGTTAACCGGCCAACTGGTATTTTCACACCTCGCGTTCTCCCACAGGATGGAGACAAGCGCAACGTCCAAATCAATAAAATGTGAGTGGATGATGATGGTTGTGTTAGCATCCAATAAAATGGCTATTACGAGATACCATGGAGAATTATAAACTGCAGTATATTACAAATCATTATGGAGAGCAGGCTTTAAATTACTTTCTGACTGAGATCTCAACATTTCTTACACAATCATTCTCTTTCAGCAACACCGGTTGCAGTGGATAAAGCAGAGGGCTCAAGCTGCTAAGAATGGAGAAAGGTAATGATAGTGTCGGTTTTGCATGTAAATCCCATACAATCTACATTAGCCGTTTCTTGCTACTGGTAGTTGTATTACAGTAGTGGTCAACTGGCAGGCAGGGTGCTGTATCTATCCAACCCAGAGCAGGGATATCAGAGGAGCGTACCCTCTGGTTGGCAGGAGATTTACTATATAGCCTTCCAAATAGTAACACATTTCATGATAAAGGCTGTCATAAATATTTGACTGATGGCAGTCTGATCCCTGAAACCTCTACAGATGTCTTGAACGTAGGCCATGTGTCCCCCCTGATTGCAAAGAGAAGGTATTGACCCTTCATTATAATGAAAGCTAGAAACAGATGGGTTTTCTCCTGGCTATTTCTACATCTCCACACACAACGAATGGCCACTCCTTCACTACAGGCGAAAAACATGGGATATTGAATCTAGTCCGTGTGCCTTGTGAGTCATGGATCACAGGAGTCCCCATAGTGAGATACGTTGCCCATTACTGATATACAGTCGTGGCCGAAAGTGTTGGCACCCTTGAAATTGTTTCAGGAAATGAAGTACTTCTCCCAGAAAATTATTGCAATTACAGATGTTTTGTTATACACCTGTTTATTTCCTTTTGTGTGTACTGGAATAACACAAAAAAAAACTGAGAAAAAAGGCAAATTAGACACAATTTTCCGCAAAACCCCCAAAAATGGGCCTAACAAAATTGTTGGCACCTTCAGCTTAATATTTGGTTGCACACCCTTTGGAATATATAAATGCAATCAATAACCATCAACAAGCTTCTTACACCTCTCAACTGGAATTTTGGACCACTCTTTTGCAAACTGCTCCAGGTCTCTCAGATATTAGAAAAAACTTTTTGACAGTGAGGGTGATCTATGAGTGGAACAGGCGAGAGGTGGTGAGTTCTCCTTCAATGGAAGTCTTCAAACAGAGGCTGGACAGACATCTGTCTGAGAAGGTTTAGTGAGTCCTGCATTGAGCAGGGGGTTGGACACGATGACCCTGGATGTTCCTTCCAGTGCCAACATTCTATGATTCTGTATTTGAAGGGTTCCTTCCCCCAACAGCAGTTTTAAAATCTCTCCACAGGTGTTCAATGAGATTTAGATCCGGACTCATTACTGGCCACTTCAGTACTCTCCAGCGCTTTGTTTCCATCCATTTCTAGATGCTTCTTGAAGTATGTTTGGGATCACTGTCGTGCTGGAAGACCCATGACCTAGGACGCAAACCCAGCTTTCTGACACTGGGCATTACATTGGCAACCCAAAATCCTTTGATAATCTTCAGATTTCATGATGCTTTGCACACAATCAAGGCACCCAGTGCCAGAGGCAGCGAAGCAACCCCAAAACTTCTTTGAACCTCCACCACTGTAGGTACAATGTTATTATCTTTGTAGGCCTCATTCTGTATTCGGTAAACAGTAGAATGATGTGCTTTACCAAAAAGCTCTATCTAGGACTCATCTGTCCACAAGACACTTTCCATGAAGGATTTTGACTTAATCGCGTATATTTTTTTAAAACTGCAGTCTAGCTTTTTTTATGTCTCTGTGACCGCAGTGGGGTCCTCCTGAGTCTCCTACCATAACGTTTCATTTCATTAAAATGTTGATGGATAGTTCGCGCTGACACTGATGCATCCGGAGTCTTCAGGACTGTTTTAAATTTCTTTGGAACTTGATTGGGGCTGCTTATCCACCATCGGGACTATCCTGCGTTACAACCTTTCATCAGTTTTTCTCTGCTGTCCACGTCCAGGGAGATTAGTTACAGTGCATGGGTTGTAATCTTCTTGATTGTGTTGTGCACCGTGGACAAAGGAACATCCAGATCTCTGGAGATGGACTTGTAACCTTAACATTGTTGATATTTTTAAACAATTTTGGTTCTCAAATCCTCTGACAATTGTCCTCTTTCTGCTCTCCATGCTTAGTGTGGCACACACAGACACACAATGAAAAGATTCAGTCAACTTCTCTCCTTTTTATCAGGTTTCAGGTGTGATTTTCATATTGCTCACACTTGTTACTTGCCACAGGTGAGTTTGAACGAGCATCACATGCTTGAAACAAAGTTGTTTACCGGCACCTTTCCAAAATTGAGATCAGTTTTGTCCAGCCCATTTTTGGGGTTTTGTGTGAAATTATGTCCAATTCGCCTTTTTTTTCTGTATTTTTTTGTATTGTTTTCATACACACAAAGGAAATAAATGTATATAACAAAATGTGTAATTGCAATAATTTTCTGGGAGAAATATTTCATTTTCTGGAACAATTTCAAGGGTGCCAACACTTTCGGGCATGACTGTATCTTATTGTGAACCTAAAGTAATTCCGCAATATATATCCCGATTCTGAAATTGCTTGGCCATGGTAACAGTATACATTTTTTCTCTGTAGGCAATGCTTGAGTCAATGAAAGCCTTCACAATGCTCATATACTAATAACCGTACTCTGTCGTTACAGCTCGGTAGCGGAAGATTTTGAATCCTATTTGCGAAATGTGAGATCTCAATATGAAGCTGTCCGGAGCAGCAGTAAGTAAATAGTCCAGTGTTTTGAGGGTTTTTTGGGGGGTTAAGTCAGATTTGTCTCCGGAATATGCTGTTGCACTATTAACCCCTTTACCCCCGAGGGTGTTTTGCACGTTAATGACCAGGCCAATTTTTACAATTCTGACCACTGTCACTTTATGAGGTAATTACTCTGGAACTCTTCAACGGATCCCCCTGATTCTGAGATTGTTTTTTCGTGACATATTGTACTTCATGATTGTGGTAAAATTTCTTCGATATCATTTTGCGTTTATTTGTGAAAAAAAACGGAAATTTGGTGAAAATTTTGCAATTTTCAAAATTTGAATTTTTATGCCCTTAAATCAGAGAGATATGTCACACAAAATACTTAATAAATAACATTTCCCACATGTTTACTTTACATCAGCACAATTTTGGAACCAAAATTTTTTTTTGTTAGGGAGCTATAAGGGTTAAAAGTTGACCAGGGATTTCTCATTTTTCCAACAAAATTTACAAAACCATTTTTTTTAGGGACCACATCACATTTGAAGTCACTTTGAGAGGTCTTTATGACAGAAAATACCCAAAAGTGACACCATTCTAAAAACTGCACCCCTCAAGGTGCTCAAAACCACATTCAAGAACTTTATTAACCCTTCAGGTGCTTCACAGGAATTTTTGGAATGTGGAAGAAAAAAATGAACATTAACTTTTTTCACAAAAATGTTACTTTAGACCCAATTTTTTTATTTTCGCAGGGGTAACAAGAAAAAATCGACCCCAAAATTTGTTGTGCAATTTCCCCTGGGCACGCATATACCCCATATGTGGGGAAAAAACACTGTTTGGGCGCACGGCAGGGCTCGGAAGGGAAGGAGCTCCATTTGACTTTTTGATTGTAAAATTTGCTTGAATAATTAGCGGACGCCATGTTGCGTTTGGAGAGCCCCTGATGTGCCTAAACAGTGGAAACCCCCCACAAGTGACCCCATTTTGGAAACTAGACCCCCCAAGGCACCTATATAGATGCATAGTGAGAACTTGGAACCCCTAGGTGCTTCACAAATTGATTCGTAAAAATGAAAAATAGTTTTTTTTTTCCACTTTTTCATTTTTACGAATCAATTTGTGAAGCACCTGGGGGTTCCAAGTGCTCACTATGCATCTAGATAGGTGCCTTGGGTGGTCTAGTTTCCAAAATGGGGTCACTTGTGGGGCAGCTCCAATGTTTAGGCACACAGGGGCTCTCCAAACGCAACATGGTGTCCGCTAACAATCTGAGCCGATTTTCCATTCAATTTGTTAGCGGACATCATGTCGCGTTTGGAGAGCCCCTTATGTGCCTAAACAGTGGAGCTCCCCCACAAGTGACCCCATTTTGGAAACTATACCCCTCAAGGATTTTATTAAGGGATATAGTGAACATTTTGAACCCAGAGGTACGACACAGAATTTGATAACATTAGATCCTCATATTGAATAAGTTGTCATTACTCTTGAGCGCAAGTGCTCGCTATTTGAGTTTGCATCGGGTACTCAGGTATGCACCGTGTATCACGGGTGCTCAAGTGAAATGCTCGAGTCCCCGCCCTCATGTTTCACGGTTATAAGACACCCAAAAAAAACATGCGGGGGTCGCTCGTGCATGGCAGGCAATCCCCCACGAGTTTTTTTTGGCCGTGAAGCATACGGGGCGGAGACTCGAGCACCCGCGATACTCAGTGCATACTCGAGCACCCGATGCAAACTCAAGTAGCGAGCACTTGCGTTCAACACTAGTTGCCATATCGTCATCTTTTTTTCTTTTTTTTTTTACTTTTGAAAAAAAAACAACCCCAACCCTAACATTAGCACAACCCCAGGCCTAGCCTTTATTTTTTACGCCTTCCTAGTGCGGTATAAGTGATTAGACGACTTTATACTTCGGGTCGGTGCGACTACAGCGATACCAGAATCATCGGGTTTTTATGATTGACAGCAGTCACACACTAAAAGACACATTTTGTAAAACCTAGTTTTTGCATCGCCATATTTTGAGAGCTATAATTTTTCCATATTTTGGCCTACAGAGTCATGTGACGGCTTGTTTTTTGCGGGATGAGTTGACATTTTTATTGGTGCCATTTTCAGGCACGTGACATTTTTTGATCGCTTTCTATTCCAGCTTTTGGAAGGCAGAATAAACAAAAAACAACAATTCAGGAATTGTGTTTTTTTTACATTTTTTTATTCTACTCCGCGTGTGGTAAAATTGATAAGGTAGCTTTATTCTTCGGGTCAGTACGTTTACAGCGGTACCACATTTATATCGTATTTCTATGTTTTGGCGCTTTTACACAATAAAAGCTATTTTATAGAAAAAAATATTTTTTTGCATCGCTTTATTCTGAGAGCTATAACTTTTTGATTTTTCTGATGATGGAGCTGTATGGTGGCTTGTTTTTTGAGGGACAAGATGACGTTTTCAGTGGTACCATTTTTATTTATATTCGTCTTTTTGATCACGTGTTATTCCATTTTTTGTTTGGCGGTATGATGATAAAGCAGTGTTTTTTGCTTCATTTTTTTTTTTTTACCGTGTTCACTGAAGGGGTTAACTAGTGGAACAGTTTTATAGGCCAGGTCGTTGCGGATGCGGCGATACCAAATGTGTGTACTTTTATTGTTTTTTTTTTTTTTTTAATAATAATATTTATTGATGGGTACATTATATTTTTATTTTTTAGTGGATTATTTATTTTTTTTTTTTTTATTTATTTTTTTCAGTTTCAGAGAGTTTTTTTACTTTTTAACTTTGTCCCACTATGGGACTTTCACTTTTTTTATTCTGATCGCCTGCGTAGCGTAGGGATGGAGCACTATCCCTGTGCTATGCAGGCAGTCAGCGCTGCACAGTGATAAGATTGTTTGGTCATGCACTGCGCATGACCAAACAATCTTCCTGCTGTCTGGTGACCTGGATGTGGTCATGACGACATCGGGTCGTCATGGCAACACCCGGGAAGCCACGGCAGACAGAGCTGGAGGAGGTGAGTATACCGATCACCTCCCCTTAGCCACCGCAATGCTGCGATCGACTTCCATCGCAGCATTGCGGGGGTTAATGTGCCGGGAGCTGTGCAGCTGACACCCGGCGGCGATCGCGCCCGCACAGCCTGTGTGCGCGCGCGATGCCGTACTAATACGGGTCAGGCTCTTAAAGCCCAGGGCACAGACGCGTATTAATACGTCATGGGCTGTAAAGGGGTTAGAGACCAGGATCTTGTGGAGACTGGTCCGCCGTACTATTAGCTCAAATAGTTCCGCACTCACTGACCCTAGCTCAGAATGCAGGGCACTCCTAGTTATATGTCACCAGTGTTCTTGAGGACAGCGTTGTTACCTTCTCATGACTGCCTCTGTCACTGGCGAGAAAGATGAGGAGAGCAACCACCCTGTAAATAGTGGTGACCATTATGAATTTGCTATGATATTTCTTACGCTCTCCTACCAAAATGGTACTATGTATCTTGATGTATATATTGCATACGTTGCCCCCTTTTATTTTTTTCTATTCAGCTAAAAAGAAACATGCATATAGAAACAAACCTATAGAATTAATCTGCCTTAAAAGTTAATGGAGGCTCACTTTTAGCCCCTTAACGACTGCTGTAACGCATTTTTATGGCGGTCATTAAGGCTACTTATTCCACAGCGCCACTTTTTAAGTGTATACCCCTGCCTGGCGGCGGCGATTACTGTAGGTGACAGCTGACACCCTGCAGTATCTGCCCCAGTCGGTCTTGATGCCGATCGGGGCCGATTAACCCCTTAAATACTGCTGTCAATTGTGACAGCGGTGTTTAAGTGTTGACAAGGGGGTCTTGCGACCCCCTTAATAACTATCGGACCCCCGCGATGAGAATCGCGGGTCCTGATGGTTACCATGGTACACTGAGATCATGTGATGATCCCAGGGTATGGTGGCCTGTGAGATCCAGCAATAAGCTGGATCTCACAGGCAGAGTCAGTGAGTTCAGAGACTCACTGACAGGTCTCATGCACTGCAGTACAGGAGTACTGCTGTGTATGAGACCAGCGATCAGAATAAAAAATATACATGTCCCACAGTGAAAAAGTAAAAAAAAAAAAAAAAAAGAAAAGTAGAATAAAGCACACACAAAAAGTGCACACAAATCACTAAAATCTGTTTCGCTGCTCAAAACGCAGTTTGTGATAAAACAAAAATAAACGAAAAACGTACACATAATTGGTCTTCCGGAACGCCAAAAATTGCTTTTTCATCATACTGACTCACAAAAAAAGTGAATAAAAATCGATCAAAAAGTCGTAAGTGAAAAAAATTTACATAAATAAAAACACCAAACCGTCCCGCAAAAAAACAAGCCATAATATGGCTCATTCGGCAAAAAAATAAAAAAAGTTACAGCTATCAGAATGCAACGATGCAAAATCAAGTTCTTTATTGTAAAATACGGTTTTTGGTGTGTAAAAATAGCAAAGCATAAAAAAAAATGTATAAATCTGATATCGCTGTAATCATACTGACCCGACAAGCAAATCAGTCTTATCACTTTTACAGCACGGCGAACGACGCAAAAAATAAAAACAATAACTGAATTGCTGGTTTTTGTTCATTCTGTGTCTGAAAAATCTGAATAAACAGTGATCAAAAATTACTATGTGCTCCAAAATGGTACCAAAAAAATCTGCAACTCGTCCCACAAAAAATAAGCCATCATAAAGCGCTGTTCACCAAAAAATAAAAAAGTTACAGCTCTCAGAATATGGCGACAAAAATAACTACTTTTTATAAAAAAAAGCATTTTTACTGTGTGATAGCAACAAAACCTAAAAAAAACATATAAATCTGGTACCGCTGTAATCGCAGCGACCTGAAGAATAAATCCGCCTTATTACTTATTCCGCACGGTGAACTGCGCAAAAATAAAAATAAGAACTATTCTGGTACTGCTGTCTATTTCTTCATTCTGCCTCCAAAAAAATCGCAATAAGGCTCGTCTCGCGTTTATCCTGCACTCTCCGCTGAGCGCTTATGTCGGGGTTTCCGCGTAAATTCACCAAAACCGCAAATCAGACAAAAAATCCAGATGGAGCCATTCACTTAGGAGGCCGATTGAGTCGCTTTGGACTGGTCTCTGTTCCGGCGGCGTATCATCATTTTAGGCTTTTTTTAAGCGCACAAGTGTGGACAACCGCAAATCTGTGTGCGCCTAAAAAGATGGAGACTAGTGTTGAGCCACCCCCGTAGTGTTCGAGTTCGGTTCGGTTCGGTTCGTCGAACACCTTCGAACACCGTTAAAACCAATGGCAGGCAAACAAAAACACATAGAAACACATAGAAAACCCCTTCAAAGGTGTCCAAAAGCTGACAAACTGCTCAGAAGACACAACTAACACATGGAAAAGTGACAAGTACATATAGTCATGCGAAAAGAAAAGAGGTGGAGGAGTAAAAGGAGGGGGAGACACAGATATAGGCATGTCATGCCCTTCTAAAATCCAAAAAGTGAGAAGCCGAGACGGCCAGTCCGCTCCTGCCCGTGCCACCTCCGTGTCGCCGGGTTTGTGCCAGAGCCGCGGTGAACCCTGACGGCCAGCCCCCCTCTCCCAATACTGGTGCCTGTCCGCTGGTGGGTCGAGAGAGCCCCCCTGTGGTGGAGGCAGCTCTAAGCTTTTTAATTTAAATTGTCCCTCTAATTTGAATGAATACACTTTAAATCCATTTACAAGGATCTATTGGAGGGCAAGTCTCATGCCAGCAGCCGCGTAATTCCAGCTCCAGTAGCGTCCACTAAAGCTGCTGCAGTTAAAAAGCTTTTATAAGGATCGAGCTCGGCTGTCCACCGCAAGGCATCCTAGCCCCTATGCCTTGGGGTGCCTCCTGATGCTCTTCACTGAGTATCCCGTGGTCCCGAAGCATTTCCTTTGAAAAAATTAAGTGTCCAAACTACAGGTGGTGTAGCTTGCTTAACAGCCGGGATAATCCGCTGACTAGCAGACACTGCTACTAGGCACAAAGTATTTCCTGGGCTAGATGCAGTTAAAAATTTGTAAGTAGATACTCTCGTTGGATGCTGAGAAAGCATTCCATAGAGTCTCCTGGCACGCCATATATGATTCTCTTAAAAAGCTTGGGGTAGGGGTCTAGGGGACCCTTTTATAGCCAAAATCACGGCCCTGTATCACAATACGTCACCTAGGCTGAAGATAAATGGAACTGTAGCACCGAGGGCTCGGTTGCTACAGACGTATTGCACCTCACCCAGAGGTGTGATATCTCACTCTCAGATAAGGATGGAGTGTGGATCAGGACCCGACACCTGCATGCATTACACCACATTGCCGTGGGGCAGGGCGACCAATATGCCTCTGAGATGGGCACGACAGTCCCTGTCCCTGGCTGGAGTGGGGGGAGGGAACACTGAGGAAGGGGAACCCTGCAGTGCAGGAGCAGGGAGGAAGCAGTTCCTGGGTGCATTGAGAAGGGAGTATAAAAGGTGGGCACCATCTTAGTTCAGTGCAGAGAAGTCTGAGCAGAAGTGGCAGGGAGCAGGGGCTCTGCATGAGCTCTGCTCCGGAGGCGGGCCTAGTAACAGAGGCCCAGGCCTGCAAGAGGGAGAAGGAAGGAAGAGGAGCGGAGAAGGCTCCAGGAACCAGGAATGAAGGGATCCCAGGGGTGCGGACGGGCGAGTCGCCACCGCACGCCCGAATCCACCTGCGTGGAGGGGTCAGGCCAAAGGGGGAGACCGGTTCCCGAACTAGTGGAGGCAGGAAACGACCCTCAGCTAGAAACCGGAGGCTCTGACATTTTATGTGGCGCAGCCCCTTGCTCCACCCGCTAGGAAGGCACCACATAGGGTCAGGGAAACTGGCGCCAAGTTTACCAAGAGGAGGCCCGAGGCAGCCGGACAGAAGTGTTGGTAAGAAAGGCCAGACAAAGGACACACAAAGGGGGTCCTGTGAAGCGCTCCAAAGTTATCTGGGAGTTGTCTGAGCCCCTCACCTGGTGAGCACAGTACGACGTGGGCAGCCGTTACCTGCAGACGTGGTCTGGATAATAAGAACTGTGAGTAAAGGCCCTGAACTGCATCACTGACTCCGTGTCGTTACTGCTGCTGCCCTGCACCATCACCCCCATCCTCCGCATACACTGCCCTGAGGCTATACTCCTCCCGTGGGGAGTTATGCTACGCTCTGCTGCACCCACAACACCAGCCTTAGCGGTCTGCCCTGTAGCGGCGGTTCACTCTGACCGCAATCCACGGGTGGCGTAGTCGGACATTTAAACATCAAAACCACATAAATAGTTCCGCCACTGGTTTGACCGCCCTGAGCCACGGAACCGGATCGCCGCCACGAAGACTACAACCACCAGCATCCACCAAAAAGGGTCCGGCTCCGGGTGTCCCAAGGCCCAGGGGGTGCGTCAGAACATTTTCATCACCTTTCACAATCACCAATGGGACAAGGCAGGGATGTCCTCTGTCCCCTCTCTTATACATCCTAGTGACGGAGCACCTGCTCTCATCAATTCGCCATAACCCCAATATTAGGTGGATTGAGGTGGGAGGCACCGAGTACAAGTGCTCTCTATTTGCTGATGATGTCCTAGTATATATCACTCAATCACATATATCCATCCCTGCTGTTATGGCTGAAATAGATCACTTTGTTACATGGTAAAATTTTAAAATCAATGCAGCGAAGTCTGAGGCCCTCGATGTCTCCCTCCCTAAATCCATATAGGATTCCATCCAGTCCAACTTTCCCTTTGCCTGGCCCTCACAGGGTATCAAATACTTAGGAATTCCTATTCATAGAGACCTCTCCCATCTATGTTATCTTAATTTTGGGCCCTTTATTGAACAATTCCATACAGACCACGGTTGGCAAGTTAGAACTGTAAGATTCACTACGTGAACCACTGGTGTTTTGTGGAAAAGCACATGTACACCGCGTTCCAAATTATTATGCAAAAAGTGTTTAGGAGTGATAAGGGAAGAATTTGTTTGTTTGTCAGTTAAACTCATTGATGGTGATGTGTGTCAGGGCTCTTTATATCACTGTAAGCAATTGCAGACACCTGTGCTAATTAGTTTGGCAGGTGTGTCCAATGAAAGGCAAGACTACTTAAAAGGCTCTCTCACATTATTAAGCAGCCTACATTTTCTGCCAAAATGGGAAAGAAAAAGGATGTGTCGGCTGCTGAGAAGCAACAAATTGTGGAGTGTTTAGGTCAAGGCATGACTACAATCAACATTGTGCGATGATCAGGATGAAGTGTCTTGGCAATCAAGAAGTATGTAGCTGATTCACAGTACACACGTGTGCGTGCTGATAAGGGCAAATTGAGGACTCTTTCCTACAGGCAATTACGTCAGGTTGAAAGAGCAGCGGCAAAAAAGCCTTGTCATAGCAGCAGACAAGTTTTTGAAGCTGCTTGTGCCTCCAACGTCCCCCGAACAACAAGATGCAGGGTCCTTCAGAGGTTTGCAGCTGTGCATACGCCATCCTGTCGACCTCCTCTATCCACTTCACACAAGCAGAAACGGCTCCAGTGGGCCAAACATTACATGAAGACTGATTTCAAAACTGTTTTGTTCACGGATGAGTGCCGTGCAGCGCTCGATGGTCCAGATGAATGGAGTGGAGGATGGCTGGTTGATGGACACCCCACGCAAACACGGCTACAGCGCCAACAAGGAGGAGGTGGAGTAATGTTTTGGGCTGGAATCATGGGGAGAGAGATTGTCGGCCCCTTTAGGATCCCTGAAGGCGCTAAAGATGAACTCCATAATGTATGTGGATTTTCTCAAACAGCACTTCCTGCCATGGTTCAAGAAGAAGAACCGTGTATTTCACAGCAAGATCATTTTTCTGCATGATAATGCACCATCTCATGCTGCACATAAAACATCTGCATCTCTGGCTGATATGGGCATAAAAGGGGACAAACTTATGGTGTGACCCCCATGCTCCCCTGACCTCTACCCCATTCAGAACCTTTGGAGCATCATTAAAAGGAGTGTCTATGATGGCGGGAGGCAGTTCACATCTAAGCAACAGCTCTGGGAGGGTATTCTGTCCTCATGCAAAACAATTGAAGCAGAAACCATCCAAAACCTGACAAATTCAATGGACGAGAGAGTTCAGAAGCTCCTTTCGAACAAGGGGTCCTATGTGAAAATGTAACATCACCTAGAATAAAGTTTTGAGTTGAAAACTGTTTGATTTCAGTTTCTAACAACCTGCTAATGCTTATAATTTCAAAAATGACCATTTTTTTGGTCTTTATTAAAATGAAAAGGTTGATCGAAAAGTTTGGGGGATCTAAGAGTGTGGCAACCCAGTAGTCATGATTACTTCGAATTCTGACAATATGAGGGTCATGCTGCAGGTAGTGCAGCAAGAAGGCACTTATGTGTCTTGCGCATCTCGGAGCCCCAAAATTATTTTCCGGGCTAGATGCAGCTAAAAATTATTTTTAATTTTAAATCTGGTGAAGCTTATTATAGATGGCCTAATAGGATCAGTGCTGCACACTGCTACAAAGCCCAAATTATTTTCCAGTCAAGATACAGATAAACATGATTAGTAATTTGAAAGCTTAAAACGGTTGGTAGGGTGATTTTAACCAATCATCAAGCTTTTACTCTCCCCAGGATGACACAGGGGTAGAAAAGTCGTTTCGGATCCATGATTTGTTCATCTTTATGAACGTGAGTCTGTCTACATTATCAGTGGAGAGCTGCGTACGCTTATCTGTCAGCACACCACCAGCAGCGCTGAACACACGTTCAGACAGAACGCTGGCTGCGGGGCATGACAAGATCTCCAAGGCGTAAGTGGCTAGCTCCGGCCATTTATCCAGATTGGAAGCCCAAAAAGAGCAAGGGTCCAGTGACACAGTCGTGGCTTCAATGTTTACTTGGAGATACTCCTGTACCATCGTCTCTAGGCGTTGACTATGTGTCAGACTTCTTGTCTCCTGTGGCCTTGCAAAGGATGGGCTAAAAAAGTGGTGAAATGATTCCGCAAAATTGATGTTACCAGCAGATACTGTGGTTCTGTTACGGTTTGAGTGCTGAACACTTGACGGTCCCACGGTTGGCAAGTTGGAACTGTGAGATTCACTACGTGCACCACTGGTATTTTGTGGAAAAGCACATGTAAGATTCTGCAACAGTCTCTGCTGATACTCCTGCATGCGTGCATCCCTTTCTATGGCAGGAATAATTTCTGCAAATTTACTTTTGTACCGGGAATCTAACAGTGTGGCAACCCAGTAGTCAGGATTATTTCTAATTCTCACAATTCGAGGGTCATGTTGCAGGTAGTGCAGCAAGAAGGCACTCATGTGTGTTGCGCATCCAGGAGCACCAAGTCCCTGTTGTGTTGGTGGCGAGGTAACAATCATGCTTCCTTCCTCTGTCCTCTCCCCCCAACCTCGCACAACAGAAATGTGATCAAGGTCTCCCTCATCTGATGAGTCTTCCATCAGTTCGTCCTCCACTTCTTCCTGGGCTCCTGCACCTTCCTCACTAGTTTGGCTGCTACCATGCGCCCTGGTAAAATCATCTCCCCCACCCTCACATGCCTGCCGCCTTGGTGCTGCCGACCGTCTGGACCTTGCAGATGTTAGCCCTTCCGCATACAACTCCTCCTCCTCTACTTCCTCCACCTCCTCTTGTGCCACCACCTGACTCCGAATTCTGTTTAACATGTGCTCCAGCATGTAAATCACCGGAATAGTCATGCTGATAATGGCATCGTCAGCACTAAACATCTTCGTCGCCATTTCAAAACTGTGCAGAAGGGTGCATAGGTCCCTGATCTGAGACCACTCCTCCAGCGTGATTTGCCCCACCTCTGAATCTCGTTGGCCCAGGCTGTACGTCAGAACGTATTGCACCAGGGCTTGTCGGTGCTGCCACAGTCGCTGCAACATGTGCAGAGTTGAATTCCACCGGGTAGGCACATCGCATTTTAGCCGGTGAAGTGGCAGGCCCAACGACTTCTGTAGAGATGTAAGTCGCTGAGCTGCGGGATGCGAACGGCGGAAGTGAGCACACAGCGACCGTGCCCTCTGCAGAAGGCCATCTAGTCTGGGATAGTGGGCTAAAAATTGCTGGACAACCAGGTTCAACACGTGAGCCATACAAGGCACGTGTGTGACATTGCCCCGGCGAAGGGCCGCACCCAGGTTTGCAGCATTGTCGCACACGGCCTTCCCTGGTTTCAGGTCCAGTGGAGACAACCATTCATGAAATTGGTTCTCCAGAGCTGACCACAACTCCTCAGCTGTGTGACTCACATTTCCCAGACATTTCAATGTAAAAACCACCTGATGACGTTGAGCCCTACTGCCAGCATAGTAAGGAGGTGTGCAGGATCCCTTCTGCGCAGTTAGAAAGCTTGTGGCATGACCAGACAGGCTTTGGGTGCAGGTGGAAGACCGAGAGGAGGTTGAGGAGGCAGAAGCAGTGGAGGAACTTTGACATAAAGAGGATTGACGCACAACTCGTGGGGACGGCAAGACTTGGACAGCAGCCCCTTGTCCTGCTGTCACCATAGTTACCCAGTGCCCAGTCAGCGACATGTAACGCCCCTGTCCATGCCTACTTGTCCAAGTGTCTGTGGTGAAATGCACCCTGTCACACACAGAGTTTCTCAAAGAAGCGGTGATGTTGTGTGCGACATGCTGGTGGAGCGCAGGCACACCTTTCTTTGAGAAGTAGTGCCGACTGGGCATCTGGTACTGGGGCACTGCGACGGACATAAGGTCTCGAAAATCCTCTGTGTCCACCAGGCGGAAAGGCAGCATTTCTGTAGCCAAGAGCTTGCAGATGGTGAAATTCAACCTCTTAGCTTTCTCATGGCTAGGAGGAAATGGTCTTTTACTTGTCCACATCTGAGGAACCGAGGGCTGGCTATTGTGCTTAGACGGGGTTGATAAGGGTGTCCCCGGCAAACTGCCGGTCTGTGAGGAAGATGCAGGCGGACATGTTAGGTTGCCTTGATCCAAAGGTGGTGCTATCGATGTCGGACAGCGCTCAAGACCAGCTGGTGTTACCACCTCCAAAGAAAATGATGACCTGCCAATCACGCTGGCTGTTGCGGGTAAAGAGGTGGCAGGTCTGCGCCCCAAAACAGGTGTGACTGCTGTCCCCCCAGTCACAGAGGATGAAGAGGCCGCGGATGCACAAGATATGGCAGACGGTGGTTGGCCCGGCCGGCTAGACCGCATTGTAGCACACTGAGCTTCCCACTGCAACTTATGCTTCATGTCCATGTGCCGGTTCATGCATGAAGTACTCAAACTATGTATTTTTTGGCCTCTACTTGGCTTTTGCTGACAAATGTTACAGATAACACGAGTTGGGTCATCTTTATCGATCTGAAAAAATGCCCAGGCTATGCAAGGCTTAGCACCCATGCGACCTGAAGAGCCACCACGACTTGTGGTGAGAGGCAGAGTTGTGTTTGAGGATGCAGTTGTTGACGTGCTTCCAGTACTACGTCTCTGTCCAGGAAGGCGCAACCTGACCTCGTCGTCACTAGCATCTTCCTCCACCTCCTCTGCTGACCTCATCTCTTGGCTGACTGTGGGTTGACAGTAAGTGGGATCTCCGACCTCATCATCATCACCCTGTGCGTTATCACACCCGTCGTCCTCAGAGCCAACCTGTTCCTGCCCTGACAAAAAACTAAAGTTGTCGCTCCAATCAGGTATTTGAGTCTTATCATCGTCTTTCTCATTGTCTCCACCAACAGGAGTTACAGTTTGGGAATGAGGGTCTACATTATGGTCAGAACCTTCTGCGTCTGGTCCTGGATCCGACTCATAAAGATTCTGGGCATCAGTGCAGATCATTTCCTCGTCTGGATTCACAGAAGCGCTGGAGTCGACCTCTGATTCCCAGGCTATAGTATGAGTAAACAGCTCTGCAGACTCAACCATCTGTTCTACCTCATACTCAGACGGGCAGCTGGAGATTTGGGAGCTGTGAGGAAGCAAGTGCGATTTGGGTGACACCTTTGAGGACTGGAGTATTTGTGATGTTGAAGTTGATGTGGAGGAGAGCCCACTTAAAGGAGCACTTGATATCCGTTGAAGCACCTGCTGTTTTTGTGCCTCATCTGGAATTTGTAGCGATTGGCGTGGCCGTAAGAAAGGGATCTTATCACATTGTCCGCTAAAAGAAGTAGACATTTTAGTTTGGCTGGAAGATGGTCTTTCTTCTGCACCTACCCCACGGACACAACCTTTTTTCCCCTTCCCAACACGCCTATTCCCCTTTCCACCAGCAGCAGGCCTTTTTCCACTCATTTTGGTGGTTAACTAATTCACAACTCTGGAGTTGTTTGCACAAAAAAACAATGGATGGTAACCGAGCAGAGCTGAGTGGCCAAACTGTGGTATTAGGCCAAAACTATTGGCTGGGTTAGATGGAGAAAAAAATTATTTTTAATTTGCAACCTGATGGAGGTCAGTATAGATGGACTAATAGACCAAGTCCCACACACCGCTAGAAGCCCAAATATTTTTTCAGAGCTAGATGCAGAAAAAAATTATTTTTAATTTGCAACCTGATGGAGGTCAGTATAGATGGACTAATAGACCAAGTCCCACACACCGCTAGAAGCCCAAATATTTTTTCAGAGCTAGATGCAGAAAAAAATTATATTCAATTTGCAACCTGCTGGAGGTCAGTATAGAAGGACTAATAGAACAAGTCCCACACACTGCTAGAAGCCCAAATATTTTTTCAGAGCTAAATGAAGAAAAAAATTATTTTTAATTTGCAACCTGATGGAGGTCAGTATAGATGGATTAATAGACCAAGTCCCACACACTGCTAGAAGCCCAAATATTTTTTCAGAGCTAGATGCAGAAAAAAATTATTTTTAATTTGCAACCTGATGGAGGTCAGTATAGATGGACTAATAGACCAAGTCCCACACACTGCTAGAAGCCCAAATATTTTTTCAGAGCTAGATGCAGAAAAAAATTATTTTTAATTTGCAACCTGATGGAGGTCAGTATAGATGGACTAATAGAATGATGCTATGCCCAAAAGATTTTACTTCACTAGGTGCAGTAAAAAAATTGGTATTCTATACACAGGTGGTATATCTTGCAACACAGATAGGCTACTCCACTGACTAACACACTCTGCAATAGGCCAAAAAGGATTAGCTTTGCTAGATTCAGCCAAATGCTGTGAAAAAAACTTGCACAGCACTGGCACAGACCTGCCTGGCAAAAACTGATAGGAACTGATGTAACCTAGTCCTGAAAAGGACTCCAATTACAATTAGTCTTTACTCCCACAATCTATCTATTTAAGAGCACAGACCTGCTTGATAAAAGTCGTAGGAAATGCTGTAACCTAGTCCTTAAAAGGACTGCAATCACAACTATTCCCTACTCCCAAGCTATCTGTATATTTGTGCGAAAATTGGCTTGAAATTAACAAGGTATAGCGCACACAGCAACAGCGGTGCCGTCTAACACGCAGCTGCAGCAGTGAGAAAATGGTGGCGACGGGGAAAATGGCTTGGTCTTATAGGGCAAGGACATGTGACATACACTGCCAATCACACATGCCCTTGCTTGTGTGAAAAAAAGCACTTCGCTCCGTGTGTGCGCTGCTGATAGGCTGACAGATTGCACCTCCACACTGCAAATGCGGGAAAGAGAAAAAAAAATGGAGATCTTCATTGTTCCTGCAGAGATCCATCCCCTGCCCCTCCCCCCGCCCCGCTGTACACTCAAACTGCGTATTAACATTAATTTTCATCATTACTGAGAAAAAATCCAGTTATGATTTTGGTGCACGAACAGTTATCGAACATAACCTCGAACAGCCGAATTTTTCTCAAATTGTTCGTGTTCGCCGACCGGCTCGAACACCGCCCAAAACAGCTCGAATTTGAGATTGGCGAACAGTTCGAGTAGAACAACGCTCATCTCTAATGGAGACCACCGGAGCAGACGTCAAACGGACTCCAAAGTGTCTCCATCTGCCTCTTTGTGGTGGGTGATTCCGTTGGGGGTTTCATCTGAATTGCATTTTTGTGGGATTTACACGGAAACCCCGTCGTAAGTGCTCAGCGTAGACTGGCGATCCAGTCTTATTCTGGAAGCAATCGAAAATTATGTACCCTAAAATGTTACCAATAAAAGCCCTAATTTATTCCACACAAAACTAGCCCCCTCTCAGGTCCGTAATCTGTCACTGGAACTATAGGGGGTCCCATGTTACTGGTAGAACAAAGACTCTGGAAAAGCGAAGTGGCTCCCGCCCCCCTCAAATAAAAACCAGTGAATTCTGCGCTCCCAAATCCAAATGCCCCCTCCTTCTGAGCCCCACTGTGCCTAAGCCGCAGTAAGTGGCCAAGTGTTTGACATTATTGTAGTGGGGAGAGCACTTAATTTACGGGGTGTGTGTCACCAGGAGAAAGGTATGGGGGCGCTACACTTTATGGGGCACAATGTAT
Organism: Phyllobates terribilis; assembly: GCF_046119375.1. NCBI lineage: Eukaryota > Metazoa > Chordata > Amphibia > Anura > Dendrobatidae > Phyllobates > Phyllobates terribilis. The sequence goes on along the minus strand of NW_027362761.1, from coordinate 894,180,234 downwards.
GGGCACTAAACTGGCATATTTGGAATTCTCCAGAATAAAGCCTGGCCTGGATGTTACATAATAGTCACTGCAGTAGTAGATGAATTCATGGAGATGTGTAATTTATACAATGGGGTCACTTTTGGGGTTTTTCTGCTGTTCTGGCACCTTAAGGGCTCCGCAAATGTCGCCCACAAACTTTTCTACCAAAATCTATACTCCAAAAGCCAAATAGCGCTCCTTCCTTCTCAGCCCTTACGTGTGGCCTAACAGTAATTTCTGATAACATATGGGGCATCATCGTGTTCGGGAGAAATAGCATAACAAATTATGGGGTCCGTTTTCTTCTGTTATCCATTGCAAAATTACAAATCTGGGGCTAAAACTACATTTTTGTGAAAAAAATGAAAATTTTCACTGACCACTTAATGTTATCAAATTCTGTGTAGTACCTGTGGGTTCAAAATGCTCACTATACCTCTAGATAAATTCCTTGAGGGGTGTAGTTTCCAAAACGGGGTAACTTGTGAGGGTTTTCCACTATTTAGGCACATCAGGGGCTCTTCAAACTCGACATGACACCCGCAGACCATTCCATCAAAGTCTGCATTCTGAGCGTCAGTCCTTCCTTTCCAATCCCTGCCGTGCGCCCAAACAATAGTTTTCCCCTACATATGGGGTATGTCTGTACTCGGAAGCATTTGCACAACAAATTTTGGTATATTCACATCTAGCAGGTTTTTTTTTTTTGTAATAAATCTGCCTTGTGTGAATGCACCCTAATTCAGGATATATATTTGTATATACATTGGATTACTTATACTGCGTTAAAGGGGTTGGCAGCTTAAAAGATAAATATGGGTGAAATTGGCAAATAGCCGACTTAGCAATATATCTCATAAAAGTTCTGAGTGTCATAAAAAGATGTGCCCCCTTGTTAAGCCGTGCTTTCTTCCTTGACAGCTCTCCGCTCCTGTGCTGAAAATGGACACTGAAGAACAGTCTGTTAGTAATCTTGCGCTACCTCATTACACATACTCAATAGGAAAATGTCACATACCTTTATTTGCCTTTATTCAGTTCATACATGTCTAGGAAACTAGTGCATGCGCAATGTGCTTCCCTGGAAGTAGCGCAAAATGTTCATTAGCTCCCAATTTCAGAATGCAGTGGTTTGCTGTCTGGGCAGAAAGCTTTTCTTAAAAAGCCTTCTGAAAATCGGAGATTGCCTGTATCACCACATCTGTATACACTCAACTCCAAATCATCTCTGCAAACCAAGGGCACTTAAACAGAAGCGGCACAACAGGCAGAACTAGATTGTATACACAAGTGATCATAGGAGAATTGTAATGCTAATAGGCCTACATTATGCATGCCCTAAATACAGTCAAACATTCCTCTCCTGAAAACAAACTTGTTGGTTGGTATTGAAGTCCTACTACAACCTACTACATATTGATCTTGGACTTGGGAATACCCCTTAAAAGTAAAACACAAGGAGCATAGTCAGAATAGAGCATCAAAAATACATGATTCTTGACGCCAATTATTTGGCTTGCCATAGATTCAGATCATAATAGTCTGCATGGAATAGACTTCTATCTAGGCATCTGAAGAACTGGAAGGTTCACGTCACAATTCTTCAGACACTCAATGGAGTTTTTATATTTTTGGGGGAGTGGCACTGGGGAAATCCGCATCAATCTTGGGTACATTTGTACACGGTTTTTGAAGAAACTCGGTAGGGAGGTTGTTCCAAACATCTCGGAAAATTAACAATACCAATCATCTCCTTTATGTAACCTCAGATAGACTTGATGTTGAGGTCAATGCTCTGTGGAGGTCAAATCATCAAGTCCAGGTCTCCCTGTTCTTCTTTACACTAAATAAAGTTCTTAATGACATTGGCCGGATGTTTGGGTGGTTGTTCTGCAGCAGAATAAATTTGAAGACAATCTGAGACGCCCTGGATGGTATTGCATGAAGGATAAGCATTTGCCTGTATTTCTCAGCCTTGAGGACACCAATATTTCTGAATAAATTCCCAACTCCATTTTGCTGAAATGGAGCCTCACATTGCAAGGAATCTCCATCATGCCTCACTGTTGACTGCATTATTGTATTCCTCTCCATCCTTTGGTGAACAAGCTGCCTCCTGTTACAGTCAAATATTTCACATTTTGACTCCTCAATCCAGAGCACTTGCTGCCATTTTTCTACACCCCAGTTGCTTAGCCTTGCTTGCATGTTGAAGGTTTAGTATTTGGCCACAATTCTTTTATGGAGACTACTTCAGACACAACATCTCTGAAAATGTGTTTTTAGCTGGGTCCCACTGGTTTCTGCTAGTTCTGAGCTGATGGCTTTGCTGGACATATTTCGAAGGGAAGTCAGCATGATGTGTCTTTCATTTGCTGCACTAAGTTTCTTAGGCCAACACTGCGTCTATAGTCCTGAACGTTGCCCATTTCTTGGTGCTTCTTCAAAAAAGCTTGAACATCACAATTTGAAATAATTTTGCCTGGGATAGACCTTGCTGATGCAGTATAACTACCTTGTGTCTTGTTGCTGTGGTCAGGTCAGTCTTGCCACAGTGTATATAACCTCTGGCATGAAACGGTCTTCCACAACCTTACCTTTTCCTCTTACACAGCTATTTCTGTTTCGGTTAATGACTGTGTTTCAACCTATATATGAAAATTAGGATCATTATCACCTTTTGTGGTATATTTAGTTACTCATACACCTGACTATAATCTTACAAAATCTCTGACTTTGTGCAAGTGTACCTATAGAATTGATGCTGTTTAGAAGGCAAAGGGTGGTCACACAAGAAAAATATTGATTTTGATTTAGATTTCTATTTTGTTAATTAACAAAAATAAACTAACACTACTTCTATTTTTGAAAGAATTCTTACTTTGCAGTATTTTTCCACTCCTGCCTAAATCTTTTGCTCAGTAATGTACATGCTTATTCTACACATTTGTGAATACGATCCATAAATTAACTGGTAATTATAAATTAGTTCAAAATGGAACATAGACATCTTAAAGGGAACCGGTCATGTCTTCAAATTTGGGGTTAATCTGTAGGTTAAGTGTTCTGAAGCTGCACTGAAAGCCCGTTGACCCAGAGGAAATTAACTTTATTCCTCCCTACAGCCTCTGACTTTCAGTCATAGAGGCGCGGCTGCAGTCACTGCTCAGTCCATAGTGAGCAGCGGATATAAGAACGCTCCAGCGCAGCCGTCTCTGCAGTGTGTCAGTGCGGAGAGGGCTGTCAGTGAGCCAGTGCGTGTTTACTGAGCGGTGCCTGAAACCACACCAGCCAACCAGCCGAACCTCTATGACTGAAAGCCGGAGGCTGCCAGGAGGAATACAATTAATTTCCTCCCAGCACCCGGGCTTTCAGTGCAGCAGTCACACAGCTTTATAACGCTATTAACTTGCAGATTGACCCCATATCTGCAGGATAATGGCGTTTGGGGACATGCCAGGACCACGAACCTTACTGTTACTGAATGGTTTTTATTTATTTTTTGGCAGCAGATGACCTATACTTTTATCTAGTAATTATAATGTGGATATCATTCTTAATATTTTCCAGGAAAACAACAAACCTTTGCAAATAAGACAATTTAAGTATGTTTTAATGTAAAACCTGTTTCTTGTATGTTTTGTTTCTATTTTATTAGGATTATCATCAGACGCAAACCTATTAACCCCTAACACTGAGAGTAGCTGTGATCTTACAACCAGGACAAAGTCGACAAGTGGAAATGATGATAATACATCCCTTGACCTTGAGTGGGAAGATGAGGAAGGTAAGAGATGGTCCGAAAGCCAAGAACAATTTGAGGAGATTATTTCCTTATTACATACTACATATGAGCAGATGTCTTGGAGGACAATTCAACAATCCTTTAATTCACAGCACTGTAATGCCATAATAGCTTGTCAGGGACTGTCCATTTCTCAAATTCTCTGCTAATGTTTGCTATCTAATAACTAAATTCAAGATTTCGTTGGAATTTAGCTTGACAATGACAAACACACAGTTTAAGGTTTGAGACATTGCTTCTTCACTCATAATTGATCTATGTTGGATGCTTTTTTCCTATACTGGTTTAATTGGTGGATGATGCCTGTTTTGATGATTTATTACTTCTGGTATTTTCCTCACTCAGTAGTGCCTGGATGCCTTCATTTATAAAGTAGATATTACACGTTATTGGTATTCGATTCTGTGATAGGACATTGATCCAGGGAACTAGTCTGAGTGCCACATGTAGAGTCAGGAACGAATTTTTCCTCTTATTGGGTAATAAGCATCTGCTTTACGGTGTTTTGCCTTTCTCTGGATCAACATGTTAAGTCCATAGAGTTCAATTTATAACCTATGTCTACCATCAACTTTAAAAACTATGAAACTTTCAGTATATTAGAGCATTACATATCCAGCAGGCTAATGATCCTTGCCTGTTAGGGCTCATTCAGATGTAGGATGAATTCTGTCTATATTTCTCAAGGTTAGAACTCGCACGTATTATAGTCTATGCACCTGTCCACATGTTCTTGTATTTCTGCACCAAATAACAGACTTGTCTGATTTTTTTTTTTTTTTTATCCAAGTCACCGATTAAATTCGCCAATGCAAGTCTATGGATCCATGAAAAAATTTTTTTAACTGTAAAGAAATGCAAGAGCACAATAGGGTCTTATCCAGGTTAAAAGTTTGACTAAATAAAAGTAGAACCGCTCACCTTGTAAGGTTGTGTGAGACACAACGCTTAAAGAGCCTCAAGCAGCAGCTTCCATAGAATATCATACAAAGGTAACCGGATTGCAAGAGTTTCTGCGCTCTCTGGAATTATAGCAAATTGCAGTAGTAGATAAAATTGTAGGTTTATTGTCAACGTGTTTCAGTGTCCGACTCCTTCCTCAGGACAAGCATACAAAAATAGCGAGGTAGTACAAACATACATGGTTTAAATACTGAAAAAAAAAAGCGCCAAGTGCAGGAGGAGCATATACAATCACATGTCAAAATACCGCAAATGAAGGTATATAGTTACATATATTTTTAGTGTAACCAACAGAGGGATATACATATATTTGACAATAACAAAAGATATAAATAAATCGTATGCCTTTGAGCACACCACATTAAACTGACAATTTTTGAATAGTCCACTTTATTATATTTATTTATATCTTTTGCTATTTACAAATATATGTATGTCCCTCTGTTGGCTCCACTAAAAATATATGTTACTATATAACTTCATTTGTGGTGTTTTGACATGTGATTGTATATGCTCCTCCTGCACTTGACGCTTTTTTTTTCTTCTGCATTTACACCATGTATGTTTGTACTACCTCACTATTTTTGTAAGGTTGTCCTGAGGAAGGAGTCGGTGGACTTTGAAACGCGTCGACAATAAACCTACAATTTTATCTACTACTATTTGTCATAATCCCAGAGAGCGCAGAAACACTTCCAATCCGGTTCCATTTACATTTTTCACTGACCAGAAACCTCCATCAGTTTTTTTTCTCATGTACAAATTTGGCCTTTTCTACATACAAAATAGATTTCTCCAGCTAAAGCCTCATTCAAAAGTCAGCAATTTATTTCCAATTATATTATCAAAAACTGTCCCCCTGCTGGGACCCCTTAATGGTCTTCTATAATACATGGGAAACCTGGCTTAAAATACAGTGGGCTGTCTGTATAATGTAGGACAGAATAGGTCCTCCAGACGGAAAGAGGAACGCTGTGTAGCCAATTTATGGCTAAGAGATGAAAAGGGACACATTGCCTAATAGGTTACATTAACATAAGTTTTGTTTTTCACCCTATAAATAATTGTAACCTTTCCATTTACCTAGGAATGAACAGGATGGTTCCAATGCGAGAACGCTCAAAAACAGAAGAGGACATCCTCCGAGCAGCTTTAAAATCCAGCGGCAAGAAACCCGGAAGCCACACCGCCTCTGCCTCCGATGACTCGAATGGACTTGAGTGGGAGAATGATTTTGTGAGCGCGGAGATGGATGACAATGGTAACTCGGAATACGCAGGGTTTGTTAACCCCGTGACTGAACTTTCTGCCGGCCAGCAAGACAGGTAGAAAAGGCTGAGCACCAAGGAATGTTGTAATTTTCACATAAAAGAAAGCTTTCTCCCCTTCCTCATGAGTTACATGAATGTACAGATTTTTGAGAGCCTTTTTTTATTCAATAAAGTGCAATCTTCCTTTGTTTTCTGCAGACGTTTCTTAGTGATATACAATAGGAAGGTGGGTAGTTGGGCGTTTCTACACTTCAGTTGTAAGTGATATGCACTATTTAAGAACTTGATACTTTGGCAGTAGTTTTGCACTTTGTCTCTTAGAGCCAGTGACTTCTTGGATTATTGATTTTTTTTGTTTAACTTGGGCTCTGTTCACATCTGGGTTCGAGCTGCCAAAGATTCTGCTAAATATGGTGGATAAAATAGTGAAGGAAATTGCGTTATTTCATCCGGTAACATGACCGTAAACAGATGGACCCTAAACTGTTGTCTGTAGTGATGAGCACTAGTGCTCGTTACTCGAGTTTGCCTAGGGTGCTTGTGTATGCACTGAGTATCGTGGGTGCTCGAGTGACATGTTCCCGTCCCCGCTTGTTTCACAGCTGTTAGACAGCCACAAAACAAGCGGGCATTGCCTGACAAACATGGGCAATCCCTGCACGTTTTGTGGCTAACCGCCGCAAAACATTTAGGCGCGGGGACTCAAGCATTTCACTCAAGCATCCACGATATTCTGTGCATAGCCGAGCACTTGTGCTCATTACTAGTTGCCTGTCATGTATGGGCTGTCACTGCCGTAGTTTTTGTATTTCAGGCCCTATCACAGAACAGACATGTAGATCTAACACAGATATGAATGAAGGCTTCTATGGCTTTTGTTGGCAGCACTCTATAAATGTACACGTGGTTGCTTTTGTGATGAGCTGAACGTGGATCTGCGCAATGGTTGTAGATTATGAAGTGATCGGAGCTCGCCTTATATCTTGTACATTCCACTATAGGACACTTGAGGACTTGATGTCAGTATATAAGTCCTGTTCAGTCACAGGTGAGCACAGTCAGTATTTCTTGGCTCTAGCAGGACACTTAATACCACATGCATGATGTGATTTCACAACAGATTGTTTATCTTGCATCAATAAAACTGATAGCTTTACACCATCCTAAGAGGTTATGTACACCTCCAGAACCAATTTATTCTCTTAATAAATAACATGAAAAATTAAGCAACTTTTCAATAGGTTCTAGTTAAATATTTCCAATCATTTTTTTTCATTGTAGCCGGACTACTCTTCCATAACAGACGGAAAACAAATTCTTTGTAGTGTATTCTTGCAGTCTTAAAGGTTTTGTCCCAAGAACAAAGTACACAGCCATTACACAGTACACAGCAGGGTCACATTTATGAGATTATCTCAGCACAGGAACATTTTTTTTAACACATCTAATTGTGGAACTTATTTTTATTCCAAAATCTATTGATTAAAATATACTTTGTTCGAGGGACAACCCCTTTACAACTTTTTCTATTTGTCCCCCACTTGTACTTGTGTACATATGGTAGAGTAGCTTGATGTAGACAGATCTATGGGAGTATGGCTGCAAGCTTCAGCTACCCTGAGTTTGTTTCTACAGCTCCTATGTGTCTCCATTGAAACGAATAGCAAACAAAGTAAGATCTTTTTAAATAACACCTACTGTGAATTTGATTTGTTTCTATATGCATTGAAAGAGTGAGACAAAAATGATTGTAAAAGTCGACGTAAACTTTAAAGGGAATCTGTGAGAAGGTTTATGCTTCCCATTCTGAAGGCAGTATAAATTAGTGACCAAGACTCTGATTCCAGCGATGTATCACTTACTGGGCTGCTTGGTAGTTTTGATAAAATATGCAGTTTTCTCTGCTGCAGATCTATCCATTTTCTGAATGCCTCGCTCTGTATAACCCCGCCCACACCACTGTTTGACAGCTTTATGTGTATACTGTGCATAGGCAGAAAACTGACAGTTGTGGGGGAGGAGTATAGGGCTGCAGAAAATAACACAGTAATAGGGTATGTGTACACTGAGTTTTTTAGGAGGTTTATTTTTTTTTTTGCTAGAAACTTAGCTTAAACTCCAAATCCTCCTCTAAAACTTGGAGGTTCTGCTCAGTCTCCTCTCTGAAAATTTTGCTGTAGTTTTGACAATATGGCATGTGCACACTAAGTCTTTTGGCAAAGAACAATAAGTGACACACACCTGCAATTATGGTATCTGTCCTGATTTTATGTTGTATTCAGATGGGGCAGCAAAACCTGGTGACCGATTCTCTATATCTATTGGGACACTTACCTACCCATAGTTTGTATAAAGACATGGATGTTGCAGGTGGGCCTTTATTCTATATTTTTTAAAAAGTTACATGCATAACTGGAAGATGTAATCTTTCAAGGATAGCCTCATTAAAACCTAATTTCCTGTCCATCCCTGCAGTAATTTTTGGCAAGCCCTGCAGTCACATGCCAACTAGCGTTTGAGCTACTTCTCTCAGTACAACAATGAGAGAAGCAGGGGAAACTCTAGTAGGCATGTGACCGCAGCCATGCAAAGATCATACTTGCTGTCACATAATGTCCGCTGAAAGTGGAGCCGAATACTAACTGGGTATACACATCTCAGATTTGACAGTTAAAATGACTTTTTTTTTTTTTGTTGAAAAACTATAAATAAAAATTTGTTATTATAGGCCACCTGTGTTACCACTAATCCTGAACAGTAATATCAGTTGTGGCCTGAGTAAAATGAGTGTTCTTTACTCTGGCATCTGCTATTCAGGAAAGTTTGATAACGGCAGCATCATGTGAAATTTTATGAGTAACCGCAGCACATTTAGTGCTGACTTTTTATTTTATTCCTGGTCTTCCTGAAGACTCTTAGCCATTATGAGAATTATACATTTTATATGACAAGTCAAATAATTCAGACTGATGATCTGGCACATATCTGATTTCATTAATGCCTGAGTAAAGGACCTTTATTGTAAGAAAGAATAACTGTAATCAAAATCTTTTTTTTTTATTTATTTTTTTTTTAATAGAAGCTCTGTTACACTTGCAATATGGATTCACTTCGCAGACGTATCTGTTGTACTGCGTATCCATACAATGCCCAATGGACCCTGGAGTTTTACAGTGGGTCTGTCGAGGTCTTTTTGTTGTGGCAGTCACGCAATGTGAACAATAGATTTAGCTTTAAAACTATGGCTTTGAAGTCAGAAAAATGAAAAGGTTGAATTTTGAACAAAGGCCCTTATATTACAGCAAATTATGTGAAATATATTTTTTGATATATATTCAACAGCCACATTTTAAAGACAGCTATGGAAATAAAATCCAGAATTTACTTGAATGGCAAAGGTAACCTGAAAAAAAAATGTATTATGGGGGCTGGTGAAAACTCAAGTGTCTTATAGAACTCCATTGAGAAGCTTGTATATTATGCTGTAATTGAAAAGAAAATGTTGGGTTGCTTTAAATGTATTTGCTACAAGTTCATGCAGATTTGCTGCATCATTATGAATAAATGCACAAATGTAATATAGGCATGCTGACGAATAAATCTTTTTTTAATCACGTATAAGTCTTGTTTTTCCTACTTTTCTAAGCACTATCATGTCATATTGCAGTGACTGTCCAGGTTATAATGAAGCTAGATATGATTGCCTCACATTTGAAAAAAACACTTTGGTCCTTGTCAAATATGCAAAAAAAACAAAACACGTTTATATGTGCCATCCATGCGTTATCGTGAGTTTTCTCATGCTGTTCAGCTGGATTGGCAATGAATTCATGGAGGAGCAGTTCAAAAGCCAAATGTAAGGCTGCAGTTACAATAACATCACCCATTGTACGCGGAAGGCACAATATATAACAAATGCCAAGTAAAAGTATGAAAAAGTGACTGAAGGTTCAAAGAAAGCTTTACTAAGAGTATTGCAAGGAATGGCAGCCTTCAAGGGGACCCATCTTTTGGATGGATGTTTCGCTAAGGAAAGCTTCATCTGGGGATGGTTGGAATACTGGTTATATCATCTATTTGAACCCCAAGTGGTCAATAGATGCACATCTATGGATTACCTGCAGTGTTTTCATAATGTGCACAGGCGCCAGCAATGGTAAATAAGGACTTCAGTTTACTGCACCTATGACACCACACCAGAGGTAGTACTAAAGCTGATATCAAGGTCAGCCACAAAACAAAGCTGAAGTAGAAAGAGGAGCTCGCAATGGTGATCAAAAGGTTTGTGAGGTAAACCAAAATGGGCCAGAGAACATAACCAGAGGGTGGAACATGTGATCACTGATGGGGTATGGATATCAGTCATGTTCATTGGAAATAGTCTCGTGTGGATGGCAAGTATAATGGATGTGTGTAACTAAAACCAGGCAAAATACTTACAAGGGGTACATAAACATTAGGATACAAAAATACATAACACTCTATGAAGAATGAATGCCCAAGTGACGCATGTAAAATAAGTACAGACGTGACAAGACATGAACCCCTTCATGACATGACCATTTTCCATTTATTTATTTTTTCATTTTAATTTTTTCCATCCCCTTCTTCCAAGAGCCATATCTTTTTTTTTTTTTTTATCTTTCCGTCCATATAGCCATGAGGGCTTGTTTTTTTGTGGGAAGAGTTGTACTTTTGAATGACACCATTCATTCTACAATGTAGTGTACTGCAAAACGGGAAAAAAATTCCAAGTGTGGTGAAATTGGAAACAATTTCACAATTGTTTTTTATTTTCCCATATTCACCATGTGGTAAAACTGACCTGCCAGTATGATTTTTTTAGGTCCGTAAGAGTACGCAGATTCCAAACATGTATAGTGTTTTTTTTTATAATTTTGTCAAAAGAAAAGTTTTTGCTTTTTTGCCATTTTCCGAGGCCTGCAAAGCTTTCATTTTTCGAGATATGGGGCTGGGTGATGGCTTATTTTTTGCACCCAGAGCTGAAGTTTTTACTGATGCCATTTTGGAGTAAATACAATGTTTGATCGCCTTTTATTGCAATGTTGTGCCGGTCAATAAATAATTGTCATTTTGATTTGTTTTCTCGTTACACAGTATACCGATTGGATACATTTTATATTTGGATAGATTGGACTTTTACAAACGCAGCGATATCAAATAAGTGTATTTTTTTTAATTGCTTTATTGTTAATGGTGGCAAAAGGGGGGTGATTTGAACTAGTCTGATCGCTTGTGCTATACATAGGGAAAATCACGATCTCCCATGATCGCCAGCCAGGAATCACAGGCACGGCGTCATCAGCAAACTTCCGTCTGTCATGACAACCCATCTGTGCCCCGCGATCACGTCACGGGTGTGCTGACCAGAGCGTGGAATGATGCGCTTTCCCCCCGCCGTTGCTTGTTAAATGCCGCTGTCGGAGATTGACAGCGGAATTTAACAGTTGCAGGCGGCCGGGAAAGATGCGGGCTCAGCATGCGGCATGAAGATCCAATGCGTCAGTCATGAGAAATCTAGCGTGGAAGCAGGCTGCGAGTACAAGCGGAGATTAGTAGGGGTCACCACATTCCCTTCTTAATGGCAAGGGTTTCAAGAGAAGACCAAGTTATTTTAAATATCTGGCATCTTCTTAACCAAGTGAATTTACATTTACCCGAACTATCAGTCTTCATGTCTCAATGAGCATATGACCAATTCATTAACTTTGAACACCTCCATTCTCATTGACCATTTTCAAATCAAAATAGAGTTCTAGAGCTCGCTCCCACTTTCAGTGACCCGTGCACATAGGGCGTCACAATAACAAGGAGAAGTGAAATGGAGGAAAACAAACCTGATATCATTGTGCACAGTGCACAACAGCTAGATGCATGTGGATGTAGCAGAGCTGACTGCTGCCGGCAGATCCTTCCTAGATCGGAATAGCAATGGAGAAAAAAAAAACATCTGCTGAATTGGCACTTAGTTTGACAGCTGCCCCCAGATAGATGTGAGAGATCTGTAAAAAGATTACATGGCAAGGTTGTAGTGAAAGGTTCCACTAACCACAGTAATATAATTTATTAATTAAAATAACAAAAAAATGAATAGAACATGTAAAAACACTATACGTTTCAGTACCCAACCGGCTCCTTAATCAGATGTTTAGGAGAAATAGGCAGGCCAATGAACGGTTAATGAATAAAAAACACATTTTAAAATATTAATTTGGTAATGGGTAAACCATTATGTAAAGTAAACGTGGCTCCAGTAATAGAATAACTAAAATAGAGTAATATAAGACGAACATTATAAAATACCTGATGATTGTGTGTGTGTATAGTCCGGCTGTGCTAGTATTTATCTGTGTGTAAAACATTGTTTCCTCCTAAGAGACCTGTTCATCTACTCTATAATATAAGGGCAGGTAATAGGAGGAGTTGTGTGTCACTGAAGTACAGTCAGTCCGGAGTAGCAAAGGGCATCTCTGTTGTCCTGATGACCACTGAGACGCGTAATCATTGGAAGCTTGGAAGGACCAAAACAAGTAGTGTTGTGGAGCACAACTTTTGCGTCATGGTAGTAAAGGAGCTCAAAGGAATAAACTAATGTCCGTGAATAATGGACCTGAAGGGTAAATAAGGTCTCATTCAGACGTCCGGTTTTCTCAAGTACAAGAAAAATGGACTGAGTGTGGTATGAGTGTCATACAAGCGTGTCCGAAGCAATTAGTCACTGCTCACAGCACTGAGTGGCAGTTGTAAGCATGCCCGTCACTGACTGACAGCTGGTTCAACAGTGCTTCAGGACAGAGCTGGCTGTCAGTCAAAGTGCCAGGACGTGTTTACAGCTGCTGCTCTCCGTGCAATAAGTGGTGGCTGTAATTGCTCCGGGCATGCCTGCATGACTGAAAGCCGGCCCTGGAGAAGCAAAGTGCATGGGCAGCATGAATCAGATCCTGGCTGCAAGATGGCACCCTGGTTTATGTTTCTTTGAAACACTTGCATTTAAGATAAAATAAACTTTAAAGTTCCTGCCAGGAACCACAGCCGGAGATTAGATTAGTTTGGTGCAGCCCCTGGTCAGCTTCTTCCAGCGCCATAGCAGGACCTGTCACTCACCTCTAGCAGCACTGGGAAGCGCGAGCTGTCAGAAGGGGAAGCCGGACTAGTTTCATCTCCTGACTATGGTCCCCAGCTGGATTTTTAAAGTTTATTTTGTCTTAAGAGTGTTTCAGAGAAAAATATATCTGGCTATAATTGAGCAGCCAGGATCTGATTCATGCTGCCTGAGGTATGAGCAGCATAAAGCAGATAATAGGTTAATTTTCAATCTAAAATAACTTTCTTTCCTTTTCCTGTATGTGTTTTTTCTTTTTAATTTTTGTTCCAACAGGGAAAATGTTTTTTTTACAGACCATATCAGACAAATCCATCTCACAGTAATAAAAAAAAAAAAAAGAAAAAAAAAAAGGTTGTTAACCAGAGGATTCTCGGAATAGGGGAATAAAAAGGCTCACAAACACAATCGCTAAGTGCCTTTATTATGCTATAATAAAACTGCTTGCATCAGTAAAATAAGCAGATAGAACAAATAAATGAAGGTATACAGTCACCAAGTGTTAGTTCAGGTGTCTTGCGATATTCACATTGAGTTCACCAATACCCAAGATAGTGAGAAGAGAGTGTTTTAAAGATGTCTATTCAGAAGGCTTAGTCTACTGACAGTCAGGTTGCGTTACATGCCAATGCATGTACGTGTGTGTATTTCTTTGTGTGGCACTCATACTTGCTATTGAACCTAGATGTTTTAAATTATTTTTCCATTTCTTCATCATTTGCATATCATTAACATGTTTGACCACGTGGGCAATGCCGTGAAGAAGCCTTCCTAGGGAACGTTGCAACAATTCTACTACCAGGATTATGGTGTGGGTTGGGATAATGTGCAAAGGGAGCTGACAGCAGTGGATCTTGATGATTTGTATGCCTAGGTGCATTTAGCATGGGAAAACATTTTTCTGACAATCATTAATAGCCTCAGCGATAGCATGCCAATGCGTGTAAGTGTGGATATTCCTGCACGTGGCGCTCATACTAGATACTGAATAAATTGAGATGTTTTGAAAATGTTGTTTCCATTTTTTTATTTGCATATCATTAATCTATTATCCTGTTATTTCCATAATTTCACTTTTCCTTCTTTGTGTTGCCATTTCAACGTTGAGGATTGCAGTAAACATTCTGTCCTTGATTTGAATAAATGTTGACTTTTGTATTAGATTTAGGTTTGCAGTAACAGACTGCAGTAGTGACAAAGAGGTTGCTGTTATTTTTTCGCTCTCTAGTTGTTACTACAAAGAAACAAAGATGAGTGTTAATGGAAATGGGTTACTATAAACCTTAAGGCTTTAATTAATGCTGTATAAAACATCTATTCCCTTAAGTCTCTCTAAGCAGCACAACACATGGGAATTTCTCTATTTTGTGAGCTGATAGGACAGGTGAAAATTCCACCCATTTTTTGTTTTTTTTCTGTACTACTGAGCTTAATGGGCCGGACTGACTAAGGCTAAGTGCATGCTGCAACCGTACCCCCATCATGCAGTAGACTGTAACGTCTCCACAGTTGAACTTTCACCAGACGGAGGCCAAAAGTGTGTTCTCCCGGTGCTTTACTATACAGAGGGCTTACTGCAAAGAAATGTATAGGACGCGCCCCTGGGCCTGTGTCGCGCTGCGTTGCGCACGCGGGAGCTTACCCGGAGCCGGATCTTTTGAGGGTTGTAGTCTCGTGGTGGTGATCCGGTCCGTGCCCAGGGAGTCAGACTAAGTGGCGCTGTATTAGCGGTAGATGTTGGACGACTACGCCACCCGTTGAGTACAGCTAAGGAGCTGCTGCTGCAGGGCAGACCGCTGAGGCCGGTGGTAGGATTATGCAGCGTGATAGTATAACCCCCAACGGGAGGGGTATGGCCTCAGGGCAGCCGACGTGGATGATGGGGGTAGCAGGAACCACTCGGAGACGGTACGGTGTAGTTCAGGGTCTTTACTGGTGACAAAGATAGACCCTCCCGGAGTACTGGCTAGCGATTGGGGCCTGGTCAGTCCTTGAGCAGATGGGATCTCCCCTGGCCAGGCGGAGTTGTAGGCCTCCCAAACTAACGATACTCTTCTGGCTACCTTGCTAGAGGCGGGTATAAGTAGCCCACGTCCCTGAGTGTACCGTGTGGTGCTCACCCGTATGGCCGGTGACTCGGGGCCTTCTAGTAGCTTCCGCTCCACGACGGCGGTGCTGGTCCCACGCGTGTGACCGTGCCTTCGGGTTTCTGGGCCAGAGGACCTGCAATCCCCTGCCGGTCGGTTTCTGCTGTTGGATAGGAGTTAGTCCCCACAGCCTCGGACTCCGGGTCCGGTGATAACTTCTCAGTCAGGGCGAGCTCTGCAGCTGCCAGCCCCTGACTCCTTGTAGCACTGCTCCCACAGAGCTCCTGATGTTCTTTTCCTATATCTGCTTCTCTGTCTCTACTTCTTCTCTACTCACTAACCCTGCCTCAGCCCTAGGTTTATATAGGGGAAGTTCTTCCCCTTCCAGGACTGGGCAGGAGGTGTGGCATGCACAGGATCCCTGACCAAGAGACCTCCCACCTGCTCTCAGACATAACATTGCTGTTACTGTGGAAACCAGACCCCTGGGGTGCCACATTCCCCCCTAGTGAAATTTAGTACTCCGGGACTAAACATATTTTTAGAAAAACATAACAAGGTATAAACAATAATAATACAATAAGAAAAACACATAAAGATGGTTACGGCGTGTCCGCAACCGGGTGCAGTCTTTGAAGAAAACAAAGGTGTCCATTTCACCAAAACAGGGAGACGTAACCAGGTAGGGGTCTGTCCTGCCCCGAGTCCTTAACAGTCTTTAGTCCATTCCTGGGTTACGCTCCAACCAATTGTACAAGGATTCCCGGTAAATCCACCAAGGACTCCTAAAAATAACTAGAAACACATAATTATTTACAAGTAACAGACAGGTGACCACAAATAAAACAATTTAAACACTTCAAATCCTCCAACGTGCGGATAACTGGCCTCTAGTGGCCCTAGTGGACCTACGGAGTTGACTGTCTGGCCCTGAACTACAGGGTGTAGGAGCTGTCAAGGGTAAACTGGGCAGCTGTCTACCGGCTCTTTGGCTCACTAGGGGTACGGCAGGCTCACTATAAGCAGAGGGTTCATCCTCCTGTTCTGCTTGTGTGGAGTCTTCTGCCTCCTGGACCGGCTGCTCTTCCAGCTCTACCTGTTGCTCCGTAGGCACTTGGGATGCTGGTTGGAGGAACGTGAGGACGGGTACCACAACTTCACCATTGACTTGAGTCCAGGACTGAGGGAAGTCTCCGAGCACAGTACTAACCATATCTTCCCTTTCCTCTACGGGTCGATGGTCTTCTTGTTCCTCTTCAGGGTTCCGTAGCTGTTCAGGACACTTCTTCAGGTGATCCCGGGATACAATGGCTATGGTCTCCCCTCCGTCTTTACTGATGGTACAGACTTTCGGGTTCTCGTGGCTTGAGGGCAGTACGGTGTACAGGTCCTTCTCCCACTGGTCGTCCAACTTGTGGAGCCGTCTTTTCCTCTTCAAGACCTGCTCTCCGGGTACCAGGGGAACAGCGGGAGCATACTGGTTGTAAGTTTTCTCTTGTCTTTCCCTAGCCTGACAGAGACTTCGCTCCACGCTCTCCTGTACTTTCCGGTACTGCTGCTGCCTCTCTGTGTCCCAGTCTGCTTCTGGTGAAGTGTCCTCGGGTGTCAGGACTCCCATTTCCAGGTCAACAGGTAACTTACCAGGTCTCGCCCTCATTAGGTAAGCCGGGGTACAGTTGGTGGAACCTACCGGGATGTGGTTGTATAGGTCCACCAGATCGGGCAGCTTCTCAGGCCACAGACTGCGTTCTTCCAGGGGCAACGTTTTCAGGAGATCCATTACCACCTGGTTCATTTTCTCACAAAGTCCATTAGTTTGCGGATGATAGGGTGTCGTCCTTATCTTCCGGCAGCCATACAGATTGCAGAATTCCTGGAAGACCTCCGCTTCAAAGGCAGGTCCCTGGTCCGTCAGCACTTGGTCCGGGTACCCGTGTGGACGGCAGAAGTGCTGCTGGAAGGCTCTAGCTGCTGTTTGAGCCGTTAAGTCCTTAACGGGGACGACAACCAAGAACCGGGAGTAATGATCCACAATGGTTAACGCGTAGACGTAGCCACTTCTGCTTGGGGTCAGTTTTACATGATCCAAGGCTACCAGTTCCAACGGCTGCCGGGTGACGATGGACTGCAGGGGAGTCTTCTGGCTGGCACGGTCCTTCCTTCTTAGGTTGCACGGGCCACAGTCTCTGCACCACCTCTCGATGGTTCCCCTCATGCCTACCCAGTGGAACCGCCCACGCAGCAGGAACTCCAGCTTCTTCCATCCGAAGTGTCCAGCCCCGTCGTGTCCCTCCGTGGCACCACTACTTGCCAGATTAGTTCATGCGTCCGGGAGTTAACCATTCTGCGGCACAACTTCCCCTTGTAAAGGAACAGTCGACTCTTCTCAGCCCACAATTGCTTGGCTTCCTCCGGAGCGTCTGGGTCAAGGCGAGCCTCTGGCCGAGTCAGCATCTCCTTCACCACCCGGACGGCAGGGTCACTGTCTTGCGTTTCCTCCCAGTTGTAGTGAGGCAAGGGGTTAAACGTAGCGGCTTGCTTACTCCTTACCCGATGGGAATACTGGATAGTCCCATGACGGTGGAACGCGGGGAGTTCGACTTCTTCCAGTCCCTCTGGATCTTCTCCTACGTCCGGTAGGTTTGGCATCCTGGACAGGGCGTCCGCGTTGGTATTGGAGCGTCCTGCCCGGTATTTGATTGTGAACTCGTAGTTGGACAGACGGGCCATCCATCTCTGCTCTAGGGCACCGAGTCTTGCCGTGTCCAGGTGTGTCAACGGGTTGTTATCCGTGTACACGGTGAATCGGGAAGAAGCGAGGTAGTGCTTAAAGCGTTCGGTGACTGCCCACACCACTGCCAGGAACTCTAGCTTAAATGAGCTGTAATTCTCAGGGTTTCTTTCGGTGGGTCGCAGTTTTCGGCTGGCGTAAGCGATTACTCGTTCTTTCCCCTGCTGGATCTGGGACAGCACGGCTCCTAGCCCGATGTTACTTGCGTCGGTGTAGAGGATAAAGGGCTGGCTGTAATCAGGGTACGCCAGGATTTCATCCCCCGTGAGGGCCATCTTCAGCTGGCGGAAGGACTCTTCTTCCAGCTTCTCCCATCTGAAGGGTGGCTTCTGGTTCTTGGCCTTCCGGGACTGGCCTATCAGGAGGTCCTGCATAGGAGCTGCCTTTTTGGTGAAACCGGGGATGAATCTGCGGTAATAGCCTACCAACCCGAGGAACTGCCGCACTTCCTTTACACTGGAGGGACTTGGCCATTCCTTAATTGCGGTGATCTTATCAGGGTCGGGAGCCACTCCATCAGCGCTCACCACGTGTCCCAGGTACTGCACCTTTGGTTTCAGGAGGTGACACTTGGAGGGTTTCACCTTTAGGCCGTAGCTTGCCAGAGCTTCGAACACTTCCGCCAGGTGTTTCAGGTGGTCCTCATACGTCTTGGAATATACGATGACATCGTCCAGGTACAACAGGACTGTCTCGAAGTTTCTGTGGCCCAGACAGCACTCCATTAATCGTTGGAAGGTTCCTGGTGCGTTGCAGAGTCCGAACGGCATGCAGGTAAACTCGCTAAGTCCCATCGGGGTGGTGAATGCGGTCTTCTCCCGGTCCGCCTCTGCTACAGGAACCTGCCAGTACCCACTAGTGAGATCCAAGGTAGAGAAGAAGTTAGCAGATCTTAAAGCAGCCAAAGACTCCTCTATCCTTGGTAAGGGGTACGCATCCTTGTGTGTGATACGGTTGATTTTCCGGTAATCTACACACATCCTCATGGTGTTGTCTTTCTTTTTGACTAAGACTAGTGGAGCTGCCCAGGGGCTACAGCTATCCCTGATCATCCCAGCCTCCTTCATGTCTCTAAGCATCCCCTTGGCGTGTTGGTAGTGTGCAGGGGGTACGGGTCGATACCTCTCTTTTATGGGAGGATGGTCTCCCGTGGGGATGTGGTGTTCTACCCCCTTGACTCGCCCGAAGTCTAACGGGTGTTTACTAAACACTCTCTCGTACTCTTGAACCACCCGATAGACTCCCTGTTTCTGGTGTGAGGGAGTGGAGTCAGTACCCAAATGTAGTTGCTGACACCAGTCCTCCATTGTTTTCTGAGAGCCGTTACCTTCCTCCGGGGAAGATGGAGGCAAGGGTTCTACGGACTGTATGGAATCTTGATTGATGGTATACAATTTGGCTAGCGTGGCATACCGGGGCAGGTACACTTCCCTCTTCCCGATATTTATTATGCGAACGGGCACCCTCCCATGGCGTACATTGACCACCCCCCGTGCTGTCAAAATGGTGGGCCTACTGTCTGAGTAAACTGGTTCTACCATTGCCTGGTAATCTCTACCTCTCAGACCAATAGCTGCCCGGCACCAAATCATCATTTCACTTTTCGGGGGCATGGCAATAGGGAAAGGGTCACACATTCGCACGCTACCAATCTCACCACCGGAGAGTTCTAGCTGTTGCCGTCGCATCAGTGCCCGGATCTCTTTCTGGAGCACTCGCTGCTGGCCGGAGCTGGCGTTCTTGGCAACCTGCTGTAAAAGGAAAATCACCTCTGCAAGACAATTTTCAATTACATTAGTTCCTAGAGTTATCTTTGGGTGACTCTCGTGTTTGTCAATGTCTACAATGATCAGTCCCTGTGCTGCCAGTTCGACTCTACCGATTTTAATGGTCACCTCTTTAAATCCAATCTGTGGCACGGGCTGACCATTGCTGGCGATGATACTCAAGTCGTCGTCAGGGTAGCGGGTGATATCCGAGTCATTCCAGTACTGCTTGAAGAGCACGTACGGGATGGTGGTGACCTGTGACCCGGTGTCCAGTAGGGCACTCATAGGAATGCCATCCAGTACCACGGGTAAGACTGGACGTCCTCCCACATATTTGTCGCGCCAGTTCGATGGGCCTGGTGATCTTTTTCCTGGGGGTTGGCCCTCTCCCCCAGGTTGTGCCAGTTTAAAGGACAGTACCTTGCCATATGTCCGGGTTGATTGCAGCGGCGGCAGATGGGTCGTCCGTCCTCGTTGTATCGGTCACTGGGTCTTCCTCTGGCCGGTGGGGTCCTCCTTGGTCGACGCCACGGGATGTCCTCCGGTCCGGATGCCAGCTGGATCTTCCCTGGAGTGGAAACCTGTAAAGACTGCACAGTTCGGGTTAGCGCAGCAACGCTTTTAGCTAGCTCTTGGACCTGATGGTGCAGGTCTGGAGCCGGGTCATTGTTCAAAGCCTGCGCATCAGCTCCCACAGGCCCTGCCGACAAGGGCGCCGCCTCCTGGTGGTAAGTGGTAGTGGGGCGTCTGGGGGTCACAACGCCACCTGGTGCCGGTTCTCGAAGCACCCGGATGGCTCTGTCCTTGAACTGTGCAAATCCCAGATGAGGGTCCTGTAAGGCCATTGCCCGCAACTGGGTTCGGTGGGCATTGCAATATAAACCCTATATAAATTGTTCAGTCAACAGCCTGTCCTCGTCTCCCACGCCGTCA
This sequence comes from Phyllobates terribilis, assembly GCF_046119375.1. Classification (NCBI taxonomy): domain Eukaryota; kingdom Metazoa; phylum Chordata; class Amphibia; order Anura; family Dendrobatidae; genus Phyllobates; species Phyllobates terribilis. Next base: position 894,159,471 of record NW_027362761.1, on the reverse strand, counting down.
GGGTCGGTCTGCTTAATGGCTCTCAGGGCCTCTTGTAGGTTCAGGGCATAGTCCCTTATACTCTCATGTGCCCGCTGTTTGCACCCGTAGAATCTAAGCTTGATCTCGGCTGAGGTGCGGGTATCAAAGGTGTCCCTCAGCCGGGTTAGTATCCCTGCGACAGTCCTCCCCCCAGGTGGCCAGGACTTTACCTCCCTTTGGGCTGCCCCGGTTAATTGGGCCACCAGGATGCTCACTTTTTGCTCCTCTGTGAGGGGGTACACCTGGAAGAGGCTATCCAGCTTTTCTCTAAAGTCATGCAGGGTATGTGACTCCCCTGAGTACTGGGGTAGCCAGGCTGCCCCCGGGATATAGGGCATGGTGAAAGGCATGACCGCAACAGCGGTGGCGCTGGCGGGGGTTGAAGCGGTGAAGCTCTCCTCCGTATCCGGCATCCTTCTCCCCCCTAGTGGACCGTGGCCTACCTTGCGATGATCCTCTTCCGTAGGCCGCGGCTCCGCAGTGGATCGTCAGGGTTGAGGACCTTCCGTCGCGCTCCTGTGACGTCGGCGTCTGCTGGGCTCCTTCCAGGACCTTACGCAACGTCCGGACGTGAGGCGGGGCTTCAGTTCTAGCGCGCTTTCGGAGTCCACGCCCCTCTTCTTCCCGCGCGGCGTCCTCAAGATGGCGTCCAATGGCGGGAAAACTCCACGTATGGCGGGAAGAAGGCTGAAGATGGCGCCGGATGGCGGGAAAACTCCACCGATGGCGGGAAGGAAGCGGAAGATGGCTCCGGATGGCGGGAATCTTCACCACAGGTAAGTTTGAACAGTCTTTTTCAGGCACGCAGTACCCGGTGGTTGCGGGCACGAAATCCTGCCGACTACGCCAAAAGTTGACGCGCCCCTGGGCCTGTGTCGCGCTGCGTTGCGCACGCGGGAGCTTACCCGGAGCCGGATCTTTTGAGGGTTGTAGTCTCGTGGCGGTGATCCGGTCCGTGCCCAGGGAGTCAGACTAAGTGGCGCTGTATTAGCGGTAGATGTTGGACGACTACGCCACCCGTTGAGTACAGCTAAGGAGCTGCTGCTGCAGGGCAGACCGCTGAGGCCGGTGGTAGGATTATGCAGCGTGATAGTATAACCCCCAACGGGAGGGGTATGGCCTCAGGGCAGCCGACGTGGATGATGGGGGTAGCAGGAACCACACGGAGACGGTACGGTGTAGTTCAGGGTCTTTACTGGTGACAAAGATAGACCCTCCCGGAGTACTGGCTAGCGATTGGGGCCTGGTCAGTCCTTGAGCAGATGGGATCTCCCCTGGCCAGGCGGAGTTGTAGGCCTCCCAAACTAACGATACTCTTCTGGCTACCTTGCTAGAGGCGGGTATAAGTAGCCCACGTCCCTGAGTGTACCGTGTGGTGCTCACCCATATGGCTGGTGACTCGGGGCCTTCTAGTAGCTTCCGCTCCACGACGGCAGTGCTGGTCCCACGCGTGTGACCGTGCCTTCGGGTTTCTGGGCCAGAGGACCTGCAATCCCCTGCCGGTCGGTTTCTGCTGTTGGATAGGAGTTAGTCCCCACAGCCTCGGACTCCGGGTCCGGTGATAACTTCTCAGTCAGGGCGAGCTCTGCAGCTGCCAGCCCCTGACTCCTTGTAGCACTGCTCCCACAGAGCTCCTGATGTTCTTTTCCTATATCTGCTTCTCTGTCTCTACTTCTTCTCTACTCACTAACCCTGCCTCAGCCCTAGGTTTATATAGGGGAAGTTCTTCCCCTTCCAGGACTGGGCAGGAGGTGTGGCATGCACAGGATCCCTGACCAAGAGACCTCCCACCTGCTCTCAGACATAACATTGCTGTTACTGTGGAAACCAGACCCCTGGGGTGCCACATATACTGTTAAGTAGACGATTCTTCACAGTGTGCCCTTATGATGCCTCGGCATCCATCCTGGCTGTTACCACCGTCTGGTACATACCTCCTGAGCATATGCGTCCAACAGTGGACACAGACATGATCTGGATCTAGCGTTACAGATTTCTTCTTTTGCGGGACTTTACTGACTTCTAGACCCAGTATTCACTATTGCTGATCAGTAAGTTTAGCAGGTGTTTCTGGATCCTTCCAGACACTTTTGCCTGCATTTGCAGCTCAGTTTGTTGTGGGATGCAGTAACTAATGTTAGTTTTCACTGTATCATAGCCATCAGTTCTGTGCTTTCTCTGACCTCTCTTTTGGAAATTATTGTACTACTCTATGTACAGTGTTCTGGCCTTATGAGAGCTATAGTTTTAGTTCATATGTACGTGCTAAGGGGTGTATATGGAAATCACGGGGCCTCATAGCAAAAGATTTAATTGTCCTCCCCTCACGCCTCACAAATAAAATATATATATATATATTATATATTTGGCGGAGTAGGCTAGGTAAAATCTTGCAACTTTTATAAACAGGAAGGAGGACATTTATTGCAGCACACAGTAATTATGCACATTTTCAAGCCCCTTACTGTTCTCACCCACAATACACATTTCATGGTCATTATAGAGCAGGGGTGTCAAACTCAATTTCACCGAGGGCCATATCAGCATTATGGTTGACTTCAAAGGGCCACTTATAATTGTAAGGGCTCATGCAGACGTCCGTGCAACATGGTTCGAGCACGGACTGCAATGCCCAGACTATCCAGGGGGCTATAAGAGAGCTGTCCGTGGGTAGTCGGGCTAAGAAAGCTGTCCGTGGGTAGTCAGGCTAAGAGAGCTGTCCCTGGGTAGTCAGGCTAAAGAGCTGTCCCTGGGTAGTCGGGCTAAAGAGCTGTCCCTGGGTAGTCAGGCTAAGGGATGTTTCTGAGTAGCAGGGCTAAGAGACCTGTTAACTGTTCCTGGGTAATAGGGCTAAAAGAGCTGTCCCTGGGTAGTAGGACTAAGAGAACTGTCCCTGGGTAATAGGGCTAAGGCTATGTGCCCACGTTGTGGAAATGAAGGAGAAAATTTCTGCTTCATTTCCGCATGTCCTTTCCCGGAAAAAACGCATGCGGAATTTCGCAAGCGTTTATCGCGCGTTTTCGACATGCGGAATTGCCTTGCGTTTTTTAGTGCATTGGAAAGGCAATTCCGCATGCGGAAACGCAAAATTAATTGACATGCTGCGGATTTTTGTGCACATCAAAAACGCTGCTGAAAAATCCGCAGCATGGGCATAGAACTTGCGGATTCTCATTGGGGACCATGGGGTGCGGATTACCAAGCGTTTTACAAGCGTTTCCGCTGCGGAAATTCCACATCAAATACGCTTGTAAAACGCTACGTGGGCACATACCCTAAGAGAGATGTCCTTGGGTAGTGGGGGCTAAGAGAGCTGTCCATGGGAAATAGGGCTAAGAGAGCTGTCCCTGGGTAATGGGGCTAAGAGAGCTGTCCCTGGGTAGTGGGGCTAAGAGAGCTGTCTCTGGGAAATAGGGCTAAGAGAGCTGTCCCTGGGTAGTAGGGCTAAGAGAGCTGTGCCATACCTCAGAGTCAAAGATAGACTGCTCCCTATGCTAAGTACTGGCTGCCTCTGCTCTGATTAAAAAATGTAACCACACAAAATTGCTGACTGACTGTGTTCTTTGTGTTCACTTTTTGTGCTGGCTGACTTTCACTGTGTTCACAGTTTGTGCTAGCTGACTGCATTCGCGATTTGTGCTTGCTGACTGCATTCACGGTATTCACTGTACTGGCTAAGTTCACTGGTTGTGCTGGCTGACTGCATTCATTTTTGTGCTGGCTGGCTGTGTTAACGGCGTGTACTGTTCAATCACAAAGATGGGACCTGCTCCTTTTGCTGGTGCTCCCCCCTCTTTGGCTGCATCTGCTCAGATTCAAAGATCGCATCAGCTCCCTGTGCTGGCTCTGGGAGAAAAATCTGAATAAAAAGTGATCAAAAAATGTTAGGTAAAATTGTACTAATAAAACTTCAAGTCATCCCTCAAATAATAAGCCCCCACTTGGGTCTGCCATCTGTCAATGGAAAAATAGTGGGTTTCCATGTAAGTACAGGTTCAGACGGGGGTATTTCATGGTCTGAATACGGACTGCAATGCCTGGACTGACCGTGGGTCTCTCGACCCGAACTTGCACTGTAATAAACACATATAAGATTAAAAGTTCGGGTCTGGGCATTGCAGTCCATATACGGACCTTCAAATACACCAGTCTGAACCTGGCCTTACTAGCACCTCAAAGTCTTTGGCACCCAAAATGCCATCCAGTAAAAACTAAGCTCCCAAATCCAAATACCCCCCCAAGTGTGCCTAAGCCGCAGTTAGCATCCACATGTACGGCAATTGTGTAGCCAAAAAAAACACAATTCACAGAGTGCGTGTCTCCAAAAGCACAAGCTGCTCACTAGGTATTGGTTACTCTGCAACATCCACTCCATGCTTTTTTTCTGAAAAACACCCATAAGACGAAAATAGTCACTTCACTTGTAGATTAATCTGCGAAGGTATGGAAGTTGAAAAAATATATGCTGTTCTGATACCTCTATTGATGCCCGCAATACTCAGAAAAATCTGTGCTCAAAAAGTCAAGTAGTCCTCCTTCCCTTCCGAGCCCTGCCGTGTCCACAAACAGTCTTTTCCGACAACGCATCACTACGTTCGGGTGAAATTACGTGACAAATTGTGTTATAAAATTCTGTGAGGCACCCATGGGTTCAAGATGCTCATTACACTCTTGCATGAGCATGAGCGGTGTTTCCAGTGCACACCAGTTTTCTGTTTGGAAGTGACAGTCCGTCTTTGATATTTGTATACATAGACCCTCTGACTGAGCACTCCACCCATAAGCCTATGGCGGTTTTAATCACAGCAGGATCCTACCTTCCCATATAAATGTAGGCTATTAGTCCATGAGAGGAGTCATATTAGATTAGTGTCAGGAAAATATTAATGTCAGGGACAGATTAACAGAATATTAGCCTCTTCTCCCATGCCCTCTCCTGTAGTGTTTGTCCAGAGATGACAATTATACTGTGTCTTCCTGCAAATTATCCCCCACAGCCAAAAGGCTTTACACATGAAGTGTCACAAGCTAAAATGCAAATGTATTTCCTCTTAACACAGACCTGAGATAGATTGACACCTTCTCCCAAGCAATGAGTTTGGAGGAAAGAGGAAATGGTTCGTTAAGTTCAAAGACACTCATAAACAATTCCTGGCCACCAGCCATAGCCAGATCGGCTCCGATATTAGATATGAAATAGTATGAGTTCCATACGTCCGGCAATAACGAGACCCAAATGGGTAGTGACCATATCAACCCAGGAAGGTGTAGGTAGTTTTCCAGGGCTGTAACCAAAATCAGGGAGCTGTAGCGCAAAAACACCAGAATAGCAGACTACAGCTATGTGAAGTGTGATATCAAAATAAAAATAAAATCATAAGAGAAAAAATGGCGTAGTTTGCGAGCTTCTGTGATCAACGAGCGATGAGTTATCGCAGAAGTTAGCCTTTCTAATAAAAATATACAGACTGGAGACCGGCCCACATGATGTCACCACAAGGGGCGTGTGGCCAGATCTCCCCTTAGGTATAAAAGAATCTATGGAGAAGACAGGAGCACTCATTGCCAGGGGGGAATAAGAATTATAAGCAACGGGTCCTGTTCAATAACAGCATAATCTGGAGAGCCCCTCCTCCACCTATATTGAATCATCTCCGCGATCGTATAGTGTAAGTAAGTTATCTTCTCTTTCCTCCTGTTTATTTTATGTAACTGCCTATGTATTTTAATGTCTCCCTTGTAACATCCTTGTATATACTTTTCCTAAACACTGCCTCCCTTTTGGATTAAATATAAAATTTAATACTTCTGTTTCTTTTGTTCTGTAATCGTTCCCTTCCCCAAAGCCATATACGCTACCAAAACGCAGGTGTCCGGCCAGGCCTGTATTATATTTTAAACTCGGCCGGTGGTGGCAGAGAGTATTAATAATTGGGCTATCGCGAAGCTGACAGTGACCGTACGGAGGGCGTTAAACACGGATTCCAGGCTGTGGAACCCAGGGTGTTGAGCCATACGCTCACTGGTCGCTTACCGATACCCACGTAGAGAGTAGTCTGGATCGTGTGCTCGCGACTCTGGACGATATACGGACAGCGTGACGGCACGGTGAGATATTGTGTGATCTCCCCGGTGTCGTCCTGACTGTGTGTGGGTGGAATCCCTGACAAATTGGTGGCTGCGGTGGGATATTGTGTGATCCTGCCGGTGCCGTTCCTGACAAATTGGTGTCAGCGTTGGGATATTGTGTGATCCTGCCGGTGCCGTTCCTGACAAATTGGTGGCAAGCGGTGGGATATTATAGAACATTAGTGGCTGGATTGAGCAATCATTCTTGTCACTGAAAACTTGCACGGTTCTTGCGAGAATTCTGTGCAGAGTTTTAAGAAATCAGACTCAGTGTTTTAATATTTTTCTTATCTGGGACATTACTATACGTGTAGCAGTTGCATCACCCCCCCTTCTCTTGTTTTTCTGTCCTATCTTTTATTTGGCAATAATGGCTACACGTGGAGAGAACTGGTATCACCAGCAGGTGAAGACCACTATCATCGCCCTCTGTGAGCTGAGGCAGATTTACCCCATGGGCAAAACCAAGGTCCAAATGATTGCTGAACTGCTGCAAGGTGATGCAGAGCCCGTCCGACAGCAGAGCCCTGATGATGGGGCGGCCAGCCAAGGCGCTGCTGCAGGGGTCCCACCTGTGACTGCCAGCCATACCCACAACCAGGGTAGTGTGGACCCCCACCTGCAGATGGCCTTGGAGCAGCTCGATGCAGACGATCGCGATGGACGACTGCAGCTGATCCTGAAATTCCAGGAGCGAGCAGCGCAACAGGCCAAAGCTGACCGAGCAGAGCGCCAGGCCCAAGCTGACCGAGGGGCTGAGAGAGCTGAGTGACAAGCTGACTGAGAGGCTGCTGAGCGCCAGGCCCAAGCTGACCGAGAGGCGGCTGAGCGCCAGGCCCAAGCTGACCGACAACACCAGCTGGAGATTGCCCGGATCCCGACGGAGTCATCCTCGACGCAGACCCGTGAGTCCAACAGCACCAACTGCTTTAAACCCCGTCCTGAGCACTTCCCTGTGATGGAAAAGGATGGGGACTTGGACACATTTCTGCGAGGCTTTGAAAAGGCCTGCAGGCAGTATCAGCTGCCCACGGACCAGTGGGCAAGATACTTAACTCCAGGGCTCAGAGGAAAAGCCTTGGAGGTGTTCGCTTCCCTCCCTCGAGAACAAGATGGAGACTATGAGGCGTCAAGCAGGCCCTGATAAAAAAAAGTACCAGCTGACTCCGGAGGTTTACCGGAAAAAGTTCAGAGTCCTCCAACGTGGACCACATGACACCTACAGCGATGTGGTAGACGGGCTCAGAACCAACTTTGAGCAGTGGATCCAAGGACTGTCAGTCACCACCTTCGAGGACCTGAAGGATCTGATGGTGAAGGACCAGTTTCTTCATCTTTGCCCTGTGGAGGTGAGACAGTTTGTGCTGGACCGGGAGCCAAAGGAAGCCGCCAAAGCAGCCCAGATCGCGGATACCTATGAGGCCAACCGCACACCAGAGGTGCGGAAGTCAGCCACCGCCAGCTGGAAGGGGGGTAAGCCGACAACCACCCCCAGTGTTCCAGCCAGCCGACCCTCAGTGTGTCCTGCCCCATCTTTTAGCACCCGGCCTGCATTTGACTCCCGTAGGTGTTATACTTGTGACCAAACGGGTCACATCAGCCTTGTCTGCCCGGAGAGGCAGAAGATGAACCCCACACCGGAGGCCCCAGGGCCTACTGCATCCATTCTTTTTGTGGGTGGGGCGGTTGGTCGGGCCCGGGAGAACTTACAACCCGTTACCGTGGGCAACACTGTCACTGTCGGCCTTAAGGACACTGGCGCAGAACGCACCCTGATCCGCCCTGAGTTTGTGTTACCAGAGGAACTCATTCCTGGGAAGACCCTGACTGTCACCGGGTTTGGCGGTGTTTGCCGTCCCATACCGATGGTCCGAGTTTTCCTGGACTGGGGTGCGGGGAGGGGATTAAGGGAAGTGGGGGTGTCGGAGAATCTCCCCACTAATGTGCTACTGGGAACTGATCTGGGACGGCTGGTTGCCCGATACATCCCTGACAACCCTCCCAGATGTGATATGTCATGTAATGCCGCTGTCAAAAATGTCAATGTGATGTATAATAAAAGTGTGTGTTGTGGTAAAGGAGAACTCAGCTGCCTCTCCCCGCGGGGTGATGCTGCTTAGGATCCCCTAAAGAGAGCCAGTATAAGTGCTAGGGGTAAGGGGAGCAGGCACGGACACCAGGAAGCAGGTCGTCCCGTGCAGGTGACCAGTGTCACACCAGATAGTGACATGGTCAGTGGTAGCTGCCCCATGACTAGCACGGCTCCAGAGGTGATGTGGAAGGATGGGGAGAAACACGGGGATCATAGGGAAAGTGGTCCCGTGCCGACGACCAGTGTCACGACGGACTGTGACATGGCCGGTCATAGCTCCCCCTAGGGAGTGAAGCTTCCAAGGTAAAGATGATGACTGGTAAAAAGGTAGGCCGCATAACCAGGCAAGGTAGGAGGAAGGTGTGTCCCCCTGTCTGTCAGGAGTATAGGAGGAAGGTACCCATAGCCTGTCAGAGGTGGGGGGAAGATGTATCCAAAACCGGTCAGGGTGACCGGAAAGCTGGATCCGCAGGAAGGGTGGGCCAGGAGGTGGGCTCAAGGGGCGATCTGTAAATCACCCCTTATGCCACCTCAAAGAGGGGGAGATGTCAGGAAAATATTAATGTCAGGGACAGATTAACAGAATATTAGCCTCTTCTCCCATGCCCTCTCCTGTAGTGTTTGTCCACAGATGACAATTATACTGTGTCTTCCTGCAAATTATCCCCCACAGCCAAAAGGCTTTACACATGAAGTGTCACAAGCTAAAATGCAAATGTATTTCCTCTTAACACAGACCTGAGATAGATTGACACCGTCTCCCAAGCAATGAGTTTGGAGGAAAGAGGAAATGGTTTGTTAAGTTCAAAGACACTCATAAACAATTCCTGGCCACCAGCCATAGCCAGATCGGCTCCGATATTAGATATGAAATAGTATGAGTTCCATACATCCGGCAATAACGAGACCCAAATGAGTAGTGACCAAATCAGCCCAGGAAGGTGTAGGTAGTTTTCCAGGGCTGTAACCAAAATCAGGGAGCTGTAGCGCAAAAACACCAGAATAGCAGACTGCAGCTACTGTATGTGAAGTGTGATATCAAAATAAAAATAAAATCATAAGGGAAAAAATGGCGTAGTTTGCGAGCTTCTGCGATCAACGAGCGATGAGTTATCGCAGAAGTTAGCCTTTCTAATAAAAATATACAGACTGGAGACCGACCCACATGATGTCACCACAAGGGGCATGTGGCCAGATCTCCCCTTAGGTATAAAAGAATCTATGGAGAAGACAGGAGCACTCATTGCCAGGGGGGAATAAGAATTATAAGCAACGGGTCCTGTTCAATAACAGCATAATCTGGAGAGCCCCTCCTCCACCTATATTGAATCGTCTCCGCGATCGTATAGTGTAAGTAAGTTATCTTCTCTTTCCTCCTGTTTATTTTATGTAACTGCCTATGTATTTTAATGTCTCCCTTGTAACATCCTTGTATATATTTTTCCTAAACATTGCCTCCCTTTTGGATTAAATATAAAATTTAATAGTTCTGTTTCTTTTGTTCTGTAATCGTTCCCTTCCCCGAAGCCATATACGCTACCAAAACGCAGGCGTCCGGCCAGGCCTGTATTATATTTTAAACTCGGCCGGTGGTGGCAGAGAGTATTAATAATTGGGCTATCGCGAAGCTGACAGTGACCGTACGGAGGGCGTTAAACACGGATTCCATGCTGTGGAACCCAGAGTGTTGAGCCATACGCTCACTGGTCGCTTACCGATACCTACGTAGAGAGTAGTCTGGATCGCGTGCTCGCGACTCCAGATGAAATACGGACAGCGTGACGGCACGGTGAGATATTGTGTGATCTCCCCGGTGTCGTTCTGACTGTGAGTGGGTGGAATCCCTGACAAATTGGAGGCAGCGGTGGGATATTGTGTGATCCTGCCGGTGCCATTCCTGACAAATTGGTGGCAGCGGTGAGATATTGTGTGATCCTGCCGGTGCCGTTCCTGACAATTAGGTATCCAGACATACATGAATTGGACAATTTATTGGCTAAGTATCTTTGTTTTTTCCTATTTTCTACACCAGTAATGCAATTCCAATTTAATATATTTCATGTTTGCATGCTATAGCGTTAGAGTGCAACTTTGTTAGTTTCCAAAAGGAAGGTAATTTTTTTTGGCTGTTCAGGTACCGCAGGGGCTTTGCTAATGGTGGCCACAATCAATCAAACAAAATCTGCATTTCAAAAGCCAAGAGGGTTCCTTAGCTTCTGAGCCCTGCTGTATGCACAAACAATAGTGTACATTCATATGTGGTGTATTGTCGCACAGTAGAAATTACAAAATTTTTTGGTCCATTTTCTCCTATTACCCTTTTTGAGAATGAAACATTTGAATCTGAAGAAGCATTTTAGTGGAAAAAATAAAATCATTCGTTTTCACAGCCAAATCTTATAATATTCTGTGAAACACTTGTGGGTGCAAAATTCTCAATACACCCAAGGAGTGAATTTCTTCAGGCTTTTTTTCTCTAAAATGGGGTCACATGGGGGAAATTTCTGCTGTTTTGGCACCTCAGGGTGCTCTGCAAATGCGACATGGTGTTTTAAATCTCTTCCAGCAAAATTGAACCCCTATACCCCCGAAGGCTGTTTGCACGTTAATGACAGGCTAATTTTTACAATTCTGACCAGTGTCACTTTATTATTATTATTTATTATTATAGCGTCATTTATTCCATGGCGCTTTACATGTGAAAAAAGGGGGTATACATAGCAAAAACACTTACAATAATCTTAACAAAACGAGTCAGCGAGTGGTACAGGAGGAGAGAGGACCCTGCCCGCGAGGGCTAACAATCTTCGCGGAATGGGTGAGGATACAGTAGGTGAGGGTAGAGCTGGTTGTGCAGCAATGTCATAGAGCAGTGGTTACTGCAGGTTGTAGGCTTGTCGGAAGAGGTGGGTCTTCAGGTTCCTTTTGAAGGTTTCCGTGGTAGGCGAGAGTCTGATATGTTGGGGTAGAGCGTTCCAGAGTAGGGGGGATACACGGGAGAAATCTTGTATACGATTGTGGGAAAAGGAGATAAGAGGGGAGTAGAGCAGGAGATCTTGTGAGGATCGAAGGATGCGTGCAGGTATGTACCGGGAGACTAGGTCACAGATGTATGGAGGAGACAGGTTGTGGGTGGCTTTGTATGCCAGGGCTAGGGTTTTGAACTAGATTCTATGGGCAATGGGGAGCCAGTGAAGGGATTGACAGAGGGGAGAGGCGGGGGGACAGGTGGATTAGTCGAGCAGCAGAGTTTAGGATTGATTGGAGGGGGGCGAGAGTGTTAGAGGGGAGGCCACAGAGCAGGAGGTTGCAATAGTTGAGGCGGGAGATGATAAGGGCATGCACTAGTGTTTTTGCAGAGTCCATGCTGAGGAATGCGCGGATGCGGGAGATGTTTTTGAGTTGGAGTCGGCAGGAAGTGGAAAGGGCTTGGATATGTGGTTTGAAGAAGAGGTCAGAGTCCAGGGTTACCCTGAGGCAGCGAGCTTGCGGGACTGGGGAGAGTGGGCAGCCATTGACGTTGATGGATAGGTCAGATGGGGGGATGAACGAGAAGGTGGAAAGATGATGAATTCTGTTTTATCCATGCTAAGTTTTAGAAATCTGGCATAGAAGAAGGATGAGATAGCGGACAGACATTGTGGGATTTTGGTTAGTAGGGAGGAAATATCGGGTCCAGAGAGGTAGATCTGTATGTCATCGGCGTAGAGGTGATACTGAAAGCCGTGAGACTCTATGAGCTGTCCCAGGCCAAAGGTGTAGATGGAGAAGAGCAGAGGTCCTAGAATTGAACCTTGGGGGACACCGACAGATAGGGGGCAAAATGAGGAGGTGGTGTGCGAGTGGGAGACGTTGAAAGTCCTGTCTGTTAGGTATGAGGAGATCCAAGATAGGGCCAAGTCCATGATACCAAGAGATGAGAGGGTCCATAGTAAGAGGGAATGGTCGACTGTGTCAAAGGCAGATGACTGGTCCAGGAGGAGGAGGACGGAGTAGTGTCGCTTGGATTTGGCGGTTAGTAGATCATTGGTGACTTTGGTCAGGGCAGTTTCAGTCGAGTGATGTGGTCAGAAGCCAGATTGTAAGCGGTTGAAGAGTGAACATGAGGAGAGGTGGGAGGATAGTTCAAGGTGGACATGTTGTTCCAGAAGTTTTGAGGCATAGGGGAGAAGTGATATGGGGCGGTAGCTGGTCAGAGAGGATAGGTCAAGGGAGGGCTTTTTGAGGATGGGTGTGATTGAGGCGTGTTTGAAACAAGAGGGGAAAACACTAGTTGTTAGTGACAGGCTGAAGAGGTGGGTTATGGTTGGGATGAAGACTGTGGTAAGGTTAGGGATGAGGTGGGACTGGATTAGATCAAGTTCGCAGGTGGTGAGGTGTGACTTGGAGAGTAAAGAAGAAACTTGGTCTTATGTAATGGTGGAGAAGTGGGGTTTGGAGGAGGAAGGTTGAGTAGATATGAGGAGGGGCTGTGGGGACTTTATGGAAAAGCTTTGTCTGATGGTGTCAATCTTCTGATTGAAGAATGAGGCAAAGTCTTCAGCTGAGATGAGAGGAGAGGGAGGAGGCGCTGGAGGACGGAGGAGAGAATTGAAAGTGTTGAATAGCTGTTTAGGGTTGTGAGACAGGGAGAATATGAGAGATGAGAAGTAGGTTTGTTTTGCTGTAGTGAGTGTGGACTTGAAAATAGTGAAGGATTGTTTGAATGCGATGAAGTGCTCGATGGAGTGGGACCTTTTCCATCTCCGCTCAGCAACCCTGGAGGCTCGACGCAGTTCTTTAGTAAGTTTGGTGTGCCATGGTTGCCTATTGATTGTGTGAGCTTTGGTATGTGTGAGTGGGGCGACTGAAAAGTAATAACTTTGAAACGCTTAAACGGATCCCACTGATTCTGAGACTGTTTTTTGTGACATATTGTACTGCACGATAGTGGTAAAATTTATTTGATATGACCGGCATTACTTTGTGAAAAAATTGGAAATTTGGCGAAAATTTTGAAAATGTCGCAATTTTTAAACTTTGAATTTTCATGCCCTCAGAGAGATATGTCACATAAAGTAGTTAATATATAACATTTTCCCCATGTCTACTTTACATCAGCACAATTTTGGAAGCAACATTTTATTTTGTTAAGAAGATATAAGGGTTAAAAGTTGACCAGCGATTTCTAATTTTTCCAACAAAATTTACTAAACCATTTTTTTAGGGACCACATCACATTTGAAGGAACTTTGAGGGGCCTTTATGACAGAAAATACTCAAAAGTGACACCATTTTAATACTGCACCCTGCAAGGTGCTCAAAACCACATTCAAGAAGTTTATTAACCCTTTAGGTGCTTCACAGGAATTTTTGGTTTGTGGAAGAAAACAATGAACATTTAACTTTTTTCACAAAAATGTTACTTTAGACCCAATTTTTTTTTATTTTCGCAAGGGTAAAAGGAAAAAATGGACCCCAAAATGTGATGTACAATTTCTCCTGAGCACACCGATACCCCATATCTCCCACTGTTTGGGCGCACGGCAGGGTTCGGAAGGGAAGGAGCGCCATTTGACTTTTTGAATGTAAAATCTGCATGAATAATTAGCGGACACCATGTTGCGTTTGGGGAGCCCCTAATGTGCCTAAACAATGGAAACCCCCCATAAGTGACATCATTTTGGAAACTAGACCCCTTAAGGAACTTATCTATATGTGTGGTGAGCACTTTGAATGCCCAAGTGTTTTACAAAAGTTTATAACATAGAGCCGTGAAAATAAGAAAAACACTTTTTTCCCCACAAAAATGATCTTTTAGCCCCAATTTTTTTATTTTTACAAGCGTAACAGGAGAAATTGGACCACACGGCAGGGCTCAGAAAGGAAGGAGTGACATTTTGGAATGCAGACTTTGATTAAATGGTCTGCGGCTGTCATATTGTGGTTTGAGAGCCCCCATTTTGGAAACTAGACCCCTCAAGGAATTTATTTAGATGTGTGGTGAACACCTTGAACCAACAGGTGCTTCACACGTGGATCTGTAAAAATGAAAAAAATATAATTTTTCCCACAAAAATGTTGTTTTAGCCCCCAATATTTTCCTATTCACAAGGATAGCAGGAGAAAATGGACCCCAAAATATGTTGTGCAATTTCTCCTGAGTATGCCGATACGGCATATGTGGTCGAAAACTACTTTTGAGGCACAGTGCAAAGCTCAGAAGAGAAGAAGCGCCATATTGGAGTTCAAATTTTGCTGGGCTAGTTTGACGGTGCCATGTCATATTGGCAGGGTTCCTAAGGTGCCAGAACAGCAGAACCCCCCATAAGAGACCCATTGTACAAACTATACCGCTCAATGAATTCATCTAGGGGTGCAGTGAGCATATTGACACCAAATGTGCCTCACAGAATTTTACACCATTGGGCGGTGAAGAAAGAAAAATTACATTTTTACCACCAAAGTTTTTTTTTAGCCCTAGATTTTACATTTTCACACTAGTAAAGGGGTAAAAATGGCACCAAAATTTGTCCCACAATTTTTGCTGAATGTATAAATACCCCATATGAGGCTGTACAGTACTGCTTAGCCACACGGCAAAACTCGGGAGGAATGGAGCGCTATTTGCCTCTTGGAGCGCAGATTTTCTTAGAATAGTATGCAGACTCCATACACATAGCTCCTAAGTGCTAGAAGAGCAGAATCCCCTTTGGGAATTTATCTACAGGTGTGGTGAGGATTTTAACTACATGGGTGTTTTCCAGAAACAAGCAGCAGTGGATGCTGCTTAGTGAAAATTGCATACTGTAGTGACCAGTACGTTATGCCCAGCTCGTGCTTCTGAAGACATCCACACGTAAATTAGGTGGGTTCTCATCGCTACAAAAATGTCAAACATGTGGATGCTAATTGCGGTTTAGGCACACTATCGGGCTCAAAAGGGAGGGGGGCATTTGTATTTGGGAGCAAGGGCAATTACATTTTTCCAAAGCCGTTGTGCTACTAGTAACATGGAAGCCCCCTATATTTCCCGTAACAGATGACGGACCTGAGTGGGGACTTGCTTTTTTTGTGGATTGAGTATAAAACTTTTATTGTGATCCAAAATGTTATGTAAAATGTTCCCATTTATCCTGTGCTCTATGCTGAGCACTGATATCGGGGTTGCCATTTAAATCTCCGTTTGAATCACATATTTCAGAGATTTACACGGAAACCACGGTGTATGCGCTCAGCGAAGAGCGCAGGATAAGTGTGAGCTGAGCCATACCGTAATCTTTGGGAGGCAGAATGAACAAATCAGTAGCAGGTGAAGAATTGGCTTTATTTATTTTTCATGCTGTCTCTCGTGAGGTATAAGTGATTACACGACCTTATTCTTCGGGTCAGTGCGATTACAGCGATACCAGATTTATATCGGGTTTTTATGTTTGCCAGCTGTCACACACTAAAAAACGCGTTTTTTTTTGTATAGACTAGTGTTTGCATTGCCAATTTTTGGGAGGCAGAATAAACAAAAAACAATTCAGGAATTGTTTTTTGCTTTTTTTTAAATTCCGTTCCGTGTATAGTAAAATTGATAAGGCAGCTTTATTCTTCAGGTCAGTACATTTACAGCGATACCGTTTTTTCATATTTTGGCGCTTTTACACAAAAACTATTTTATAGAAAAAATAATTTTTTTCACATCGCTTTTTTCTGAGAGCTAGAACTTTTTTATTTTTCAGCTGACAGAGCTGTATGGCAGCTTGTTTTTTTGCGGAACAAGATTACGTTTTCAGTGGTACAATTTTTATTTACATTTGTCTTTTTGATTGTGTTTTATTCCACTTTTTGTTCGGCAGTATGATGATAAAGCACCATTTTTTACCTCGTTTTTTTTTTTTTTTTTTTTTTTTACCGTGTTCACTAAAATCTGGACACAGCGATACCAAATGTGTACTTTTATTGTTTATTTTTTTTCTTCATAATAATATTTATTTATTTATGGGTAGAATACATATATATATATATATATATATATATATATACATACACCGTATATACTCGTGTATAAACCTACTTTTTGAGCATGATTTTTTATGCTGAAAAAGCCCCCCCGCCTTATACTCGAGTATATATTTCTTGAGTATATATAATTCCGGCTGTGGAAGGTGGGGGGGGAGATGCGGCGGCGGAGGAGCGGGGCACAGGTAGTAGCCGGCTGCTGCAGCTACCACATGTGCCCGCTGCTAAAGAAAATTAATATTCACTCTTCTCCACGCCCATGGGAGTGGAGAAGAGTGAATATTCATTCTCTTTAATAGCGCACACTGTCAGTCGCAGCCGCCGGCTTCCTGCTGCGGCTCAGCGATCCTCTGTGCCCGCAATTAGAGAATAAGAATATTCACTCTTCTCCACTCCCATGGGCGTGGAGAAGAGTGAATATTCATTCTCTTTAGTAGCGGGCACACTACCAGGATGGGGAAATTTACCAGTAGCTGCTGCATTTCCCATCCTAGGCTTATACTCGTCAATAAGTTTTCCCAGTTTTTTGTGGTAAAATTAGGTGCTCCGGTTTATATTCGGGTCGGCTTATACTCGAGTATATACGGTATATATATTTTTTTTAAAATATTTTTACAACTTTTTTTTACTGAGTCCCACTATGGGACTTTCACTTTCTGCAGTCTGATCACAGTAGCCTATATCTGTCAGCCCTGCAGACGCAAGATAGTTTGATCATGCACTGCGCATGATCAAACTACCTTGCTAGTGCCTGGTGACCCGGGTGTCGTCATGACAACATCGGGTCACCCTGGCAATGATCTGGACCCCGCGATGATGTAGGTCTCCGATCCAAGAGCAGAGGGGCTTTTGTCTCTCTGCTCGCTCTCTAAATGATGCAAACGCAGCATTTAGGGGGCTAAAGTGCTGGGAGCGGTGCGGGCACCGCTTCTGGCACTGAGTGTTGGGTGTCAGCTGCCAGAATCAGCTGACACCCGGCGGCGATCGAGCCCACACAGCCTCTGTGCGGGTGTGATCACTGAGACGTAATAATACGTACCTGATCATTAAGGCACAGGGACGTATTATTACTCCTCATATCAGAAAGTGGTTAAGCTCCTAAAATGAAATAGCCCTACTGTATGCATAAACAGTAGTTTTTAATCACATATGAGACATTGCCATGTTTGGGGGTAGTTGTTTAACAAATTGTGGGGTCCATTTTCTCCTATTACCCCATATGAGAATGAAATAATTGAGGTTAAAGTACCGTATATACTCGTGTATAAGCCGACTTTTTCAGCACATTTTTTATGCTGAAAAAGACCCCCTCGGGTTATACTCGAGTGAGGGTCCAACTTACATTCCGGCTGTGGATGGTGGGGTAGGGGGGAGCAGTGGCAGAAGAGCGGGGCACAGGCAGTAGCAGTAGCCGGCTGCTGCAGCGATCACATGTGCCTGCTACTAAAGAGAATGAATATTCACTCCTCTCCACGCCCATGGGAGTGGAAAGGAGTGAATATTAATTCTCAATAGCGCACACTGTCAGTCGCTCCTGCAGCGGCTCAGCGATCCTCTGTGCCTGCTATTAGAGAGTATGAATATTCACTCATCCCCACTCCCATGGGCGTGGAGAGGAGCAAATATTCATTCTCTTTAGTAGCAAGCACACAGGATCGCTGAGCAGCAGCAGGAAGTCAGCAGCTGCGACTGACAGTGTGCACTATTAAGGACGCAGCGCTGGAGCAGAGGGAAGGAAGGTGAGTAGAATTGTTTATTTTTTTCATGTCTGCAGTGATGGGGGGCCATGCATACCAGGATTGGGGATGAGGGGGCCATGCATACCAGGATAGAGGATGAAGGGGCCATGCACACCAGGATAGAGGATGAAGGGGCTATGCACACCAGGATTAGGGATGAGGGGGCCATGTATACCAGGATTAAGTTATACTCGAGTCAATAAGTTTTTCCATTTTTTTTGTGGTAAAATTAGGTGCCGCCTTAATTCCTTTGAAGCACCTGAAGCATTAACAAATTTCCAGATAGCGTTTTTAATATTTTGAGAGGTGTGTTTTTTAAAATGGTATCACTTTTGGGGCTTTTTCCAATGTATAATGCTCTCAAATTCACTTAAAAACCAAACAGGTAAAAACAAACTGTACTTGTAAATTTTCTTGAAAGCAGTGAAATATTACTGCTAAATTTTAACCACTTTAACATCCTAACCAAATAACGATATTTGAAAAATTATGCTGTCATAAAGTAGACATATGAGAAAGGGTATTAGCATTCAAAGTTTAAAAATTGCAAATTGTTCAAAATTCTATTATTTTCATAAAAAATAAGCAAAACATCTACCTAAATTGACCATTCACAAAGTACAATCTGTCACACAAAAAAAATCTAAGAATCACAAAGTTATTATCACATAAACTGAAAAGTCAGATTTGAAAAATGGGGCCTGGTCGGGATGGAAGAGATGCTATTTGACCTTTTGGAGCGCAGATTTTCCTGTAATAGTTTGTGGGTGCCCTATGCATAGCCCCTAAGTGCCAAAACCAAAGAACCCCCAACAAGTGACCATATTGGTAATCACACCCCTCTGGGAAGTTATCTATGAATGCAGTGACTATGTACATATGCCAGCTTAGAGCCATATACATTTTCCCCAGCTTCTGTTTCTGGAGAAAAATGTCAAGTGATTTCTTCTCTCTACAGCAGTGTTCCTAACACGGGTCATCAAGATCCACCAATAGGTCATGTTTTCAGGATTTCCTTTGTATGGCCCAGGTGATAATTGTATCACCTGCACAGGCAATAATTCCATCACCTGTGTAATACTAAGATCTGTGTAAATCCTAAAAACATGACCTGTTGGTGACTCTTGAGGACCGGAGTTGGGGGAACACTGCTCTACAGCAATGTCAAACATTTTCGCTAACTGCGGTTTAGGTAAACTGTGTGGCTCAGAAGGGAGAAAAGGTATTTGGATTTAGGAGCTAAGATTTCTGTGAAGACCCGGGGTCTTCCGTGGGCGTAACGCTACTCTGGCAACACAGGGTGAGGGTAAAACAGCATGGCAATACTTTATTGAACCACAAAGCGGACAATAAACACACAGAACAGTCCCAGCAAATACCAAAGATGGTAAAGCATTACAGTCTCACCCTTCCTTCTCCGCCCGCTTAGGATAGAACAGCTACGACTTTGGAGACTTCAAGGGCTGACTACCTCAACCAGTGGTCCCCCCTGCTTCTGACGGGTCCCGAGAGAGAAGGTAGCGGCAAGCTTAGGAAGCCAGCAGTCCATCGAGGTACAAGGCCAGGAGACCCAGGGGGTTCCAACCTGGCCTCTCCAGGGGCTTTACATGGGGCCAGATGACCGTATGCAATCTATCTACTGTCCTGAAGGATGTCTCTCATTCACCTTGTAAAGTCTTTCTGATTCTCCTTGCAGCACTACAGACATCCCTGTTTATATTTACATCTGTGTAAGGTCATCAGTCACAGGTAAGAGGTAAAGGTGCAGGGCTCAGCTATCATTGTTTGAGCTAATCTATTTACATAGTTGGTATCACAGGGGCTACCTGACTTTTAGTACAATTTGTCATTAGCATAGTAAACATGACTGTTTCCAAAGGAATAGAATTCAACATTCACAGTTATACAAATACTGGTCTGTTCTTATTGACCAGACACAAATACACAAAGATAATAGAGTATTTCTCTTGGATTAACAAATCTAAATGTCTGGCTTACTAAGATTTTAGGCTGTATCATCACAATTTCACATAATTTTTTTTGGAGGAGCAATGCCGCTTTTCCAGAACCTTTGAGCTACCAGTAATATGGAAACCCCCTATAACTCCGCAGACAGATGATGGACATGTGTGGGGGCTAGTATTTTGTGAGTTGAAGCTTATATTGGTATAATTTTGGGGTACATAACATTTTGTATCCAAAGTGTATTTTTCTACCTCATGGGTGAATCACATTTTGGGGATTTAGATAGAAACCCCAACACAATCTCAGCGTGGAGCATGGGGCAAATAAGGACTGAGCCTTATTGGGATTTTTGGGAGGAACGAGGTAGTTTTTTCTTCTATCCTTCCAGTAGACGGGCATGGCGTCAGGAGATGGAACAGGATCCTTGATGTGAACAACTGGCTGAGACGATGGTGCAGACAACAAGGATTTGGATTCCTGGACCACGGTGTGAATTACCTCTATGACGGACTCCTTGCCAGAGACGGACTACACCTCAACAAACCCGGGAAACACACATTCGCCAGGAGACTCGCAACACTCATCAGGAGGGCGTTAAACTAGAAGAAGAGGGGATGGGAAGAAAAACGCCGGACACGAACATGCAACCAGAGAACATACTAATGAAAGATATGAAGTGCGACAAAGAAGGTCCAAGACAAGATACTTGGAAGGGAGGTAAGAAAATTTCAAATAGAATCCACAGGGAGAAGATTGGAACAAAACAAAATCGTGTAAACTGCGTGCTAGCAAATGCCAGAAGCCTGACAAACAAGATGGATGAACTGGAAGCAGTAATATCTACAGGTAACTATGACATAGTGGGAATAACCGAGACATGGTTAGATGAAAGCTATGACTGGGCAGCTAACTTACAGGGTTACAGTCTGTTTAGAAGGGATCGAAGAAATCAGAAAGGGGGTGGAGTCTGTCTATATGTAAAGACGTGTCTAAAGCCTACAATACGGGAGGATGTATGGGAGGGACATGAGGAGGTCGAGTCCTTATGGGTGGAGATACATGGGGCAAAAAACAATAATAAAATTATCATAGGAGTCTGTTATAAACCACCAAATATAGCAGAAGCCACGGAAAGTCTATTAATGAGACAAATAGACGAAGTAGCAAAAAATAACGAGGTGATTATTATGGGGGACTTCAACTACCCCGATATAGACTGGGAAACCGAAAGCTGTAGATCTCAGAAAGGAAACAGGTTTCTGTCAATTATCAAACACAATTATTTGTCACAACTTGTGCAGGAACCAACTAGAGGGACGGCCCTTTTAGACTTAATATTAACTAACAGGCCAGACAGAATAACTGAGGTGCAGGTCGGGGGGCACCTGGGAAATAGTGACCACAACATTATACAATTCCACATGTGCTACAGTAGGGAGTCCAGCAAGGGAATCACAAAAACACTGAACTTCAGGAGGGCAAAGTTTGATCAGCTAAGAGATGCCCTTCACCTTATAGACTGGGATAGTATCTTTAGTAATAGGAGCACGGATAGAAAATGGGAAATTTTCAAAACAGTCCTACATAGTCACTGTAGAAGGTACATACCTTATGGGAATAAAAGGGCTAGAAATAGGAGGAAGCCAATGTGGCTAAATAAGGAAGTCAAGAGGGCAATGAAAAACAAAAAAAGGGCTTTCGGTAAACTTAAACAAGAAGGCAGCGAGGAAGCGCTAATATCTTATAGGGAAAAAAACAAAATCTGTAAGAAACAAATAAGAATAGCAAAAGAGGAGACAGAGAGACTAATTGCCAAGGAAAGTAAAACGAATCCCAAACTGTTCTTTAACTATATAAACAGTAAAAGGATTAAAACTGATGGAGTTGGCCCATTGAAAAATAACCTGGGTAAAATCATAGAGGGCGATGAGGGTAAAGCAAACCTACTCAATAGCTTCTTCTCCACTGTTTTCACAAAAGAAAACAATTTATCGGAGGAAATGCAGAGTGATAAAGTAAACCCTCCACTAAATATCACCCACCTAACCCAGGAGGAAGTTCAGAAACGCCTAAATAATATCAAAATAGACAAGTCACCAGGCCCAGATGACATACACCCCCGGGTACTAAAAGAATTAAGTAATGTGATAGACAGGCCGCTGTATCTTATATTCAAGCACTCTTTATGGACAGGGACTGTCCCACTTGACTGGCGCCAAGCAAATGTGGTACCAATATTCAAAAAGGGGTCTAAAAGTGACCCTGGGAACTATAGACCAGTCAGCTTAACGTCTGTTGTGGGTAAATTGTTTGAAGGATTTCTTAGAGATGCTATTGTAGAATATCTTAATGATAATAACTGTCTAACTCCATATCAACATGGAATCATGAGGGATCGCTCCTGCCAAACAAACCTGATGGCCTTCTACGAGGAGGTGAGCTCACAGCTGGACCGGGGAGAGTCAGTGGATGTTGTATACCTTGACTTCTCCAAAGCGTTTGATACCGTGCCACACAAAAGGTTGGTATATAAAATGAGAATGCTTGGTCTGGGGGATAATGTGTGCAAGTGGGTAAATAGCTGGCTGAGTGATAGAAAGCAGAGGGTGGTTATCAATGGAGTAAGCTCAGGGTGTGTCAGGGTTACTAGCGGGGTGCCTCAAGGGTCTGTCTTGGGCCCTATATTATTTAATATATTTATTAATGATCTAGTGGAAGGGTTGCATAGTAAAATAGCAATATTTGCAGATGATACTAAACTTTGTAAAGTAGTTAATACAGATGAGGATAGGGCACAGCTACAGGAGGATTTAGATAAATTGGGGAGTTGGGCCAAAAAATGGCAAATTGGGTTCAATGCCGATAAATGTAAGGTCATGCACATGGGAAAGAAAAACAGCAGTCACCCATACATATTAAATGGGAAACTGTTGGGGAAATCTGACATGGAGAAGGACCTGGGCGTCTTGGTTAATAGCAAATTAAATTGGAGTGCCCAGTGTCAGGCTGCAGCTGCGAAGGCAAATAGAGTCATGGCATGCATCAGAAGAGGAATAGGGGCATATGATGAGAACATTGTTCTTCCTCTGTATAAAGCGCTGGTAAGGCCGCACTTAGAATATTGTGCACAGTTCTGGGCTCCGGTGCTCAGGAAAGACATATTGGAGCTAGAGAGGGTACAAAGGAGGGCGACTAAGGTAATAAAGGGAATGGAGGGACTAGAATACCCAGAGAGGTTGTCAAAATTAGGCCTATTTACGTTGGAAAAGAGAAGGCTTAGGGGAGACCTCATAAACATGTATAAATACATCAGGGGGCAGTACAGAGATCTCTCCCATGACCTGTTTATACCAAGGATGGTGACAAAGATGAGGGGGCACACTATGCGTCTGGAGGAAAGGAGGTTCCTGCACCAGCATAGAAGGGGATTCTTTACGGTCAGAGCCGTGAGACTCTGGAACTCTCTGGGAGAGGAAGTGGTGATGTCCAACTCACTTAATGAGTTCAAGAGAGGCCTGGACGCCTTTCTTGAGAACAATAAAATTACATCTTACGCTTAGTGATAGTTAATTAATCCAGGGATTTAATCTGACTGCCAGATTGGAGTCGGGAAGTGAATTTTTCCTCAATGATGTAAATTGGACTATACTGAATGGGTTTTTTTTGCCTTCCCCTGGATCAACGCTGCGGAATAGCTGCAGTGCACAAGAAATAGGCTGAACTCGATCAACGCTTGTCTTTTTTTCGGCCTTATAAACTATGTAACTATGTAACAAATAAAAAAAAAGTAAAAGACAATTCCTGAACTTTTTCATGTCGTTCATCGTGAGGTATAAGTGATATGACAGCTTTATTCTTCTGCTGCTTCCAATAGGTGGCGCTATATAGTTCAATCCTCTTTTTCTCTGAAGAGGCAATTTGCATACTTTTTCCTCCAAAATTTTGGAGGAAAGTGGGGAGTGTGTCTTATAGTCCGGATGTACGGTCCTGCTCTGAATGGTGTGGGGGGAGCGGGAGCGGCAGAGATGCGGGTCACAGAACGCAGGAGCTGCTGCAGCTCACACTGTGCCCCCTGTTAAAGAAAAAGAATATTCACTGCTCCCCATGCCCATGGGCGTGTGTGGAGTAGTGAGTATTCATTTTCCTTAACAGTGTGCACAGTGTCAGCCGCCGACTCCTGCAGCAGCTGGGCGATCCCGATGTTAAAGGGAATGAATATTCACTGCTCCCCACGCCTATGGCAGTGGAGAGCAATGAATACATAGTAACATAGTCTTCCTTCAACCTTAAAAACGAAGTCCTTCTAGTTCAACCCATAGCCTAACATGTTGATCCAGAGGAAGGCAAAAAAAAACCCATGTGGCAAACACTAAGCTCCACAATGGGGAAAAAAATTCCTTCCTGACTCCATACAACAATCAGACTAGTTCCCTGGATCAACGCCCTATCAAGGAAACTAGTATATATAACCTGTAATATTATACTTTTCATGAAAGGCATCCATGCCCTTAAATTTTTAGTAGTGAATCACTCATTACAACATCATGCGGCAGAGAGTTCCATAGTCTCACTGCTCTTACAGTAAAGAATCCGCGTCTGTGATTATGATTAAACCTTCTTTCCTCCAGATGTAGAAGATGCCCCCTTGTCCCCGTCTCAGGCCTCAGAGTAAAAAGATCAGTAGAAAGGTATTTGTACTGTCCCCTCATATACCTGTACATAGTAATAAGATCACCCCTAAGCCTTCTTTTTTCCACAGTAAATAACCCCAAGTGTAATAACCTGTCTTGGTATTGCAGACCCCCAGTCCTCTAATAACCTTGGTTTCTCTTCTCTGCACCCGCTCTAGTTCAGCTATGTCTTTCTTATACACCGGAGACCAGAACTGTACACAGTATTCTAAGTGTGGTCGCACTAATGACTTGTATAGAGGTAAAATTATGTTCTCCTCATGAGCATCTATGCCTCTTTTAATGCATCCCATTATTTTATTTGCCTTTGCAGCAGCTGCCTGACACTGGCCACCAAACGTAAGCTTGTCGTCCACCAATACACCCAGGTCTTTTTCAGTGACAGTTTTGCCCAGTGTTTTACAATTAAGCATATAATTATACATTTTATTTCCTCTGCCCAAGTGCATTACCTTACATTTATCCCCATTAAAGCTCATTTGCCATTTACCAGCCCAAGCTTCTAGTTTACATAGATCCTCCTGTAATATAAAATTGTGCTCCTCTGTATTGATTACCCTGCAGAGTTTAGTGTCATCTGCAAATATTGAAATACTACTCTGTATGCCCCCTACAAGGTCATTAATAAATATGTTAAAAAGAAGCGGGCCCAATACTGACCCCTGTGGTACCCCACTGTTAACTGAGACCCAGTCTGAGTGTGTTCCATTAATAACCACCCTTTGTTTCCTATCACTGAGCCAGTTCTTAACCCACATACATATATTTTCTCCTATCCCCATTGTTCTCATTTTATGTATCAACCTTTTGTGTGGAACCGTATCAAAAGCTTTTGAAAAGTCCATATACACAACATCCACTGCATTTCCTTGGTCCAGTCCGGAACTTACCTCTTCATAAAAGCTGATCAGATTAGTTTGATAGGAACGGTCCCTCGTAAACCCATGTTGATATTGGGTCATGAGGTTATTCTTCTTCAGATACTCTAGTATAGCATCTCTTCATAGAATCATAGAATGGTAGAGTTGGAAGGGACCTCCTGGGTCATCTGGTCCAACCCCCTGCTCAAAACAGGATTCACTAGATCATCTCAGACAGATGTCTGTCCAGCCTCTGTTTGAAGACGTCCATTGAAGGGGAACTCACCACCTCTCGTGGCAGCCTGTTCCACTCATTAATCACCCTAACTGTCAAAAAGTTTTTTCTAATATCTAATCTGTGTCTCCTCCCATTTAGTTTCATCCCATTGCTTCTAGTCTTTCCTTGTGCAAATGAGAATAAAGATGATCCTTCTACAATGTGACAGCCCTTGACATATTTGTAGACAGCTATTAAGTCTCCTCTCCGTCTTCTTTTTTGCAAGCTAAACATTCCCAAATCCTGCAACCGTTCCTCATAGGACATGGTTTGCAGACCAGTCACCATTCTGGTCACCATTCTTAGGAAACCCTCCAGGATTTTACCCACAGTAGAGGTTAATCTTACTGGCCTGTAATTTCCAAGTTCAGTTTTTGTCCCCTTTTTGAATATTGGCACCACATTTGCTATACGCCAGTCCTGCGGTACAGACCCTGTTATTATGGAATCTTTAAAGATTAAAAATAATGGTCTATCTATGACGTTACTTAATTCCTGCAGTACTCGCGGGTGTATCCCATCCGGGGCCGGGGATTTGTCAACTTTAGTGATTTTTAGACGCCGCCGTACTTCCTGCTGGGTTAAGCAAGTGACATTTAATGGAGAATTTTTGTTATCACTGATCATGTTTTCTTTCATTCGATTTTCTTGTGTAAATACTGTTGAAAAAAAATCATTTAGCATATTGGGTTTTTCCTCATCCTCATCCACTCTCTAATAGTGGGCACATATGATCGCCCAGCCACTGCAGGAAGCTGGTGGCTGTGGCTGACACTGTGCGCGCTAATAAGGAGAATGAATATTCACTACTCATCACGCCCATAGTCCCGGCGTGGGGAGCAGTGACTATTCCGACAGCTGATCTCAGCGTGTGAGGACGCATGACAGTGACGTCATGCACTGCTCCCACGGTGAGATCAGCGGCTGACTAATGTTGAGCCACCCCCGTAGTGTTCAGGTTCGGTTCGTCGAACACCGGGATGTTCGAGGAACTGTTCGTCGAACACTTTAGAACACCATCGAACACCGTTAAATCCAATGGCAGGTAAACAAAAACACATAGAAACACATAGAAAACACCTTCAAAGGTGTCCAAAAGCTGACAAACTGCTCAGAAGACGCTCTCTTTAAAAAAGCCGGCAGGCAATTCAGCAGTGGCATACACCGGTACCCGACAATTTAGACAAGAAGGAATAGAGCATCACACATAGATTAGATAGATAGAAACATGTCAGTCACATATATATGAAGTACAGTGACAGTGTTGATGACTGTACTTGTCATTTAGTGTTAAAATAAAGGATTTATTAAAAAAAAATTGGCGTGGGGTTCCTCGTAATATTAGTCTCTAGCGGAGGTTAAGCAGACGGCTGGGGCAGATGTTTGAAGCCTGGGAAGGTGGTAATATCCATAGAGCTTCCCAGGCTACTAATATCAGCCCCCAGCTGAATACCTAGCCTTTACTAGCTATTAAAATGGGGGACCCCCCCAAAAAAATGATGTGGGGTCCCCCCTATTTTAATAGCTAGCAAAGGCTAGGCAGACAGCTGGGGGCTGATATTAATAGCACAGGAAGGGTTCCATGAATATTGGCCCCCTCCCAGGCTAGAAACACCTGACGTCAGCCACCCCAGAAATGGCGCATCCATAGGATGTGCCAATTCTGTCACTTAGCCTCGCTCTTCCCACTGCCCTGTAGCGGTGGCAGTGGGGTAATAGGGTTGGGGTTGATGTCAGCTTATAATGCCAGCTGACATCAAGCCCAGGTTAGTAATGGAGAGGCGTCTATAAGACACCCCAATTACTAACCCCATAGTCAAAGTTAAAAAAAAACACAAACACCCAGAATAAAGTCCTTTAATTGAAATAAAGACACAATTCTTAATTGTTCTAAATTAAACCATACTTACCGTATCGCCCATTCCAGCTGAAGCCAACGATCTCCTGCAATAAAAGAAAAATAATAAAGCAACATCATCCTTACCTTTCCATGGTTCCCAGGACAGCTTCAGCTCTGCTACATCGAGATGACAGGCTGGACCGCAGCAGAACGCTGCCATCCAGCCTGTCATCCCGCAGACACTGAGAAGCGCAGCGTGAGAAAATTCTCCTGCACTCAGCGCTTCGGCGTGAGAATTTTCCCACGCTGTCAGTGACGTGCATGAAGTGAGTTCATGTCCATTTTTTTTTTAATTATTTCATGAAATAATTAAAAAAAAATTGACGTGGGGCTTCGCCCTATTTTTGTGTCCAGCCAGGTACAACTAGGCAGCTGGGGGCTGGAATCCACAGCGCAGGGAGGCCCAAGCTTTCTGGGCCCCCCCGCTGCAAATTGCAGTCCGCAGTCACCCAAGAAAATCGAGCGTTCATAGAAGCGCCATCTTCTGGCGCTGTACCCAACTCATCCAGGGCCCTGGTGCGGTGGCTCACTGGGTAATAAAGGGGTTTGGGCCAGCTTAGCATTATCAGCTGGCCCTAAGCCCGAAATTCATGGGGTCACGCCAATATTAGACATGACCACCATGAATTTCTAGTAAAGTATTTAAAAAAAACACAACACCCAGAAAAAAGTCCTTTAATTGAAATAAACACACAATTCTTTATTGTTCTAAATTAAACCATACTCACCATCACGCCCATTCCAGTTAAAGCCAACGATCTCCTGCAATAAAAGAAAAATAATAAAGCAACATCATCCTTACCTTTCGATGGTTCCCACGACAGCTTCAGGTCTGCTAAATCGAGATGACAGGCTGGACTGCAGCAGAAAGCTGCCATCCAGTCTGTCATCCCGCAGACACTGAGAAACGCAGGCATGCTTGCGCTCCTCAGTGTCTCGCTGTGACGGCATCCAGATGAGCCGAGGTCATGTCCAATGAACTCGGCTCACCTCATGCACGTCACTGACCGCGTGGGAAAATTCTCCTGCACTCAGCGCTTCAGTGTGAGAATTCTCCCACGCTGTCAGTGACGTGCATGAGGTGAGCTGAGATCATTGGACATGAACTCACCTCATGCACGTCACTGACAGCGTGGGAAAATTCTCACGCTGAAGCGCTGAGTGCAGGAGAATTTTCCCACGCTGTCAGTGACGTGCATGAGGTGAGCCGAGTTCATTGGACATGACCTCGGCTCATCTGGATGCCGTCACAGCGAGACACTGAGGAGCGCAAGCATGCCTGCGCTTCTCAGTGTCTGCGGGATGACAGGCTGGATGGCAGCGTTCTGCTGCAGTCCAGCCTGTCATCTCGATATAGCAGAGCTGGAGCAGTCGTTGGAACCATGGAAAGGTAAGGATGATGTTGCTTTATTATTTTACTTTTATTGCAGGAGATCGTTGGCTTCAGCTGGAATGGGAGTGATGGTAAGTATGGCTTAATTTAGAACAATAAAGAATTGTGTGTTTATTTCAATTAAAGGACTTTATTCTGGGTGTTTGTGTTTTTTTACTTTGACTATGGGGTTAGTAATGGGGGTGTCTTATAGACGCCTCTCCATTACTAACCTGGGCTTGATGTCAGCTGGCATTATAAGCTGACATCAACCCCAGCCCTATTACCCCATTGCCACCGCTACAGGGCAGTGGGAAGAGCGAGGCTAAGTGCCAGAATTGGTGCATCCTATGGATGCGCCATTTCTGGGGCGGCTGACGGCTGGTGTTTCTAGCCTGGGAGGGGGGCAATATTCATGGCACCCTTCCTGGGCTATTAATATCAGCCCCCAGCTGTCTGCCTAGCCTTTGCTAGCTATTAAAATAGGGGGGACCCCACATCATTTTTTTGGGGGGGGTCCCCCATTTTAATAGCTAGTAAAGGCTAAGTATTCAGCTGGGGGCTGATATTAGTAGCCTTGGAAGCTCCGTGGGTATTACCCCCTTCCCAGGCTTCAAACATCTGCCCCAGCCGTCTGCTTAACCTCCGCTAGAGCCTAAAATTATGGGGAACCCCACGCCAATTTTTTTTTTAATAAATCCTTTATTTTAACACTAAATGACAAGTACAGTAAGCAACACTGTCACTGTACTTCATATATATGTGACTGACATGTTTCTATCTATCTATGTGTGATTCTCTATTCTTTCTGTTCTAATTTGTCGGGTACCGGTGCATGCCGCTGCTGAATTGCCAGCTTTTCATGTTTCACTGTGAGCACTGTTCCCATCGATTTGGGCAATCACTGTAATGCCACAACCACCATGGCTGTGACATTACAGTGAGTGGCAGACAATCCCTGCATGATTGGTGCTCTAAATAGCGCCAGACATGCAGGACACGCTTTTGGTGCACGAACAGTTATCGAACATAACCTCGAACAGCCGAAGTTTTTGCAAATTGTTCGGGTTCGTCTAACAACTCGAACACCGCCCAAAACAGCTCGAATTTGAGATTGGCGAACAGTTCTAGTCGAACACTGCTCATCTCTACTGCTGACAGCAGAACAGGATGTAGCGCTGGAGCAGAGGGAAGGAAGGAGAGTAGAATCCTTTATTTTTTTTTATGTGTGCAGCGTGATAGGGATGGGGGTGCCATGCATACCAGGATGGGGGTGCTATGCATGCCAGAATGGGGATGGGGGGGGGGGGGGGGGGGGGCGCATGTATACCAGGATGGGGGATATTACCCCTATAACTATCAGCAGCAGACCCCCTCCCCATAACAG
Source organism: Phyllobates terribilis (assembly GCF_046119375.1). Classification (NCBI taxonomy): domain Eukaryota; kingdom Metazoa; phylum Chordata; class Amphibia; order Anura; family Dendrobatidae; genus Phyllobates; species Phyllobates terribilis. Next base: position 894,129,049 of record NW_027362761.1, on the reverse strand, counting down.
TGCATCATGACCACATTTTTTGCTTCCATTTTTATTTATTTATTTATTTTTTAAATTTTCCTCCTCTAAAACCTAGGTGCGTCTTATAGTCCGAAAAATACGGCATATAGGTTGTTCTGTTTTGCCACTGCTACACACTATGCACTGCCACACTTAGAGAGCTATCATTTTTCTAGTTTTCTGCCAACAGTCACATGAGGGCTTGTTTTTTCCCCCCGATATGAGCTGAAAGTTTTTATTGGTACCATTTTGGGGTACATAAAATTTTTTGATCACTTTGTATTCCGATAATTTGGATGCAAAATGAACAAAAAACAGCAATTCAGGAATTTTTTTTGTTTGAACCTGTTCACCATGTGAGAAATGTTATAAGACCGTTTTATTCTTTGTGTCAGTACGATTATAGGGATACTAGATTTCTAGTTTTCTTTTATGTTTTGCTACTTTTGCACACTAAAAAAACAATTTTGTAGGAAAAAAATGCTTCTACATCACCATATTCTAGAAGCTATAACTTAGCCAGGGCTGAATGTGCATTTGTTTTTGCGGGACATGCAGCATTTTTATTTACAATTGACTTTTTGAATACGTTTTGTTTAGCTTTTTGTGAGGCAGAATACTGAAGAAAAAAAAAAAGTGTTTTTACCTTGATATTTTTGTTTTGGAGGTGTGCACTCTAGGGTTAAACAGGGAGACAGTTTTATAGATCTGGTTATTTAAGAGGCAGGCAACCAAGTACGCTTACTTTTTTGGTTTTACATTTAAAAAAATGCATATTTATTGGCTAAACATTGTTAGTCATTTTTGCATTCTTGATTGTTTTTTTTTTGTTTTTACTTAGTCACTCCATAGGACTTAAACATTTGTACTGAATGATAACTGGGCGACTGGGCCAATACCCTACAATACTTATGTATTGAAGGGTATTAAACCTGTCAGTTTCAGGTTATGTGCACACAGTGCGGATTTGCTGCGGTTTTGACGCTGCGTTTTTATGCAGCGTCAAAACCGCAGCGGCCAGATGTTACAGCTTGGTGGATGGGATTCCTAGAAATCCCATGCCCACTACACTATGCGTTTTTGTGCACCTGCGGATCACCTGAGGAAACTGACTTGAGGTGCGTTTTTCAGATCCGCAGCATGTCTATTTCTCTTGCGGAAACGCATGCGGATTTTCCCCATAGACTTGCATTAGATTAGGAAAATCCGCATGCGTAAAAACTGCATGTGTGTTTTGTGTGCATTTCCGCAGCAGAAACGCACACAAACACGCTACATGATGATCAATAAAGTTTGTTTAAAAAAAAACAACAAACAACTAGTCTCTAATTTCAACATGAAAAACCACAATTAACCTGCAGCGTCAAAATCGCAGCAAATCCGCACCGTGTGCACATACCCTCGAAGTGACAGAAGGTCTCTGAGTCCTAAGGGTATGTGCACACGGTGCGGTTTGCTGCGATTTTGACGCTGCAGAATTCCTGCACCAGTTCTGCACCTAATATGCAAATTATTTTACTTGCGGTTTTTGGTGCGGTTTTTATGCATGCGTTTTTTTTGATGCATGCATTTTTTTTTCATGTCTTCATGTTGAAATTAGATAGTGTTTTTTTTTTTAAAACAAACTTTATTGATCATCATGTAGCGTCTTTGTGTGCGTTTCTGCTGCGGAAACGCACACAAATCACACATGCGGTTTTTACACATGCGGATTTTCGTCATCTAATGCAAGTCTATGGGGAAAATTTGCATGCGTTTCCGCAAGAGAAATAGACATGCTGCGGATCTGAAAAACGCACCTCATATCAGTTTCCGCAGGTGCACAAAAACGCATAGTGGGCATGGGATTTCTAGAAATCCCATCCACTATGCTGTAACATCTGGCCGCTGTGGTTTTGACGCTGCATAAAACCGCAGCGTCAAAACCGCAGCAAATCCGCACCGTGTGCACATACCTTAACAGGCCACCATTTCAGGCAGGCCCGGAGGTCATTGTGTAACCTCTAGTTGCTTGACAACCATGGGCTATACACGCCCCATCACAACTTTCTAAATCTTCTTCGCTATTGATTGCAGCATCTAGAGGGCTAATGCTGCAGGAGCTCAGCAATCAGAAAAAAAGGGGTAGTCCACTACTTGGACAACCCATTCTCAATTGCTACATTCTCTCATGTAGAGTAAAAACACCTTATACTCACCTTTCTGTTCCAGCAACAGGTCGCTCATAACATTAAGCTCTGCAGCCAATCAGTGACCGATTCCCTCTGTTTGGCTGCAAGGCTCACTTGATATAACAATGCAACACGAGCCCCGTGACACCAGCCACTTATGTCGCTGGAATTGCGCCGGCACCAGAGGCAAATATAAGAAATCTTTATTCCACGTGGGAAAGCTGTAATTGAGAAGGGGTTGTACGAGTAGCGGAACAACACCATTAAGCCAAGCTCCTGGAGGAGAAGGTTCGGGCACTGCTCCTGTGCCTACATTATCACTATACGTCATAATGTGGTGATAATAATCCTTCCAGATTATGATGTACATTTACATCAAATGTTGGAAAGGGGTTAAAATGGAAAGAGTAAAGTACTTGTGTAAAAGGAACATTAATTTGTTTAATAACATTTAGCGGATTTGTTTACTGAAGGGGGAATATTATTTTCAGACAATGAGATTCTTTCAGATGTTTTTTTTTGCAGTTGGATAACATGATAATCATAATAAACCGTAATTAACATGCTGAAAAGTCAATGAGAACAGACATAGAAAATGTTTATAGTAAAGATAAAATAATTTAATTTTTACATGGTAGATTTTCTATTTGTAAAATATAAAAAAAAGTATTTGTGAAAGTTATATGAATACAAGTTAAAGAGCAGTGACAAATGCATGCGGAGACATTGAAAATAATATTTTTACAGTTTCATTAGTTAAAATTATATTAGCTATAGAGGTGGAAGTGGTAGCAGGCAAAAGCTACAATACTGGAGTCTCCTGCCAACCCACCCATAGCTGGGCTAGAAGAATTGCACTGAAAAGTCTGAATACACAATAACAAAAGTCTGTTAGCTGGAGCCATCTTTTACACAAGGTAATATTTTATAATCGTTATACTGTCTCATGTATCTAATATCATATTTACACAAATAAATACAGCCACATTATGGATTTTACCCCCATGCATACAAAACTACCTCATCTCTACCGCATGTATAAAATATAGTAATAATTTTTTTCTATATATCGTTTTCATCAACTTCCACTGGGGGAGGAGTTGATGGAGTAATTGAAGGCTGATGATTTAATGGGCCATTTTCAGGGATGGCTAGCATCACCGGATAGCCTACTTCTTGTACAAGAGAAAAGCGCGACACATCACAGCAGATTGCAAATTTGTCCTCAGACTCTCCGGCTTCATGCTCCATCAACATCTGAAATTCCCCAAAACGAATGATGCACTTTGGTGGAAGCTCAACCTTATTGAGGTAGCTCAGTTCCAATCCATCAACATAAAGTTTAGATTTCTTGCTGAGGTTTTTTATCTCAAAGGACGTTGTGGAAGTATTCAATGGTATAAAGAACTGCAAAGCGAATTGCATCCGGGAGACTTTGTTATGGAGCAACTTGAACTTACAGCTATTAACGTCCCGCCCGAACAAAACCATATCCTCTGCTTTGATCTCTTGTCTTCTGCACAAGTCAATGGCACTGAAAATTCTTCGGTCATGTTGGTGAGGATGGTACATTTTCATGTGCAGGCACGTGAGAGTCTGTTCTGTATCCACATCATTGTCCCCATCTGCGGAGGCCATTCCTACAGGAAACAGATAAAACCAATAATATGGTAATTTACATTTATCATTAGTGAGTACATAAACTTGTTTTATGGAGTGGAATACTTCGCTCAATGATAAGAGTACAGCAACTCATAAATTGCCATATCTCAGGTCATGATTAACTAACGATGCAACAATTCGTACGTGGCCAGTAGTTTGACGATACATAGATATTTCATTAATTGTCATGTAGCAAAAAATATCCCTAAATGTCCAAACTATGTCAAAACCGACCTTTAAAGGGGTTATCCAGGTTTGGCACATAAGTCTGGAGTCACTCTACAGAATGTGACTGCAGACGTATGAATCCTCACATCTCGCACAGTGCACACTGTCAGGATTCGACAATGCTGACGGCAATACCAGTGCGGTCATGCGACCGCAAGTATGCAATATGCATGCTTCCAACTAGACGTGCGTAGCCTCGCTCAATTCACTGGTATTGAGCAAAGCCGCGCATGTCTAGTCTGAACGTGACTGGGAGGGAGTATGCATATCGTATACTTGCAGTCACATGACCGCCCACTCCTGACACGGGAAAATCGTATTGCCTGCACATCAAGAGAGCACAAAAGCATTGTACAGTGTCACCTGTTCAATGTGCACGGCCAACTTTTTGTACAATACTTTTGCTTTTCGCATGGCACTATATGGTTTGGGGCTCTAATCAGAGAGCTACACCCCTTCATAAATTTATTATAATCCATGATACAATCTGGCTTTGGGACTTCTGTTGTGGTACCTCGGACAGTGACAAGGGAGCTGTTGTCACGGTGTATGATGGTCAAGATAAGGACATCGCTCTATTCCTCATACTTAACCACCAGCACGTTGTCACTGCATTGGGCTCTGCTCTCACCCCTTTTCAGGAGTAGCCCAATTAGCAGCTTAGGGAGGCCGCTCGGATTTCTTTGTGCTGTGCCGCATGCAACTGTACTTCTGGCAGAGAGGGTCTTAATGAGCAGGATGCTGGTGTAAAAGTTATCAATGTAGAGGTAACCCTTATCCAGTAGTGGGTGCAGCAATTCCCACACAATTTTCCCACTCACCCTCAGGACAGTTGTGCATTCAGGGGGGGCAATCTGGATGTCCTTCCCTTCGCTGACCTTAAATCTGTGGGTGTACCCTGAGGTACTCTCGCACAGATTGTACAGTTTAATTCCATACCCGGCTGGGTAAGTACTGCCAACATTTTAGCCTCCCTTTGAAATGAAGCAGAGATTGATCTATAGCAATGTACAGGGTGAGCCATTTATATGGATACACCTAAATTAAATGGGAATAGTTGGTGATATCAACTTCCTGTTTGTGGCACATTAGTATATGGGAGGGGGAAAACTTTTCCAGATGGGTGGTGACCATGGCGGCTGTTTTGAAGTCGGCCATTTTGGATCCAACTTTATTTTTTTCAATGGGAAGAGGGTCATGTGACATCAAACTTATTGAGGATTTCATAATAAAAACAATGGTGTGCTTGGTTTTAATGTAACTTTATTCTTTCATGAGTTTTTTACAAGTTTATGACCACTTATAAAATTAGTTCAAAGTGCTGCCCATTGTGTTGGATTGTCAATGCAACCCTCTTCTCCCACTCTTGACACACTGATAGCAACACTGCAGTAGAAATGCTAGCACAGGATTCCAGTATCCGTTGTTTCAGATGCTGCACTTCTTAAACTATATTCCCTTTTCTTTATTCCTCTTTTATTGACCGCCCTGGTCACCGTCACTGTGACACCCCCAGCACCGACCGGCCCGGCTACCCCACGGCCCAGGGGGGCGCGTCAAACTTGGCGTCACGAACAGGATATGAACCCACCCGTTATCACCGGGTAGTGTGCGCCTAGAGACTGTGTTTGATACTGAATGTGGTGCCCGCCCCAGAAGAACGGACGCCATTATGTGCGTGATTAAAGACAACAAGAAACCACCTCCCATCGTGGGCCGGGTTCCAGAATGGCGCCAAAAACGGGGCCCGCCCCGAGCAGCAGTGGCCATGTATGTAGATGTGTCCATCAAGATGGGGGGGCCGCCCCTAGGTGTGGCCGACCGCAAGCTGCCATGGAACCGCCCCCGAAAGGGGAGAGGAGAGAAGAAACCTGGGAGACAGGGAGGAGTCTCCAGCAGTCTAGACAGACCGCACCCGGCAGGCAGCATGGAGAGGAGTCCAGAGCAAGCTCCCGTCCGTGGCCTGCAGCACGCAGAGATGCCTCTCACCCTACAGGAGGCGATCTCCAAACTATCCCTGGAGGATACAGAGTTCCTCCATGCCGAAGTACAAGAGTTAGGCCGGAGGATGGAGAAGGCCCAGCAGGATACCATCGCTAGCCGGAAGGAGGAGCTGCAGGGGAAGATTGTGACCCGGCAGCAGCCAGCGCTGCCTTCCACCAGCAGCGCCCCAGCCCCGGCGGAGCCTGAACGGAGCCAGGAGGCAGAGAGCAGCACAGGAGCGGCCGCGGGAACAGGTAAGAGGAGTTTCCGTGTCCCGGGCGCTGAGTGCGCTGACCTGCTCCTGGGCCCCCTGGCGGAACCTCCAATCCCGGGCGCCGACTCCGCAGCCTTACTTCTAGGCCCCCTACCAGAGCCACCTGCCCCCGCACCCGAGTGGGTGTACGGAAGCCTCGTCTATGACTGGTCCAAGTTTGAGGACCAGCAGGGACTCCCTCTGACACCCAGACCCGCACCCCCGGTAGCCTGCCAAGGAGGAGAGGAGTTTCGGTGGGACAACCGGGAGAGGAACCTCATGGGGTTCCCGTGGGAGACTCAGACCCAAGCCCTCAGGAGGGAGGAGCACTGCAGGTGGGAGCTTCTGCAGTCGGAAAAGGAGCGACATATCCGGCAGGTGCGTTGGGAGCGAATGGAGGCCCGGAATATGGCAGCCAAAAACCGGGCCCGCAACACAAGATCTGCCACATCCAGTCCCCGTCTGGAGGGGATAGTGGTGAAATTCGACCTGGAAGCCGGGTGGGGCTTCATCAGAGAGCTGCAGATTGATCGGGACGTCTTTGTGAATCAGCGGGACGTCGAACCCCATCTTCAACAGAAACATACCGGCAGAGACCTCTACCCCGGTGACCGTGTCACCTTTACCCGACACAAGGGAGAGCGCAGGTGGTATGCCCTTCAGGTGTACAGAGTAGTGGAGGAGGGAAAGGACATGTCCCCGCAGTACGAGGCTGATGACCCGGCTGGGTCAGCCTGCAGGAATCAGGTGTTTCCCAGGAGGGAACACTACTATTGAGTGGAAACTGTACTGTAAATAGTTGCCCGGAGGGGTATAGCAGAGACACTGCAAGTTTAAAAAGTTGTGTGTGCATAATTACCCGGTAAGGGTACCAAAAACTGACAGGCTGAGGACTGTGAGCAGCCAAAAACTTTACCTGTAAATAGTTTGCACTTAAAGTGCCTCTTATTTGTTTTATATAAATAGAGCTCAGAACAAAAACCCGTTTGGCGTGGCCGAAGACGTGGTCCAGCGACTGGATCATCTATGCCCTGCAGCCACGCCCAGGGCCTACGTTGATAGTTTGCGGACGGGTCCCTCATGTTCATCAGAATTGCACCTTGTTCAGCTGAATGGACACCCGGTTACAGATCGCGCTGTAACCTGCTAAAAATGTTTGATATGAGAAATGTTTTATATACCTGAAGAAAGTTTTATAATGTTTTAAAAAGTCTTGATAAGAAACATGTAACGTTTAAGAAAAGTGAAGAAAAAGTTTGTTTATGATCTTATATGCGAATGCATTCTAAAAATTGTATGTCTAAAACCTTGTTTTACTCTGTTCCAGCCTGCGGACGTCCTGTGTTTTACCAGGGGGTTATGTGGCACCCCTGCGGGTTCAGTCACCACAGAGGTACTGCATCTCACCCAGAGGTGTAGTATCTCACTCTCAGGTAAGGAAGGAGTACTGCCCGGGACCCTAACACCTGCATCCAACACTACACTACTCCAGACCAGCAGGAGGGGCAAGATGCGCTGCTCCTCTGCTGAGCCCTGTCCCTGGCTGGAGTGGGGGGGAACCATGTAGTGGGTTTGGGTGGAGGAAGGAGTTTAGGGGAGCTCAGTAAGAAGCGATATAAAAAAGAGAGGGTGGAACATTCTAGAGGGGAGAAGAAGGAAGAAGAAGTGAGAGAGAGTCAGAGGAGGAGTTGTAAGCAGGAGCTCTGCTCAGGGGAAGCGCGGGCCTGAGTGAGGAGGAAGGAACGGGAGCAGAGAGAAGGCTCCAGGAGTGAAGAAAGGAGCCCAGGGGTACGGGCAGTGCTGGAGGCCACCCGTACACCCGAATCTACCAGGCGGTGGAGGGATCGGGTCGCAGAGGGGACCGGCCCCTAGCTAGTGAGAATTGCAACGTTCAACTAGGTAACCGGAGGGTGCAGCATTTTAGGTGCTGCAGCCAAAAGCCACATCTATTTCACCGAAAAGGTGGCCATAGAGGACCCAGGGGACAGAGAAGACGTCGCCAGACAAGGTCCGCGGTCACTGGATTGGGACACTGGGTGTGAGGTGCAGGGAGACGGCCAGAAGGAACACACAGAAGGGGGTCCTGTTATGTACTCCGGAGGGACCTGAGGGTTGGCTGAACCCCTCCCTGAGTAAGCACAGGACGGCGTGGGAAGTTATGATCTGCAGTTGTAACCAGGAGCAAAGTGAGAACTGTGAGTAAATCCGGAAGACTGCACCCCACTGTCTCTGAATTATTACTACTGCGCCATCATCCCCTGCACAGCAACATCTATACCATCACCATTTACTGCCCTGGAGCTAAGCTCTACCTGTGGAGAGCTAAACCAACTCTGCTGCATTAACACCAGCTCCAGAGGACCTGCTCCGCAGCGGCAGCTCCCTTTAGCCGCATACCACAGGTGGCGTCACGAACATTATATAAAAACTATATTCCCTTTATTATTATTCCCCTTTTATTGACCGCCCTGGGTCATCGCCACTGTGACACCCCCAGCACAGACCGGCCCGGCTACCGAGTACCCCACGGCCCAGGGGGGCGCGTCATATCCATATAAATGGTCCACCCTGTACTTTTGGGGGTTGTACGCCTCAGCAAATTTTCTGAAGTGTTCAACTACTGTCCGAATTTTATATAGAAGATCAAGGTTGGGCTCGTCTTAGGGAGGACCCTGTGTTATCACTGTAATGCAAAAATGTTATCCTTGTCATGGCCATACGGAATACCGGTGTGCTGTAGAGTATGTCAGTACTCCAGTGTTGCTGAATCTATTTTTTTTGACTATGCCCATATGCAGCAGAATGCCTCAAAATGTCAATTTCTGCTGCATTTACAGGGGTCCATCTGGCTTATGAGGAAGTGGGATTTTGGGGTGAAAAATTGATGGGCATACAAATTTGTCTGGGCCACCATAAGGTTTATTATTTCCTTGCTGAAAAAGAATTGAAACCATTTAATTTCAGTGAGACCTGTAACAGTAAATTAGATTCCTGAGACGCTCATGAAATCAAGAATAACTGGCTGATAATTTTCGGGGGGTGGAGCCAATACGGGATCGATTGCTGGGGGGGGGGGGGGGAATCACTCCTCACTACACTGTGTTCCAAATTATTATGCAAATAATATTTTCTCAGATTTTCCCAAATTACCTATATGAATTGCAGTCATTGTAATTTTCCAGTCAAATAACTATTAGAGTACAATTGAAAGGTTTTTGTACAAACTGCCTATGATAACAGTATATTTTAAAAAAATAAAAAACTCAAACTGCACTCAAAATGCATGTTCCAAATTATTATGCACAGCAGAGTTTTCAACCTTTTCATTTTAATAAAGAACAAAAAAATGGTCATTTTTGAAATTATAAGCATTAGCAGGTTATTACAAACTGAAATCAAACAGTTTTCAACTCAAAACTTTATTCTAGGTGATGTTGCATTTGTACATAGGACCGCTTCTGAACTCTCTCGTTCATTGAATTTGTCAGGTTTTGGATGGTTTCTGCTTCAATTGTTTTGCATGAGGACAGAATACCCTCCCAGAGCTGTTGCTTAGATGTGAACTGCCTCCCGCCATCATAGACATTCCTTTTGATGATGCTCCAGAGGTTCTCAATGGGGTTGAGGTCAGGGGAGCATGGGTGCCACACCATAAGTTTGTCCCCTTTTATGCCCATAGCAGCCAGAGATGCAGATATGTTATGTGCAGCATGAGACGGGGCATTATCATGCATGAAAATGATCTTCCTGCGGAATGCACGGTTCTTCTTCTTGAACCATGGAAGGAAGTGCTGTTTGAGAAACTCAACATACATTATGGAGTTCATCTTTACCCCTTCAGGGATCCTAAAATGGCCGACAATCTCTCTCCCCATGATTCCAGCCCAAAACATTACTCCTCCTCCTCCTCGTTAGCGCCGTAGCCGTGTTTGCATGGGGTGTCCATCAACCAGCCATCCTCCACTCCATCCATCTGGACCATCGAGATCATTTTCATGCATGATAATGCCCCGTCTCATGCTGCACATAACACATCTGCATCTCTGGCTGCTATGGGCACAAAAGGGGACAAACTTATGGTGTGGCCCCCATGCTCCCCTGACCTCAACCCCATTGAGAACCTCTGGAGCATCATCAAAAGGAGTGTCTATGATGGCAGGAGGCAGTTCACATCTAAGCAACAGCTCTGGGAGGGTATTCTGTCCTCATGCAAAACAATTGAAGCAGAAATCATCCAAAACCTGACAAATTCAATGGACGAGAGAGTTCAGAATCTCCTTTCGAACAAGGAGTCCCATGTGCAAATGTAACATCACCTAGAATAAAGTTTTGAGTTGAAAACTGTTTGATTTCAGTTTCTAATAACCTGCTAATGCTTATAATTTCTAAAATGACCATTTTTTTGTTCTTTATTAAAATGAAAAGGTTGAAAACTCTGCTGTGCATAATAATTTGGAACATGCATTTTGAGTGCAGTTTGAGTTTTTTACTTTTTTAAAAATATACTGTTATCATAGGCAGTTTGTACAAAAACCTTTCAATTGTACTCTAATAGTTATTTGACTGGAAAATTACAATGACTGCAATTCATATAGGTAATTTGGGAAAATCTGAGAAAATATTATTTGCATAATAATTTGGAACACCATGTAGAGGAGAAGGAAGAGAAATAGAGAAATGTGGGCTCTTTCTCACTGCCTGAATCTGTGTCATAGGCAAAGAAAGTGTATGCATCCTCTGTTGAATAGTGTCTTTTTGACGAATGGGACATTTTAATTTTATTCTTCAAAATACTTGCAATGTGTGTGTAAGTGGTGCTTTTACACGTGTATTTTGTGGGACGTGAGTAAAGGGTACTATTTATTATTAAATGTACTATAAAAAAAATAAAGAGAAAATAAAAAAGTACAGAAAAAGAAAAAAGTAGAGGAAAAAAGTGACAAGGAAAGATTTAGAAGAAACACTTAGAAGAAAAAAAAATAAAGAAAAATCAGTAGAAGTAAAAAAAAGTTTGCATAAAAAAAAAAAAAAAATTACACTAATGCCCTACCTATAAAGTTACTCGGTGCTATTATTTTTTTGCAAAAGAAAAATGGACCTCACTAACACTGTGACATACGCTCCCTTAATGCGCTTCCTATGAAGTTACTGGCGCAAACTATTATTTTTCTGCAAAAGAAAAACGTACATCAATAACGATTCACAGCGATTGCCGAAGCGGGGAAAGGGGCGGTACAACCCCCGGGGTGACGTGCAGGGATGGTCTGCTGTCAGACACAGCGGCCATCTTAACTCTGTCACCGCGCGGTGACTGGAAATATCGTGTACGGTGGATGTCGTGAAGGGGTTAATGTTTATAAAGTGCTTTTTCAGGTGGGCTATGGAGTGTACAGGCCTGAAAAAAAAAAAAAAATGTTTTGTACACATACCCGAGCAAGGTTTTACCAGCTTATATATCCAATATTGTATTTTTTAGGTTGCTGCAGTCCAAGCTTGTAGTGAATTTTTTTTGAAGGTTATTGCAGACATGCCAGACCTCGATATTAAAACTTAACTAGGAATGCGATTTAATGATTTATTCACATTAATGATTCACTCTAACTCATATATTTTTAAGTAATTATATAATATACAATATGCATGTCTGAAATATCCACATTCCTAAGAAAAATGGCATTGTAATGGGCAGCATGGTGGCTCAGTGGTCAGAACTGTTTTGCAGTGTTGGGGTCCTGGGTTCAAATGCCACCAAGGACAACATTGGAAAGGAGGTTGTATGTTCTCCTCGTGTGTGCGTGCGTGTCCTCAGACATTCTAGTCTAGTAGCTACTGGTATCCACAGCACTCACGTGTCACACTACATATTTTACAGCAGGATAAAAACACTCCTTGTAGCAGTTCTTAGGAGTATTTTTACCTGAAGAAGAGCATGTAATTTAGGCAACATCCCCACTATCAGTATTTGGTCAGTATTGTTTCTCAGGAGTGGGAGCCAAAACCAGGTGCGGAACAATCAGAGAAAAGGTATAATAGAAACAAGTCACCAATTCTGCATTTATCACCCACTCCTGGTTTCGGCTCCCACTCCTGAGAAAAAATACTGACCGAATACTGATAGTGGGGCCGTGGCCATACAGTACAGCTATCCAGCATGCCATCCTTCATAGACACTGCAGAGCGCAGGCATGCTTGCGCTCTGCAGTGTCTCTGAAGGATGAAAAGCTGGATGGCAGCGCTCAGCTGCGATCCAGCCTGTCATCTCAATGCCATCCCAGTGTGGGAGAATTCTCCTGCTCAAGCGACAAGCGCAGGAGAATTCTCCCACGCTGTCAATGACGTGCATAAGGTGAGCTGAGTTCATTGGACATGAGCTCACCTCATGCACGTCACTGACAGCGTGGGAGAATTCTCCTGCGCAGGAAAATTCTCTCACGCTCACCGCATGCGCAGGGGATTTCTCCCACGCTGTCAGTGACGTGCATGAGGTGAGCTGAGTTCATTGGACATGACTTCGGCTCATCTTTATGTCGTCACAGCCAGACACTGAGGAGTGCAAGCATGCCTGCACTTCTCAGTGTCTGTGGCATGGCAAGCTGGATGGCAGCTTTCGGCTGCGATCCAGCCTGTCATGTGAATGTAGCAGAGCTGGAGCCGTCCTGGGAACCATGGAAAGGTAAGTATGATGTTGGTTTATTATTTTACTTTTATTGCAGGAGATCGTTGGCTTCAGCTGGAATGGGTGTGATGGTAAGTATGGTTTAATTTAGAACAATAAAGAATTGTGTGTTTATTTCAATTAAAGGACTTTATTCTGGGTGTTGTGTTTTTTTTAACTTTGACTATGGGGTTAGTAATGGGGGTGTCTTATAGACGCCTCTTCATTACTAACCTGGGCTTGATGTCAGCTGGCATTATATGCTGACATCAACCCCAACCCTATTACCCCACTGCCACCGCTACAGGGCAGTGGGAAGAGCGAGACTAAGTGCCAGAATTGGCACATCCTATGGATGTGCCATTTCTGGGGCGGCTGACGGCTGGTGTTTCTAGCCTGGGAGGGGGCCAATATTCATGGCACCCTTCCTGGGCTATTAATATCAGCCCCCAGCTGTCTGCCTAGCCTTTGCTAGCTATTAAAATAGGGGGGACCCCACGTCATTTTTTTTGGGGTCCCCCATTTTAATAACTAGTAAAGGCTAGGTATTCAGCTGGGGGCTTCAAACATCTGCCCCAGCCGTCTGCTTAACCTCCGCTAGAGACTAAAATTACGGGGAACCCCACGCCGATTTTTTTTTTAATAAATCCTTTAACACTAAATGACAAGTACAGTAATCAACACTATCACTGTACTTCTTATATATGTGACTGACATGTTTCTATGTATCTAATCTATGTGTGATGCTCTATTCTTTCTGTTCTAAATTGTCTGGTACCGATGCTGAATTGCCGGCCGGCTTTTTTAAAGAGACGGTGCATGAAAACACTATTATTTTTTTTAATAAATCCTTTAACACTAAATGACAAGTACAGTAAGCTGAGCGCTGCCATCCAGCTTGTCATCCTTCAGAGACACTGCAGAGCGCAGGCATTATGGGAACTTCCGATTCCAGTATTCGATATTCTAAAAGTATCGGAACTCCGATACCACGAATATCGGTCGATACCCGATATTTCAGTATCGGAATGCTCAACACTACTCAAGACATACCACTTTGCTAACAATTGCCCTATAAGATGACTGAGTTCTATGGGTGCAAAGAATTTACATGTTGCAGATCTCAAATATGCTGTCGTGCTGAAAGAATTGACATGCATCAGATTTAAAAAAAAAAAAGGGGGCTCTGATGGCTCAAATCCACAAAGAAAGACTAAGCAGCATGTGCATGAGATTCCAGAAAGCTCATTCACTTTGAGTACAGTAAATTGCAGCATTTTTTACCTTAAAAAAAAACACACAGAAAAGATAGCAGCAAAAGCATAGCGTGTGAACAGGCCCTAACTCAAAAGTGAAATACATAGGCATATATAAGAGAAGGAGCTTACTATTTATGAATGAAAACATTGCTATATCCATATAATTCTTCTATGCTTACAGAATATAATAGAAAAAGTACAATGGAGTCCATTTTTGACCATCAGGACTTTCTTGAATGCAAAAAAAATGAAAATAAAAAATAAATTGCAAAGCTTCTCCTACTTACTGTAATATTTAAAACAGGCTGCACGCAGATTTTCACTGACCCATAGACTAGTATGGGTGATTTTGATCGGTGACAGATTAAAAATGGACATGTGTCTGCAATGTTTTTTTGTGGACACACAGTCCGTAAAAAAAATGCGTATCTGTAAACAGCACCATAGTCTATACTAGATAATGATAAAACTGATCTAAGGCCAGGTTCAGATGGCCCCATTTTATGGTCTGTATACAGACCTCAATGCTGGTCTCCAGACAATGTAGGAAAATAGATCAAGGAGTTTGATCACGCCAGTTCAAATTCCGGCAGGAGGATCAGACCGAAGGATGCCATGTCTCAGGCGGGTGCAGCGCAGCAATGACAAACCAGAGGGAAGACGGAAGAGACTGCACATCTAAGGTAAATAAACAGTCAATAACTCTTTAATCTGTATCCATGGTAATCATGATTCTGGGCGAGTGACTCGCCAGAAACGCGTTGGTTTTAAATCACTTTGTCATTTTAATGGATACAGATTAAAGAATTGTTGACTTTTATTTACCTTGGATGTGCCGCCTCTTCCGTCTTCCACCTGGCTGGTCTCCAGACCTGAACTTACAGCCTCTTGGGTACATATGAGGCAAGGTCAGGTCTGGAGAAGCAAGGTCAGTTAGGGTATAGCGGTACATATACGGACCATGAATTAAATCCATCTGAACCTGACCTAAGGGTATGTGCACACAGCGCCATTTAGTTTTCTCAGGCAAAGCTGCTTCAGGAAAGCGGTGACATTTGTTTAACTGAGGCAGCTTCGCTGCTGTTCTTTTGGTTACTTTCACTGTATACTGTTAAGTATAGAGAACAGACGGCTTCAGAGCAGAAACAGGCCGAAGAATGAGCATGTCACTTCTTTTCAATGGTTTTCAAACTCTGAAGCGGTTAAAGTGACATAAGATGGAACATGTGCACAGCAATGTCATTTTGACATTGCTGTGCGCTATGTTCATTTTATGGGGTGTTTTTGCAGGCGGATACCACAGAATTTGCATGAAAAAAGATGTTGCATGCACATACCGTAATAGTGTTTGTTCTCTGCTGCTTAAACCCAAGGGTGCCCTGCGACACAATCTTTGCCCACATTTTGTGTATAAAGAGAGCCCAGGATTCACTGAATGACCCTAATCCTGTCAAGTATTACCAAATTATAGGGCAATACATATTGATAGATACACATTATGATAGCTCATTATCAAGTTAAAAATACCTATAGTGATCAAATAAAATGGTGGGTAAAAAAGTAAAATAAAAAACGGCAACAAAAAAAAAGTAAATGTGAATGGTGTCTAAGTACAGAAAAACAACAAGACCTTTAACTCAATTTTGTCAGAGTAAAATGTGAAAGTGACAAAACAAAAAAATGTATCTTTGGGTCTTGTAAGGATAGTAATACTTTTCTAAAATACAATACTGTGCAAGATTAGTAATAACTAGACAACATCACCACAGGCAGAACAGCAGTTCCTTCTTCTCAGAAATATCAGACAGCTAATTTAGGTATTTACTAAGAATTCTGACTTGCACAACTTTCTGGCTGTGACTGTCATCATCTATAGTATCTAGAATTATAATCTATAGTATCCAGAATTATATTCTCTACGATAGCGGTTAATTTACTTTTTTTTTTTTTTTTTTTAATAGTGGTAACCTTTGCACCTATGCTTTGGGAGATCTGCTGACATAGCATCTTTAACAGGAAGCAACTGTCCCACTGTAATTCTTGGCTAAATACTGAGGTCAGCGTCATTTAGCATCTGCTTATAGGGGGTTTACACAATATGACTATGAGAGCTGAGTGAGGGGGATGGGGATAGTTATCACCCATTCTATAGAAAGCTGCTAGGAAATTCCCAGGCATGATGTAACCATGGTGGAATGTGTGTTCAAGAAAAAGGAACACCAAAACTAAAAACAGAACTGAAAATGCCTTAGGCTATGTGCCCACGTTGCATAAATGAAGCAGAAAATTTCTGCTTCATTTCAGCAAGTCCTCTCCCGGAAAAACGCATGCGGAATTCCGCACGCGTTTATCGCGCATTTTTCGCGCGTTTATCACATGCGGAATTGCCTTGCGTTTTTTATGCATTGGACAAAGGCAATTCCGCTTGTGGAAACGCAAAATTAAATGACATGCTGCGGATTTTTGAACGCGGCATAAACGCTGCGGAAAAATCCGCAGCATGTGCATAGAACTTGCGGAATCCCATTGGGGACCATGGGGTGCGGATATACATGTGTTTTTCAAGCGTTTACGCTGCGGAAATTCCGCAGCATATACGCTTGAAAAATGCTACGTGGGCACACAGCCTTATAACTACATAGACACAGAGGGGACATCTACTAAGCAAAATTCTTCCATCCACAGCAAAAATCACAGGGAAGGCAAGGCTGCATTAACCTCTTAGGGCCATTTACACTGGGTTTGTTAAAAATGCTTGCTGTGTAAACAAACTGCAGCACAAAAGTATAGCATAGATCATTCAGTGAGCATCACTTACTTTGGTCTGCCTGTGTAAACAGGCATTCAGACGACCGCCAATTGTCGGTCCATGTAAAATAAGTGCGTTTTTTTCCCCCATTCATTTGAATTGGTGAAAAATACTGTAAAACCGCTGAAAGAATTGACATGCTCGGGCTGCTTCAAATCTACAAGGACAAAATAAACAGCGTGTGCAAGAGATTTCAGAAATCTCATTCACCTTGCTGGGGCAGTAAGAAGCTGCATTTTTTTTTGCTGGAAAATCATGGAAAAATAATAATGCAAGATGTTAACACACGCTTACATGCCACAGTCAATGAGGTTTTGTGTATCTGGCTCAATAAAGTGGGAGGGTCACCCTATCAGCATTCATGTGGTCCCAGTGGGTTGCCTCAGACTAGTATATGCTTAGAAATCACTATATAAAAACATGAGCGCTCTCTTGGAATGCAGCAACATAAAAAATATTGTTTTATCTATGAGATGTGCAAACATCATAGAACATTTAAAAGAATAATAAAACAAACAAAACAACAACATATCTTTGGTATCTCTGTGATTAAGGTGGCTCAGTGGTTAGCACTGCAGAACTGGGCTTAAATCCAACCAAGGACAACATCTACAAGGAGTTTGTATGTGTTTCCTCCAGGTTCCTCCAAAGACACCGCCAGTGTTTTGTGCCTTTTTTTGTACTCAGTTCATTATTCTACTTGTGCCTTTTTTGAAGCCTATCCTATATTTGCTCCCTTATTTTTTCCGGTTTGTCAGTAGTTTAGCAATTCTAGATATTTTTAAAAAGTTGCAAAATTTGGAGCAACTCCATTCCAGAGTGCCCCCCCCCCCCATGTGTTATTGAGTACCCCAGTATTTTGACACAATTTTTGCGTGAATATGGCCATAGTGATAGGGAACCTGATGTCTGTATGGCGCTGTGGTATATGATGGTGCTATATAAACAAGAATAATAAACATATAATTGTACCAACCCTTACAATAAAAGTAACACATTACTCTGACCTGATCATAAAATGCAAACATTTAAAATAGCTATAGTCCCCCTCCCCCCAAAAAGTTATTAAGTGAAAGTGCAAGTAAATCCTACTAAAATCATGCAGTGAGTCACCCTTCCAGAAGTGCAGTGGTTAATCTGGAGCTAGGTAAAGTCCAATCCTGTCCCATGGTGGTGATACATGTGGGGCAGGACACTGCCCGGGGTACAGCACATATGTCAGCCCCGGCGTCCATACATGGGGAAAACGACCACAGACAGGACTGGTGGTCCATACATGGGGTGAATGGCCGACACACAGGACTACTGGTCAGTACGGAGAGCCAGTGGCGCGCACAGCACGAGCGGCTCCCGCCTCGGGGCAGCACTCACCTGCAGTAATGACACTCGCTCGCTCCTCCGTGCAGTGTTATCTGGGGCTGATTAGCCTCTGCTCTGCTGTTGGGTGTCAGTCAGGATCCCGCCCAGTCCTAGCTCCCGCCCTCCAGTGCGGTGTGACGGACGGGGACGGGGCACGGACCTCCAGTGCTGCCAGCTAAGAGTACGTACCCTGCGCTCGTGTTCTCCCTCCTCACTGCCCCCTCTGTCCTGGCACAAGACTCGTCAGCCGCCCCTCCCGCCATTATTCCCTCACACTATTTATTATTGTTTCTTCAGTCACTGCTCCTTCCGGCTCCACAGGCAGGAATTCCCCTGTGACGTCACTGGCGCACAGACAATCCCAGCAGTGATGTCCCCCAGGGTCTGCAGGACCATCGTTACCACTGCCAGTATCAGCACTGCTATTAAGTATCATCTCCCAATCATTATTCCCACACAGTAGCACCATTGTTACCAGTCTGTGATGGTGCAGTGTAATGTACAATTGTTATTATTTAGTTTTGGCTGTTGGTGGGAAGAGAAAAATATGTATATTCTGCCATTGTTTTTTTTTAAACTTTTAAAGGACATTGAAACTTGATTGTGTGAATCGATACAATGAGGACACTACTTTCTTAGTGTTTTATTACTTTTACACAATATTTCTTTTTCTAACTCTGTAACGTCAGCCTGCAGTCTTGTGATGGGGGAAGGACAGGTCCTCGGCTCGCAGCGACTTACTATGACACTGCAGAGCAGCAGATGGGGTTTTCCATAATTAACCCCTTTACCCCCGAGGGTGGTTTGCACGTTAATGACCAGGCCAATTTTTACAATTCTGACCACTGTCACTTTATGAGGTAATTACTCTGGAACGCTTCACCAGATCCCCCTGATTCTGAGATTGTTTTTTCATGACATATTGTACTTCATGATAGTGCAAAAATTTCTTCGGTATCACTTGCGTTTATTTCTCAAAAAATCGTAAATTTGACGAAAATTGTGAAAATTCCGCAATTTTCAAACTTTGAATTTTCATGCCCTCAGAGAGATATGTCACACAAAATAGTTAATAAATAACATTTCCCACATGTCTACTTTACATCAGCATAATTTTGGAACCAAAATTTTTTTTTTTGTTAGGAAGTTATAAGGGTTAAAGGTTGATCATCAATTTCTCATTTTTTCAACAAAATTTACGAAACAATTTTTTTAGGGTCCACATCACATTTGAAGTGACTTTGAGTGGCCTTTATAAAAGAAAATATCCAAAAGTGACACCATTCTAAAAACTGCACCCCTCAAGGTGCTCAAAACCACATTCAAGAAGTTTATTTTTGGAATGTGGAAAAAAACAATGAACAATAATTTTTTTTCACAAAATTTTTACTTTGGAACCAAATTTTTTTATTTTTGCAAGGTGGCCAGGAAAAAATGGACCCCAAAATGTGTTGTACAATTTCTCCTGAGCACGATGATGCCCCATATGTAGGGGAAAACTGTTAATTGGGCGAACAACAGGGCTCGGAAGGGAAGGAGCGCCATTTGACTTCTTCAATATAAAATTTGCTTGAATAATTAGCGGACGCCATGTTGCGCTTGGAGAGCCCCTGATGTGCCTAAACTGTGGAAACCCCCCACAAGTGACCCCAATTTGGAAACTAGACCCCTCAGGGAACTTACCTATATGTGTGGTGAGCACCTTGAACCCCAAGTGCTTCACAGAAGTTTATAACATTGAGCCTTAAAAATATAATTTTCACATTTTTCCCACAAAAATGTTTTTCAGTCCCCAATTTTGCATTTTCATAAGGGTAACAGGAGAAACTGCAGCATATCATTTGTTGTGTAATTTCTTCTGAGTAAGCCGATACCCTATATGTGGGGCGAAAACCACTGTTTGGGCGCACGGCAGGGCTCGGAAGGGAAGGCGCGCCATTTGACTTCTTTAATGTAAAATTTGCTGGAATAATTAGCGGACGCCATGTCGCATTTGGAGAGCACCTGATGTGCCTAAACAGTGGAAACCCCCCCACAAGTGACCCCAATTTGGAAACTAGACCCCTCAGGAAACTTACCTAGACATGTGGTGAGCACCTTGAACTCCCAGGTGCTTCACAGAAGTTTATAACGTGGGGCCGTGAAAATAAATCCCATTTCCCACAAAAATGTTTTTTAGCCCCAAATTTTTTATTTTCAAAGGGATTACAGGAGAAAATGGACCCCAAAATTTGTTGTGCAATTTCTCCTGAGCACGCAGATACCTCATATGTGGGGGAAAACTATTGTTTGGGCGCATGGCAGGGCTCAGAATGGAAGGAGTGTCATTTTGGAACTCAGACTTTGATGGAATAGTCTGAAGGTGTCATATCGCGTTTGGAGAGCCCCTATTGTGCCTAAAATGTGGAAAGCCCCTACAAGTAACCTGTTTTGGAAACTAGACGCTTCATGGAATTTATTCAGATGTGTGGTGAGCACCTTGAACCCACAGGTACTTCACAAAATTTTATAACGTGGTCTGTAAAAATGAAAAAAAATATTTTTCCCACAAAAATACAGTTTTAGCCACAAATTGTTTCATTTTCACAAGGATAGCAGGAGAAAATGGACCCCAGAATTTGTTGTGCAATTTTTCCTATGTATGCCGATACCCCATATGTGGTTGAAAACTACTTTTGATTCACAGTTGAAAGCTCAGAAGGGAAGAAGTGTCATATTGGAGTTCAGATTTGGCTGGACTGATTTGAGGGTGCCATGTCACATTGGCAGAACCCCTGAGGTGCCAGAACAGCAGACCCCCCCATAAGAGACCCCATTTTACAAACTACACCTCTCAATGAATTAATCTAGGGGTGCAGTGAGCATATTGACACCACAGGTGGGTCACAGAATTTTATACCATTGGGCAGTGAAGAAAAAAATAAATACATTTTTACCACCAAAATTTTGTTTTACCCCAGATTTTAAATGTTCACACTGGGAAATGGGTAAAAATGGTACAAAAATTTTCCCACAATTTCTGCTAAATGTAGACATACCCCATATGTATATGCACACGGTGAAACTATGGAGGGATGGAGCGCTATTGCCTCCTGGAGCGCAGATTTTTCTAGAATAGTGTGCAGACTCCATATACAGAGCCCTTAAGTGCTAGAATAGCAGAATCTCCCCTCAAGTGACTCCATTTTGGAAATTATACCCCGTTTGGAATTTATCTACAGGTCTAATGACGATTTTGACTCCTTGGGTCTTTTCCAGAAACAAGCAGCAGTGGATGTTGCTGAATGAAAATTGCAAACTGCCTTTGTAGTGACCAGTACGTTGTGCTCAGCTCATGCTTATGGAAACACACACCTGTAAATTAGGCAGGTTCTCATTGCTACAGGAATGCCAAACATGTGAACGCTAACTGTGGTTTAGGCAAATACTGGGGCTCAGAAGGGAGGGGGCATTTCGATTTGGGACTGGAGAATTTGCTCAATTTCTTTTGAGGGATGATGAGCTATGGCGCTTTTCCAGAACCTTTGTGCTACCAGTAATGTGGAAGCCTCTGTATTTCTGATAACAGATGACGGACCTGAGTGGGGACTTGCTTTTTTTGTGGATTGAGTTGAAGCTTTTGTTGGGAACATTTTACATAACATTTTGGATCACATTTATCCTAAGCGTTACACTGAGCACTTATACTGGGGTTTTCATCTAAATCTCCGAGTGACGTGATTCAGATGAAACCCCGACGGATCCATTCAGTATAATGACGCAGCAGAGTTACTCTGGACTCCATCTGGCCTCTGTCCTTTTCAGAAGTGCACAAAACTGTGGCTGACGTCACTTTTATGCACGCCTAATAAAAAGACGGACTCCGACAGATAATAGGCCAGACGGCGTCCACAATGCCTCCATCTACCTCATTATAGGGAATCTTCTGCCTGGGTTTCCGTCTGAATCACGTATTTCAGAGATTTACACTGAAACCCCGGTGTAAGCGCTCAGCGCAGAGTGCAGGATAAATGTGAGCCGAGCCTTACTGCGATCTTTGGAAGGCAAAATGAACAAATCAACAGCAGGTGAAGAATTGGTTTTATTTATTTTTTTACGCTTTTCCTCATGCAGTATAATTGATTAGACGACTTTATTCTTTGGGACGGTGCGATTACAGTGATACCAAATTAATATCGGGTTTTTATGTTTGGCTGCCGTCACACACTAAAAGACTCTTTTTATTGCGAAAACCAGTTTTTGCATCGCCATATTTTGAGAGCTCTAGTTTTTCCATATTTTGGCCGACAGTCATGTGACGGCTTGTTTTTTGTGGGACCAGTTGATGTTTTTCTTGGTACCATTTTCGGGCACTTGACATTTTTTGATTGCTTTCTATTCTGATTTTTCGGAGACAGAATGAACAAAAACCAGCAATTCAGGAATTGTTTTTTTGTTTTTTATGTCGTTCCGCGTGTAGTAAAATTGATAAGGCAGCTTTATTCTTCGGTTCAGTACGATTACAGCAGTACCACATTTATAGCGTTGTTATGTTTTGGCGCTTTTACACAATAAAAACTATTTTATAGAAAAAATAATTATTTTTGCATCCCTTTATTCTGAGAGCTATAACTTTTTTATTTTTCGGCTGATGGAACTGTATGGCAGCTTGTTTTTTTTTGCGTGACGAGATGACGTTTTCAGCGGTACCATTTTTATTTACATTTGTCTTTTTGATCGCGTTTTATTCCATTTTTTGTTCGGCGGTATGATGATAAAGCATCATCTCTTTTGCCTCGTTTTTTTTTTCTTCTTTTTACGGTGTTCACTAAAGGGGCTAACTAGTGGGACAGTTTTATAGGTCAGGTCGTTCTGGAAGTGGCGATACCAACTATGTGTACTTTTTTTTTAATTTTTTTTATATTTTTAATAAAAATATTTATTTATGGGTAGAATATATTTTTATGTTATTATTTTTTTTTTAAATATTTTTACACATTTTTTTTACTTTTACATTTTGTCCCACTTTCACTAATTGACTAATTGCAGGCTGATCGCTTGTATAGTATAGGGATGTAGCAGCATACTTATACTATACAAGCTGTCAGTTCAGCACTGCACATGATCGAGGCAACTTTCCTAGCTTTGGTGACCCGGATGTCGTCATGATGTCATCGGGTCACCATGGCAACGATTGGCACCCCTCAATGACATCGCTGGGTCTCCGATCCAAAGGCAGAGGGGCTTTCTTCACTCTGCCTGCACTCTAAATGCTGTGATCACACGCAGTAAAACGTCTTTTATTGCTGGTATTTGGGGCTAAAAATACTTTTTTCATTTGGGTTTCTTTAAAAATTTTGCACCGTTTTGGCGTTTACAGACTCTTTTTTTCCCTGCATATTTAACTTTAATGTGGTCTGTGGTCATAAATCATCTGAGAGGAGCTCAGAAAAAGATCTAATAGGAATACACACTCTCTCAGATCGTCATAGTGGGCTCACTGACTGATTCTCAGTTATCTCATTCTTCAGCCAGCAATGTACAGTGTAACACAGAGGCTATATAGCAGGTTAACGGTGCAAAATATCTAATGAAACCCAATTGCAAAAATCATGTTTAGCCCAAAATGCATGCAAGTAAGGGGAGAAAATGTCCCCAAATGTGGATAACTGGCTCCCATGATTTTTTCTTTGCTCTGAGAAGCTGTAACTAATTGCTCCTGTACTATAGAAACAGGATAAAAGGAAGATCTGATCCCCGCTGTTAAGCCTTTGACACTGAGAAAAGGGGACTACCTCCTCCAATTAGGTTGCTGATTAAAGCCACTTGCACACGTTCAGTATTTGGTCAGTATTTTACATCAGTATTTGTAAACCAAAACCAGGAGTGGGTGATAAATACAGAAGTGATGACGTGTTTCTATTATACTTTTCCTCTGATTGTTTCACTCCTGATTTTGGTTTACAAATACTGAGGGAAAATACTGACCAAATACTGAACGTGGCCTAATTCAGAGATTAGGCATCTGCAATCAGCCCTAAGGAGCTACAAAGGACCCCAGGCCCGTCTGTTCAGTAAACTACATGGTGTAACATACCTGGCGGCGTCTTTGCATAGTGGTCCATCTCCCACTGTGCAAGAGCGCGCACTTGATCTCCAGTCCAGAGTGTCTCTCTGGCTTCCCTCCATGCTGTCTGTTTGTGTCTGTTTCTGCTGCTTAAGGGCGGCGCCCGATCACTTCCTGCTTTTTGTACCTGCTGCAGGCACACCCCTTGTACGTCCTCAGCCTATTGCTGTCTGTCACCTGGTATTTAACCCAGCTGTTCCAATGAATCCCTGCCTGAGCATTGTCTTTCATTTAGTGTGCTCTTGCACTCTGAATGTGCCAGGTCCCTTCTGTATTCTCTTGTCTGCCTATCCTGGAGGCTGTATTTCCAGGCCTGTCTGAACACGCTCCTAGCCTGTTCCTCTCGCCCTCTAGGGGCTGCATTCCTAGACCCGCTCCTGTATCTAGTCTGTCCTGTCTGAACACGCTCCTAGCCTGTTCCTCCCACCTTCTAGGGGCCGATTACCTAGACCCGCTCCTGTATCTTGTCTGTCCTGTCTGAACACGCTCCTAGCCTGTTCCTCCCGCCTTCTAGGGGCTGCTACCTAGACCCGCTCCTGTATCTTGCTACTGTGTCTGTTCTTGTCTGTATACTCTTCTAGCCTGTTTCCCGTGTTTCTCTATGTCCGTACCTTTCCTTTTTCTGCAGAGTCTGAACTCGTACCTAACTCCTGCTCGTTGTCACTGTACTCCCGTTTGTGAGTTTGTGGTCCACTCGCTACTTCACTGCAAGTACCCTGTGGGTATCTGGTTCTGCCTTTCCCTTCCTGTCTGTTCCGTGTGAACAGAGCCCTGTCCCCCCTGCTCTGCCTTGCTCACCGCTCCGGCTGTTCTAGCCTGCTCTGCCTTTCTCACCGCTCCGGCGGTTCTAGCCTGCTCTGCCTTGCTCACCGCTCCGGCGGTTCTAGCCTGCTCTGCCTTGCTCACCGCTCCGGCGGTTCTAGCCTGCTCTGCCTTTGCTCACCGCTCCGGCGGTTCTAGCCTGCTCTGCCTTTGCTCACCGCTCCGGCGGTTCTAGCCTGCTCTGCCTTTGCTCACCGCTCCGGCGGTTCTAGCCTGCTCTGCCTTTGCTCACCGCTCCGGCGGTTCTAGCCTGCTCTGCCTTTGCTCACCGCTCCGGCGGTTCTAGCCTGCTCTGCCTTTGCTCACCGCTCCGGCGGTTCTAGCCTGCTCTGCCTTTGCTCACCGATCCGGCGGTTCTAGCCTGCTCTGCCTTTGCTCACCGCTCCGGCGGTTCTAGCCTGCTCTGCCTTTGCTCACCGCTCCGGTGGTTCTAGCCTGCTCTGCCTTTGCTCACCGCTCCGGCGGTTCTAGCCTGCTCTGCCTTTGCTCACCGCTCCGGCGGTTCTAGCCTGCTCTGCCTTTGCTCACCGCTCCGGCGGTTCTAGCCTGCTCTGCCTTTGCTCACCGCTCCGGCGGTTCTAGCCTGCTCTGCCTTTGCTCACCTCTCCGGCGGTTCTAGCCTGCTCTGCCTTTGCTCACCGCTCCGGCGGTTCTAGCCTGCTCTGCCTTTGCTCACCGCTCCGGCGGTTCTAGCCTGCTCTGCCTTTGCTCACCGCTCCGGCGGTTCTAGCCTGCTCTGCCTCCTTTGCTCACCGCTTCGGCGGTTCTAGCCTGCTCTGCCTCCTTTGCTCACCGCTCCGGCGGTTCTAGCCTGCTCTGCCTCCTTTGCTCACCGCTCCGGCGGTTCTAGCCTGCTCTGCCTCCTTTGCTCACCGCTCCGGCAGTCTCGCTCTGCTCTGACTCCTTGCTCACCGCTCCAGGCGGCCTCGTCCTGCTCTACTCTTGCTCACCGCTCCAGGCGGCCTCGTCCTGCTCTACTCTTGCTCACCGCTCCAGGCGGTCTCGTCCTGCCCCGCTCTCGCTCACCGCTCCGGGCGGTCTCGTCCTGCCCTGCTCTCGCTCACCTCTCTGGGCGGCCTCACTCTGCTGTGTTTGTCCGCCACATCTGTGGTTCTGTTCCTGAGTCCCAGTGTGTACTGGGTCCTATCCCGCCTGTGTTCCTACCTGCTAGTGCCTCCCTGTCTGCACTCTAGCCGTGCTTGCCTGTACCCTCCTGCCTGCATACCCGCCTGCCTGCATACCAGTCATGCCTGCCTATACCCACCAGTCTGTGTGCCAGCCTAACCAGTCTGTTCCTGTATTCCCCTGTGTGGGTCAACAGCCGTGTCCGGGGTCTGTCCTGGAGTAGCACCTGGTCCCTCTGCTCGGTTCCTCCTTGGTGCACTGGTGTCGTATGCCGTCGTGCGACCCTGGTCGGATCGGGTGAATACCTAGTTACGCCCCTCCAGGCATTCACTCTCCGGCACGGTCCAGTGGAATCACACGCACACGCCGCTCAGCCCGGGCGTGTGCATTACACATGGTTGTGCATATTGCCAGAGCCGCTGAGCTCATTGGTTGGCTGCAGCGGTGATGTGTGCTGTTGTCACAAGCCTGTAAACAGTCATCAGAGCAGCAGCGGGAAAGGCAGTGCTGGACCTGTGGAGGGTTAGTAACAGGTTGTTTTTTTTAACCAGTCGCTATCTGGTAGACTAAATAATGTTATTCTGGGAAAACCCCTTTATATTTTATTATTCAGCATCTTGTGACTTGCATTCCTTCCTGACAGGATAAGGCATGTTATAGTAAGAAGCCACTGTAATAAATAAAAAAAACCACACAGATTATCATTGATTTCGCATTATTACATCATCATTTCTGCTAAATTCCAAATAACTTCAGCATTGAATGGTCTAATTGGCGACAACCCCTCAGGTTAAGTTCCCACATTGAGTTTTTGATGCTGTATATTTTCACTGCACAAAACCTCCAAGTTTCTTACAGTTATTTAGGCCCTATTGGGTCCACGAAAAAAAACAAAACAGCACACGGAGGCTATCTGCATGACATCCTAGTGCTGTTTTTCACTGACTATGCTAGGAAGTGATTGAGAAACCAGTTTATTTTCTGATACAAGACTAAATTACTTACCGGTAATGGGATTTTCCACAACCCACGACAGCACCATGAGAGAGGGGATCCGTCCATCAAGGACAGTAAACCTACAAAATGAAAGGGTGGAACATCTCCTCCGAATCGGTTGGGTTACAGAGCATGAGAGGACTTCCATTAACAGTTATACTGTGTACAACAGAAATACCATCATCAACCGTAATACCTTCCATACCACATGATCTTTAAGTGTACACCCATTATTAGTGACTGAGGGTGTTATTAGGGTGCTGAAATGGGTTCTGGAAAATCCCATTACTTGTAAGTAATTTAGTCTTTTCCTTTCACCCGTGACAGCACCATGAGAGATTTACAGAGAAACAAATCAACCCTAGGGAGGGTCCACCGCTTGTAGAACCCTTCTCCCAAAGGATAGATCAGTATTGGAGGATATATCAAGCCTATAGTGATTATAAAATGTATAAGAAGAGGACCATGTTGCAGCCTTCTATATCTGCTCGATAGACACGTTCACTTTCTCTGCCCAGGAGGCTGCAATAGCCCGTGTAGAGTGAGCTCTCAGATCCCTTGGAGCTGCCCTATCACTTGCAGAATAGGATAATCTAATAGCTTCTCTAATCCACCTAGCTAAAGTATCCCTTGAAACTTTCCCTTCCTGGGGCCCTAGAATGACATGAATAACGACTGACTTTTTCTCCATGATCTTGTGGCCGAGACATATCCTATTAGGCATCTCCTAACATCTAAGGTGTGAAATTTTTCCTCCCTAGAATTCCTGGGGTTAGCGCAGAAGGAAGGAACTTTTTGACTTCTATGGAACCTAGTGGCAACTTTATGAAGATAAGCTGGGTCTGAATTTAAAATAACAGTGTCATCCAGGATCTTCATAAAGGGAGCACTAAGCGACAAGGCCTGAATGTCACTAACTCTACGAGCAGATGTTGGGGCCACCTAAACGACTGTTTTAATCGTAAGGATTTTGACTGTTGTTGTTGAATCTATAGGTTCAAATAGGAACAGGTTAGTGTGCCTCTGGCACCAGGTTCAACTCACAGGGTGGAATTTTTGGCGGTAGAAACTGGCTTTGATCTATCGCACGCCTTTATGAATCTTATTATCCATCTGTTACTGGCTATATCGCAATTATACAATGACCCTAAGGCTGATATCTGTACTTTAAGCATTCTAGTAGATAATCCCCTATCTAGCCCCTTCTAGTGAAATTTTAAAATAGGCCCAACTGAGACTCTGTCTTCTAGTCTTACACCTAAGCTGCTCAGAAATTTCTTCCAGCTTCTATTGTAGATTCTAGTCGTTACTAGTGTCCTACTTTGGAGTAAGGTGGAGACCAGATTAGGTGAAAAACCTTGCTGTACTAATAGTGACCTCTCTGTTAGGAATTGTGGTTCTGTGCTCCCACCTGGGAATGGATCCGGTCCGGTACTACACTACTCCGGTTGCAGGCGCCGCCTTGTCCTGACCCTGGAGGCGGAGCTACTACGCATGCAGGGAAACCGTCCCAATCTTATTGAGCATCGCTTTCTGGTGGTGTAGGATGTGTGAGGATACGGGACGCCGTGTCTCTCACTGATTTCCCCGGTTGCCAGGCAACGCAGGACGCTGCTGTGTCTGGCACTAGGCAGTGGTGGTCTGTTGTCCATTCTGCTGTGCAAACTAGCAGGGAGTGGTTGTCTGGGGATTATTGGGAGGTATTCAACACCTGATCATTAGGCTGGCTTTTTAACCCTGTTGCCTGCTCAGTCCTTTGCTGTTTATTGCAGTTCCTATGTGCTGTTGTGGTAAGTGATGCTATCAGTAGTGTTGCTATCTTTTTGGGGTTTTTCTCATTTTCTCTTCTGGTTACTGGCGACAGTGGGCATGGGAAGGGCTCTGCCAAAGTCCCCCTAACATTTACTAAGAGCTGGGTGAAGAGTATTCCCCACCCTCAATGACTTGCCTAGCTGGGCAGCTTGTGCCAAGTGCCTCTGTAGCTGCTTCTTTGCTGGTTTGGTGCCAGTATTGCTCAGTCTCTCTGCGTAGCGCATAACACTCTCAAGTTCCAAG
Organism: Phyllobates terribilis; assembly: GCF_046119375.1. Classification (NCBI taxonomy): domain Eukaryota; kingdom Metazoa; phylum Chordata; class Amphibia; order Anura; family Dendrobatidae; genus Phyllobates; species Phyllobates terribilis. The sequence goes on along the minus strand of NW_027362761.1, from coordinate 894,099,566 downwards.
CTGACAAGTGAAGACCAGTTGCCTGGGGGAGGCCGACTGGGCCCTACATGAGTAGATTCGGGATCTCCGGCAGTATCCAAGGATCGGCGACACACATTAACCTCAGCCAAGAGAACATGGTCTCTTGGGCCAAAATGGTGGTATTATAATTACTCTTGCCCGATCCTGTCTGATCTTCCTCAGTACTGTCGGAATAAACATTACTGGTGGAAAAACGTAGGCTAGACTGAAGTCTCATCTGATTCAAAAAGACATCTGCCACATATGGATGTTCTCTGGGATCTAGAGAGCACATTTTCTTTACTTTTCTGTTTAGTTTGTTTTCAAACAGGTAGGTCTATGTAGGGAAGACCTCATAACTCTACTATATTCTGGAAAACTGATGGATTCAGGCCCATTCTCCTTACCTAAACCAATTAAAGCTTAAAAAGTCTGCCTTAGGCTGCGTGCCCACTATGCATTTTTCAAGCGTTTTTTTCCCGCAGAATTTCCGCAGCGATAACGCTTAAAAAACGCTTGGTAATACGTGCCCCATGGTCCCCAATGTTGCGGAAATTTCTGCTGCGGATTATCATTGCGGAAAAATACGCAGCATGTCCATTAATTTTGCGGACATGCAGCGGAATTGCCGCCATTGACTTGCATTGAAATGCATATTATCCGTGTCAGCACATTTGCAGATTCGTATATTATGCGATTCTATGTGCGGATGGTACCTGGGTTTGGAGAAGAGACTCTCCTCCAGACTCGAGTACCATAGAACCTGTTAAAAAAAGAATTTAAAATAAAAAAGGTAAGTATAATCTTTATTTTTTATTTTTTACCATTTTTATTATTTTTTTTTACTGTTACTTGGTCACACTATATAAATCCATTCCGGTTGCATGGATTTATATAGTGTGACCAAGTTGTCAAGCACTTTTCCAAGTGATAGCAAAATCGCTTGGAAAAGCGCTTGATAACCCGCATGCAGAAATGCATGCAAAAACGCTTGACAAACGCTTCTACCCGGCAGGAAAAACGCATGTAAAATCCGCATGCATTTTTCCTGCCAGGGAGAAGCGGCATCGTGGGCATTTAGTCTTACTGTTTTGTTTCCCTTTTGTATTCAGTGCTGTCAGTGAAGAGAGATGGGTCTTTGCCATCCAAAAGTTTTGCTCCGTTACTGTCATCAGTGAATAGGATTGAGTTTCTCCCTGATGATTGATGTATTTCACTGTCACTCTGTTGTCCTATTGAATACAAACATGCCAGCCCTGCATTGATAAAAGCAGCCCCTCTATCGCATACTTCACTGCCATTAGTTCTTTCAGATTGGAAGAACACGACCTTTCCTCCTTTGTCCAACCTCTTTGGACTAGACCATCCTCCAAAGTTGCTCCCCATCCTCTCGGACTTATATCCATGGCTATAACACTCTGAACCTGATTTTCCCAAGGGACTCCCCTTGATATATTTTCTGTACTTGACCACCAATCGAGAGACTCGACTGGTACTGTGGAAAGGGTTACTCTTCCTTCTAAATGCCCTTCTAGCTCTATTTCGCTTATTAAGATGTCTCGTTATAATTTTCTGATGTGTAACTGAGTCTAAAGCACCGCTGGTATATAAGATGTCAGAGACCCCAGCGACATAGCTTTCCTGAGAGTCATGGTAAGATTCTTTATTGCTTTTGAAACCTGGTCTGACACCTTTTCCATTTTCTTCTTCGAGAGGTAACAGCTTTCGTTCACCGGGTCTAAAAAAAAGTCCTAAAAATATCTGGACTCTCATGGGAACTAACCTCGACTTTTTCAGGTTCAGAAGCCAACCTATATTTGTTAAGGTGGTTCTGACACATTTTAACTGAGAGTTGCAGTGTTCGATCATCCTGCCTATGATCAAAAATCGTCCAAGTATGGTATTAGAAGGGTGTTCTGTTCCCGCAAATGAGCAGTCATTTCTACTATCACTTTTGTAAAAACATAACTCATCCTGCAAAAAAAAATCCCTCATACAAAAAAACTAAAACAGTTACGGACAGACTTTACTAAAATATTTATACATGTATATGTATGTATATATTTATATATACAGTGGTGTGAAAAAGTGTTTGCCCCCTTCCTGATTTCTTATTCTTTTGCATGTTTGTCAGACTTAAATGTTTCAGATCACAGAACAAATTTAAATATTTGTCAAAGATAACACAAGTAATCACAAAATGCAGTTCAACACAGAGCAGAGATAAAGGTAGCACTCACCCAGTCTTCTTAAAAAAACGTCCTTTATTATTATGTGCGGGACATATCAGCGTGCGGCGTCGGCCTGAGACCCAGAAGGGTGTGCGCGGGGAGAGGAAAAAAGGAAACAAAATGCAGTTCAGATGAGACCACCCATACAAGTCTATGGGTGCACAAAAAAAAACGAATCCCATACGGATAATTTGCCATTATTAACATAGGAAACTGTATTTGTTCTTTAACATTTTAAAATGTTGATGTATAAATACGGATGTCACACGGACGTAAAATACAAACACACGGATGGCATACGGATGACAATATGGATGAAAAAAGGATGATTTTTCATTCTCTCTTCTGAAAACAGGCTTACCTTCACATTACAACTTGTAGTCTTAGGATGATTTTACCAAGGCCTATGGGAGTCATCACTCCGAGGAATGGTATGAACACTATGTGATGTTTAAGGTAGCAAAAGATAGACCTTACACCAGTATAGCTAACAAGAGCTGTTGTTTGACGTACTCCCATCGGTGCACCCGTGATGTGATCGCGGGGCGCCGATGAGTTGTCATGACAGCCAGGGGTCTGCTGATGACCCCCGTGCCTGTCATTACGGGCCTCCTGTGAACGCCAGCCTGTGCTGAAGAACGGCTATGTGTAGCACAGGGCATCACAGCTTCAAGTCTCCTCTGAGGAATATTAAACCCTTCAACCCCGAGCCTGTTTTCACCAAATTTTACAATTCTGACCAGTGTCATTTTATGTGGCAATAACTCTGGAACACTTCAACAAATCCCAGTGATTCTGAGAGTGTTTTTTCATGACACATTGTACATTGTGTTACTGGTAAATTTAGGTAGAAATTTTTTGCATTTATTTGTGAAAATAGTGGAATTTTGATGAAAATTTAGCAATTTTCAAACTTTCAATGTTTATATCCTTAAACCAGTTAGTCATGCTGTATGTACAAAATAATTTATAAATAACATTTTAAACATGTCTACTTTACATCTGTATCATTTTTGAAACATAATTTTTTTTTTGTCCGGAAGTTAGAAGGGTTAAAAGTTTATCAGCAATTTCTCATTTTTCCTACTAAATTTATAAAACCGTTTTTTAGGGACCACATCACGTTTGAAGGACCTACAGTATATGACAGAAAATACCCAAAAGTGACAGCATTCTAAAAACTGCAACCTTCAAAGTGCTAAAAAACACATTCAAGAAGTTAACCCTTTAGGTGCTTCACAATAATTAAAGGAATGTGGAAGGAAAAAATGAACGTTTTATTTTTTCCCACAAAAATGTTCATTTTGCCCCAAATTTTAAATTTTTACAAGGCTAACCGGAGAAAATAGACTTTACAATTTGTTGTGCAATTTCTCCTGACTACGCCGATACCCCATATGTGGTGGAAAATTACTGTTTGGGCGCATTGCAGAACTTGAAAGGCAAGGAGTGCCATTTGACTTTTGTAGTGCAAAATTGTCTGGAATAGATAGTTGATACCATGTCGCCTTTGCAGAGCCCCTGATGTGCCTAAACAGTGGAAACCTCCCACAAGTGACCCCATTTTTGAAACTACAAACCTCAAGAAACCTTTCTAGAGGTATGGTAAGCTGCTTGAATCCACAGGTGCTTCACAGAATTTTATAACGTTGAGCCGTGAAAATAAAAAATTAAATTTTTCCCACAAATATGTTATTTTTTGCCCCAATTTTTTCATTTTCACAAGGGTAACAGGAGGGTATAAACTGTAAAATTATGTTGTGCAATTTCTCGTGAGTACACCGATACCCCATATGTGGTGGAAAACTACTGTTTGGGCGCACGGCAGGGCTTAAAAGGAAAGGTGCGTAAATTGAATTCTGGAGCGCAATTTTGGCTGGAACACATTGCGGATGCTATGTCACATTTGAAGAGCCCCTAACATGCGAAAACAGCAGAAACCCACACAAGTGACCCCATTGTGGAATCTTCACCTCTTGAGGAATTCATCTAGCGGTCTAGTGAGCATTTTTAACCCTCAAACGATTCACAGAATTGTCTAACATTGGGCTGAGTCAATGGAAAATTACATTTTTTCCACTAAAATGTTACTTTGACCTCAAGTTTTCAGTTTTCAAACGGGATAATAGGAGAAAATGGACCACAAAGTACGTTACCCAATTTCTTCTGAGTACGCCGATACCCCATGTTTGGTTGAAAACTACTTTTGAGGCACAGTGCAAAACTCAGAAGGGAAGGAGTGCCATATAATAGTGCACATTTTGCTGGAATGGTTTAAGGGAGCCATGTCACATGGCAGAACTCCTGAGGTCTTAGAACAGTAGATTTCCTCCCATAAGTGACCCCATTTTACAATTTACACTTCACAATGAATTCATCTAGGGGCGCAGTGACCTTATTGACACCATGGGTGTGTCACAGAATTTTATACCATTGGGCAGTGAAGAAAAAAATAATTAGATTTTTACCGCAAGATTTTTGTTTTAGCCCCAGATTTTACATTTTCACATGGGAAATGGGTAAAAATGGCACCAAACTTTGTCACACAATTTCTGCTGAATGTGGCAATACAATACCCCATATGTGGCTGTACAGTACTGCTTAGCCACACGGGGAGACTCAGAACGGAAGGAGCGCTATTTGACTCTTAGAGAACAAATTATCATACAATAGTTTGCAGACTCCATATGCAGAGTCCCTAAGTGTCAGGAGAGAAGAATCTCCCCTCAAGTGACCCCATTTTGGAAATTACACCCCTCTGGGAATTTATCTACAGTTGCAGTGACGATTTTGACTCCAAGGATGTTTGCCAGAAACAAGCAGCAATGGATGTTGCCGAGTGAAAATTGCAAATCTGCCATTGTAGTGCCCAGTACATTGTAGTACCCAAACATTGTGCCCAGCTCTTGCTTCTGAAGACATGGACCCTGTAAATTAAGTGGGATGTCATCACTACATAGATGCCAAACATGGATGTTAACTACGGTTTACTCACACTCTGGGGCTCAGAAGGCAGAGGGGCATTTGTATTTGGAAGCGCAGAATTCACTGGATTTCTTCTGTGGGGCGAGGATTTATTTAACTTTTTCAGAGCCTTTGTGTGCTACAAGTAACATGGAAGCCCCCTATTTTTCCATTGACATGTGACAGACCTGAGTGGGGACTTGCTTTTTTTGTGGATAAATTTGAAGCTTTTGTTGTGAACATTTTACATAACATTTTGGATCACATTTATCCTGCGCTCTACGCTGAGCACTTACATCAGGGATTCCATCTAAATCTCCGAATGGCGTGATTCAGATGAATCCCCTGAAGGATCCATTGACTATAATGAAACACAGAGTTACTCTGGACCCTGTCTGGCCTCTGTTTGGCGGAGTCCTTGTATTCAGAAGTGCACAAAACTGTGGTTGACAGACTTTTATGCATGCTTAAAAAGACCTGCACCACTGGATCATAGACCAGACGGCGTCCACAGTGCCTCCATCTGCCTCATTATAGGGAATCTTTGGCCGGGGGTTGCGCCAGAATCACGTATTTCAGAGATTTAAACGGAAACCCTGGTGTAAGTGCTCAGCACAGAGACCAGGATAAATGTGAGCCGAGCCTTACTGCCATTTTTGGAAAGCAAAATGAACAAATCAATAGTATGTGAAGAATTGGTTTTATTTATTTTTTTACGTTGTGCGGTATAAGTGATTAGACGGCTTTATTTTTCGGGTCAGTGCGATTACAGCGATACAAGATTTATATCTGGTTTTTATGTTTGTCTGCTATCACACACTAAAAGACGCTTCTTTTTTGGAAAACAAGTTTTTGCATCTCCATATTTGAAAGCTATAATTTTTCTATATTTCGAGTCATATGAGGGCTTGTTTTTTGCGGGACGAGTTGACGTTTTTATCGGTACTATTTTCGGCACATGACATTTTTTGGTCGCTTTCTATTCTGTTTTTTCGGAGGCAGTATGAACAAAAACCATCAATTCAGGAATTGTTTATTTTTATTTTTTTTATGCTGTTCACTGTCTGGTAAAAGTTATAAGACTGCTTTATGCTTCGGCTCAATGCGATTACAGCGATAGCACATTTATATATTTTTTTTATGTTTTGGCGCTTTTACAATCTATTTTATAGAAAAAATAATTGTTTTTGCATCGCTATATTCTGAGAGCTATAGTTTTTTTTATTTTTCCACTGATGGAGCTGTATGGTGGCTTTTTTTTTTGCGGGACAAGGTGGCGTTTTCAGTAGTACCATTTTTATTTACATTCGTCTTTTTGATCGCGTTTTATTCCACTTTTTGTTCAGCGGTATAATGAAAAAGCATAGTTTTTTGCCTCGTTTTTTTTTTTTGTTTTTTTTTTGTTTGTTTTTTTACAGTGTTCATTGAAGGGGTTAACTAGTGTGACAGTTTTATAGGTTGGGTTGTTCCGGACGTGGTGACACCAAATATGTGTACTTTTTTGGTTTATTTTTGTTTTTACATATAAAATACGTATTTATGGGTCTACTATTTTTTTTAATAATATTTTGTGATTTTTAAAAAAAATATATATATTTGTACAATTTTTTTTTTATTTTTTTTTTACTTAGTCTCTCTTATGGGACTTTAACTTTTAGTGCTCTGATTGCTGGTCTAATGCATTGCAATGCACAAGCATTGCAATGCTTTATACCAGTCAGTGCTGCTCTGACACAAGCCTCTTAGACCATGCTCTGAGCATGGTCTAACAGGCTTTCTGTAGCCTGGTGACCCGGATGTCGTCATAATGACCTCGGGTCACCATGGCAACGATTGGCCCTCGCATTGACGTCATGTGGTTGCTGATTGGATGGGAGCTCCTTCACTCTCCCAGCCTCCAAATTGTTACTATCGATATCGATCGCAGCATTTAGGGCGTTAAACAGCTGGGGGCATTGTGGGCACTTTTTATGGCTGTGAGAGCTGAGTGTCAGCTGTTATATTAACTGAACACCTGGCGGCAATCGTGCGGGCACAGCTCCTGTGCCTGTACGATCGCCATGTCGTACCTATACTTAATTGGTTGGGAACTCCTTGCCTTCCATGACGTATAGATATGTCAAATGTCATGAAGGGGTTAAATTCAATGAAAAGTTTTTTTCAAAGAAAGTTTTTAAAAATATGACAAAAAAACCCGCAAAAATTTCAAATCATCCCCCTTTTGCCCCATTAAAAATAAAACAAACAAACAAAAAATACACATATTTGGTATCGCTGCATTCAGAAATTTCCAATCTATCAAAATATAAAATAAACTAATTGGATTGCTAAACGTCATAATGAGAAAAAAAGAAAAAAAAATCAAAACGCCAGCATTACAGTTTTTTGGTCGCCACAGTATTGCAATATCATATCTACTTCAAAATGGTATCCTTAAAAACAACAATAAATAAGCCATCACCCAGCCCCAGTTCCCGAAATATGAAAACGTTACAGGTCTCGGAAAATTGCGACAAAAGCAAAATTATTATTTTTTTTACAAATTTCCGAATGTTTTTTTCACCACCTAAGTAAAAAAAACAAACTATACATGTTTGGTATTGGCATACTCATACTGACCTGTAGAATCATATTGCCAGGTCAGTTATGTTAATAAAAAAGCCCAAAAAACAATTGTGGAATTGCACTTTTTTTTTACAATTTCAACGCACTTGGAATTTTTTTTTCCCCTTTTCGAGTACACTATATGGTAAAATCAATGGTGTCATTAAAGGAGTACAACTTGTCCCTCAAAAAACAAGCCTTCATATGGATATATTGATGGGAAAATAAAAAAGTTATGGCTCTGGGAAGAAGTGGAGGAAAGAAATGAAAACGAAAAAAAATGGAAAATTGTTGGGTAGTGAAGCGGTTTATTAAAGGCAAAATGGTTGAGAATTTTGTAATGTGACTTGTTTTTGTGTGTATTGTGTGTATTAATGATGCACTGAATGTCTTTCTTGTGTCAACCATCTAACCCTGAAGCTAGCTTGCTCTTTTGGTGAAGACCGGAAAGTCCACAATGATGCAATCTCTTGGCTTCTCCTATTCACACTTCCACAAAAGTAAATGAAAGTAAAATCTTGTCTGTTGCAATAAGACTGTAACTACTCTGTGTGTATGATAGGTTAGTACAATGAGGTTTTTGTATGATTTGCTATTGGAAAATTGATATTGTGCCATCTAAGGCTATGTGCCCACGATGCAGAAATGAAGCAGAAAATTTCTGCAGCATTTCTGCATCTCCCTGGCAGAAAAAACGCATGCAGATTGACAAGTGCTTTCCAGGCGATAGCATCACTTGGAAAGTGCTTGACAACTAGGTCACACTGTATAAATCCATGCAAACGGCATGGATTTATACAGTGTGAACCGTAAAAATTAAAACAAATAAAGGAACGAGCGCTGCAGCCACGCCGGGGCCTCGGGGGTGAGTATAGCTTTATTTGTTTTAATTTTTACAGTTCACACTGTATAAATCCATGCTGTTTGCATGGATTTATACAGTGTGACCTAGTTGTCAAGCACTTTCCAAGTGATGCTATCGCCTGGAAAGCGCTTGTCAATCTGCATGTGGATCCGCATGTATTCTGCAGGAAAAACACATGTACAATCTGCATGCGTTTTTTCTGCCAGGGAGATGAAGAAATGCTGCAGAATTTTTCTGCTTCATTTCTGCATCGTGGGCACATAGCCTGAGAGTCTTCTCTCCTCCAGAACTGGGTACCATCCGCACATAGAGACGCATAGAAGCCGCTTGTATAAATGTACAGTCGCGGTTTCTATACGTCTCAATGCAAGTCAATGACGGGAGTTCCGCTGCGCTTCCGCAAAATTAAATGACATGCTGCGGATTTTTGTACGCAGCATAAACGCTGCGGAAAAATCCGCAGCATGTGCATAGAACATGCGGAATCCCCTTGGGGACCATGGGGTGCGGATTACCTAGCGTTTCACAAGCGTTTACGCTGTGGAAATTCCGCAGCATAAACGCTTGAAAAACGCTACGTGGGCACACAGCCTAAACATGGCTGTTTTGAAAAGATTGATTAAAATTATTTTTCATATTTTTTGGAGTTAAAGGATTGGTCTGGGATCAGATGCGTATGAAAAATCGTCGCATTTTCATCCAGACAGCCGTGACATCCGTTATTATACATTAATATTTTAAAATGTACTGTACATGAACAAATACAGTTTCCTATGTTAATAATGGCAACTTAAAAATCGGATGCAACATAGATGATTCGTATGAAATTAATTTTTTTGGGCGCACCCATAGACTTGTGAGTTTTATCTAAGATACAGAAAGAATAGTACATGTTGCAATTTTTTTCCACACGTATACTAAGTCCATGTGAGTAGACTGTCATCTGATAGCCCTATTGAGTTACATTGGTCAGTGTGTTGTCTGAATTTTTTACTCTGACAGCACTCGTCCATATAGTACACTTGTCTGAACGAGCCCTTATTCTCAGGATTTCACTTCAGTGGTGCGCCGCTTACAGGGCTCCTGATTAATCACAGACTTTTCACAGAAAACTGTCCACTTTCTGATGCTGCAAACAGAGTCCACTTTGCCTCTGCAGCATTTGAGGAGCACAGGGGCACTGCAGCTGTCTGGATCCAGTTTCAGAGTGGCACTTGAAAGCTCTACAGCAAAGAGCTTGTAAGCACTGTGCTCTCTGCTTAGGGGAGCAACCTCTGCTGATAAATGGCAGAGGTGGCCGGGAACCTTGGCAACAAGTAGTAAACTATATAATTGAAAATCCCTTGTTTTTTAGAGCATTTTTAAAAAATAAATTGCAGTGTTGCTTGTTTTTACAAGCACTTGACAAGTGTACCCATTTACAATAATGCTAAAATTAGTTTAACCCCTTCATGACATCAGATGTTGGGCCCCCATTTTTGATGTGGGATCCAATGGCTGTGTTATTCAGCAATCATCTACCTCTTAAAAGCAGCGAATGGAGTAAACTTCCACCTGCTGCTCTTAACTCTTTAAGTGCCTCTGTCAATCTCTGATAGAGTAATTTAACAGCGCACTGCAGGGAGCGCACCATTCTATGTGCATATCGTCCCTCCATGACATGATTGCAGGCTGCTGATGGGTTGTCATTTCAGCCGGGGGCCTGCTTAATGAGGTTTTCAATCTTAGGCCCCACTATCAGTATTTGGTCAGTATTCGGTCAGTATTTTATCTCAGGAGTGGGATCCAAAATCAGGAGTGGAACAATCAGAGAAAAGGTATAATAGAAACAAGTCACCAATTCTGCATTTATCACCCACTCCTGAGAAAAAATACTGACCGAATACTGACCAAATACTGATAATGGGGCTGTGGCCTTAAGCTGTAAGTCAGCCGTCACTCTGTGTGACTGCAGACATGTGAATCCCCTCACATCACGTGCACTGCTCCATGTGAGGATTCTCCGGTGCCAGGAGCATGCGGTCATGTGATCGCAAGTATGCAATATATATACTCCTGGCCACATTCCGACTAGACTGTTTCCGGCCTTACTCAGTACACTTGCATTGAGCAGGGCCGCACCCACCTAGTCGGAATGTGGCTGGGAGTATGCATATTGCACAGTGCGCACAATGTGAGGATTCACAAGTCTGCAGTCAAATAGATTGACTCAGACTTGTAGCTTAAGAGCGGACAACCCCTTCAGGCCCTTGTGCCTGACATGACCTTATGCCTGAAGATGAACCTGTGGCTGACATTCATCGTAAACCGTTACTTTTGTTATATACCGCAACATTAAAGTATTGTATTATATAAAATAAGTAATGAGAACGAGGATCGCAGGTTCAAGTCCCCCAAATGGACTAATAAATAAGATAAAAAAAAAGAAAGTTTTTTAACCCCTTTACGACGTGGTACGTAATATTACGCACCAAGTCTTAATCCCCGGTTCAGTGCGGGCTTCGTGGTTAAGCAAGTGAGCTAATCTGCTACATACAGGCAATCTGCTCATCGCCTGTATGTAGCAGAGCCGATCAGGCAAGTGCTGCTTCTAGTCTCCCATGGAGACTATTGAAGCAAGCAAAAAGTGAAAAAAAAAAGTTTTTAAAAATATTAAAAAAAATATATATAAAAGTTTAAATCACCCACTCTTTAGCCCCATTCAAAATAAAACAATTTAAAAAAACCACACATACACATATTTGGTATTGCCACATTCAGAATCACCCGATCTATCAATGTAAAAAAAGAATTAATCCGATCAGTAAATGGCGTAACGAGAAAAAAAATCGAAACGCCAGAATTACATTATTTTGGTTGCCAAAACAATTGCAATAAAATGCAATAATGGGCAATCAAAACATCAGAGCTATCCCAAAATCAATAAAAACGTCAGCTTGGCGTGCAAAAAATAAGCCCTCACACGGCCTCAGATCACGAAAAATGGAGACGCTACGAGTCTCAGAAAATGGCGCTTTTTTTTTTTTTGCAAACTTTGAATTTTTTTTTCACCCCTTAAATAAAAAGTAACCTATACAGTCATGGCCAAAAGTATTGAGAATAAGACAAATAGTAATTTTTCCAAAGTTTACTGCTTCATTTTTTGTAATGGCAATTTGCATATACTCCTGAATGTCAAAGAGTGATCAGCTTAACAGCAATTACTGTACTTGCAAAGTCAATATTTGCCCAGAAAATGAACTTTAACCCCCAAAACACATTTCAACATCATTGCAGTCCTGCCTTAAAAGGAGCAGCTAACATCGTTTTAGTGAATGATCCATTAACACAGGTGTGGGTGTTGATGAGGACAGGGCTGGCGATCAATCAGTCATGATTAAGTAAGAATGACATCACTGGACACTTTAAAAGGAGGCTGGTTCTTGCTATCATTGTTTCTCTTCAGTTAACCATGGTTATCTCTAAAGAAACACGTGCAGCCATCATTGCACTGCACAAAAATGGCCTAACAGGGAAGAGTATCGCAGCTACAAAGATTGCACCTCAGTCAACAATCTATCGCATCATCAAGAACTTCAAGGAGAGAGCTTCCATTGTTGTCAAAAAGGCTCCAGGGCGTCCAAGAAAGACCAGCAAGTGCAAGGACCGTATCTTAAAACTGTTTCAGCTGCGGGATCGGACTACCAGCAGTGCTGAGCTTGCTCAGGAATGGCAGCAGGCTGGTGTGAGTGCTTCTGCACGCACTGTGAGGCGGAGAGCAAGGGCTGGTTTCAAGGAGGGCAGCAAAGAAGCCACTTCTCTCCAGAAAAAACATCAGGGACCGACTGATATTCTGCAAAAGGTACAGGGAGTGGACTGCTGAGGACTGGGGCAAAGTCATTCATTTTCTCTGATGAATCCCCTTTTCGATTGTTTGGGACATCTGGAAAACAGCTTATTCGGAGAAGAAGAGGTGAGCGCTACCACCAGTCTTGTCTCATGCCAACTGTAAAGCATCCTGAAACCATTCATGTGTGGGGTTGCTTCTCAGCCAAGGGAATCGGCTCACATACAGTCTTGCCTAAAAACACAGCCATGAATAAAGAAAGGTACCAGAATGTCCTCCAAGAGCAACTTCTCCCAACCATCCAAGAGCAGTTTGGCGCCCAACAATGCCTTTTCCAGCATGATGGAGCACCTTGCCATAAAGCAAAGGTGATAACTAAATGGCTCATGGAACAAAACATAGAGATTTTGGGTCCATGGCCTGGAAACTCCCCAGATCTTAATCACATTGAGAACTTGTGGTCAATCATCAAGAGACGGGTGGACAAACAAAAACCAACAAATTCTGGCAAAATGCAAGCATTGATTATGCAAGAATGGACTGCTATCAGTCAGGATTTGGTCCAAAAGTTGATTGAGAGCATGCCAGGGAGAATTACAGAGGTCTTGAAGAAGAAGGGGCAACACGCAAATATTGACTTGCTGCATTAACTCATTCTAACTGTCAATATAACCTATTGGTACTCATAATATGATTGCAATTATATTTCTGTATGTGATATAAACATCAGACAAACACTAATAAAAATCAGAGGCCTGCAGATCATGACATTGGTGTCATTCTCAAAACTTTTGGCCATGACTGTACATGTTTGACCTGGAGAATAATATTGCCAGGTCAGTTTTAGCATTCAGTGAACGTGGTAATAAAAAAAACCAAAAAACTTTGTTTGCAATTTCACCGCACTTGGAATTTTTTTCCCGTTTTCCAGTACACGATATGGTAAAACCAGTGATGTCGTTCAAACGTACAACTCGTCCTGCAAAAAATAAGCCCTCACACGGCCTTATTGACCGAAAAATAAAAAAGTTATGGCTCTGGGAACAAGGGGAGAAAAAAATGAAAACGCAAAAACGGAAAATGCGGCGGTCATTAAGGGCTTACTGTTAGAACCTTGCTGTTAGTTTTTTTTTCCTTTGCTGGTCACATGACCTTGTTGGCCTATTTAATCCTGCTCCGCCCTTCTGGCTTTGCTGGACTTCATTGTATATCTACTTTCTAGCTAGCCTGTGCTCTGTATCTATCTCTGTTAGTTTGCTTGGTCTACGGACCTCTATGTTCTATCTATTTTGTTTGTTCGTCTGTCTGCTACTATTTCTGTTAGGAGGTGTCCCATATTCCTTCCAGTCCTTAGTACTTGTAGGGATTCCCTCCCCACATCTATAGGTCTTCGTACAGACTAGATTAGGACTTTAGCAGGTCTGATCGCAGGATCAGGTTCCCTGTTACATCGTAGGGATTCAGCTGAGTCCTATAGTAGGGACAGATCTCCTCTCTTTCCTTAGCTTTGGTAGCAGAACATAACAGTAAGTCCAGCCTGCAAATTCTCTAAGGAAAGATTTTTTTTTGTTCCATCATGGTGTCGGTTCAGGATTTGGCTAAACACCTGCAGGGACTCTCTCTGGAAGTGGCCGAGCTCCGTCAGCACGTGAGTAACTGTCCTGGAGCATATTTCTTGGAGCCTAAGGTATGTTTGCCGGATTTATTTTTTGGTGAACATCGAGAATTTTTTTCATTTAAAAATGCTTGCTTATTGTATTTTCGTTTGAGACCCAAGTCCTCTGGGGATGAATCCCAGCGCGTAGGGTTCATAATGTCACTTTTGCGCAAAGAGCCTCAGGAGTGGGCCTTTTCTTTGCAACCTAGTGATACATGCTTCAGATCAGTGGATAGTTTTTTTTCTGCTTTAGGACTATTATATGATGATCCTGACCGTGTGGCATCAGCTGAGACTGAGTTGAGACGTTTAAAGCAAGGATCAGGTAATGTGGAAAAATATTGTACTCATTTTCGTCGTTGGTCCACTCAAACAGGGTGGAACGATTCTGCTCTGAAAAGTCTATTTCTTGCTGGGCTCAGTGAAAGGGTTAAAGACCTGCTAATTGCTTATCCTACACCTGAGGATTTGCAACAGGCTATGCAATTAGCTATACGGGTGGATAGAAGACTGCGTGCTAGGGTTAATGAGAGCAAATCCTCTGCTATGTCAGTTTCTGGTTATGATAATGTGTGTACTAACAGTGGTGAACCGATGGAGATTGGATCGGTGGCACCTCGCTCTCAAGAAAAAGACCGTCGTTTTTCGGAAGGCTTGTGTTTCTATTGCGGAAAATCTGGTCATTTGATTAAAGGCTGTGAGCTTCGTATGAAGAAAGAAAAAAAAATGGTCAGTCACGCCCGTATTGCCTGTTTAAATTCCAAGGGTATATTTTTAGCTGCTTCCACGATTGCTCAGGAAAAATTAATGGAATTTCGGGTGTTTGTTGATTGCGGGTCTACACTAAATGTAATTGATGGGGGATTCGTGGAAAAACTCAATTTAAAACCTGAACCTTTATCATCCCCCATTGCTGTGGTTTCTGTGGATGGCTCCCCTTTGAAGAATATTACTCTCAAGGTCAGTGAATTTCCTCTCACTATTAATGGTGTTCACCATGAGAAATTGGATTTGGTAGTGTTGAATAACTTGCCTTCTCCAGTAATATTGGGTTTGCCCTGGTTAAAATTTCACAATCCTGTACTGGATTGGTCTACCAGTGAAATTAAATCCTGGAGCCATAAATGTTATGACAAGTGTTGTAACGGG
Source organism: Phyllobates terribilis (assembly GCF_046119375.1). Classification (NCBI taxonomy): domain Eukaryota; kingdom Metazoa; phylum Chordata; class Amphibia; order Anura; family Dendrobatidae; genus Phyllobates; species Phyllobates terribilis. The sequence goes on along the minus strand of NW_027362761.1, from coordinate 894,084,270 downwards.
CGTATTGCAGCTTTGGATAGGGGAGAATTGCCTGTTCCTATTCAGGATTTTTGGAGAGTTTTTTCTGAGAAAGAATCGCAGGTTTTGCCTCCCCATAGAGACTATGATTGCTCTATTGAATTTGTCCCTGGAGCGACTCTTCCTAAAAGTCGTTTATTTAACCTTACTATTCCTGAGAGGAAGGCTTTGGAGGAATACATACAGACAAGTTTGGCCGCCGGTCACATTAGGCCCTCTAAGTCTCCTGTGGCGGTTGGATTTTTTTTTGTAAAAAAAAAGGACGGCGGTTTACGTCCTTGTCTAGATTTTCGTGAGATTAACAAAATTACGGTACGCAATCCTTACCCACTGCCATTGATTCCTGATCTGTTTAACCAGTTATTGGGGGCCAAGTGGTTCTCTAAAATTGACCTTAAGGGGGCATACAATCTGTTGCGCATGAAGGAGGGTGATGAATGGAAGACTGCTTTTAACACTCCTGTGGGTCATTTTGAGAATCTGGTTATGCCTTTTGGTCTTACTAATGCTCCTGCATTTTTTCAGAATCTGATTAATGACATCCTTAGACCTTTGATCGGTAAAAATGTGGTTGTGTATTTGGATGACATTTTGATTTATTCGCCAGATCTGGAGTCTCATTGGCGGAGCGTGCGTGAGGTATTACAGTTATTAATGGACAATTCGCTTTTTGCTAAGCTGGAGAAATGTGAGTTCGCTGTACAGAGAATTAGTTTTTTGGGCTACATTATCTCCAGCAAAGGTTTTGAGATGGATCCGGTTAAGGTTCAGGCTGTGCAGGAATGGCCTAGGCCTATTGGTTTGAAATCGATACAGAGGTTTTTGGGTTTCGCCAATTACTATAGAAAATTCATAAAAAATTTTTCTAGTATTGTCAAACCTCTGACTGATCTCACCAGGAAAGGTGCTGATGCGGTTCAGTGGTCTTCTGAGGCCATTGAAGCTTTTGTGTATCTCAAGGAGAGGTTCACCTCTGCTCCCATCCTTATGCAGCCTGATGTTACTAGGCCGTTTTTGGTTGAGGTTGATGCTTCCTCTGTGGGGGTTGGCGCAGTATTGTCTCAGGATAACGGGGATGGATTACATCCCTGTGCCTTTTTTTCAAAAAAAATTTCGGAGACTGAATTGAATTACGATGTTGGTAATCGGGAATTATTGGCTATTAAACTCGCATTTGAACACTGGCGCCACTTCTTGGAAGGTGCGGAATTTCCCGTTCAGGTTCTTACGGATCATAAAAATCTGATATATCTTGATGCTGCCAAGCGCCTGAATGCCCGTCAGGCTAGGTGGGCACTGTTTTTCTCGCGGTTTAATTTCTCCGTTACTTACATCCCTGGTACTAAGAATGTTAAGGCGGATGCCTTGTCTCGCAGTTTTTCTCCCATAGTCGGTGCTGAGAAAGAGGAAAACATTTTACAAGAAGGTGTTGTGATAGCTGCTTTAGACTCCGTTTTGGAAGATGAGATTCTTAAAGCTCAGGAGAATGCCCCATCTAACACTCCTCATGGGAGGTTGTTTGTGCCTGGGACCTTTAGGAGAGATTTGTTTGTTGAGTGTCACGAATCTCGGTTGGCAGGTCATCCCGGAATCTCTGAGACCAAGAGACTGGTGGGTCGCAGTTTTTGGTGGCCTGGATGGCAGAAGGAAGTCATTAAGTGGGTGCGCCAATGTACTATATGTGCTAGATCTAAGTCCTCACATACTCCTGCTGCGGGGTTGCTTTGTCCTTTGGAGGTCCCCAGTGCTCCTTGGACACATTTGGCTATGGACTTTATAACTGACCTTCCCCCCTCTGAGGGTTTTACTGTCATCTGGGTGGTCGTGGACCGTTTTAGCAAGATATGTCACTTGGTTCCCTTCGTCAAACTGCCCTGCGCTAAAACTCTCGCTAAGACCTTTGTCAAAGAAATTGTCAGACTTCATGGCGTTCCTACTGACATTGTTTCTGATAGGGGTCCTCAGTTCGTGGCTCGTTTTTGGCGTGCCTTTTGTGACAGGTTGGGAATTCATTTGTCGTTTTCGTCCGGATATCATCCTGAATCTAATGGCCAGACAGAAAGGAAAAACCAGGATGTTGAGCAGTTCTTGCGTTGTTTTGTGGCAGACAATCAAGAGGGGTGGTCTGAGTTTCTGCCACTTGCCGAATTTGCTCTGAACAATCATACATCTTCTTCTGCTGGTTGTTCGCCTTTTTTTTGTTGTTCTGGGAGACATCCGTCGTTTGGGTCGTTCTCCAAGTTGGGATCTGCCGTGCCTGAGGAGGAGAATTTTTCCGGTGATTTGGAAAGAGTTTGGACGGATGTGCGTGGTAATCTTCAGGAGGCCAACAGAAAATCTAAAGACTACTTTGATAGGAAACGACAGGAGGTTTTGTTCGCTGTTGGTGACATGGTTTGGTTGTCCTCTAGGAATCTGCGGTTGAGGATTCCTTCTAAGAAATTGGGTCCCAAGTTTGTAGGGCCCTTTAAGGTGCTTCAGGTTGTCAACCAATCTGCTGTTAGGTTGGAGGTTCCTACCTCCTGGAGAATTAATCCGGTCTTTCATGTCTCTCTGTTAAAAAAAGCTGTTGTGTCGGATGGTGACGCCTCTGCCTCTGTTCCTCCGGTGGTGGAGGACGGGGAATATGAAATTTCTCGCATCCTTGACTCTAGACGGTATAGAGGTAGTTTGCAGTATCTTGTGGCCTGGAAAGGTTTCGGACCCGAGGATAACTCTTGGGTGAGGTCAGATGATGTTTCCGCGTCCAGACTTATCAGAGCGTTTCACAGGAGATTTCCTGATAAGCCTGGTCCTAGGGGATCCGGATGATCCTCTTAGAAGGGGGGGTACTGTTAGAACCTTGCTGTTAGTTTTTTTTTCCTTTGCTGGTCACATGACCTTGTTGGCCTATTTAATCCTGCTCCGCCCTTCTGGCTTTGCTGGACTTCATTGTATATCTACTTTCTAGCTAGCCTGTGCTCTGTATCTATCTCTGTTAGTTTGCTTGGTCTACGGACCTCTATGTTCTATCTATTTTGTTTGTTCGTCTGTCTGCTACTATTTCTGTTAGGAGGTGTCCCATATTCCTTCCAGTCCTTAGTACTTGTAGGGATTCCCTCCCCACATCTATAGGTCTTCGTACAGACTAGATTAGGACTTTAGCAGGTCTGATCGCAGGATCAGGTTCCCTGTTACATCGTAGGGATTCAGCTGAGTCCTATAGTAGGGACAGATCTCCTCTCTTTCCTTAGCTTTGGTAGCAGAACATAACACTTACAGTATGTAAAAAAAAATTGAGTTACCCCTTTCTTTTTTTATTAAAGTGAAAAAATAAATAAACAGATTTGGTATCAGTAAATGCCGTGAAGAGAAAAAATTGAAATGACAGAATAGCGTTTTTTTGGTCGCCGCAGTTCTGAAAAAAAATGAAATACAATAAGAAGTGATTAAAACGTTTCTTCACTAAGATGACATCAATAAACCCGTCAGCTCGCCACACATAAAAGCCCTCCTACAGCTCTATCCACATAAAAATAAAAATGTTACATACAGTACAGACCAAAAGTTTGGACACACCTTCTCATTTAAAGATTTTTCTGGACTATGAAAATTGTACATTCACACTGAAGGCATCAAAACTATGAATTAACACATGTGGAATTATATACTTAACAAAAAAGTGTGAAACAACTGAAAATATGTCTTATATTCTAGGTTCTTCAAAGTAGCCACCTTTTCCTTATGATGACTACTTTGCACACTCTTGGCTGTGGTGTCAGCACTCGCAGTTCCTGAGCTCTGGTGCGGTGGAATGACACGTGACCCCAGTGCCTAAACAGCATTGGCGTCACTGTCCCCGCCTTCGGACAATTCGAACATGAAGAGGAAGTCCGGGCTGCGGCTGCTCTCTGACTTCCTCTTCATGTTAAATTCGACAGGAGGTGGGGACAGTGATGCCAGCACTGATTGGCTGCCGGGCATCACGTGTCATTCTACTGCATCACAGCCCTGGGACCGCAATAGCTGACAACGCTGGAACGGCGCAGGCACGGAAGGAGAGTATAGGTTTTTTTTAATGTTATCGGTGCCAAACATTTAGTTCAGGAAGGGGTTGTCCTACTTGTGGACAACCCCTTTAACTCAATTTAGAATCTCAAGACCATTTGCTTCTGTTCTAAAATGTCTTTATTCACAGCCTTAGGCTACTGCTATGTTGCCGCATGCATTACCTCAGCCCATGTAAATTCATAATAGCACACGCCAAGGCTGTCCCCTATTGCCCCTACTTTTTGTTATGTGTATAGAGCTTCTTGCTGCAGCCATAACTCAAACATCCATGGAGGGATGGTGAGGGACAAGGAATTTAAACTGTCTTTATTCGCGAATATTGACATTAACCCAATTACATATTATCCTCCCTAATCTTCATGCTCTTCTAGGACAATTTAGTTACCTCTCCAGCTACATGGTCAACTATAGTAAAACATAATCCTCCCTCTCAATGTTTCCAATACAGCATTATGCTCATTAAAATAAAACTATAATTACAGATGGAAAGACACCTCTCTAACATGCTTGGGGGTCCAATTGACATTTTGTTATAAATCTTTATATCAACATAATTGCCCCCATTTATTTACTGAACTCAAACAGCTACTTATTAAATGGAACAATCTTCCGGAATCTCTAGTTGGGAGAATTTCAGCAGTCAAAATGACTATGCTTCTTAAGCTTTTAAACTTGTTTGAAACCCTGCCCCTCTGTGTTCCCTATAGGCAGCTAAGAAATGTTTAGTCATCCATCCTCCAATTCATCTGGGCTTATAAAAGACATAGGATTCTACTTACGAGTAAAATTGAGGGGTGGACTGGGCGTGCCAGATGTTATCAAATACTAGTCTGTAATCATTGTGTGTCACATTCCAGCTTTGTCTGCTCTTAGAGCATTGGCCCGACAGATGGAACTTGAAAAATTATGGTTAGCTGTGATTCATCCGAATTCTTACCTCTGGGGGACCACCTAAAATATATTAGACTCTCACATTTTGAGACCAATAGTCTTCAATAAAATTATTTGGGAAACATGTTTGGAAACAAATTCTCACTAATTTCTGATCATTCCCCTGTGACTTCGTTTTTACTTAACCCCACATTACCTGATAGCCTGAAAAATAGTTTAAGTAGGCCGTGGTTCAACAAACAACTTTTTTGCTTTGCAGATATAGTTGATATCTACAAATTAGGCTCTATTTATGTATTCTCCCTTCTCTTTCAAAGTCTCCCACCCTACCCGCTTTGAAAAATTTTCTGTAGAGCAGGTATCTCAACTTATATCAAATATTTACCAGATATTACTTAACCCCTGTCCAGATAATCACCTGAAACTCTCATGCATGAGTAAATGCGAAAGTTTTCTAGGGGAATCTCTCTCGCCTCCTACTTGGCAGGGGATATGGAGAAATGCCGCTAAGACCTCCACATGCTTCGTCTACAGGGAAAACCAATTTAAGCTACTTATGTTTTCGTATCATTCCCAATTGTTGGAGGTGTGATACTAAGTATGACTCCATTTATTTTGGTCATGTGCAGGTCTGCATGAGTTTTGGGAAATTGTTAAGACTCTTATTTTTAAGGTCCCTGGTCTTCAGATACCCCTAAATCCCAAATTTTATCTTCTCAACATTCCACCATTTCAGGTTAATCATAAATCCAAACAGCTCCTACTACACATGACATCTACTACGCTAGATGTCTGAAAGCATGTAAATGGAGGTTGGTCCAACCTCCATCAAATAGTGAGTAACATGCGCATGTACAAGATATATGAAGCATGGAATACCTTACGGCCCTATTAAAAATTACGGTTGAGTGCTTTGAAATAGTCTACACTCTTTGAGTCACATTTTGGGTACAAAGAGACTTGGGTTGAGTCCATTCATTGTTGATGGTAGTTTTCAATGTTGAATTATATGTATCGAATGCTGCTACTTTGAGTTTTATATTTTTATTCTGTAACTCTATTCTGAAAATTCAGTTATAAAAAACCTAAAACACAGGCTACTGCAGGCCTGCGCTCTGTTTGAGATGGCACATGAAGGGGATGTTGGAAAGCCACTGCTGTATCAGATAGAAGAAGAGATGGCAGCTGCGGTGTACAGAGAACCTGGATTAGGTGAGGATAAGATTTTTTTTTTTTATATTATTTTGCCACTGAATGGAGGCTATCACAGGAAGGGCTGGCCGTGGGGACAATCACAGGAAGGGCTGGCCGTGGGGACAATCACAGGAAGGGCTGGCCGTGGGGACAATCACAAGAGGGGCTGGCTGTGGGGGTAATCACAAGAGGGGCTGTGGGGGACATAACAAGAGGGTCTGTTGGGGACACAACAAGAGAGTCTGTGGGGAACATAGCGAGGGTCTGTGAGGAACATAACAAGAGGGTCTGTGGGGGACATAAGAGGGGCTGTGAGGGACGTAACAAGAGGGGCTGTGGGGGACATCACAAGAAGGGCTGTGAAGACAACATATATGGGAAACTGTGAGGGACATTATACTGGGGCTGTGGACACATCATACTGTAAAAGGAGCTGTAGTGACCATACTGTATATGGGGCTGTAGGTGACATAGAATCATAGAATCATAGAATGGTAGAGTTGGAAGGGACCTCCTGGGTCATCTGGTCCAACCCCCTGCTCAAAGCAGGATTCACTAGATCATCTCATATACTGGGGTCTGTGGTGACCATACTGTATTGGGGCTGTTGGGGATCTTATATTGAGGGCAGTGGTGACCATACTGTATTGGGGCTGTTGGGGACCTTATATTGAGGGCTGTGGTGACCATGCTGTATAGGATGCTGTGGGAGAGATCATACTGTAAATGGAGTAATGGGGTCTGTGGTGACCATCCTGTATCGGGGGACTGTAGGGAACATACTGGGGACTGTGGTGACCATACTGTATTGGGGGTTGTTGGGGACCTTATATTGGGGGCTGTGGTGACCATGCTGTATAGGGCACTGTGGGGGACATTATACTGTATTGGGGCTGTGATGACCATATTGTATAAGGGGCTGTGGTAGACATCGTACCGTATATTGGGGGGCTGTGGTGGATATCATACTGTGTGGGGTGCTGTGGGGGACATAATGTATATAACGGGCTGAGGGGGCCATTATACTGTATCGGCTGGGGTGCCATAATGCTTTATGGGGGCCATTATACTGTATATGGAGGCTGTGGTGGACATCCTAGCGTGTATTGGGGAGCTTTTGTAGATATCATACTGTATGGGTGGCTGTGGTGATCATACTGTGTAGGGGAACAGTGTGAGGAGCTTGGTACAGTTTGGAGAGGACAACATGGTGGGCAGTATGAGGCATAGTGTGAATAGGGGGCACAGAATGTACAGTACAGACCAAAAGTTTGGACACACCTCATTTAAAGATTTTTCTGTATTTTCATGACTTTGAAAATTGTACATTCACACTGAAGGCATCAAACCTATGAATTAACACATGTGGAATTATATACTTAACAAAAAAGTGTGAAACAACTGAAAATATGTCTTATATTCTAGGTTCTTCAAAGTAGCCACCTTTTGCTTTGATGACTGCTTTGCACAGTCTTGGCATTCTCTTGATGAGCTTCATGAGGTAGTCACCGGAAATGGTTTTGACTTCACAGGTGTGCCCTGTCAGGTTTAATAAGTGGGATTTCTTGCCTTATAAATGGGGTTGGGACCATCAGTTGTGTTGTGCAGAAGTCAGGCGGATACACAGCTGATAGTCCTACAGAATAGACTGTTAGAATTTGTATTATGGCAAGAAAAAAGCAGCTAAGTAAAGAAAAACGAGTGGCCATCATTACTTTAAGAAGTGAAGGTCAGTCAGTCTGAAAAATTGGGCAAACTTTGAAAGTGTCCCCAAGTGCAGTTGCAAAAACCATCAACCGCTACAAAGAAACTGGTTCACATGAGGACCAACCCAGGAAAGGAAGACCAAGCGTCACCTCTGGTTCTGAGGATAAGTTTATCTGAGTCACCAGCCTCAGAAATCGCAGGTTAACAGCAGCTCAGATTAGAGACCAGGTCAATGCCACACAGAGTTCTAGCAGCAGACACAACTCTACAACAACTGTTAAGAGGAGACTTTGTGCAGCAGGCCTTCATGGTAAAATAGCTGCTAGGAAACCACTGCTAAGGACAGGCAACAAGCTGAAGAGACTTGTTTGGGCTAAACAACACAAGGAATGGACATTAGACCAGTGGAAATCTGTGCTTTGGTCTGATGAGTCCAAATTTGAGATCTTTGATTCCAACCACCGTGTCTTTGTGCAACGCAGAAAAGGTGAACGGATGGACTCTACATGCCTGGTTCCCACCGTGAAGCATGGAGGAGGAGATGTGATGGTGCTTTGCTGGTGACACTGTTGGTGATTTATTCAAAATTGAAGGCATACTGAACCAGCATGGCTACCACAGCATCTTGCAGCGGCATGCTATTCCATCCGGTTTGCGTTTAGTTGGACCATCATTTATTTTTCAACAGGACATTGACCCCAAACACACCTCCAGGCTGTGTAAGGGCTATTTGCTCAAGAAGGAGAGTGATGGGGTGCTACGCCAGATGACCTGGCCTCCACAATCACCAGACCTGAACCCAATCGAGATGGTTTGGGGTGAGCTGGACCGCAGAGTGAAGGCAAAAGTGCCAACAAGTGCTAAGCATCTCTGGGAACTCCTTCAAGATTGTTGGAAGACCATTTCCGGTGACTACCTCTTGAAGCTCATCAAGAGAATGCCAAGAGTGTGCAAAGCAGTCATCAAAGCAAAAGGTGGCTACTTTGAAGAACCTAGAATATAAGACATATTTTCAGTTGTTTCACACTTTTTTGTTAAGTATATAATTCCACATGTGTTAATTCATAGTTTTGATGCCTTCAGTGTGAATGTACAATTTTCATAGTCATGAAAATACAGAAAAATCTTTAAATGAGAAGGTGTGTCCAAACTTTTGGCCTGTACTGTATATGGAAAGGAGCATCGTGAAACAGGAGCACAGTATGGAGAGAGGTCAGCATGGCGGGGGACTGTCAACATATAGAGAGTGTAAGGGAAAACATTGGAGAGGGGAAGGTGTGGTGGTTATAGCTGATAATGGCAAACAGCTCATAAGGTCAGACAGTGTGGAGGTCATTTAGCACTAGAGACTTATTTAGGTCATAGTATAGACAGATATTTTTATGCAGAGGGAATTTTAATATAACTTTTATTTTTAAGTGCACCGTGTTGAGATATGCTGCAGAATTTATGAAAAGATGCTGAGGGCACTACAAATAAATCTGGGATCAACCAAATGCACACCAAGGCAAACATGTAATAAAGTGAAAGAAGTGTGCAAAAACTGTTAGGATCACCAAGTAAAATAATGACTGGTTTATTGTAAGAATACGAACAAACAATGACATATAGCATAAAAACAATTAAAGGGAACCTGTTACCAGGTTTGGCCAATATGAGATACGACCAGCACCTTTTAGCCCACATATACAGCTTTCTATAATGCTACATATAAGCCCCCGACCTGGCCTGCAAGAGAAGAAAAAGAGCTTTTATTATACCTACCGGGAGGGGGGGGCGGTCTGGTCCGATGGGTGTCACTCGTCCTGCACCTCCCTTCTTTCTATGCCATCCTATTTCTTGCTTTGTGTGGATGATGTGTCCCTCCCTGCGTCATCCACATAGTCTCCCCGGCAATGCGCAGGCGTACGTCTCTGCCTGACGAGGGTAGAGCAAATTACTGTAGTGCGCAGGTGCCGGGAAAGTGGAATCTGGATGTGAGGACAGAGTATTTGTGAGGAGTAGAAACCCCACGTGTATCACCACCAGAAGCGTGGCTTCCTCAGGGGTAGTGGGGGATGTGCTGCAGAAGTCTGCGGAGACGAGTTGTTGCTATGAAAGGTCATCATGGCATCTGGACAAGATGAAGACTAAAGAAAGAAACCACTCTATCAGAAAATATGTTGCCTATAAGGTACCTGGATGTAAATGTTTATTTGTGATACTGTCTGTGTTTCATCAGTACTGTGGTTCCTGTATGGTTCGCAGTCCGATAATGACTGATAACAACCTTCAGCATCTCCTTACCATTGTTAAGGACATACCGGGAGTTGTAGGTTCATGCGATACAAATATATACAGTGAAGGAAATAATTATTTGATCCCTTGCTATTTTTGTAAGTTTGCCCACTGACAAAGACATGAACAGTCTATAATTTTAAGTGTAGGTTAATTTTAATATTGAGAGATAGAATATCCCCCCCAAAAAATCAAGAAAATCACATTGTATAAATTAGATACATTTATTTGCATTTTGCCGTGAGAAATAAGTACTTGATCCCCTACAAACATTATGAGTTCTGGCTCCTACAGACCAGTTGGACGCTCCTAATCAATTCGTTACCTGCATTAAAGACAGCTGTCTTACATAGTTACCTGTATAAAAGACTCCTGTCCACAGACTCAATTAATCAGTCAGACTCTAACCTCTACAACATGGGCAAGACCAAAGAGCTTTCTAAGGATGTCAGCGACAAGATCATAGACCTGCACAAAGCTGAAATGGGTTAAAAAACCATAAGTAAGACGCTGTGTGAGAAGGAGACAGCTGTTGGTGCAATAGAAATAAAATGGAAGAAATACAAAATGACTGTCAATTGACATTGATTCGGGGCTCCATGCAAAATCTCACCTTGTGGGGTATCCTTGATCATGAGGAAGGTGAGAGATCAGCCAAAAACTACACAGGGGCAACTTGTTAATGATCTCAAGGCAGCTGGGACCACAGTCACCAAGAAAACCATTGGTAACACATTACACCTTAAAGGTTTAAAATCCTGCAGTGCTCGCAAGGTCCCCCTGCTCAAGAAGGCACATGTGCAGGCCCGTCTGAAGTTTGCCAATGAACACCTGGATGATTCTGTGAGTTATTGGGAGAAGGTGCTATGGTCAGATGAGACAAAAATTGCGCTCTTTGGCATTAACTCAACTCGCCGTGTTTGGAGGAAGAGAAATGCTGCCTATGACCCAAAGAACACCGTCCCCACTGTCAAGCATGGAGGTGGAAACATTATGTTTTTGGGTGTTTCTATGCTAAGGGCACAAGACTATCCGCATCAATGGGAGAATGGATGGTGCCATGTACCGTAAAATCCTGAGTGACAACCTCCTTCCCTCCGCCAGGACATTAAAAATGGGTCTTGGCTGGGTCTTCCAGCAAGACAATGACCCAAAACATACAGCCAAGGCAACAAAGAAGTGGCTAAAAAAGAAGCACATTAAGGTCATGGAGTGGCTTAGCCAGTCTCCAGACCTTAATGCCATAGAAAACGTATGGAGGGAGTTGAAGCTCCGAGTTGCCAAGCTACAACCTCAAAATCTTAATGATTTAGAGATGATCTGCAAAGAGGAGTGGACCAAAATTCCTCCTGACATGTGCGCAACCCTCATCATCAACTGCAAAAAATGTCTGACTTCTGTGCTTGCCAACAAGGGTTTTGCCACCAAGTATTGAGTGTTGTTTGCCAGAGGAATCAAATACTTATTTCTCACTGCAAAATGCAAATAAATTAATCTAATTTATACAGTGTGATTTTCTTGATTTTTTTTGGATATTCTATCTGTCAATGTTAAAATTAACCTACCCTTAAAATTATAGACTGTTCATGTCTTTGTCAGTGAGCAAACTTACAAAAATAGCAAGGGATCAAATAATTATTTCCTTCACTGTATGGGACTGACCTAATATTACAATTGATTGCTGTACTAAGCTTGATGATGTAGTAATGTACTGATGGTATTTCTGGTGATTTATTCATGTATTAATTGTGGTTCTGGTGATGTATTCATGTACTGATGGGGATTTGGGTGACATATACTTGTACTGATCGTTCTGGTGTTGTATTAATTTACTGATGGTGGTGCTCGTGATGTAGTTGTAAGGTGCGTAAGGTGGTAGTCATGGTTGAGGGGCTGATGTTTCTCCTCACCCTGGCACCTCACAAATAAACGGTGTCCCAGTTCCCATTTACTGTGGGTGTAGTGCAGTTCACTCATGTTTCGGCCGCAGGCCTCCGCTGTCTCCATAATCCCTGGATCTAGGAACAGCCACATATACATTAGGGGACACCTGATTTGTTTTAACAAGTTTGTCTTTACTGAACAGTTCAAGTACAGCCATATTTAATATGCAGTATTTGGCACGGCACCCTCCATCACTTGCTTCCTCCACACAGTACTTCTCACTCCTGTTCTCACATTCAGCATAGATTACCCCTACGCTTGATCCTCTGGTCAGCCCCAGGGTTTCCCAATCCAGCTCCACAGTATTTCTGAGTTCCGCTATGTTTCCCTCACACAGTTCCACGCCCATCTTCCAATGTACGGGAGGGGTGTCTGTGCTCTCCATAGCCCCCAACTCGAGCCTTAGGCTCCGGATGTTACAGGAATGTCCGTAGGGAGTTTTGTGCAACCTCATACCGCCAGAACGTCTTTCCCCACTCCATGTTTCAACCCACTGCACCTAGAACTCACCCTAGCAACTGTCACCAATGAACTCCTACACTAACTGACTAAACCAGGAAGTGGTTGCCTTTTTTCTGGCCCTAACTCCTCCCACTTTTGTCTGGACCAATCACCAACTGTCTCCTTTCTTTGTTTACCCCAGCAGTCGGTTGCTGGGCAAACTTCTCCTTTCACCTATTTAACTTCAGTCGCTACCTTATAACAGTATGCACTGAACTTCCTTTGTCCTAAACTATGCCTTATATCTTATACACTAATCGGCCCACCACTGCATACCTGCCCTAATGTTCCTATCTATCACTAACTAAACACTAAACTATATCCTATGCTAGCGCTGTATTCATGTACTGATAGTGGTTCTGGTGATGTATTAATGTACTGATGGTGGTTGTAGTGACCTATTTATTTACTGGCGATGGTTTTGATATCACATTTATACACTATTAATGGCTCTGGTGTTCTGTTTATGTACTAATGATGATTTTAGTTTTGTATTCATGTACTGATGATGGTTCTGGCTGTGAATACAGCAACACAACCGTTATCATTACATGAATACAAAACTAGAGCCATCCGTAGTACATGTGTACAGCACCAGAACTAACATCAGTACAGGAATACAACACCAAAACCACCATCAGTACATGAATGCGTTACCAGAATGAATATGTCACTACAACCACTATCAATACAGGAATATGGCACCAGAACCACTATCATTTCTGTTGCAAACTGTATTTTCACATTAGAATATAGAATATTCGGAGTGCACACACAAGGAGAGTCTTCAAGGTGCTAGTAAAAAGGGAGTGGATCCTCAGTATAGATCCAAGGAATTATTCACTGCACACACGATTTGGTTCAAGCAAAAGTGATGATGTTCATTTATTTACATAGTGTGACAAAGTCACTGGTAACGTGATAAAGGGAAGATATGTTTCACCGGAGGCTATTAGCTTCCATGAATTGAAACCATGAAGTGTGCTCCAGCATGTTATTTGCTGAGAGGGTTAAACCTCAATTTTAAAAGGGAGTGGTTTTTGTGAATGGCCATTGTGAAGGGCGGGAGGTCATTCACCATATCTCCATCTCAGGGTGTGGTCTGGGGGGTTTAAATATTCGGCCTGCAGAGGCATTGAGTGTTCAGTGTCTGGAGAAGCTGGCTCCAGAGGAGAGCTTGTATTTGTTTGTTCCTAAACCATGTGGAGTTGCTGAACTCTCAGCAAGCGGATCCCTGCTACTTCAAGTACTGTGTTTTTGTGTTACCATTTTGCTTTGTTTTCCTGTTTTTGCCCAGTGGGCTGTGTTTGTTTTCACAGACTAAATGTTGGTTTATGCCACATTATAATAAACCAACAAAAGACTTAAAGAGACAGCGTACCTGTGTCTAGCTCCGTATGCAGCCGAGTGAGAGATCTACCACATTAGGTATAGATAATGCATTCAAAAGGAGGAAATTGCCCATTGACTAGAGTGGTGACGCACATTGTTGACACCACTATAGTCAAATACCTGAAACAATGGGGAGTCGGTGCTGAACTCAGGAAGGCAGAGTACCTTCTGAATTTATTCTATGTATTTTATACAGTTTTGGGGCCCACTTTTCTGAAAGTGGACTACACTTTAAAGCTTTCTTCTTGTAGAAGTAGAATTCTGTCTGTGGACTCCAAACGATTCCTGCAATGTAAGATGACCAATCCATATAGTACTCAATCTTTCTTGCTTCAGCGCCGTCTCTCCACTGCTGCTCTATTTTCTGTGTTTTGGCCATCATGGACATCTTGCATCACTGCTGTAGCCAATCACTCAAATCACAGCAGCTCTGCTGATGTGGACGGTATGAGACACTGAGCTCAGTGAATGTCTTCAGAGGTGATGGTAGCTCTCCAAGTGACGTCACCACTGCAGTCAAAACAGAGAGCTCGTAGATGGATGAGTACAAGGATGAGTACTATCTGGCTTTGTTAGATTACATTACTGCAGTTCACTTTTTTCATCAGCTAGGAAAACCCCTTTATTAACTGGAAAACGCCCTTAAAACATTCATGTTGTTTCAGTTGACTATTCAGAATAAGCTGTCATGTGTGAACATGAGTAATAACACTATTTCTGACCGTCAAATGACTTGTATCCTGGATTTTTTTTCTCCAGTTTTTCCCTCTGCCGGTTCTATTTATAATATTCACTTGTCCCTCAGCTAGTGGATGGAGACTAGTGCTATGATGTTTTCCATATGCCTCACAGATCTAGAAGTAGAAGAGGAGATCCTACTCTTGTATTTCTGTTTAACACGTGTTTAAAAGCAGCAACATGAAGGACGTTGTGCAGCAGTCCTGAGTAGGTCACCAGTAAATTCATCATTGGTGTAAGATAAAACACGTACTAGAAGCTGCTATGATATCTCTGTGTGTTTCTTTGCCACTCTATACAACTTCTGCCTCTTTCCATAAACTTCTGTGGAAAGTACTCAATGCATGTAGCAGTTTAGGTGGTGAGAGGTCTCAGGTAGAGCAAAAAGTGACTCATCAGTGGAGAAGAGGCATTTATATATATTGTATAACAATTTTTTATATTCACTTGTACTGTTGATTTATGTAAAGTTTGTAAAAAAACCTGATCATTTCAGAAATGTATTAGACTCTGCAATATTCGAATCATGTGATTGCTCTAATTGATGCTCATTTTGCACTTTAGTGCCTTCTATTCACGTTCACTGAAGTTTTGAGGACACTGACCCATAATCACTTTCTGTTATGGAAGAAAGTTATCAGCTTATTTTAGGTAATAGATTTCAAAGAAGTGGATAGTGAACAATTTTAAAGTTTTACTACTCAATGGTGTTAGTATTGCTCTTCAATCATTTACCAGCATCTACCTACTGAAGTATACAGATGTGTTGTTCCTTAAATTTTCTCTTGGCTCAAGCTATCCTAAGATGTCAAGCATGATATTTTGTGATACTATATGTGGACACCTAGTGGTTGTGGTGTGTATTGCAACCTGTAGTTTCTTAAGCCAGTTTCACACCTCAGATTTTCATTTTCTAAATCTAGATTGACTGGTGGTCTCCCGATCCAAGCTAAAAAAAACCTCATATATGCCTATTCAGGTGTTAAAGTCGCGTCCAACCAGTGCTTAACCCCTTAGTGACTAAGCTAATTTTGACCTTAATGACCAGGCCAAATTTTAGATATCTGACCAGTATCACTTTATGTGGTAATAACTCTGGAACGCTTCGGGATCCCAGTGATTCTGAGATTGTTTATTTGTGACACATTGTACTTTATGTTGTTGGTAATTGTAGGCCGATATTTTTGCATTTATTTGTGAAATTATCGCAATTTTGGCAAAAATTTAGAAAAAAAAATTCGCAATTTTCAATGTTTCAATCTTTATATCCTTATACCAGTTAGTCATGCTGTACAAAATAATTAATAAATAACATTTCCCACATGTCTACTTTACATCTGCATCATTTTTCAAACATCATTTTATTTTGTTAGGATGTTAGAGGGGTTAAAAGTTTAGCAGCAATTTCTCATTTTTTCAACAAATTTGCAAAATCTGTTTCTTTAGGGACCTATTCCGATTTAAATGGACTTTGAGGGGCCTATATATTTGAAACTTCCCAAAAGTGATACCATTTTAAAAGCCGCACCCCTCAAATACTTCAAAAGTGTTGTTAAGAACTTTTGTTAACCCTTCAGGTGCTACACAGGAATTAATGCAGAGTGGAATGAAAAAACAATATAAAATGTTACCTCTAAAATGTTTTTTTAGCCCCATATTTTTCACTTTAGCAAGCGGTAACCCCCAAAAGTTGACCCCGCAGTTTATTACCCACTTTCTTATGAGCACGGCGATACCCCACATGTAGTTGAAAAGTTCTGCTTGGACAAATGGCAGCGCTCCTAAAGGAAGGAGCAGTATTTGAATTTTGGAACACAAATTTGGCTGAAAAAGATGGCGGGCACCATGTCGCATTAGAAGTGTCCCTAAGGTGCCTAAACAGCAGAAACCCCACACAACTGACCCCAGTTTGAAAACTACACCCCTCAAGGATTTTATCCAGGGGTATAGTGAGCATTTTGAACCCAGAACTACACAGAATTTGATAACATTAGGTCGTCATATTGAAAATGTTCATTTTTTTTTTACAAAAATCTTGCTTTAGCCCACATCTTTCACTTTTGCAAGATCTGAAACCACAAAAATGCCTTCCTTCAGTTTTTCTTCTGACAGTCCCTGAAACTTGGTACATAGGTACTTTAAAGTGTCTCCTTCTTTCGGTAGAGCGTTCACAAACTGCTTCATCAGTCCAAGCTTAATGTGGAGTGGTGGCAGGAGAACTTTAGTGGGATCAACTAAACTATGTTCTTAAGTCCAGGTTGCAAAGATGTTCTTGCTGGCCAAGTTTTTTGGCTCTAGTGATAAGTCCTATCCCGCATGGTTGTCAGATAACCTGACTTGTCAAGAACATTCGTGGGGTTTACATTCTGGAGTATACAGATGTGGGCATGTGGACGAAAATTTGTCTGATTAATAGTTTGTATGTGAATGATCAAGTCCTGGAATTAATTGTGAAATGGAGTAAAATGTGTGTTACTGATAAAAATATTATTTTTATTATCCGTCCAATAAAAATGCCTAAACAGAAAATAGCAATTATTTGAGAAAAAAGAGACGCCACCACACAATTTGGTGTTACTTATGTCAAATTAATAATGGGAAGTTGTGTGGTAGATTTTAAAACGGGAAGATACAAAGGCCTGATTGAGATGGGCACATGGGGCAACTATACTGGGAATCACTCCTTCTACCGTGCTTCCTACAAATCCAGCATTTTGTTGGGGGACGGTATTGGGTGGTAGTGGCAGGAACGGGGCCAATAAAATGTTGCTCTGATAGTCTCTGGACATCCTCTGACTCGAAGACTGCCTCCTGTGCAGTTGAGTAAAATAGGAGACACTCGACAACTGAGTGCTCCTTGTGACTTTTTATAGATGACAAAGCAGTTATAGATAGCAATTTGGATGAGGTGGATTGCTACCTTTTTATACCAGGAAACCTAAAGAGATGAACTGGAATATAAATTGGTATGCATGCAGTATGTAGGCGCATGTTCACAAGATAAAAACATAAAAAGCAAATACCCTGCAGTAAATAAAGAGACAGCAATAGTGCATGAAAATAATATATGGCGCTTAGTAACGTAATTTTGATTGAAAAAAATGTAAAATCCACCCCATCATGTCACAGTGACCCTATTCGGGACGGTCCTAACCTCTAGTATTAAAATCTTACCATTTGTCAAGTGACGTACATGTGGATAAGGGCAGAGAAGAACTGAGACCCGGCTATTGGACAACCAGGCATGAGAAACTACATGAATGTAATGTCCAGCTCCAAGAAAAGGGAGGCCACGGCCTTATTTGCACAGAATGCAAAAAAACTGAAAAAAACTAAAGAGATGAACTGGAATATAATTTGGTGTTCATGTAGCATGTATTGTACAGGGGTAGAGGGGAAGGAAAGTCAGCTCACCTATTATGTACAGTAGATATGGCATCAGTCAGATGGACAATCGCACGGAAAAGCCCTGGCCTTGGTTAATATGCATACAAATTGAAAAAATGATTTCCTGCGAAATATAAGTCCTTTTAACAATAGAAAAGGACTTATATTTTACTGGAAATCTTTTTTTCAATTTGCATGCAGCATGTAGGCGCATGTTCACACTGACCACTAAGCAGGCAGACAAACCCCAGGATAAAAACATAAGGAGCAAATACCCTTCAGTAAATACCAGGCCCTGGTCTTCTGCTTCACCAAGTATGGTTGAAGCACCTTGTCTGACAAGTCAACTCCTCCCATAAATTTATTATAGTCTATTATGCAGACCGGTTTTTGCTTGTCCCTGGTGGCGCTCCTGTCTCTGACCATCACAGGGGTGTCCGCATGAAGCGTGGTCAGCATGTAGACATCTTTCCTGTCATTCCACTTCATTGCAAAAAGTTGGTCACTTTCTAGTGAGAATGACACCCCCTTCTCCAAATGTCTGGACACTAACTGCAATGGAAAACCTGCTCATTTTTTCTGACTGTCCCACAGGCCCCCTGTATTTGCAGCGTGGAGTGATTTATATATGGGGATACTAGTGTAATGTGTGCAAAATTTGAGTTTATGAAAATTGTTTCAAATCCAATGATTGACTCATATGTTTTCTTATGCCTTGATTTAAAAAAAACACTTCTATTTTTAACCAGCACCTATGGATTTTGCACAAAATGTGTGTGAAATTACGGACAAGCAAGATGAACAAGAACATTTTTTATTAAATTTATTGAACATTCATTCTGCAACTTTATTGGAAATTAATTCTTTCCCCTTTTCCTTTTCTCTTCAAAGCTTGTCTTGATACTTTTTCTCTTATGGAACGTCTGTGGATCTTCTCTTTGAAGCATCTAGCAGTAGTCCCTCATTATGTTCACACTCCATCTACCTTGGTATTGTCGCTCCATCACCTTGATATCCTGATTTCTCCTTGCTCTTCACTAACAGCACCAAGGTTTTCAGGAAAGTAATTCAAATGAGAATGTAAAAAATATAACTTCAAATTCATCAGACAACCCAAGGCTTTGAAACGTTTCAGCATGTTCTCCACAATGGACTTACATTTTTGATCTTTGTTGTTACCAAGCCCTTTTCTCAACAGCTTTCATTTTTGTTTCGAACACTTTGTCCTTCATGAGTTTTTGAATATCCGAAACCACAAAAATGCCTTCCTTCAGTTTTTCTTCTGATAGTCCCTGAAACCTGGTACATACTGTAGGTACTTTAAAGTGTCTCCTTTCGGTAGACCTTTCACAAACTGCTTCATCAGTCCAAACTTAATGTGGAGTGGTGGCAGGAGAACTTTAGTGGGATGAACTAACCTTCCGCAACTATGTTCTTAAGTCCAGGTTTTAAAGATGTTCTTGCTGGCCAACTTTTTTGGCTCTAGTGATAAGTCCTATCCCACTGGTCCCATTCACACAAAAAGAATGGGTACTTCGTGTATCCTCCTTGCTGCCCATCCTTGATCCTCGTAGTTAAGTTTCTTGAGAATAAAGTCTAAATTCTCATACCTGCACAGAATGCCCTACAGGCACTGAAGCATACCTGCTGCCATTCTGCAGCAGCACAGCTTTCATGCTTTTTTTGGGTGAATCAATAAAGAGTCTCCACTCGCTCACATTGTACTCAATGTAAAATTTTTACATTAGCCCAGGGACATAACTGCAATATACTTGACCACCGTCTTGGGAAAAGTATGGAACAAATTCCTTTTCTCTGCTTCTGTACCATGAAAAACAGGTATTAGGTAGAAAGTTATTTTCCTTTACTCTAGAGCCTAAAAGTTCTGCAGAATGTTTAGGAAGGTCTAAGTCCCTGACTAATTTAGTTCGAGCTGTGAAAAAAGCTGTGGCTCTTTGGGACTAGCGTGAAAGTCTTCGTCGGAATCCTGCTCTTCATGTTCTGAATAAGGTGTATCTTCAAGTTTCTCCGGAGGTGAAGGGACAGGTATTCCTGGACCATGAGGCACAGGGCGAATTGTTGACTGGAGGTTTGGGTATATAATTTCCTTCTTATTTTTAAGGTTGAATCCCTCCACGTTGCATGTAGCAAAGTAGCAGTCATCACTATAATTTTGCGGTTTCCTCTGCATCATAGGCATGCAAAACGAAAGCTCTCTTTCATTCCTTTAGACCACTGTCATAGTTCTACACAGACCGAACACACTACATGTGGAGTCCACAATTTGTCCTGATCAACTAGTTTTACACCAAAGTCCACATAATAGACTTTTTTAACAAAGTCATTAATGTTCCTTCGTTGTTTCTTCACTACAAAACGACTGCACATGTATCAAAACTTGTGTGGCCATTTCTGCTGTTCTGTGTCATGGCCAGTATGATAAAGCAATAGGCACTCTTCCTTAAACAGCTGCTGGTGTATCTGCCCTATGTATTAGACCAGGGGTCTCAAACACGCGGCCCCTCCGGCTGCTTCTTGCGGCCCGCAGGCACAGACCCCGTAATGATCGCGGCTCTCTCCAGCAGCCGCCGACATCAGTGCCGTAGTGCAGTGTATTGCTGTGCAGAGACCGGCTCTCTGCACAGCAATACCAGTGCCAGCCGCCGGCCTATCAGAGGCCAGCAGCTGACATCTGCGTCCCAGCACAGCGGCCTCTGATAGGCCGGCCGCTGACACTGGTATTGCTGTGCAGAGAGCCAGTCTCTGTGCGGCAATACACTGCACTATAGCGCTGATGTCGGCGGCTGCTGGAGAGAGCCGCAATCGTTACGGTGTCTATGTTCCTGCGGGCCACAGGTGCAGAAAGGACGCCGAGGGAACGGAGGACAGGTGAGAATCCTTTTTTTTTTTCTCTGTCATGTGAAATACAGCACAGGGGACCTGTGCTCAGTATAGAGGGGGGCACTGTGCGCAGTATGGGGGACGGGGACCCTGAGCGCAGTATGGGGGAACGGGGACCCTGAGCGCAGTATGGGGGGATGGGGACCCTGAGCGCAGTATGGGGGGACGGGGACCCTGAGCGCTGTATGGGGGGACGGGGACCCTGAGCGGAGTATGGGGGGGGCGGGGACCCTGAGCACAGTATGGGGGGGACGGGGACCCTGAGCGCAGTATGAGGGGACGGGGACCCTGAGCGCAGTATGGGGGGACGGGGACCCTGTGCACAATATGGGGGGGGGGCGGCCTGGGGGACATGTCTGCAACATGGGGACCTGGATGGGGGACATGTCTGCAATATGGGGGACCTGGAGGGGAGACCATGTCTGCAATATGGGGGACCGGGAGGGGAGACCATGTCTGCAATATGGGGGACCTGGATGGGGGACCATGTCTGCAATATGGGAGACCTGGATGGGGGTCCATGTCTGCAATATGGGGGACCTGGATGGAGGACCATGTCTGCAATATGAAGACCATGTCTGCAATATGGGGGACCTGGATGGGGGACCATGTCTGCAATATGGGGGACCATGTCTGCAATATGGGGGACCATGTCTGCAATACGGGGGACCTGGATGGGAGACCATGTCTGCTGGATGGGGGACCTGGATGGGGGACCATGTCTGCAATATGGGGGACCTGAATGGGAGACCATGTCTGCAATATGGGGGACCTGGATGGGAGACCATGTCTGCAATATGGGGGACCTGGATGGGAGACCATGTCTGCAATATGGGGGACCTGGAGGGGAGACCATGTCTGCAATATGGGGGACCTGGAGGGGAGACCATGTCTGCAATATGGGGGACCGGGAGGGGAGACCATGTCTGCAAGATGAGGACCAGTTCAAAAGGTGTATAGAAAATAAAATGGTATCACTAAAAATGTCACTTTGTCATGCAAATAATGCGGCCCCCCAAATTAAATGTTATTCCGTGTGCGGCCTATATGCCCTGCTGAGTTTGAGACCCCTGCATTAGACTATAGTCTGCCATGGCTGCTATAAAGCTGGACAGATCAATGAATCCAGCCAGCTTCAGTATACCTGCGTCTTTGAGAGGCAAAGCTGTCTTTTCTTGCCACATAGGAGTTTGCACAGTTTAGACCAACATAACAAATATATAATTGTTTATTATACAAGGAATTTGCACTAGTTCTATACCTATCTTCTTCCAAGCTGCAAACTCATAGGCACCTTTGCCTTAGTGTATGTTAGTAAAACTAGTGGAAATATGATATATCAAAAATAGAAATGCGCTAAGAAGAAAGTTTAGAATAATATTCAAGCCAATATGTAAAAAGTGGCAACAGTACCAAGTATGTGGTATAGGAAAACTGTATAAATATAAGTCTTTCCTACCTTTTAACGATATGTGATGGTTGCGGACTGTGCCCAATAAAGGTTCATATAGGTGTATGCGTGCAGAGAATCCTTTATTCCTGTCGAATCCTGTATCTTGAGAAGCGTTGGGCTGCACCTGGTAGAAATCTCGGCGATGCTGATGAGTCTCTTGTCGCACTATGCCAGGTTCCGTATGTACAAGTCCTAGTGCTATGATGCACTTGTGGAATGCTTATGTCCAGAATCCACGTGACGGGGAAAAAGGAAAAGAAATGAGCGGTGCTGGTATGGTGCCGGCCGGTCACCGTTTCACCGCTCACTGGTTCAAACAGACTGCCGCCTTGGAGGTGCGTGACGTCACTAAGGCAGTACGGACTCTCCTTAGGAAAAAAAAGGGGGAGTGAGTACTTTTCCAACGAGTTTCTGCGGTTGCGACCACCTTCATCAGGGATTGTGCCTGCAACCTATAGCGGTGTTTATATACTGTGAAGGAAATAATTATTTGATCCCTTGCTGTTTTTGTAGGTTTCCCACTGACAAAGACATGAACAGTCTATAATTTTAAGGGTAGGTTAATTTTAGCATTGAGAGATAGAATATCCCCCAAAAAATCAAGAAACTCACATTGTATAAAATTAGATACATTTATTTGCATTTTGCGTGAGAAATAAGTATTTGATCCCTCTGGCAAACAACACTTAATACTTGGTGGCAAAACCCTTGTTGGCAAGCACAGCAGTCAGACGTTTTTTGCAGTTGATGAGGGTTGCGCACATGTCAGGAGGAATTTTGGTCCACTCCTCTTCACAGATCATCTCTAAGGCTGTGTGCCCACGTAGCGTTTTTCAAACGTATATGCTGCGGAATTTCCGCAGCGTAAACGCTTGAAAAACGCATGTATATCCGCACCCCATGGTCCCCAATGGCATTCCGCAATGTCAATGCCCATGCTGCGGATTTTTCCGCAGCGTATATGCTGCAGTCAAAAATCCGCAGCATGTTCATTAATTTTGCGGAAGCGCAGCGGAATCAATGTGCGGATGGTACCCAAGTCTGGATGAGAGGAGACTCTCATCCAGACCTGGGTACCAAAGAACCTGTAAAAAAAAGCCACGTCATTGAGTCATGTGACCCACCACATGACTCAATGACGTCACCGCAGGTCCTGCACACAACAGCGTGAGCCGCTCAAGACTCCGGACGGGGCAGAGGATGCATCAGAAGGTGAGTATAAAGTTTATTTTTTTATTTTTTACCATTCTGAACAAGTTGTCAAGCACTTTTCCAAGTGATGCTTGGAGAAGTGCTTGATAACCCGCATGCGGAAATGCATGCAAAGACGCCTCACAAACGCTTCTACCTGGCGGGAAAACCGCATGTAATATCCGCATGCGATTTTCCCGCCAGGGAGAAGCGTAAAAAATATGCTTCAGGTCCGCAACGTGGGCACATAGCCGAAATCATTTAGATTTTGAGGCTGTCGCTTGGCAACTCGGAGCTTCAACTCCCTCCATAAGTTTTCTATGGGATTAAGGTCTGGAGACTGGCTAGGCCACTCCATGACCTTAATGTGCTTCTTTTTGAGCCACTCCTTTGTTGCCTTGGCTGTATGTTTTGGGTCATTGTCTTGCTGGAAGACCCAGCCACAACCCATTTTTAATGTCCTGGTGGAGGGAAGGAGGTTGTCGCTCAGGATTTTACGGTACATGTCTCCATCCATTCTCCCATTGATGCAGTGAAGTAGTCCTGTGCCCTCAGCAGAGAAACACCCCCAAATCATAATGTTTCTACCTTCATGCTTGACAGTGGGGACGGTGTTCTTTGCGTCATAGGCAGCATTTCTCTTCCTCCAAACACAGCGAGTTAATGCCGAAGAGCTCAATTTTTGTCTCATCTGACCACAGCACCTTCTCCCAATAACTCACAGAATCAAGTTCCCCCTGTGTAGTTTTAGGCTGATCTCTCACCTTCCTCATGATCAAGGATACCCCACGAGGTGAGATTTTGCATGGTTGCCCTAGATCGATGTCGATTGACAGTCATTTTGTATTTCTTCCATTTTCTTACTATTGCACCAACAGTTGTCTCCTTCTCACCCAGGATGTTACTTATGGTTTTGTAGTTGATTTTCTTTTGGATATGATATTCTATCTGTAACGGGTCTGGGAGGCGGAACCTCTGAGCTACTATACAAGGGGGCGGTCCTTGTAAGGGAGCGGGTGGCGACCAGGGAAGATGGGCTGGAAGTCTCAGCAGGTGAACGGGACAGTCTCTGAGTGAACGGGACAGTCTCTGAGTGAACGGGCTGGAGGTCACGGCAAGTGACCGGGGCAGTCTCTAGGTATAGGGTTGGTACGACCTGTGGCGGCTGAAGATAGACGTGAGCTCCCAGGTGAGCAGGCGAGAGTCTCTGGATGAACGGGTGGTCACAGCATGTGACGGCGGAGCCTCCAGGAAGACCAGCGGACAGGCGACAGATGAGCGCTCCCAGGTGAGCGGGCAGAAGTCTCTGGACAGGCGGGTGGTCACAGCACGTGACGGCAGAGCCTCCGGGTAGGCAAGCAGACTGGTAGCAGATGAGCGCTCCCAGGTGAGCGGGCAGGAGTCACTGGACAGGCAGGTGGTCACAGCACGTGACGGCGGAGCCTCCAGGTAGGCTAGCAGGCAGGTAGCAGATGTGCGCTCCCAGGTGAGCGGGCAAGCTGGTCCATAGACAGACTGACAGGAGTTGGAAGGCAGACCGTCGGACCACAGGCAAGCAGGCAGGTAGCTGATGTGCGCTCCCAGGTGAGCGGGCAGGCTGGTCCTTAGACAGACTGACAGGATTAGTAAGGCAGACCGTCGGACCTCAGACTAGCAGGCAGGTAGCAAGTAATCAGGCAGGAATCTG
This sequence comes from Phyllobates terribilis, assembly GCF_046119375.1. Lineage (NCBI taxonomy): Eukaryota > Metazoa > Chordata > Amphibia > Anura > Dendrobatidae > Phyllobates > Phyllobates terribilis. Next base: position 894,058,939 of record NW_027362761.1, on the reverse strand, counting down.
GCAGGTAACTGGCAGGTAACTGGCAACGGGACCTGAGGGCTGAAGCACAGGTGAGACACAGGTGCAAACAACATTGCTCGGGCACCTCCATTTTGGAGGAGGTGCCTTATATATGGTAAAGTCCTCCGGCCATTGGCCGGGGACTCCTTAGGACGGCGCGCGCGGCCCCTTTAATAGGGAGGGAGAGCGCGCGCGCCCTAAGCACAGTGGCCGGGAAGGAGCGCGCGCTGCCAGCAGAGCGGGAGAGGGACGCCGGGCACGGAGCAGAGCGGTGAGGGGAACAGCGTCCCTGCCTAGCAGAGGGCAGGGACGCCGGCACTACAGTACCCCCCCCTTTAGGCCCCCCCTTTTTTAGGCCAGAGAGAAATTTAGCTAGGATGAGAGGGGCATGGATGTTCTCCCGGGGCTCCCACGTTCTCTCCTCAGGACCAAACCCCTTCCAATCTACCAGAAAAAAGGTCTTTCCTCTTACCCTTTTGGTAGCAAGAATGTTCTCTACCTCAAACTCGTCCTCAGCGGAAACCGGAGCAGGAGGCGTACCTGTAGACTTGGAAAAAGAGTTAAGCACCACGGGTTTGAGGAGAGATACATGGAAGGAGTTAGGGATCCGTAAGTTGGCCGGGAGTTTCAATTTATAGGCCACCGGGTTGATCTGACTGATGACCTCCAGAGGACCGATGAACCGAGGCCCTAACTTGTAAGAAGGTATCTTGAGTCGAACATATTTAGATGAGAGCCAGACCTTATCTCCTGGACGAAATTGTGGAGGATCCAGGCGTTTTTTGTCAGCGTGTCTTTTAATACGCTCGGATGACAGAAGGAGTGCGGACCGGGTACTCTCCCATATGGAGGAAAATTTGCTAACGAGAGATTCCGCAGCCGGGTTGTCCACAGAGGTGGAGACAGGAAAAGGAATCCGAGGATGCTGACCGAAAACTACAAAAAACGGGGATTTGGAGGAGGATTCACTCTCGTGATTATTATAAGAGAACTCGGCCCATGGTAGGAGATCCACCCAGTCAGAATGGTGGGCATTAACGAAGTGCCGGAGGTAACTGGTTAGGTTCTGATTGATCCGCTCCACTTGACCATTGGACTGTGGGTGGTAAGCGGAGGAGAAGTCCAGGGTGACGTCTAGTAGTTTACAAGTGGCTCTCCAGAAACGTGAGGTGAACTGTACCCCACGATCCGACACGATGTGGAGGGGCAGGCCATGAAGACGGAAGATATGGCGGATAAAGTCTTTAGCCAGCTCGGGTGCAGACGGGAGGCCTGGCAGGGGAATAAAGTGAGCCATCTTGGAAAAGCGGTCAGCGACCACCCAAATGACCGTACAACCGACAGAGACGGGGAGATCAGTTATGAAGTCCATAGCAATATGCTGCCAGGGGGCAGCAGGCACAGGAAGCGGAAGGAGGCGTCCGGCTGGCAGATGTCTCGGGACTTTGTTGCGGGCGCAGGACACACAGGCAGAAACAAAGTCTATTACGTCCTTGTGCAGGGTAGGCCACCAATAGTGCCGGGCAATAAGCTGGAGGGTCTTTTTCTGACCGGCGTGGCCAGCTAGCTTAGACGAATGGCCCCAGTGTAGGATCTTCTCCCGATCAGGTACTGAAACAAACGTCTTACCGGGAGGGAGACGATTTAGACTCACGGGAGCCACCTGCATTACTCTGGCGGGATCGATGATATGTTTAGGGTCTTCCTCGAGATCGGACACCAGAAAGGATCGGGACAAGGCGTCTGCTTTGACGTTTTTGTCAGCCGGGCGAAAATGAAGAACAAAATCAAAGCGAGCAAAAAACAAGGACCACCGGGCTTGGCGCGGGTTAAGTCTCTGGGCATGCTGGAGGTAAGCCAAGTTCTTGTGGTCAGTGTAAATTATTACCGGATGAAGAGCCCCCTCGAGTAGGTAACGCCACTCCTCCAACGCCAGCTTGATGGCCAATAACTCTCGGTCTTCTATGGAATAGTTGCGCTCAGAAGAGGAGAAGAGTTTGGAGAAGAAGCCACAAGTTACCATTCTCCCGGAAGATGATTTTTGAGTAAGTACCGCTCCGGCTCCAGAGGAGGAGGCGTCAACTTCCAGGAAGAACTGCTTGTTGCCGTCCGGGCGATGCAGCACCGGGGCGGAAGAGAAGGCCTGTTTTAGGGAAAGAAAGGCCTCCTCTGCTTCGGGCGGCCACTCTTTGGGATTAGTACCCTTACGGGTGAGCGCGGAAATTGGGGCAGTCCGGGAAGAGAAGTGTGGTATGAAGAGGCGGTAGTAGTTGGCGAAGCCCAGGAATCGCTGAATGGTCTTCAACCCCTCCGGTCGGGGCCATCTCTCGATGGCAGTTTCTCAGGATCCATTTGTAGGCCGGTCTGAGAGATAATGTAGCCCAGAAACGGAAGCGAGGTCTGCTCAAAGAGGCACTTCTCATATTTAGCGTAGAGATGGTTCTGCCTGAGCCTGAGCAGGACCTGACGAACGTCCCTCCGGTGAGTCTGGAGATCCGGAGAGAAGACCAAGATGTCGTCCAGGTACACCACTACGCAGGAGTAGAGAAGGTCCCGGAAGATGTCATTGACCAACTCTTGAAAGACGGCAGGAGCGTTACAGAGGCCAAAGGGCATTACCAGATATTCATAGTGGCCGTCCCGGGTATTGAATGCCGTCTTCCATTCATCCCCCTGACGGATACGAACCAGGTTGTACGCCCCACGGAGGTCTAGTTTGGTGAAGATTCTAGCCCCCCTCAGACGATCAAATAACTCCGGAATGAGCGGAAGGGGGTACTTATTCTTCACCGTGATCTGGTTAAGGCCTCTATAGTCTATACAGGGACGGAGAGAGCCGTCCTTCTTTTTGACGAAAAAGAAGCCTGCTCCCGCCGGGGAGGTAGATTTCCGGATGAATCCCCTGGCCAGATTCTCCTCAATATATTCGGACATCGAGCGGGTCTCAGCAGCGGATAATGGATAAATACGCCCACGGGGAGGAGAAGTACCAGGTAACAAGTCGATAGGGCAGTCGTATGGTCTATGAGGGGGTAGTGTCTCTGCTTCCTTTTTATTAAAGACATCAGCATAAGACCAATAAGGGATCGGAAGTCCAGGTAGATTAGCTGGAGTAGGAGAAGGACGGACGGGATGGACGGGAACCAGACAGGTCTTATGGCAGCCCTGTCCCCAGCGAAGGACTTCTCCGGTCTGCCAGTCAAGAACGGGTGCATGTCTCTGGAGCCAAGGTAGACCCAGCAGGAGGGCGTGAGAGAGTCCAGGCAGAACATGGAAGGAGATACTTTCAGAATGCAGCATTCCCACCTGCAGAGTAATGGATTCGGTGATGAGTTGGATGGGGCGTGGTAAGAGCCCCCCATCCACGGCAGCAACAGACAAGGGTACAGCCAGAGGTTTGGTGGGGATGCGGTATTTCTCTACCAGGGACTATGAGATAAGATTCCCGGCTGCTCCAGAGTCAAGTTGGGCTAGTTCGAAATAACGGTTCTCCCCGTAGACGATTGAAACTGACAACAGCAGGGATGGAGAGGATTTATTCTTGTCTAGGTGGACCTCTCTGAGCGAACCTAGACACAGGCGTTTCCCGACCTCTCCGGGCAGGCACGGATCCGGTGCTCCTTACTGCCACAGTAGAAGCAGGTCCCCTCGGCACGGCGTAAGTCCTGACGGGTCTTGACCATCTTGGTCTGGTCGACCTGCATAGGCTCAGGAGAGTGTACCTGGTAAGAGACAGAAGGAGTGACGGGTTTCTGAAAAGTAGGAGCTAGACGTGGTAATCTCCTCTCACGGGTGACCTCTCTGGCACGCTCCCGGAACCGTAGGTCAGTCCGGGTGGCAAGAGTTATTAAATCATCGAGAGTGGTAGGAATGTCCCGACCGGCAAGCTCATCTTTAATACGGCCGGACAGACCCTCCCAGAAGACGGAAACCAGAGCGTCGTTATCCCAGGCCAGCTCCGAGGCAAGGGTACGGAACCGTATGGCATATTGGCCCACGGTGAGACTTTCCTGACGGAGGCGTAGCAGAGATGATGCGGATGAGGTCTTCCGTCCGGGTTCGTCGAAGACTTTCCGGAAAGCCGTGAGAAAAGCAGGCAAGTTGGATACCAGGGGGTCTCCTCTCTCCCATAGAGGATTTAGCCAGGCCAGGGCCTCCCCGGTGAGATGGGACATGATGAATGCAATTTTGGCCCGGTCGGAGTTAAACTGGTGAGATAATAGTTCAAAGTGCAGGGTGCACTGATTTATGAAGCCCCGAGCCTGGGCGGAGTCGCCTCCGAAGCGAGGAGGTGCAGAAAGCCGGGGTCCGGGGTAAGATACCATGGTATTAGTGGGCAGTGGAGCTGCCGGATTGCGAGACATCTCACTGGCGGAGGTTGCTGGTGGAGCAGTCAGAGTGTCCAGGCGAGTATTGACATTCCGCAGGTGACCCAGAATGGACTCCTGTTGGGACCTTTGACGGGACAGTTCATGACACAGGTCCGAGAGCGAGGGAGCTTGGGTGCCACCGGGTTCCATGGCCCGAGCAAACTGTAACGGGTCTGGGAGGCGGAACCTCTGAGCTACTATACAAGGGGGCGGTCCTTGTAAGGGAGCGGGTGGCGACCAGGGAAGATGGGCTGGAAGTCTCAGCAGGTGAACGGGACAGTCTCTGAGTGAACGGGACAGTCTCTGAGTGAACGGGCTGGAGGTCACGGCAAGTGACCAGGGCAGTCTCTAGGTATAGGGTTGGTACGACCTGTGGCGGCTGAAGATAGACGTGAGCTCCCAGGTGAGCAGGCGAGAGTCTCTGGATGAACGGGTGGTCACAGCATGTGACGGCGGAGCCTCCAGGAAGACCAGCGGACAGGCGACAGATGAGCGCTCCCAGGTGAGCGGGCAGAAGTCTCTGGACAGGCGGGTGGTCACAGCACGTGACGGCAGAGCCTCCGGGTAGGCAAGCAGACTGGTAGCAGATGAGCGCTCCCAGGTGAGCGGGCAGGAGTCACTGGACAGGCAGGTGGTCACAGCACGTGACGGCGGAGCCTCCAGGTAGGCTAGCAGGCAGGTAGCAGATGTGCGCTCCCAGGTGAGCGGGCAAGCTGGTCCATAGACAGACTGACAGGAGTTGGAAGGCAGACCGTCGGACCACAGGCAAGCAGGCAGGTAGCTGATGTGCGCTCCCAGGTGAGCGGGCAGGCTGGTCCTTAGACAGACTGACAGGATTAGTAAGGCAGACCGTCGGACCTCAGACTAGCAGGCAGGTAGCAAGTAATCAGGCAGGAATCTGGCAGGTAACTGGCAGGTAACTGGCAACGGGACCTGAGGGCTGAAGCACAGGTGAGACACAGGTGCAAACAACATTGCTCGGGCACCTCCATTTTGGAGGAGGTGCCTTATATATGGTAAAGTCCTCCGGCCATTGGCCGGGGACTCCTTAGGACGGCGCGCGTGGCCCCTTTAAGAGGGAGGGAGAGCGCGCGCCCTAAGCACAGTGGCCGGGAAGGAGCGCGCGCTGCCAGCAGAGCGGGAGAGGGACGCCGGGCACGGAGCAGAGCGGTGAGGGGAACAGCGTCCCTGCCTAGCAGAGGGCAGGGACGCCGGCACTACACTATCTCTCAATGTTATAATTAACCTACCCTTAAAATTATAGACTGTTCATGTCTTTGTCAGTAGGCAAACGTACAAATACAGCAAGGGATCAAATAATTATTTCCTTCACTGTAGGTAACTGTTTTGAATAGCTGGATTGGAGATCAAATCATCTTAGAACGCAAACAATTCTATCTCACTAATGAGACCAAATGGTCTTAGTGTGTTTAGAGTAAAAATGAACCTGCTTTCTACTTTGGACATTTATTTGATTATATCTCCTCCTCTCCAATGTTTTTCAACTTTTTCCACCCTCCAAAAGGAACTTCCCGTTAGATTTCCGTTGTGTACTGTTTTATAGTGCTGTGATAGGGGATGTCCAGCGAACTTTTTTTTTGATATTATATACAGTACAGGCCAAAAGTTTGGACACACCTTCTCATTTAAAGATTTTTCTGTATTTTCATGACTATGAAAATTGTACATTCACACTGAAGGCATCAAAACTATGAATTAACACATGTGGAATTATATACTTAACAAAATAGTGTGAAACAACTGAAAATATGTCTTATATTCTAGGTTCTTCAAAGTAGCCACCTTTTGCTTTGATGACTGCTTTGCACACTCTTGGCATTCTCTTGATGGGCTTCAAGAGGTAGACACCGGAAATGGTCTTCCAACAATCTTGAAGGAGTTCCCAGGGATGCTTAGCACTTGTTGGCCCTTTTGCATTCACTCTGCGGTCCAGCTCACCCCAAACCATCTCGATTGGGTTCAGGTCTGGTGACTGTGGAGGCCAGGTCATCTGGCGTAGCACCCCATCACTCTCCCTCTTGGTCAAATAGCCCTTACACAGCCTGGAGGTGTGTTTAGGGTCATTGTCCTGTTGAAAAATAAATGATGGTCCAACTAAACGCAAACCGGATGGAATAGCATGCCCTGCAAGATGCTGTGGTAGCCATGCTGGTTCAGTATGCCTTCAATTTTGAATAAATCCCCAACAGTGTCAATAGTGTCAGTGTCCGTAGCAAAGCACCCCCACACCATCACACCTCCTCCTCCATGCTTCCCGGTGGGAACCAGGCATGTAGAGTCCATCCGTTCACCTTTTCTGCGTCGCACAGAGACACGGTGGTTGGAACCAAAGATCTCAAATTTGGACTCATCAGACCAAAGCACAGATTTCCACTGGTCTAATGTCCATTCCTTGTGTTCTTTAGCCCAAGCAAGTCTCTTCTGCTTGTTGCCTGTCCTTAGCAGTGGTTTCCTAGCAGCTATTTTACCATGAAGGCCTGCTGCACAAAGTCTCCTCTTAACAGTTGTTGTAGAGATGTGTCTGCTGCTAGAACTCTGTGTGGCATTGACCTGGTCTCTAATTCGAGCTGCTGTTAACCTGCGATTTCTGAGGCTGGTAACTCGGATAAACTTAACCTCAGAAGCAGAGGTGACTCTTGGTCTTCCTTTCCTGGGGCGGTCCTCATGTGAGCCAGTTTCTTTGTAGCGCTTGATGGTTTTTGCAACTGCACTTGTGGACACTTTCAAAGTTTGCCCAGTTTTTCGGACTGACTGACCTTCATTTCTTAAAGTAATGATGGCCACTCGTTTTCTTTACTTAGCTGCTTTTTTCTTGCCATAATACAAATTCTAACAGTCTATTCAGTAGGACTATCAGCTGTTTATCTACCAGACTTCTGCACAACACAACTGATGGTCCCAACCCCATTTATAAGGCAAGAAATCCCACTTATTAAACCTGACAGGGCACACCTGTGAAGTGAAAACCATTTCCGGTGACTACCTCTTGAAGCTCATCAAGAGAATGCCAAGAGTGTGCAAAGCAGTCATCAAAGCAAAAGGTGGCTACTTTGAAGAACCTAGAATATAAGACATATTTTCAGTTGTTTCACACTTTTTTGTTAAGTATATAATTCCACATGTGTTAATTCATAGTTTTGATGCCTTCAGTATGAATGTACAATTTTCAAAGTCATGAAAATACCAAAAAATCTTTAAATGAGAAAGTGTGTCCAAACTTTTGGTCTGTACTGTAGATGTTCTTTTAATCTTATTCTTAGTTCATGTTTTGTCCTACCTACATAAAGTTTTTGACAAGGATATTTTATACAATATATGACACTTTTTGTATAGAATGTCAAATGTGTTTTTATTGTATACTGATTTTCTGGAGTATCAAAAGTACATGTTGGATCCTGTTATTCAGTCATTTTACACACTGCGCAATTTTTACATAGAAAAAAACCTTTTTCCATTCGTATTCCATTCACCTTGTGCTGATTTCTTACCACTGTGGGTGCTGTTTTGCTCGCTAAATTGGGAGCCTTTCTGAATATAAAACTGTTGCCACGTTTTACATATTGACTTGAATATTATTCTAAACTTTCTTCTTAGCGCATTTCTATTTTTGATATATAATTGTTTTTTTGCTCCACCCTCACCCACATACCCCCTAAAAGTAAAAAAAAAATAAAAGTTTATTTGTAACCTAAAAGTATTCTGTTAAAAAAATCTGACTCATCTCACAAATAACAAGCCCACATATGGCTAAATCATTGTAAAAAAGTTGTGACTCTTGGAATGTGGTGACATAAAGCAATATATATTTTTTTAAATGTTCTTTATTAGGCAGAAGTAGTTTTGAATGTTAGTGGGCTTTCTGACTTTTTTTATCGAAAAGTATGCAGACTCCCTGAGAACGTCCTATTCTGATCCTCTGCATAGGATCAGAATAGCACAAGCTCTGAGTTTCAGGGGTCTCATTCTCGGACCCATCATTTTAATGGATGTGTGAATGGATCTCTGAGACTCTATGGGTTTGAGTGCTGTCTGATAATAAAAAAAAAAAATCTAACAGTACTTGCATATTTCAAAATAGCGCCGATACTGAAGGTGTTAAATAAGGGCAGGATTAATTGTTTTCCATTCTTTGTTTTCTAGCAGCATACACACGTGGTCAATTTCATGAGTTTAATTTTTTTTTTATTCTGTGGAAGCAGGGTTGAAAAGCAATGTCTGACTTTCATTTGTCCATTTTCATAGATTTTTAATTTATTATGTTGTCAGATTCAAGTTATTTCTGTGACCATTGTGGATTAAACAAGGGGTACCAACAATTTTGACCACGTCTGTATTTCTTTTTCTTGGAAATTAAAGATTATTAATGCATCCACTAGATGGCAGTATTGCATTACTTTTTGCATTTACCAGCACAGCTGTTACCTTGCATCTTCCATAAGATACCTTGTAATTTTTGCTTTTTTTTTGTCTAAAAAATATTCTGTTACCATTTTCAGTCATAGTTGCAAAGTTCATACTAGTCTGAGTAGAAAATTTCAGTAATTTTTCCAGCTCATGGGGAATACCTTCTACCCCCTATAAATATTTGGTATCTATGTGAATATAATGATTTATATTGAGAGCTATAATGTATAGTCACAATTAAAAAGTTCATAAAAAATAATACTACATCTATATCAATGGAAGAATAACAAAAAAAGCTATGCCTCACAATGTGGCAAGGCAAAAACAAAAAGAGCATCCTTTGCCATAGAATTGGCTACGTCTTTATTCACACACTCTATACTGTTTTAACATAGATTTACTTTGTCTTTGAAGGAACAGTTAGTCCTTTTTAATTATTAGTGACATCTTTGAGAATCCTAATGATATGTGCACATAGGACAAATTTGATGGGGAATTTCTGCAGCAGATATTTCACTGCAAATACACAGCGGCAAAATCTGATTTAAATTTCACTGCATTTCATATTAAATCTGTAACCTGCGGAGGCAATGAGATCACATTGTTATACTCTAATTAGCCGTGGACCGAAAATCTGCATCTTATTCCACCCATGTGAACATGTTCACACTTAACAGATTTGTTTCAGAAAGTTTGATGATTGTCCCATGTAAATGGTTAGCACATTTTGCAGTAGCAGCTCCATTATGTATGCTTGCAATTATTTATCAGCAGCAATTCTGCAATATATGAATGTACCTTAAAGGGATTGTCTCAGCATGATAAATGGTTATAATAATTACAAAGTGCTTGTTAACCCCCTTACGCTCGAGCCATTTTCCATTTTTACGTTTTCGTTTTTTGCTCCCCTTGTTCCCAGAGCCATAACTTTTTTTTATTTTTCTGTCAATATGGCCGTGTGAGGGCTTATTTTTTGTGGGACAAGTTGTACTTTTGAACGACATCACTGGTTTCACCATATTGTTTACTGGAAAACGGGGAAAAAAATTCCAAAAATTGCAAAAAAGTACCAATACCACAGTTGTTTTTTTGTTTTTTTTTACCACGTACACTGAATTCTAAAACTGACCTGCCATTCTTATTCTCCAGGTCATTACGAGTTCGTAGACACCAAACATGTATAGGCTCTTTTTTATTTAAGTGGTAAAAAAAAATCCAAAGTTTGCTAAAAAAAAGAAGTTGCCATTTTCCGAGACCTCTAGAGTCTTCATTTTTCGGGATCTGGGGCCGGGTGAGGCCTTATTTTTTGCGTGCCGAGTAGACATTTTTATTGATACCATTTTGGGGTAGATCTGATGTTTTGATCGCCCATTATTGCATTTTATTTCAATGTTGCGGTGACCAAAAAAAAAGGAATTCTGGCGTTTAGAATTTTTTTCTCATTACGCCGTTTACCTATCGGATTTTTTTTTTTTTATATTGATAGATTGGACGATTCTGAACGCTGCAATACCAAATATGTGTATGTGGGTTTTTTTTTATTGTTTTATTTTGAATGGGGCGAAAGGGGGATGATTTAAACTTTTATATATATTTTTTTTAATATTTTTAAAAACATATTTTTTTTACTTTTTGCTTGCTTTAATAGTCTTCATGGGAGACTAGAAGCAGCAGTTGGCTGATCGGCTCTGCTACATACAGGCGATGAGCAGATCGCCTGTATGCAGCAGATGTGCTCACTTGCAATGAGCGGCACTCATAGCAATCTACACATGACAACCACAGGGGTCTGCTGCAGATTATGTGACGGGGTCACCGATGGGCGGGGTAAGTGACGCACATCCGGTTTGCGCAAGTTAAATTGACAGCGGCATTTAACTAGTTAACAGCCACGGGAGGATTGCGATTCCACCCGCGACTGTTGCGGGCACATGTCAGTTGTATAAATCACCTGACATGTGCCCGGTTCAGTGCGGGCTCATCACCAGAGCCCGCGCTGAACCGGGGGTTCCAACGTGGTGCGCCGGAAAGGGGTTAAAACTAGCAACTTTACAATTACCTTGTTGTTAAAAATCTTCTCTATTCTTGAGAAAGGAATGATTTTTAATTCTATAGTTTACTTCTTGTTGCCTAGGTTACCATCCACAGCTGCAGACTGTCGCTGGGGTCCAGTGTCATTGGCAAGGAGCACAGCACTAGTATGCTCCTTGCTGTAGAACTTGGTGCTTCTCAGTAGCTGGCCAAATGGCTGGATCTGGCTTCAGTGTGCTTGTGATCCTCCGATGCTGCAGAGACAAAGCTTTCCTTACTTGCAGCATTGGAGAATGTACTGTTCAGACCAGAGGCCTAAGCCTGCCAATGGCTAAACTCTCAATCTTCAGAAGCTTGCAGCCCCCTGGCAGTTGGGAAGCTAGCAGGCAGGGGAGCGCTGTGCTCTTTAAAACCTTGAGAAATCTCCTCCCCATCTTTTCTGATCCCCAGCTATCCTCTGTCATCAATAGGAGATGCTCTGTGTTGCCACTCCTTTTCAGTGGTTGTGACAGATCAGGGATGTCAAACTCAAATCACACAGAGGGCCAGAATGAAAAATTTGGACCGAGTCGCATGCCAACTAGTATACAGTATAGTGGGCCAGCACATAATCCTCCATACAGAATAATGGCCCCACATAGGCGTGGTGGTTCTGGTCTCGCGGGCCAAATAAAACTACCCTGCGGGCCACATTTGGCCCACAGGCCAGAGTTTGACGTGTGTTATAAGGGAATGTAATATTTGCATGATGCCTATTTAAATGAGCATGGGACCCCATCCAGTGCAGTACATACTCTGTTGCTATGTGAAGCAGTGGATTCAGAAGGCACCCTCTTGGTCCCTAAAAGGGAACCTGTAAGTTTGATTGTCCTCATGGCTGTAAAGAGCGTACAAAGCTTGCTGATAAATCGCGCTTTAAGATCACATGCTAATTTATCTGGAAGTGCATTAAGAGCTTGCTACTGCACTCCGAGTATGTTGAAATGCCGAAAGTGTGGAAAAAATTTATATGATCCAGTTTCCACACTGAAAAAGCAGATAGAGAAACCTTGCCATATGCACAGCATGGGGGAATTGCATGAAATTCTGAGATTTATCTGTTCCAATATTCATGTAAAAAGTGAAGAATTGTGCATACGATATCTTATAGACGCTAGGGTACCTACATCACTTTTAAAGCTGAAGATGCTTCATTAAGTGTTTTTTTTTGGAATCTGCATATATAACACGGTGGTGGTTTCCAAGTGACTGCCGGCAGTAGTTTGGTCCGGTCACTTCTTTTAGCCATTTCACGGTTTTCGTTGCCTGAAGTTTTAAAAGAAGTTACAAGCCATATGCACAGCAAGTTGTTCTGTCACTGCTCAGCATATATTTATTCTTTTTGGTGTTTCTTCGTGCTTTTTCAGGTGCAATACTGGAAAAGACGTTGAGTGAACATACCCTAAGACCACGTTCCCACGTTCAGTATTTGGTCAGTATTTTACCTCAGTTTTTGTAAGCCAAAACCAGGAGTGGGTGATAAATACAGAAGTGGTGACGTGTTTCTATTATACTTTTCCTCTGATTGTTCCACTCCTGGTTTTGTCTTACAAACACTGATGTAAAAAACTCACAAAATACTCAACGTGTGCACGTGGCCTAAGGGTGTTGTATTCTATATGTAGACCATGCAGCTGGTACGGACACCATTCTTGGGACCTGTTCCCTAGCGATGTTGCCAAACTCCATGTAATGGGGAAGTGTTTGGAGGGTTATGCCCCTTTATGTTGTCAAAGAAAGGCATGGTATGGAGAAAGCAAATGCTGTTCAGGAGTGATGGGATGTAATGTCTTGAGCCACTGTGGTCCTTTAGTATATTTTCTTTCTGTCCCGCTCTACTTCATATACGCCGCTGTCCTATGCTATTTTATTGAGTGTAAACAGTTTCCATGTATCTAAGAGCATGTTTAAAGTATTTTGGAAAATAGCAGCATGAGATTTTTTATGTAAATAATTTAATAAAGTATTTACATTTTTGCTATTAGTATAAAGTATACCTAGAGAATACCCTGCTGTGTCCCGTGGCCTTCTAGAAGCTACCAAACAAAAGGATTAAGATAATGCCCTGAGCTACAGAGGATTCCCCTGTCTGAATTCAAGAAGCGTGGATTCTCATTATTTACCCAAATTTTGGCATTAGTTTAGGTCAGTCAGCTTTAGCGCTGTCTGTGTTTGTGTACTATACTTCAATAAAGACTCCGAGCTGGCGATACATATTCATGAAAGAAGCTCTTCTAACCACTATTAACATTGACAAAGACCTAGCTGTTTCAGGCCTCCATGTGACTGGTATTGAGTGGAGACCAGATTAGTGCACACAGCTAGATTATTTCTTAAGTCGTTAGGACTCGCCTTCCTAACAATTTGCCCCGATTGTCGTGTGTGACAAGTCTGTCATTAGGTGATGAGTTCTTTTAGACATTAGGAGATGAAGATAATTTCCTTGACTTCACTTTTATTTGACAACAGGCTGCTGCGGACAGAGAGGAAGTGCTTTAGCAGTTTGTGGATTAAGGGTTTTGTCACTTCAAAGCCATCTTTGATCTATAAGATATTGCTGTACTAAGTTCAGTAATGTCCCTTGTCGTGTCCTTTTTTTGGGGAAGGCCATAATTTATCGCATGGCGGTGCTTGTTTTGGCCTTAAAGCTAGAAACAACGGTCCAGCTTTCATGGTTCATGGAAAGAAACCACAGGTGCTCAGTCTGCGATGTGATAGTCAATGAATACCCTGATTTTGACATACAGCTGAAACACTTCTAAACTGATTGACAGGCATCACTAATGAGGAACTTGTTATATTAAGAAAATAAAGTAGCTATTGTCTTAAACAATACATACCGGGAGCTACGTTCTGTCTCTCCAGCTTTAGTGGTTGCAATAGGACAGGATTTTTCTGTGATGAGAGGTCAACTAACATCCCGCTGTTGCCTTTATCGAGGGTGTGGGATCAAATTGCTTTGCGCTGTTTACAAGCCTGAGACGTGGAGAATAATTATATCGTCATACTCAGTAACATGACTTTAGGGCACCTAAAACAGTCACCTGTGTAAGAAAAGTCAATTACCATACAGCTGATACATCCTGGTGTGGGAAAGTATGTGTCATGGACAGCCACTAGCTGCCCCAAGGTAATCTACACAACGAAAAGGCATGGGAAGCTCTAAACATTGTCTAGCTAGAGAATGTACAAAAAAACAGATTTTTAATTTTTTTGGTGATTTTCTTTTTGCATAATCACAGTGAATGAGTAGAATTCTTTTTTTCATAGTCTGATTAGTTATTTTCTCCATGTTAGGCTTTATTCACACATCAGTATTCGTATAAGTGTCTCCAAAACACAGAACAGGTGTCAATTATTCAGTTATAGTTTTTCTCTGTAAATTCCATTTCTGGTTTTGGCATACAAACTGATGAAATACTGAACAAATACTGACGTGTGAATAAGTTCTTCTCCAAAAAGGGGAATTTTATCTAATCTATTTTATAATTATTAAGATTCCCAGTTGAGTATAAAATACGGTGGATATCATTAATGAAAAACACTTGGCCTTGATGCATCATTGTCTTCGCTCCTGGTTCTCGCGGTGACTTTTATGTTTGCGCTTTATTCAATATTTAATTTGCACCTTTTCTAAGTAATCTTTACTTGGTATGATCTGTGTTGTTGTTTTTTTGTTCGATTATTTGACTGTTATTTTCTTTATTTAGATGGTTTACCCAAATTCATCATTTGCAACTTTTCAGAATGTTGCAAAAAATTTTGGGCGATTGTACTTCATTAGCCTAGTGTAATACAGAATCTAATTAGATTTTTGCACAGTTGGAAAGTAACATTTGAAATTGTAAAGAAATATGTGACTTTTTTGCTCTAAAAAGGTACAAAAATTGTTGCAAGCATTTTTGGTTCTATACCAAATTCATCAACCTGCATGCGACATTTTGAAGAGTTTGGTACAAAAAATGTCAACTAATGCCACAAGACAAAAAAACACAAATGAAGAAACTGGACCTTTATGTTTTAATTATTTCCAAATTTCATGATCTCTTTTGTATCTGTAATCTGTAAGATTCTTATTTACACTCAGAGGCTAAAAACTGTAGAGAGCTTTTATACTTTTCACAGCTATGAACATTTTTTATAGTTGTATCCAGTGTAGGAAATTATCTGTGAACCAAACCGCCTCATGTCCAGACTGATGCACTAATAACTGCTACAGAACTAGAAACCTATACCTACAGCTGTACTATGGTTTTGGGTTGCACAGAGCCTTATGAGAATAAAAAAAAATTCTGAGTCAATGAAATGGTGAACAAAACATAATTCTGCCATTGTTTTGTGGGTTTTGTTTTAGTTGCATTCATTATACTGTAAAAATGACCAGGGAACATGATTGTCCAATGCAGTGCGGTTACGGCACATACCAAACTTACATTGATTTCTTTTTTCTATTTAAGTGAAGAAAAAAACAAAACAGAATTTTGTAAAAACATTTTTTTGTTTGTGTCGCCTTTTTCTGAGACCTATAACTTTTTTATTTTTCTGTGGATGTAGCTGAAAGAGGGCTGTTTTTTCCGCCGTGAGCCGATGTTTTTATTCACACCAATTTGAGGTACATATGATATTTTGATCCCTTTTTATTGCATTTTTGTAGGGGGGCGAGGTGTTTAACCCCTTAATTACATATGTGACATAAAACATACAGGGTATGTCTTATGCCATCTCCCTGATTTTGATGCGGAGTGGCAAGCCGAGCCCGCATCTTTGCCGGCAGGTAATGGCTATGATAATCAACCATCATCTGCCTCTAACAGCCATGGATGGAGAAGAGCTCCGCCCGCGGCTGTTAACCTGTGAAATGCTGCTGTCGATCTCTGATAGCGGCATTTACATTGCATCGGCAGGGAGGTGAGCCGTTCTATGCACCCATTAGCACTCCTGTTATGTGATCGCGGGGCGTCGATGGGTTGCCATGACAGCCAGGGGTCTGCTGAAGACCCCTGTGCCTGTCATGACGGTACCCCTGTGAAAACCAGTCTGTGGCTAGCGTTCATAGGAGACCATGATTTATGCTAAATACAGCAATACTTTTGTATTGCTGTATATAGTAGAAGCAATCAGACAATCACAGGTTCAAGTCCCGTAAGGAAACTAACACATACAGTGTTAAAAAAAAAAGTTTTAAAAAATATGAAAAAAATAAAGCTCAAATCACCCACCTTTTCCCCAATTAAAAATTAAGAAATTGCTGCATTTGTAAAAGTCCGATCTATCAAAATATAAAATAAATTAATTCAATCAGAAAACGGCATAACGAGAAAAAAAATGCCTGAATTGCAGTTTTTCGGTCTCTGAAACAACACAAAAATGTAATAAGAGGTGAGCAAAACATTGTATCTACCCCAGCTTGGAGCACATAAAACAAGCCCCCACACGGCTTCATATCCCAAAAATTGAAAACGTTACGGCTCTGGTAAAATGGCGTCAGAAGCAAATTTTTTATTTTTTTTATTTTTACAAATTTCTGAATTCTTTTTAACGACTCAAGTGAAATAAAAATTATACACGTTTGGTATCTGCTTAATCGTACTGACCTGAAGAATCATCATAAGAGAAAGAAAAGAAGTATGTATAGACAGGGATCACCAACTTTTAATTATAAATTTTTATTGGACAAGTAACTAGACAAACAAACCCAGCTAAAAACATTTAAAAAGCACAAGGCTTCAATATAACAACAAGCCCCATCACAATATTATGTGGGCTAAACCTCAAACATAGAGTCATAATAGACACAAAATGGCACAATCCAAGAAATTGTTATACCAATAAATATAATTCCTGCTTACAACACAGGATAAAGCAAGGAAACATGTGAAATGATACTCACATAGGTAATTACTATTCTGCTGTAGGTACAACCATATAAATAAAAAAATATAGGACTTTTATCTAGGGAAAATACCCAAAGTGCCATGCGTGTGATGTGTGTAAAGATGCATAAAGAGGTGAAAAAAAGGGGAAGAAAACCCCCCCAACCCCACGCGTATCGCCACTACCAGGGTGGCTTCATCATTTATTGTAAAATGAAAGCTGTAGATACAAAAAAAAAACAATTGCGGAATTATGCTTTTTTTTGCTATTAAGTCACACTTGGAATTTTTTTCCGACTTTCCAGTACGTCACATGATCAAATGGATGATATCATTCAAATGTAAAATTAGTTCCACAAAATCAAGCCCACACATGGCTATGTTGATGGAAACATAAAAAATATATGGCTCTTGGAATAAGGGGAGAAAAAAACACAGGCCCAAAAGCAAAAAATCGTCCTTAAAGGGGTATTCCCATCTCCAAGATCTTATCCCAATATGTAGTAGGTGTAATAATAATAATATTAGCAAATACCTCCAGTTAGAAGTGTAGTATAGTTTTTTTGATTCGCTATGTCTCTTTCCTCATGTGCAGGCATTGCAGGACCTTAGGTATCCATGGTTACGACCACTAGCAGCTAGCTAATTGTCACTTTATCAGTGGACGTAACCATGGATACCTAAGGTCCTGCAATGCCTGCACATGAGGAAAGAGACATAGCGAATCAAAAAAACTATACTGCATTTCTAATTGGGGGTATTTGCTAATATTATTATTATTATTACACCTACTACATAGGTGCGATGTTTTACTCATGCTAAATCTGCATGAGAAAAAAAACTCTAATCAGCAATGCCCCATAGAATAACATTGGCCGAATGCTATCTGATAAAATCTGATATTACAGGCACATTTTCAGTCTCTGGATGTAAGCAAGAATGTTTCTCCTCTCTTATGCAAATTGCCTCTTCAGAGAAAGAGGACTTGAATTCTATAGCGCCACCTATTGGTAGCAGCAATCCTACAAGTCACAATCGACCCTTTAACGAGTCTTGCAAAATGGCTTAGGATAAAAGCCAAATTAGAATCTCAATTTACAAACATGGTGTTTCGGGCTGTTGACCCTCGTCAGTGCAAAGAATGAGAACTGATTTGGCTAGGTGAGAGGCTGACGAGGCTGATCTTTTAAAAATTGACAAAGAAGTGAAATATAAAGCGTGCTATATGTGGATGTGATTTGACGAAATCTCATCCACTTTGTGCTGTTATACCTTATTGATTTTCACATGCAAAATCTGGGTAGAAATTCCTTAGGGGATCCACATGTACTGTGGCATGTAAAAGTTTGGGCACCCCATGTCAAAATTACTGTTATTGTGAACAGTTAAGCCCTCTTAAAGGGCATGCGCTCACACTTGCTACTACGTCCCCAGCTAATGGCTGTGGGACATTTCATATATATTGCTTCCTTCCTGTTGGGGAGGTGCCTGAGCAACCTTCCTGTTCTGCAGTCTATGTTGTAAAGGTTGCGTGCTAGTCACTGCTACTACGTTTGACTACCGCACTCCGGTTCAAACCCAGCTTGCTGCACTCTGGTGCAAACCCAGCCTGCTGCACTCTGGTGCAAACCCAGCCTGCTGCACTCTGGTGCAAACCCAGCCTGTTGCACTCTGGTGCAAACCCAGCCTGCTGCACTCTGGTGCAAACCCAACCTGCTGCACTCTGGTGCAAACCCAGCCTGCTGCACTCTGGTGCAAACCTAGCCTGCTGCATTCTGGTGCAAACCTAGCCTGCTGCACTCTGGTGCAAACCCAGCCTGCTGCACTCTGGTGCAAACCCCGCCTGCTGCACTCCGGTGCAAACCCAGCCTGACGCACTCCGGTGCTATCCTGCTTGCCGCTGTTGGTTACCATCCTGCCTGTCCTACTGAGTCCAGCTGCTGCGCGCCCCTTTGGTCTGTTCTGGAGTGGCACCTGGCATTCATTGGGAGTCAAGTTTAACCTCACCATCAGAGACTCTAACGAACAGTCCAGTGCTCGCTTAGTCACGTTCTTCCAGGCTCTCCACGGTCCGTGGCACAGTGGTTCCACAAACCACGTTTGTGACAAAACCTTCAGCTTGCGCCTTTTTGAGGTAGTCTATTGTGAATTTTGACGTGTGTTTAGGATCATTATCCATTTGTAGAAGCCATCTTCTTTTCAACTTCAGTTTTTTTTACAGATGGTATTATGTTTGTATGAAGAATTTGTTGAAATTTTATTGAATCCATTTTTCTCTCTGCCCACGAAATGTTTCCCATGCCATTTACTGCAACACAACCCCAAAGCATGATTGATCCACCCTCATGCTTGATGGTTGACAAGATGTTCTTTTCGTGAAATTCTGTGCCCTTTTTCCCCCACACATAACTTTGATCATTGTGGCCAAAGAGTTCTATTTTATCCTCATCGGTCCACAGGGCTTGTTTCCAAAATAAATCAGGCTTGTTCACATGTTCTTTTGCATATTTTTGACGCTGAATTTTATGGTGAGGACACAGGAGAGGGTTTCTTCTGATGACTCTTCCATGAAGGCCATATTTGTGCAGGTTTATCTGAACAGTAGAACAATGTACTCCAGAGTCTGCTAAATCTAAGTCTTTTGCAGTCTGATTTTGCAGTTTGATTTTTCTGATTTGCCTCTTTAGCAATCCTATGAGCAGTTCTCACTGAAATTTTGCTTGGTCTTCCAGACCTTATGTTGATCTTTACTGTTCCTGTTAACTGACATTTCTAAATTACATTTCAAACTGAGGAAAGGGCAACTTGAAAACGCTTTGCTATCTTCTTATAACCTTCTCATGCTTTGTGGGCCTCCACCATTTTCATTTTCAGAGTGCTAGGCAGCTGCTTAGAAGAGCCCATGTTTTTTGGCACAAGGTTAGAGGAGACTGGGTTTTTATAAAGATGGGAAATTTGCATCACCTGGCCTTTCCTAACAATGATAGTGAACAAACCATAACCCTAACAGGCTAATTAAGGTCTGAAACCTTGGCCAAAGTTATCTGAGGACATAAATCTCCAAGGGTACCCAAACTTTAGTATCAGCCCACTTTCCTTTTTGTAATTTTAAAAGGTAAAATATGACTCTATATATATATATATATATATATATATATATATATATGTATGTATATGTATGTATATATATATACAGTACAGACCAAAAGTTTGGACACACCTTCTCATTTAAAGATTTTTCTGTATTTTCATGACTATGAAAATTGTACATTCACACTGAAGGCATCAAAACTATGAATTAACACATGTGCAATTATATACACAAAAAAGTGTGAAACAACTGAAAATATGTCTTATATTCTAGGTTCTTCAAAGTAGCCACCTTTTGCTTTGATGACTGCTTTGCACACTCTTGGCATTCTCTTGATGAGCTTCAAGAGGTAGTCACCGGAAATGGTCTTCCAACAATCTTGAAGGAGTTCCCAGAGATGCTTAGCACTTGTTGGCCCTTTTGCCTTCACTCTGCAGCCAGCTTACCCCAAACCATCTCGATTGGGTTCAGGTCTGATGACTGTGGAAGCCAGGTCATCTGGCGTAGCACCCTATCACTCTACTTTTTGGTCAAATAGCCCTTACACAGCCTGGAGGTGTGTTTGGGGTCATTGTCCTGTTGAAAAATAAATGATGGTCCAACTAAATGCAAACCGGATGGAATAGCATGCTGCTGCAAGATGCTGTGGTAGCCATGCTGGTTCAGTATGCCTTCAATTTTGAATAAATCCCCAACAGTGTCACCAGCAAAGCACCCCCACACCATCACACCTCCTCCTCCATGCTTCACGGTGCGAACCAGGCATGTAGAGTCCATCCGTTCACCTTTTCTGCGTCGCACAAAAACACGGTGGTTGGAACCAAAGATCTCAAATTTGGACTCATCAGACCAAAGCACAGATTTCCACTGGTCTAATGTCCATTCCTTGTGTTCTTTAGCCCAAACAAGTCTCTTCTGCTTGTTGCCTGTCCTTAGCAGTGATTTCCTAGCAGCTATTTTACCATGAAGGCCTGCTGCACAAAGTCTCCTCTTAACAGTAGTTGTAGAGATGTGTCTGCTGATAGAACTCTGTGTGGCATTGACCTGGTCTCTAATCTGAGCTGCTGTTAACCTGCGATTTCTGAGGCTGGTGACTCAGATAAACTTATCCTGAGAAGCAGAGGTGACTCTTGGTCTTCCTTTCCTGGGGCAGTCCTCATGTGAGCCAGTTTCTTTGTAGCGCTTGATGGTTTTTGCAAGTGCACTTGGGGACACTTTCAAAGTTTCCCCAATTTTTCGAACTGACTGACCTTCATTTCTTAAAGCAATGATGGCCACTCGTTTTTCTTTACTTAGCTGCTTTTTTCTTGCCATAATACAAATTCTAACAGTCTATTCAGTAGGACTATCAGCTGTGTATACACCTGACTTCTGCACAACACAACTGATGGTCCCAACCCCATTTATAAGGCAAGAAATCCCACTTATTAAACCTGACAGGGCACACCTGTGAAGTGAAAACCATTTCCGGTGACTACCTCTTGAAGCTCATCAAGAGAATGCCAAGAGTGTGCAAAGCAGTCATCAAAGCAAAAAGTGGCTACTTTGAAGAACCTAGAATATAAGACATATTTTCAGTTGTTTCACAATTTTTTGTTAAGTATATAATTCCACATGTGTTAATTCATACTTGTGATGCCTTCAGTGTGAATGTACAACTCATGAACATACAGAAAAATCTTTAAATGAGAAGGTGTGTCCAAACTTTTGGTCTGTACTGTATGTATATATATATATATATATATATATATATATATATATACATATATACAGTGCAGACCAAAAGTTTGGACACACCTTCTCATTTAAAGATTTTTCTGTATTTTCACGACTATGAAAATTGTACATTCACACTGAAGGCATCAAAACTATGAATTAACACATGTGGAATTATATACTTAACAAAAAATTTTGTGTTTTTCATTGAAGACAAAATTTTGCGTTTTTTCATTGAAGACAAATTAAATGAAGATAATAATACCAAAGAATTTGTGATTACAATCATTTTCAGGAAGAAACTGAGTATTATCTGACAGAATTGCAGGGGTGCCAATACTTTTGGCCACCACTGTTCACATATATAAATTTACTAGCTTTTACCCGCGGCTTAGCTCGCGTGGAATTTGGTCTGCCACATTAAGTTTCGTGACAGATCATTTTAATAGTAAAAAAAAAGAATCTTAATAGTAAAAAAAAAAATCTTATTTAGTTACTCGTACATCCAAAATTTCAGATGTCTAACTTCAAAACTGACGGATTCCATACAATCTTTGAACCCCTATAATATGAAGAGGGAAACTCTTGAGGGTGGAATTCCTTTCTTAGTGCTCATTTAAGCTATGATAGAACCGATCTGCAAATTTCAAGATGCTAAGTTCAGTGGTTTCGGCTGTGCGTTGACCGCTAGGTGTGTCAGTCAATCAGGTTTACAGTTTTATATAATCTTCGCCTGTATGGTGTGTTTATAAAAAGTAGCCCTATGTCCTTCCCCAGGCTTGAAATTATCCATATCAAATTTCATCACAAACGGATTACTAAACACTGATTAATAAACAGGACGGACTGAAGTTACTTGCGTTTAATATTGTTCGTGTTAGTAAAGAATTAGTATGTAATTGGAATAATGGACATCTGCAGGTAATTTATCTATGTGTTTTTACTGCAATATACTCCTGTAAACTATGTTATTTGATTTCTTTCGTTCAGCGAAAATATGTAGATTTTGCGATTTAGAAACACGTGAGCAAGCTACGTATAGCTGAGCGTGGGAAAAACAGGGCGTGCCTAAATGTATCCCCGCTACCTTCAAAGTTTGCCCTTGCGATTTATTGATGGTCATTGAAAATGCAACTTTAAGTGGGAACTGCAAACGTTTGAAATTAAAGGGTAAGTTATTGGGTATTATTGGGATGCGTGGTATAAGAATATTTTCACCCTTAGCTTCTCCAGTTAAAATTGTGGCCTTTACAATGTGCCTGCCTAGTTCAGTGACTCGCATTCTAGTGCCATTACATAATCTCGGGGCGACCAAGTTGCGCATTAACAAAACGGGTATACCGACCTTTAATTCGAGCTTATGAGATGGGACCCCGGATAGCTCCAAAGAGTTAAGAAACTCCACGGGGTAGCTCGTACAGTCTTCAGATGACATGACTGTGTCGATGGAGTTGTAGGTTGTTGCATCGCTGGTTACTTGGTCCAAGATAATTTTATTGATTTTCGCAACTGTTTCATTTCTTGGTGCTAGTATAGTTCTTTCACATAGCCAATTTTCATTGTGGATGTTTTGTTGCAAATTTGGAAAAACTTGAGCAATAAGTGCGTCTTCCGAATCCACAACATGACAAAATTGGTTAGTGAATAGAACCATACTTTCTTCGTCAGTTTCGATTCGACCTTCACCGATCTCGAGCAGTTTCTCAGCATACGCGCCCGATTCTAGATCACTGAATAACTGGACACGCATGTTGGTGGTGAGGTGCAGCTTTTCAACTTTGGTCAATAAATATGAGGATTTCAGACATGCGTTAATTTCGTCTGCTGCAGTGCCTCGCTCGATGACAGGCAAAGTTTGCCTAAAGTCCCCAGCCAATAAAACAACCACACCACCCATTATTGTTTGTTTACTGTGTAAGTCTTGTAGACAACGATCAAGAGCTTCGATGGCGCGTTTGTGTGACATTGTGCACTCGTCCCACACGATTAGTTTGCACTGTTGCAACAGGAGGCCACGGGCGCTGCTCTTGCTGATATTACACGATGGGGTTTCTTCGTTCACCAGATTAAGAGGTAGTTTAAAGACTGAATGTGCCGTCCGTCCACCGCTTAGCAATGTTGCAGCAATTCCAGAGGAAGCCACAGCTAATGTAACGTTATGACCGCTACGAATTTTTGCTAAAAGTAAATTAAGCAAGAAAGTTTTTCCTGTACCACCCGGGGCATCAAGGAAAAAAAGTCCGCCTTCACCATTCTCAACTCGTCCTACTATTTTGTGATAAATCTCTCTTTGCTCAGGTAGCAAACGTGGCTCAGTTTCGCAAACGTGAGCTTCTAACTGGTTGGTATCATAGCTTAGCTCTTTTATCAACTCTTTCGACAGCTCTCCTCTACTCCGCGGTGAGGGTAGACCAAAATCGGACAATTTCTTTCCAGAAATTATTAATATTTTGTCCTCGATAAGCCCCAACGCATCATTGAAACAGAGATCATCGTTAACGTGATCCATTCTTTCAAATCTGTGCATGATATCCTCTGATAACGCAGTTTTATACTTGTGCCAGAGTTGTAGAGGATTGGATAAACCGCAAGTGCATATCAATATGGCAAACAGCTCTTTTATTTGCGCCGGGGAGCTACATAGCACGGTCTCTTCTAAGGTGGTATCCCAGTGGTTATCATCTTCCAACAACCCCATCTTCTCACACACCTGCCGAAAAGTTGCAAGTTCTTGACCTTCAAATGTTTTTAAATCCGAGAAGTTGGTTGGACCCCTTATTACATTCAGCAGCATACACAAGCAATAACATTCAAAATTGCTAACGTGCACCGTGTAAATGCGACCTAGAGCGTCTCCTGCCTTCACACCTGGCCAGCCATCGACAGGTGTTCCTTGTAAACGACGTTTCCATTGCTTCCGTGTCACATTCCAAGTATAGTAGCGAGGCACGTCAATGTAAAGTAATGTTTTTGCAAACGTATCACTTTGGCACAACAGGAAAAATGCAGTTAGTGTAGTTTTAGGTGGTGCTTTTAATCTCTCTCTAAAATTATTTTCCGTAAAGTAAACCCTCTCGCCATTGGGTAAATGAATCGCGAGATGAGTGACGGTTGGGTGTCTCTCGTGCAGAGGCAGACCTAAGATCCGCCACGCTGCTTCGTTACTACTAACATATCGGCCGGTTCTAAAGGTCTGCACCTCATCTCTTGGGTCAATGTTAACATTCCCTTGCTGGCGGATGTTAAAAATAGCCTGGTCGCTACCCTTATTAATATATTTACAAATATATTTTATCGCCTGTACCGTATTACAGAACTCTACATTTAAATGAGAATTAAAATTTTTTGATAAGAGTGGAGAATAGAGGACCACCCAGCTATTGTCCACCAATATTTCCTGTGTTCCTCTACGGGTTTTTATAATCGTCGTGCGTCCACCATTCTCTGGTGCTCTGCGCCTGTACAAAGGATAACCTTTGTCATTGGTTTGAGTATCTTTTAAAAGCTTCCTCGGATATTTTTTGGTACATTTTCCTTCCTTCATGCATGGCGATGAAGAATTGAATGTACCACATGGCCCGTGAATCATATTCTTTGTCACTGTATCATAGAGCTTTTGATCGGTTTCTGGGTTTGGTATCTCAGCACATATGATTTCGTCAATTTGGTTCGGATGCAATTTTTCCTTTAACCACAGTAGTAAGTGCACATGAGGCAAACCTCGCTTTTGCCACTCGATCGAGTACATGAAGCATTGCATATCACCAAATATGTTACCTTTTGTAAGTAGAGCTACCAACTTCTGTACTTTTATTCTAAATACTCGAGCTGTTAAGTCATGTCTGTCCGTTGAATTTTGACCAGCCATAAGCTCTTTGGTGATTTCTGGCCAAGCGGGGTTGCAAGTCATTGTAATAAATAAATCAGGCCTATCTCGGGCTATTTACAAATGATGACGGGAGAATCACCATCTGATCTAAGTTATTTGGATCCAAATCCGCATCATTTCT
Source organism: Phyllobates terribilis (assembly GCF_046119375.1). Lineage (NCBI taxonomy): Eukaryota > Metazoa > Chordata > Amphibia > Anura > Dendrobatidae > Phyllobates > Phyllobates terribilis. Next base: position 894,033,384 of record NW_027362761.1, on the reverse strand, counting down.
TATTGCATCTTGCAAGTGAATATAATTTTCTGCGCGCAGTTTTTTTTGATGTAAAGAAATGAACCTTAAGGGCTCACTTTCCATCTTTACATACATGTCGACCAGAAACTGATGAAGTAGGAGCCTACACTTAAGCATCAAATTAAAATCGCTGCGACGGACCATCAAGTGAAAGGCATAAAAATCTTTGCAGGACACCTTTTTGCTTGGCATTGCTTGTTTGGTAATTGGATTTATCTGAGGAATATCAATGCTGTACCCCTCTTGTCCTTTCCAAAAAATTATTGGGTACTCGAGAGCGTCATAGAATCTATGTGTATCGGGAACCCTAGTGAGCATGCCATCGCGCGGCTGCACAACGATGTCCCGAGACATAGTTTGTTCGCTACTAACTATTACAGCAGCTATTTCATTTGTAGTAGGGGCATTGAATCGTCTCTCATGTTGACCACGTGGTACACGGTCTGGGTGAATCACTACTTTGAGATGATCGTCATTGATCATTCTGTCTCTAGCCATTTTAAATTCATGCACCAAAATGTTGTGGTCGTGAAGTACTCTTTGTAATTTTTTAACTATGTTTCTATCTACGCTTTGCACGCACTCAGTACGCCTGTTGATTTGTTCTTCTTCGTCACCTATGAAATAAACTTGTAAAAATTGTGGTTGCGAAATGGACGTAGGAATTAAAGAACCGATACGGTGGTATACTTGTCCTTGTATTGTAAAGGTCGGGCAAAACCCTGGCATTGAGACAATTTGATCTGCTCCAAAAGACGTCATATGAAAGCACATGTTGTATTTTCTTATATTATTTAGAAAAAGGCGAGATTCATCAGTTTCATTAGAGAAAAACTCTTTTAAAGGTTGAACTGGCTCGTCTATATAAGGAAGAGCTACTTTCCCGCCCAAACAACACATACCTGCTGCTTCCTCTTTCCACTTAAGAGCTCCGCAATATTTGCAATCTATGGTTATTGCTTCTATTTTTATAAGCTTGTGAGTTTCATAATCAAGAGCCTCGTCATACTCAAATGCAGCTTTATTAAACAATATCCATGTATTTCTTGTAAATGTTTGACGTCGCTGTGCTGCCCTTTCAGCAACAGTGCGTCTGCGAGATTCGGCCATTTCATAAGTTTCAGTGGCTCTTTAGGACGCCATGTAAGTCGCTTGCTGCTGAATTCGAGCTTGGGACTGTTCTGGAGTTTCAGCAGCCCGTTGAGACGCCAGATACTCCGCATGCTGTTCACGTCGGGCTTGGGACTGTTCTTGAGTTTCAGCAGCCCGTTGAGATGCCAAAAACTCCGCATTCCGTTCACGTCGGGCTTGGGATTGTTGTGGAGTCTGGAGTCTCTGCAGCTCTATGTGCCGCACAACGCACCGCCTGCTCAAGCCTTCGTTGCTCGGCTTGTTGAGACGTCTCATCACGTCTAATTATTTTCATAGCTCGGGCTTTATTAGAGCTTTGCGAAATATTAGACTTACGCTTTCGTGGCATTTTTATAAGTACTAATTACAAAATAGGTACTTAGTAAAGTTCAAACAAAATACTAAACCAATCTAATTAGTTATATTACGATCGCTGTACAGACGATATCAGTTGTATATGACTGGTCTATGAGGAGCAGCTGTGGCGCGGTTACCCATAGCAACCATTCCCAGTGCTCTGTGGGAGCTGAGAGCAGCCTGCTGGTGCTGTGGGTGACATGCTGCGCTGCACACACACAGGGCTGTGCTGCACACAGGAGGGGAGGACGCCATTTGTGTAGCGCTGCTGCCGGTGCTGTCAGGCTGCAGTGTGTGCATCCTCCATGGAGCCGCGCTCAGGTTACTGCCCCTCCCCGTGTGTGAGTGACTTCCCCTCCGCCCAGGTGAGGCGCTCGGAACTTTCCCGGCTGCAGCAGCTGGCGCAGGTGAGCGCATGTTTTATTATACGGTGTTATGTGGAGGGACAATGGCGGCGGGGACTCCCTGTGTGAGGACAATGACGGCCCGGTGCCCCCGGGCAACCTGCAGGAGGAAGCCTCACACTCCCTCCGGGCTGTGGGCGCGGGCAGGCCATGCTGGGACGTGTAGTTCCCTAGTAACCTGTTCCTGACATATGGGCTGTTTTCTGTGTTTTTTTTTTTTTTTTTTTTTTAAGTCTGAGAAAATGTCATAAATTATCCTTCTCCCTTCAGCTGTTTCCAGAGTGTAATGTATCAGGGTGAGCTCATGACTGACAGCTGCCAAAGTTTCTAGGAAATGTCAGTCCCTGGGGGTCGCGTGTGAACCCCCTGTGCCACACTTGTACCTGGCCACGGTATATGATCACCCCTGTATTCTGACTGTGGACAGGCGGCAACTGTGACCTCACTATACAATGATCCACTATGGGCAAATTATTGTATTATCAATCTCTTCTGACTGCTGTAAATCAGCCATTTAAATATCACCTGTGTATGTGTGTATATAAGAGAGCTCTCAGAGGCCAGATTTTTTTCCGACTTAATTGACATGTATCTTTATATTACGACCAAAATTACATAAAATCATTACAAATTGTAGCCTATATGTTATTCCGATGTATAATCTATATTACTGTAAAGTTTCATGCAAATCTGTCCAGTCGTTTTTTCGTGAAAGAGTAACAAACATACATACTCACAAACTTTCGCATTTATAATATTAGTAGGATTTTAGGCTATATCTCTATATAGCCTAAAATACAAAGGAAGTGTGTCATTTTAACTTTAGGCCTTTTAGAGATTATTTCATCTTCAACTTGCTTAACTGTTCACAATAACAGTAATTTTGACAATGGGTGCCCAAACTTTTACATGCCACTGAAACCATACCCTAAAACAGCTCCGCTTTTCTCAGTATCCAGTGAACATCACATCACTTTTGTTGTTCAGTCGTCTTGTTGTGATTGTGTCTGGTACTGGAGCTCACAACAGGATAGTCACATTTAGGCCACGGTCCTACTATCAGTATTTGGTCAGTATTCGGTCAGTATGTTTTCAACACATCACATTTTCATGATTTCCTTAGTATTGCCCAAGTGATGGAATTATCACCTCAGCTATCCTAAGGAAAGCATGAAAACATGATCTGTTGGTGGCTCTTGAGGACTAAAGTTGGGGAACACTGACCTACACCAATCAGACTTTGACGGGTTATCCTAAGGCTATCAAATGAAAACCTCTTTTAATGGAGTTGTAACAGCGACAATAATTCCTGTCCACATGCCTTACTAGCATTATAAGGGAGATACTGATTATGCCTAGTTGGAGCTTTCCTTGGCTTCTTGCAGAGTGTTTTGGAAATCCATCTTTAAAAAGTGGTTTAATTGATAAAATAAGCCCAGTTAGTATTCTCAGATTTATTTAACTTCCAATGGCAGAATTTTTTTTTTTAACCCCTTCGCAACTCTGGGATTTTCCGTTTTTGCATTTTCGTTTTTTGCTCCCCTTGTTCCCAGAGCATAGCATTTTTATTTTTTGGTCAATATGGCCGTGTGAGAGCTTATTTTTTGCAGGATGAGTTGTACTTTTCAACGCCACTACTAGTTTTACCATATCGTGTACGGGAAAACGGGAAAAAAATTCCAAGTGCGGTGAAATTGCAAAAAAAGTGCAATACCACGGATGTTTTTTTTTTTACCACGTTCACTGAATGCTAAAACTGACCTGCCATTATTATTCTCCAGGTCATCACGAGTTCGTAGACACCAAACATGTATATGTTCTTTTTTATTTAAGTGGTGAAAAAAATTCCAAAGTTTGCTTAAAAAAAAAAAAAAGCGCCATTTTCCAAGACCCGTAACGTCTCCATTTTTCGGGATCTGGGGCTTATTTTTTGTGCGCCGAGCTGAAGTTTTTATTGATAACATTTTGGGGCATTTTATTGCAATGTTGCGGCGACCAAAAAATGTAATTCTGGCGTTTAGAATTTTTTTCTCGTTACGCCGTTTACCGATCGGATTAATTCTTTTTTTATATTGATAGATCGGGCGATTCTGAACGCGGCGATACCAAATATGTGTATTTTTTTATTATTATTTTATTTTGAATGGGGCGAAAGGTGGGTGATTTAAACTTTTATATTTTTTTAATTTTTTTAATATTTTTAAAAACATTTTTTTTTTCACTTTTTGCTTGCTTCTATAGTCTCCATAGGAGACTAGAAGCAGCACTTGTCTGATCACCTCAGCTACATACAGATGATCAGCAGATCACATGTATGTAGCAGAAATGGTCCTGTGCTATGAGCGCCAACCACTAGGTGGCGCTCATAGCGATCAGCTCATGACAACCACTGGAGTCTGCTGCAGACCCAGGGTTGTTATGCCTACGCATTGGTGACCCGCCATCACGTGACGGGGTCACCAATGGGCGGGGTAAGTGACACGCTTCCGGCACGGCGCTGTTAAATGCCACTGTCAGAGATTGACAGCGGCATTTAACATGTTAACAGCCGCGGGTTGATCGCGATTCCACCCGTGGCTGTTGCGGGCACATGTCAGCTGTAATAATCAGCTGACATGTGCCCAGTTCAGTGCGGGCTCAGCGCCGGAGCCCTCACTGAACCGGGGGTTACAGCTTTGTGTGTACAAATACGGCACAGGCTGTAAAGGGGTTAAATACCCTGGTCCAGCGACCACAACAGTAGTCCATGGTTCTGGACCAAAGACCAAAACACTACAAACCTCCTCCGACCAGCTAGCATCCCAATGGCTTGAAACGTCACCACAATGATGACTATGTGGGGCCTAGTAATCAGAAGAGATGTAGAGGATGCCAAGGTAGAAGGAAGTTCGCAGGCCTCCGGTCCGGTGGCCACGATCTTCTGATGCTGATCTTTTTAATCAACTTTATTTATGACATGCAAATCTCTAACCATTCTAGAGGGGAAGAGGGAATTTTTAGAGGGGTTAGCTCATGAACTACTTCTCGCACTTCATAGGATCACAAGAACAGGGCTCCTGTGTCTCCTGTCTGATTTGAATGCTGGTCATGGGCGCAAACTACTTTTCCATTTAATGGCTTTAGCACAGACATTCGGTACAGTGCTCTGCTATTTCCATAAGTTCCATTGACATCAAATAGAGCAGTAGTGTGCATGCATACCCCTTTTTAATTCCGATGAAGGAACTTATTCTTATGATAAGTGGTGTAATGTCACAATCTGTCTTCACTGAATACAGATTTTCCCTGTAAATTGAGAATTTTGAAAATCAATGATCAGTCCTGACAGAGAAAGAAGCAGATAAGATGTATTACGAAGTTTCATATTGTCGCATGTACTATTGTTACATGCATGCCGCTAGGTTCAGATAGGGCAAGACAGGTCTCATGAATTTGTTGGAATCCTGAGGGGAACCGGTACTCAGGACGACCATAGGCTGCAGTTTCTCTCAGGCACATGATAGATTCAGTTGCTGACCAGACACATCTGATGAATCTTTTTCAACAGTTTAACAGTGGAATTTAATCTGAAGCACGGCCAGTGCGATTCAGGGATATTACAGCAACAATCTTCATTACAGTACAGTCTAATAAAGCAGGCACAGTAACGTCAGTCTCTTCAGTAGCATAATTCAGCGCAGATTAGATCTCTTAGCAGCACACTTCTATGCATACACAACCACAGGCTTTTCAGCAGCAGAAGGGAAGGAAGGGAGACACAGATCCATTACTAGTGGGTAGGCGGAGCCCCATAGGATAGTTCACCTCAGATTTATAAAAAGTGACGACCGGCCCCTCCAGCTTAGGCTCCTCCTACTCCCATGATTCTCCAGTCTAAAATTTGAGGTCGCAGAGGATAGTCGCTGCCTTTGCAGCTCCTCAGAAGATTTTTTATTTTTTATCCACGGAGGCCTGGACCCCCCCGTGGTCTCAGGAGGTCTTGGCGCTGCTGGGACCCCCACCCCTCCCCTGGCGGATCTGCGTACCCCTTAATGAGGTCCCCGCAGAACCCTGCCGGCCCCGGGGGGATACAGGGCGCTTCCTGGCGGAGACGCACACCGCGCCTGTAGGGTCCCTGCACGCTCCGCCGTGGGCGAAGCTAAGGGCCACCGCGCCACACATACCTGGGGGTCCCTGTGGCGCTCAGCTGGGTAAGTGCTCATCATGTGTGAGTGCTTTAGCGGCAGGAAGCGCTCTAAGCGCGTGCTGGAGCGGTTCCTGCCCCTCCTCTTCCGGCTTCTTCTCGCGCGGTGGCCATCACCGTGCGGCGTCCTCCTGCTCCTGGCTCGCCTCTCTCCCTCCTTCCGGACCGGTCCGCGTCTTCCAGACCAGGAAGAGCAGTCACCGCGGCCAGCTGGGTGAGTCGCTTCTGTCTTTAAGGCAGAAGGTTCCTCTCTCGCCTCCGCAGCGCAGGGCACCTCTCTGCAGCCCAGTAAGGTAGTCAGACTGTGTTGTACCTGCCGCGGTTACCTCTCATGCGGTATTTCTGGGACTCGCACACCTCTTCTCTCCTAAAAGCAGAAGTTGTTCCGTAGTCGGCAGCATTAACCCCTGTCGGGCAGCTGGGGTAGCTTTCTCTTCTAAGAGGAGCTTTAACCCTTCAGCGCTTGGTTTCTTTTGTGAAGAACAGGCTGTGGTACAGGATCACACTGTCCTAGTTACTGACCACACTTTTAAGGGGTTATTCGGCCTTACAGATACTGCGTGAGGGCATGTCGGATCAGGGTCCAGAAGGCGCGGACCGCCTCCCAGGTCCGCTTCAGGATCAGTCACGTGTATCTGACACGCAGTCCTCGACGGCGTCAAGTTCAACGCTGGTCAGGGGTCTCAGTGATGTTAAAGTGGAGGCGCTCACTCGCTCCATTGATAGCCTGTCTGGCCTTCTAGGTCATTGGGTATCAGCTAAGTCCTTACAGACTTCTCGTGGCAAGAAGCGCCACAGGCCAGTACTGTCCCCTCCGCGCAGCGTGACGGAGGCCTCAGATCCGACAAGCTCTGCTGGGGAGATCTCCGATTCTGACAAAGAGGATCGGCAGGGTCGCTCTGCTTCGCTTGTGGGCCGCGTGGATGCCTTTATTGGGGCTATGAGAGAGGCGTTACAGTTGCCTGATGAGGTATCGAGCCGCCCTGGTAAGTCGGCCCGGCTGTTTCAGGAGTCGCGTCGGACTCGGTCAACACTGCCATCGCTCGATGAGCTTAACGAGGCGGTGGAGAAAGAACGCCTGTGTCCGGATAAGCGCTTTCAGAGGACTCTGCTTTTTGATGCACTGTATCCCTGTTCCACGGAGATGATCGCTAATTGGGTTCCCTCTCCTGAGGTAGACGTACCTTTATCTCAGCTGAGCAAATCTTCGTTACTTCCTGTTAAAGGGAAGGCGAGTCTGCAGGATCCGCTAGACAGAAGGACGAAATCCATCTACGAGGCCGCGGGTCAGGGGTTCCGAGCGTCTTTAGGAGCCATGTGTGCTGGTGAGGCTTCTCTGCGGTGGTTGGATCAGCTACGGACGGCGTGGCAAGATGGAACCCCGCTATCTGAGGTAGAAGGGCTCATCCAGTTGTTGGAAGAGGCGGCCCGTTATAGCAGAGACGCAGTTCTGGATTCTACTTCGGTTCTGTCCAGAGCGCAATCCTCGGCCGTCACAGTCAGAAGAGCTCTGTGGCTTAAGCAGTGGACTGGAGACGCAGTATCCAAGCAAGGTTTGCTGAGTCTGGCGTAGAAGGGTGGTCAGCTTTTTGGTTCTGACCTCACGGAGCTGATTGCTAAGGCCAAAGCAAAGGATACGGAGAGCAGCGGCGCCTACGTCTGGCAAGTCAAGTGCCGGTGGTGGTCGTCGGTCCTTTCGACCCAGGGGACGGTTCGGTCAGCCCTCTTGGGGATCGGGTCGTCCCTCGTCTTCCGGAAAGAAGACCTCTCAGAAAACCCATACTCCCTGGAAACAGAGTTTCCGTCAAGACAAACGGGAAACTGACAAGAAGCCCGCTAAGGCGGACTGACACCAGGTTCTCACCCGAGGGCTCTCGGGTGGGGGGTCGTCTGCTACAATTCGAGTCGACTTGGGCATCCCACGTATCGGACGCCTGGGTGACGCGGGTTATGTCGGCAGGCTATTTCATAGAGTTTCATTCTCGACCCCTGGACAGGTTTCGCCAGTCTCGCATCCCGTCCGAGCCCAAGCTGGCAGCTGCTCTGCTGCGGGAGGTCGATTCTCTTCTGCAGAATGGTGTAGTGGTTACGGTTCCGCCGGAGGACCGGGGAAGGGGGTTTTACTCCAACCTCTTTGTGGTCCCCAAAAAGGAGAACAAGTTTTGCCCCATTCTGGACCTCAAAGAATTGAATCTTCACGTCCAGACCTAGAAATTCCGCATGGAATCTCTTCGCTCTGTTGTGGCGGCCCTGTCACAGTACGATTTTTTGGTGTCAATCGACATGCGCGACGCCTATTTGCATGTCCCCATCAGAAGGGCCCACCAGCGCTTCCTGCGTTTTGCCATAGGTCAGGCCCATTACCAGTTTGTGGCCCTACCATTCGGGTTGGCCTCGGTGCCCAGAGTTTTTACGAAGATTCTGGCGCCACTTATGGCGATCCTTCGAAGGCAAGGAGTTACGATTCTCCCCTACCTGGACGACCTGTTGATAGTGTCGTCCACAGCGGAGAAGGCGGTGACAGCTCGCGATCTCTCCCTTCAGCACCTGGAGGACTTCGGGTGGCTGGTCAATTGGAAGAAGTCATCACTGGAGCCTTCACAGTCAATCCTGTTCCTGGGAATGCACTTCGACATGGTACGGGCAGTAGTGTCCCTGCCTCCGGACAAACAAGCGAGCCTTCGTCACCATGTTCAAGCTATGAGGTCGTCGTCGGCAATGTCCCTTCGAAGGTGTATGCGCCTTCTGGGTTTGATGGTGGCGACAATGGAGGCAGTACCTTTTGCTCAATTTCATTCCAGGGGTCTCCAAGATCTCATTCTGACCTGTTGGGATCGAGCGCCGACCTCGCTGGATCGCAGTGTCATTATCTCCCGCAGGGTGCGAGAGTCTCTCGGATGGTGGTTACGTCCGGAGGTGTTATCCCTGGGAAAATCATTCCTCCTTCCGCGGTGGTCGGTCATAACCACCGATGCCAGCCTGACGGGCTGGGGGGGAGTTTGGAACGATCTCTGGATTCAGGGGGTCTGGTCGTCAGAAGGGTCCTCTCTGCCGATCAACATCCTGGAGTTCAGGGCGATTTTTCTCTGCCTCCGTCATTGGACGGTCCCTTTGAGCGGTCTGCCAGTCTGAGTTCAGACGGACAATGCGACAGCGGTCGCGTATATCAACCATCAGGGCGGGACGAGGAGTTCCAGACTCATGATGGATGTCTCTCGGATCATGGTATGGGCCGAGTCCAGGGTTCCAGCCATCTCCGCGATTCACATTCCAGGAGTGCGGAATATCACAGCGGACTTTCTCAGTCGCGAGCAAGTGGATCCTGGAGAATGGAGTCTTCATCCGGAAGTGTTTGCACTGCTGTGCTCCCGTTGGGGGACTCCCCAAGTGGAATCCAGGCTGAACACCAGGATTCCGACGTTCATGTCCAGGTACAAGGACCCGGAGGCCGTGGCAGTAGATGCTCTAGTAGCCCCGTGGGACCAGTTCGAGCTGATCTACGTGTTTCCGCCGGTATCCTTACTGCCTCTAGTGATTCGGCGGATCAAACTCGAGCAAATTTTGGCAATCTTGGTGGCGCCGGATTGGCCAAGGAGGGCGTGGTTTTCAACGCTGGTATCTCTTCTGGCAGCGCCTCCGTTTCCACTACCTCTTCGTCCGGACCTGTTAACCCAAGGTCCCATTCGTCATCCGGACCTGAAGTCTCTTCGTTTGACGGCGTGGCTCTTGAGACCGAAATCTTGACCCGTCGAGGGTTTTCAGCCGAGGTCATTTCCACCTTGCGAGCGGCCAGAGGTCCTGCTACGACTAGGGTTTATCACAAAACTTGGGAGGCCTTCTTTTCGTAGTGTTCTGAATCGTCAAGAAACCCGAGGATTTTTTCCATTCCCAACTTATTGGCTTTCCTGCAATATGGGTTGGACAAGGGTCTGGCAGTTAGTACCTTGCGGGGTCAGGTATCTGCTCTATCCTTGCTTTTTCGGAAAGGCTATTGCCTCGCGCAGGGATGTGCGTTCCTTTTTTCGCGGGGTAACTCGTCAGTTTCCGCCTCGGAAGACGTTTGTGGCTCCTTGGCGGCTCAATATAGTCTTGGAGGCTCTTCAGCATGGGCCTTTTGAGCCTATGGATTCTGCTACGCTTTATTTGCTTTCTTGGAAGGTGGCCTTCCTGGTAGCAGTCACCTCCTTGAGAAGGGTTTCTGAATTGGCGGCACTTTCTTGCTCGCCCCCTTTTCTGGAATTCCATCCGGATCGCGTGGTGCTTCGCACCCGTTGTGACTTTCTGCCTAAAGTGGTCTCACGTTTCCATGTCAATCAGGACATCGTGTTGCCTTCCCTCTGTCCAGAACCGAGGAATTCAAAGGAGCGGGCCTTGCACTCGTTGGATTTAGTACGGGCGTTAAAGTTCTATCTTGCGATCACGCAAGGGTTTCGGAAGTCGGACTCTCTTTTTGTGATTCCTGCTGGTCGTCGGCGTGGTCAGCGGGCTTCCAAAGACACTATAGCTCGGTGGATACGGTCGGCTATCCTAGAGGCGTACCGGCTCAAGGGCGAGCCTTGTCCGATTAAGGTTCGAGCTCACTCCACGAGAGCTGTGGGTTCGTCGTGGGCTTTTCGTCAAGGGGCCTCGGCAGCTCAGCTCTGCCGGGCGGCTACCTGGCGCTCCATTCACACCTTTACAAAGTTTTATAAGGTGGACGTCAGTGCTTCCGCTGATGCGGCCTTGGGACGCAGGGTCCTGCAGGCGGCAGTGGTTTAGGATATCTCTTTAACTTGTGTTTAGCGCTGGTTGCGCGTTTATCTAAGTTGTTGAGGAGTTGGCGATTCTGCTACTGTTTTTCCCACCCTTGAGTTCTGGACTGCTTTGGGACGTCCCACTAGTAATGGATCTGTGTCTCCCTTCCTTCCCTTCTGCTGCTGAAAGACGGATTTTGGTAAGACCTTACCTGTAAAATCCTTTTCAGCGAAGGAAGGAAGGGAGACACAGCACCCTCCCATGGCAGAAGTGTTTTATTGCTTTTCAGATGCGGCGCGACCCCTCTCTGATGGCGGTTATCTGGGCTGGGGTCGGCGCGCAAAGGCTCTGTTCCAGCATTGCCAGCTCATCGCAGTTGTCAGGTCCAGTGAGTAGTGCCTGGGACTGTGTGTTTTTTTTGTTATATGCATAACCTGTTCTCTCGTTTTTCTGAGTTTTCAGAAGGGGTTGTGTTGCTCCGCTGGTGTTATCTGCTCTTCCTTAGCTTGTGTACGGACTGGAGAATCATGTGAGTAGGAGGAGCCTAAGCTGGAGGGGCCGGTCGTCACTTTTTATAAATCTGAGGTGAACTATCCTATGGGGCTCCGCCTACCCACTAGTAATGGATCTGTGTCTCCCTTCCTTCCTTCGCTGAAAAGGATTTTACAGGTAAGGTCTTACCAAAATCCGTCTTTCCTTCACAAGGACTCAATAGTAAACAGCATTCTTTATCCTGCATGGAGATGAAGGGGGGAGGGTTTGATGAGGGAGATGATCCCTGTGACACAATTCCTTCCAATCCTTATGTTTCTGCCCAATAATACTCTGCACTGTTAGTTCAGGGAGTTTATCTGACCTGTGTTTAGTTTCTCTCCTGCTCTGAATCCTGTTCAGTTGCCTTCTGTCAGATCCAGATAACACACCAACTTTCTCTTCGGCTTCAGCCAGACTACAATAACAAGTTCCCCACAATCCCCCTGGGGCTCTGCTAAAACACTCCCTGTCTCATGTGACTGTGTTAACTCTTATAGTTGCTGGATGCTTTTGAAGCAACAGCACTACTTCTGCATGTCACACTATTAATTTATGAAATAAGAATTAAAACGATGATTACTCTTTAAGGCCTCCATACATATTAGACTAAACCCGCCAATGCTGGTAGGATTGGATGACAGTTCAATGGCAATTGGGCCCTCCCTATTAACCCTCAAGAGATGTCGGAGAAGGATCTGGCATGTCCAATTTCGAACTCTGGATCCTTTTGTTCACGTTAGAGATAAACTGCCACTAACAGGGGAGTCTTGCAGCGCTCTCTCATAAGGAACAGAGGAGTGCGCTGATAAGCCAAACATTCCTGTGTTTTGGGGAGTTTTTGTCATTTTTGCACCACTCCCAACCATCTTCGCCTACTTTTAAAAAATAGGGCTGAGCTGGGGCAGGTCGGAGCATGACCATACACCTCTGACTAATTAATGATAGTGTGCGCTATTAGGGTGGGTAAATATATAGCAGTCCCTGAGTAGAATACCACTTCTGGCTGTGGTGCACTGCAGTTGAAAGATATGCTAAATTCATTAAAAGGCATGCGTCTCTTAATGAAGTAGTATCTTACTGCAGTGCACTGTTCATCAAGACTGCCATACAAAATGCCAATCTTGATGGATCGGGTCCATATTGCCACATCTCCTGACTTCTGTTGCCAGGCGCCGCCGTATTCACTCTGTGGGTGGCGCTAGTGATAGAGGAGATGTCAGAACCAGAAGCTCTGGACGTCGCCCGCTCTGTTCAGTCACTAAGGTTAGAGTGGCTGGGACTACTAAAGCTTCCTGTTGGAAGCTGACAGATATAGCTTTGTGCTTCCCTGGTTTAGTCTGTGTCTTCTGCTCCTGTTTGGTATTTGTGTTTTCGTATTGTGACCTCGGCTTGTTATTGATGCTCTTGCCAGCTGGCGCCACTGAGCAGCTGACCTTGTGGCTCTTCCCCAGTGACCCCTGTGTAAGTCCAGATCCTTGTATAGGGCTTAAAGGTTGAAGGCCAGGGCAACCCAACTGCTCTGCAAAACGGAGTAGCCTGTAAGTGGTAGCCATTTTAGAGCTGCGAGTCACCACTGACAGAGCCACCTGGCGCATATTTGGTAAATTGTTTATTTAGGTTTATCCTGATTTTCCTCTTTTAGTTGTGAATTAGAAATGTAAAAAAAATGATTTATATTAGTTAGCACTGATAGTTAAGCTAATAACAAGCACTATCTCCTTTTTCCCCATAAAGTAGAATTAATGGGATTGGGTTTCATTTTCATGCAGAATTCTCTGGTTAATGAATTGCTCCTTAGAGTGATTTTATAAGCCCCACTTGCCTGTTCCTTATATACTCCAAAAGTCAGTAAAGCTAAAAATAATGATAACAACCAAAGCCACCAATGTGCCATTATCATTATAACAAGTTCTCAGCTTAGGGTTACTGGCAGCCGAGTTGCTAAACACAAGCATTTCTTACGCTGGTTGGCCGGCTGTTCACGAGGTGCCTACTTATTCTTTAGCTTTTTAATTGGCTAGGACCACCAGAATTCAGAGGACACAGATGTCACCGATAGTGTGCCTAGGGAACACATTCATGCCCATCTGTTGCCGTCTAGAGAGTTGTTCATATATCCACAAGGCCTCCATTTAATTCTTGTCAGAAAGTAATGTAAATCCAGTTTACCCTCAGAAGTCACTACTACAGAGAATTATGCCAATGAGCCCCCTGCAATTTGCACACACTGTAGCTGTATAGGAAGAAAGGGCAGTCCTTTTCATGTCTGTGCATATTAACAAGAGAAGCCTGCCTTAAGAAGCTTTTTTTTTTATTGAACGCTCTCATTATTTTAATGCAGCCCATCCCGCTCCTTCTGTATGAATAGAAAACTAGATCGTAAAACAAAATATGGGGGCAGGGGCAGGCAAATTGTATAACACAATGCTGTGTCCCATCACACGTCTAATTGCCCCAGTTAAGGGATCTCTAGAGGAATACTAGTATCTTGTACTCTGCTCATATGTTACAGAAATGTCATTTAACAGATAGTAACAGTTGTTCTCTGGCTCTAGATTGCCTAAATATTGAATTTTACATATGTTGCTGAATTGGTCTACATCTTATTCAAGGAAAATAATATATGCAAGCTGTCACAACTAACACCAGTTGATTTTTGTGTGCAAATTCTTTAAATAAAGCTAAATTACTGAGGCAAATTTCACTATTATTAAACGTGTGGGCTCTATTTTTTTGAGAATAATAATCGCTCATCAAACAATATTGGCCGCATATTACTACTGGCAATACTTTCATTGAGAGTGTGGGTGTTAGATTGGCTATGACCATGAATGCCAGTATAGGGGAAGATTGTGCCAGCTCTAATGATTTTATTTTTTTATATGTTATTTTGCCATTATCCACAGTGAACAGCAGGCGGTCTAGTTGCCAGCCTCATGCTGTAGGAAATATTGAAGATAATCCAATCCTCGAATTTAAGGATTATCAAGGAGTTCACTCTTTCAGGGTTAAGATCTGTCTACAGATTTGTTATGGAAAGTAGATTTTAGGTAGGTTGCCACTCCCTCCTGGTTTGTACAGAACAAAGAAGGTAATCAGCTCACTATCCTATGATGTGAGAAAACATACAGTAAGGGCCCCGTCACACTAAGCGATGCAGCAGCGATCCCGACAACGATACGACCTGTCAGGGATCGTTGCTGCATCGCTAATACATCGCTGGTGAGCTGTCAAACAGGCAGGCTCACCAGCGATCAGGGGAGCAGCGATATCGTGGAAAGAATCGTTCCACGATGTCCTGCTCCCGTTACCAGCCTGCTGCAATTAGGTGAACACAAATTTAAGATGACGTCGATGTTGCCGAAACTCCGCCCACATGTAAGGCAGTGCTAGTGATCATGCTGGGGGACACTCACTGCATCGGGTCAATTCAAGCACACATGCAACGTTTTCCAGTATTTCACAATCCAGCAGTTTATTACACTACACTACTGCTTATCACCGAGTCCAACTCAGTGGCTCGCCGACATACACATATAATGTCCAGGAGCCTTTCAAGTGGCAGACAGGCCCACTTGGCTCCAATTACAGCCTTCAGCAAAGTCACTTATATCAATGTCCATATAATGCAGTGTTTTACCTTTGCTGGGTTTTAGCTGCTTCAGTCAGATTTGTTCTGCCACCACTGTGGCTTTACGGCTTCCCAGATGGGGGTCTCCAGTCCTCGTTCCTTCAAAGGCTACTGGTATGTTTTCTCACCTAACATCCAGCCTCTGCCTTCCAGGACTCTTGCCTTCCAAGCCTCTGGCCCTCCAAGGCTACTGGTATCGCTTACACATAAGGATCCAGCCTCTGCCTTTCAGGCTTCACTAGGCCTCACTAAGCCTCTCCAGGCTAACGGTGTCCCACACACAGGAACAGGCCTCACGCCTTACACACCTGTCTCAAATCTACCAGGGTTTATATATCCTCTAGTACACACACAGGACCTGTGCTGATGTCACAGTCATGTGATCAGACCTTCTGTGTGCACAGGACATGTGCGATGTCACAGTCATGTGATCAGTCACCTGGGGGAGGTACATGGTCGGCCAAAACACACCCTGGACCATTACAGTAATGCCGCAAGCCGCTGCATTACATATCCCTCCCCTCTGTTCAAACTTGTGGGGTTGAACACATACTATACACAATCACCTTATAACCCACAGTTCACACCGAGACCATGTACTTGACAATTGCGCTGCTCAGCCCCTGGAACATTAGTCATCGACATTGGCCCATTCCTTAGCGACCTACCATCCGTCATTGTCACTGACTTCGTCAAGTCACATTTCCGGGTCGTAACCTTGGCAGATCTCCCCCGCTCCCAGCGGTCAGTCGTAACCTTGTCAGACCTCCCCCGCTCCCAGTGGTCAATACAGCAGTGTGACTCACATGCCCTGGTATCTAAGGTCCGGTTCAACTCCGTACTGTCCCGTCCTCTATTGGGTCTTTTGTATGGGCCACTCAAACCTGAGTTACTGGAGGTCTCACTACCTCTAAACCCACGCCCACTACTCTCAGGACATCTTGAAAGGTCCCTAACTTCAGCTGTAGCTGTTCTGTTATTTAGGGGGCCCTTTCTCTATCTGGTCTCACAATTTCTAGACGGCTGCCACCTTCGGCCGCTCAGGCGATTCTGTCTTTCCACTCGCAGTCTAGCGAGATTCAACTGTTCTACCTCTCGCAGGTAGGTCACTTGGTACTCCATCAGCATGCGTATATATGCAAGACTTTCTTCCGTTCCTACAGCGGAGAATGACACCAGGCCGTCTTCATCTGGTATCCAGTCCTGTCGATCACGTGGACTGCTTACTCTCATCACACCAGACTTCTTTACCATCATCTGCATGGCTCGGCCATTTCTCCCAATGAGCTTTCTCACCAGAACATGAGGCACCCGGATGACCTCTTCCCGCAGACTGTGAGCTTTTCTCATAAGCTCCAGTTGTCTTAACGGCTTGTTCCGTCTTCAACCGGAGAAACCGCTTCGTGCGAATACATCGCCAGTGCATGTCACTTAGGATCGCCACCCTCTTCACTGTGACTTCGGTCGTGGACAGGACCACCAGCTGTTTAGCTTCTGAGGTCGAGTACACCTTACAGGCTCCCACGGCCTTCTTAAACTCTTCATGCATGGACTCACTGGTGCATTCTTCTCTCAAATCCTCGGATACATCTATGAGGCACTTGTACCGAGACGTTTCGGTCTCACCAGTGGTCTCCAAATGATCATCTGGCTCAGGTTTCAGGGGAAACTGACTTTCAGCTTCTTCACCCTGTATGCTTCCCCTGAGCTGACTCACAGCTACAAATTCACAAATATTTATCTTCTGTTAACACTCTCTTAGCTCTCCTCAGGTCCACCTTCTCATGGTATAAGGGAGTGAGTGCAACTTGTTTGCCCTTTTCCTTCTCCAAGGAGGCCTCATTCACTGAGTGATACTTTGCTAGGCGACCTTTGAGCTCGAAAACTTCTTCCTCTAGCTCAGCTACTCGTCTCTCAGCAGCCTATCTCTGAAGCTCTTCCTGCTTCAACTGCTCCTTTAACAGTAGAGTTCTCTCAGACCTCTCTGTCTGCAATGCGCCCACTCGGCTCTCGACAGCCAGTCTCTCAAGCTTCTCTTGCTTCAAATAGGCTTGTAGCGACTCCTTGATCTCGGCTCCTACATCCACCGAATCATCCGAGCTTGCATTATTCGAGTAGGTATTTGTTTCATACCTCCCATCTCCAGTGGCCAACTCCTGGCCCTGGTCTGTGGCTTCTCCGATAGACTCCTCCATCTTTTTCCGCTCAGCTTCCATATTGCTGATTCTTTCCTTAAGGCACGTCTCTGCCCTCTGAAGATTATCACAGAACGTCTGCAGCTCCTTCACCTGAGCTTCCAGACCTAGGGTCTTTCTGCGAAGATCACCATTTTCATCACGGGTGTCCTGCAGAGTGGTCTCAACCACTTGGCGCATGTGCTCTGCTTCCGCCTTATCATCCTCTAGTTTTTCTTTAACCCTGAGGAGATCCTCATAGTCTCTCTTAATTTGTTGCAGTTCCCCACTGCGTTCACCATATTCCTTCTTGGATTCACACAGGTCCCGGTTGAACTGTTCGCGCAGTCGTTCTAGGTTTTGTTCACGCCTAGAAACTTCATCCTGCAGCACCTCCTTCTCAAGCTTCAACTGCAAAACCTCCTCCTTGGTTTTGCAGCGGTCCTCCTTAATTTTCTGGAACATTTCCTTCCATTGGTTAATTTCCTCGTTGCTTCCCTCCAGGTCTCGCTGTAAGTTCCTTACAACCTGGTATATTTTCTGCCTTTCAGACTCCAGGCTCCGCTGGTCTGAGGACACGTTCTCCAGGTTTTCCCATAGTTGCTGCACGTCACTCTGACACTGCTGCCTGATAGGCTCCAGCTCTTGGTCATGACTGGCCACCTCCTCTTTCAGGGCTGTCAGATCCTGATCCTTCTGTCTCAGTACTGTACTGGAGGTTGCTACTGGCAACGTCACCTCCTCTTCTGCCTCTAAAGGAGGATCCACACTTGAAACAAAGGCACACAGTACTACTTTTGTAGTGTCACCATCAGCTACGGGGTCTGTGTCACTCCCCATGGTTTTGTGGACTAACAGGTCACCTCCCACTTTGACGTCAACCCCTTCTACTGGAGCTACCCCGTTATCAAGGGTCAAATTGTCATTTTTAGGCGGTACCAACTCACAACCAGTAACAAATTTTAGTTTTCTATACTCCACGCTCTTTTGAAAATCCGTCCCCTTTTTAGACTCCGCCCCCTTTTGAACAACCACACCGGTAGGGGAATTTTTACAAAAAAAATCAGCAATAGTCTTAGGACCCAGTTCACAACATCTCTTACCACCTCCCCAGGCACTCTGGGACAATACTGGTGCCCCCGGAGAGTTCACCGAATGGTTCACTGCTGCCATTCTATACGGTGCCCACAGCTACTGCCGTTCCTGCACCATGTCCCGTAGACGTTTCTCAAATACCTGCTGCGGTTTAAACCGGCACTTTAATTGCTCAATAGCTTCATTTTCTTTTGCTGATCCATTCACAGCCATCGTGGTACACTGTTCACACTAGACACTTCACACCGCTCTCCCCGGAAAATTTTCGTGGCCCAGCCGAGCCACAGCAAACCAGGTTTGAGTGCGAGGACAATTTTCGTAACCCCGCCAAGTTACAGCCAGATGCTTTAATCTTCGTGACCCCGCCGAGCCACAGCAAACCAGGTTTGAGTGCGAGGACAATTTTCGTAACCCCGCCGAGTTACAGCAAGATGCTTTAAACTTCGTGACCCCACCGAGCCACAGCAAGATGCTTGTATAAACACTCGTCATCCTGTGCCGTTACCCCTAGCAACCGGGCTGCAGTTGCCCCTAGCAACCGGGCTGTAGTTGCCCGCATTCTCCAACCACATGTAAGGCAGTGCTAGTGATCATGCTGGGGGACACTCACTGCACCGGGTCAATTAAAGCACACATGCAACGTTTTCCAGTATTTCACAATCCAGCAGTTTATTACACTTCACTACTGCTTATCACCAAGTCCAACTCAGTGGCTCGCCGACATACACATATAATGTCCAGGAGCCTTTCAAGTGGCAGACAGGCCCACTTGGCTCCAATTACAGCCTTCAGCAAAGTCACTTATATCAATGTCCATATAATGCAGTGTTTTACCTTTGCCGGGTTTTAGCTGCTTCAGTCAGATTTGTTCTGCCACCACTGTGGCTTTACGGCTTCCCAGATGGGGGTCTCCAGCCCTCGTTCCTTCAAAGGCTACTGGTATGTTTTCTCATCTAACATCCAGCCTCTGCCTTCCAGGACTCTTGCCTTCCAAGCCTCTGGCCCTCCAAGGCTACTGGTATCGCTTACACATAAGAATCCAGCCTCTGCCTTTCAGGCTTCACCAGGCTTCACTAGTTCTCACTAGTCCTCACTAAGCCTCTCCAGGCTAACGGTGTCCCACACATGGGAACAGGCCTCACGCCTTACACACCTGTCTCAAATCTACCAGGGTTTATATATCCTCTAGTGCACACACAGGACCTGTGCTGATGTCACAGTCATGTGATCAGACCTTCTGTGTGCACAGGACCTGTACGATGTCACAGTCATGTGACCAGTCACCTGAGGGAGGTACATGGTCGGCCAAAACACACCCTGGACCATTACAGTAATGCCGCAAGTCGCTGCATTACACCACCCATGGCCTAAACTCCGCCCACTCGCAAGTAGCTAATTAAATTGAAGAGTGGGCGAAGTTTTGTTAGAGTGGGCGGAGTTACATCCGCCAAACACCACAATTTTTACGTCCAGTGAGAGCCATTCCGAGAATTTAGTGGCTCACCCTGGGGTGCCGCCTCCCATCGTTCACAGCAGAAAGCCGGCTCTCAGTCTCAGATCGTTCGCATCCAACGCATCACTAAATTGATCGATGTAAACATCAGAGCTGCAGCTAGCTGACACCAAGTGATGTTTTCTGCATGAGAAAGGTATATATTACTATAATAAGAGTATGAATGCATTTACTCACATATAATAGCAAGATTAATTAATAATAATGTGGAAGTTCATTATCAGTCAAATGCATGCTTTCTTAACAAGAATCCTGATAAATATTACACATTGCAGAAGGTTGTAACAGCCACAGAAGACTTACATGACCTTAGGTGCAACCCTTGCAGACTTCCCCATAATGTCTTGCAGCTATCATATCACATGGTATAGTTCAGCCAACCAGGCTGGACTATTATAGCTAGTATAAAAGCTTAGAGAGGGAATGCAACAACCATTTTAGACTGATTCAGAATAGTGAAAGGATGTCAGAGCTCACTGCTCAGCATTAGAGAAAGTGCTAAAGCATTGGACAAATACTCCAGACAGACTGTACTATACAACTGCAGTACTGAAGAAGATGAGCGGGAGAGAGAGAGATATGAGAGGTGCTAGCAGGAACAGTGCCACACTTGGTGTGATTGATCAGTGATATGGTATAGTTGGCATTTGTCCTGCATTTGAATGACAATTACACATTTTTTTCTTCATTCTTAATGTGTTTGAAATCAGCAAGCCAGCTGACAGTATTGTTACAGAATAAAAAATCTTAAATCAGTGTCAGAAATATAGTGATTTTTTTCTTGTGCAATCATTTTTGTAAAGGGTGGAATGCTTGTTTTTTTAAAATACAAAAAATTCTACAAAATCCAGACATTTAACTGCAACTGTCTACCACACAAAGTATCTGTGTTGCAAACAATTTTTTTTACACATCTGTTTTGCTAGTCAAAATTTTCATCCACATTCACCACTCAAATTCAGCGCCCTGTTGCAGGTGCTGGCTTTTTGGATTTGTACCTATCTACCATTTTTTATTTCATAATTTTTAGGAAGGGGGTTGAAATTTTGTTTAATACAGAAAACATTTTTTTTTAAATATGCCTGTTTTTGCACACGTTTTACTAGTCCAATTTGACAACTAAACGCCACACCTGTACTGTGGCCTGCTGTCACATTTTTCTTTCTCTATGGGCACCTGCCTGCCAAATATTTCTTGTTACATTTTTTTATTGGGTTGTTTGATTGGGGTTGTCAAAAGTTAATTATAGTGTTGTACAAAATGTATTTTAAAAGACAAAAATTGCAATGGATGGGGTGATGTAAAAGAAAAAAAACATACCCCAGCTAAGAATGTTGAAGCCTTTAGCAGCAATAGGAGCATCGCCACCACTCGGTTCAGCTCTCCATGTAGTAGTACTACCAAGCTTAGGCCACAATTGAGGTCCTTTGCCTATGGCAAGTCCTTTAGTGGGGAGAAAGTGGCGGGCATTATGGAATATATGACACATCACTCGTCTTAGTCACAGCAGGATGATGTTACCTTTGACAGCGACACTGTCGGTTTGAGTTAGTATTCTGCACAGAACAGTCTGCTTAATCACAATGACTAAGAAGAAGAATTTTTGCACTGTTATTTTTATTTTAAAAAACTATGGAAACTTCGTCAGCGAGCTATGTTACTATCCGGTTACCATCCATTTCAATGGGGAGGTCACTTTGACATTAGTATTGACATTACTAATATTGTGCTTGTGTTAAAGAACTTGAAAGGGGTTGAATACATTTTTAGGCTACCTCAACATGTTATACACATCGTTTCAGGCCAATTGGAAGCTTTGAAGTGTTTTACGAATCGCAACTAATCATATTTTTGGGGGAAAAATTTGTCAAGCTCGGCGAACTCAAATTTCAAAAGATTCAATCATTTCAAATAATAATCTTTGCAAAGCGTAATAGTTTAATGTGCAGGCAAAATCAGACAGATATAAATGATAATTCAGATGACTTTTATGCTATACAGTTGTGCTCTAAAGTTTACTTACCCCGGCGGAATTTTTCCTTTCTTGGCCTTGTTTCAGAGAATATGAATGATAACAAAAAAACTTGTTCTCCACTCATGGTTATTGGTTGGATGAAGCCGTTTATTGTCAAACTAGTGTGTTTTCTCTTTTTAAATTTTAATGACAACTTTTGACAAAGTATTTTTGTTATCATTCATATTCTCTGAAACAAGGCCAAGAAAGGAAAAATTCTGCCGGGGTATGTAAACTTTTGAGCACAACTGTATATGGGATATTAAAGCCATTTTTGTAAATTGTTTTAGGATTGGAAATAACTGAAGAATTCCATAATTAGCGTATGAGTACACAAAGTCAGAGGATATTCAGTATTTTATATATTTTTATTATATATTTCTCACTCATATGTATACAGTATATACATATTCTTTATTTTTCTGTCATAGATGGCTATAGATAATAAACTGTATCACACTATGAATACATTAACTGAAACATTATTCTGTTTTATAGATATGTATAATTCTAGATAATTATTCTTTATATATTTTATGGGCATGCTTTTAAGGGCAGGTGCTCCTGAAAGAACAGGCTGGAGCTCTTTATCAACAAGTTGCTTTCTAGTCCACCATGTCATCAGAAACGGTTAATGAAGTTGTGTCAGGTCCTCTATAGAAGACAAGATTTCTGTATCTCTTTCATTCTCTTATCTTGGCTATCTGTTTTTATCCCCATGTGTGTCAGGCACCCTGCTGTAATTTCACACACTTCTCCAATAAAATGCTCAGATGCCGTCCTGTGTTTTCATGTACTCTTTCCTCCATTATCTCTCCGCAGCTTGAATTTCTCTTATAATTGATGATGCTTTAGTTAATCATCTCTTTTCCCCTTTTGTTCCGCAGGTACCTCAACCTTGAAAGATCCCTTTTATTCAGAATATGTGCCTTCTCTTAGGTCATTGATCATAGAGCACCCAGGGACTCTCAATTCACAGTCAAGTGGGAAACAGTCATCATGAATAATCAAGAGGTTGTGGCTGTGCTACAGGAGTGCAAGCAAATGCTCCAAGTTCTCACTTCAGAGGTGTCAGAGCCATCTGAAGAGGAAAAGAATGACTACCAGCAGTGCGAAGGTGAGGACCTTATGTGACAGCCCAGGACTGCCAGCAGGTTCCTCCCGCCTCTGTGCAACTCAGCCACATGTACTCCTGCTCTATTTTTCTTCTTTTGGCAGGCAAGACTGGCTAGGCTGTTGGGTTTGTGGGGTATGAATGGGATTTGGACCGCAGGCAGAGAAGGAAGCTCATTTTGTTGGAGTGAATTGCTGTCACTTCTAATTTCAGGCTCCAGTAAACCCAGGCGGAGCCACATTTATTTGTGGAAACAGAACAATGGGCAAAAGTTTGATGGCAGGTGACATACTTTTTTGAATATTAGAAAATGAAAGAGGACAAGCTATTGGCGCAGTGTGCCACCAATGTATTAGCACTGAATGGCTTCGAGATTTGAATTTAATGACTTAACTTGCTAATTAGTTTTGCATGATTTATTCCAAAGAGAACCGATGAAAACATTTTTTTTAATTCTGTGGATTAAACAAACCAGCAATACTTAGAAAATTGGTCCTAATGATATTTGTGACAGCTTTTGCCCTGCTTTGCATTCAAGTTAATGATGTCTTTGAATTAGCATAACTGAAATCTTTATTGAATTTAATATCAGTGCGTTAATGGGTATTGATTTTGTGCAGAATATGAGTCAAAGTAAAGGCTTCTAGGATTAATTCATTTGTACGTTGTCCTCCAAGATTTTTTTCTCTTTTTAAGAAAAAAAAACTTTGTTAAAGAAATTGTAAGATCAAATAATACAAGGAGGGTGCAAAGTAAGGCTCAACAAGGCTAATTTCTCTTTTTCTTATGTACAGTCCAGCGCCACGCTTCCTTTTTTAAAGAAAATGTTAAGCTTTTTATTTTGATCTTTATTTTTAATTGACTTCAATTGTTAACATCACAGAACATTCATTAGGAAGTTACCCTGTTCTTCACATTAAAAAAAGGTTTCCTGGAAGAGCAGAAGCTAATTGATGCCAACTGATGGCATCAATTAAAAAAAATTAGTTGATCTATGCATTCATGGAAATGCTTCAGAATAACATGAAGAAGAATGCTTATGAGAACAAGTCACACAATTTATTTTTTTCTTTCTGTATATGCATAGAAGATCACATCTATAATCTTAACTCATAACTGTTTGTAAGTACTTACATTGGCTTCCACAACCAAAAGCATGAATACAAGAAATTCAAGTCTAAACTTCAAAATGGGACCCAACTCTTCACATTACCTCACTTCACCCCGATTGTGGTACAAAGGGCTTTGTACATATTTATTCCCTCTATTCCTACCTATGTAAAGGTAACAGTGAAAACAATACATGGTTATCCCCTTCCTGATATATGACATACAGTTACGTCATATGTTGGGTCCCTGAGTTTACCGGCAGATGATTGATGAATTAATCATCCATCATCTACCTTTAACAGCCAACGCCACCCGCGGCATTAACTGGTTAAATGCCGCTGCCAATCTCTGATAATGCCATTTAACACGTGCCCAAAGGTGGGTGTCATTCCATACACCCATCGGCCCGCCTGCGACGTTATCGTGGGGTGCCGATGGATTGCCATGACAGCCTGGGGTCTGCTGAAGACCTCCATGCTTGTCAGAACAATTCTCCTGTGAAAGCCAGCGCTTAGCTGGCGTTCATAGGACACTGTGATTTTCGTTATACATAGCAGTGCTGTCCCCTGCACGAAAAGCTAAAGGGATATTACCATCTGTAATATCTATGTTATATCGAAAGTATATACCATAAATGTCTGACAGGTGCAAATTCTACTTATCGGACTCTTAACTCCACCAATCAGCACTCTCCTAGTACGTTTAGAGACATCAAAGGCCTTCTGTCTAATTCACATACTCTTTTTTGAAGTGCAAAACTAGTCTGGAGACCCCGTTCTCCTGATCTATGAGGCATCCAAAGATGTCTATACAGGGCACCATGAGCACTTGCCAGTCCCTGCTCCTCAGCTTCTTATCACTGCTCTTCTGTGTGTAGTTTCTCACTTACAGATAGCCTGTCAGACAAGCATTTCTCTGTCCATATAGTTGGATGACCACACTGAATGGCATCACGGGCCACATGTAGCCCCCGGGCCGCAGGTTGTGCACCCCTGTTTTAATATAAACCATACTGCTACTTGAGCTTAAATTGCCCATTCATGTTAGATGCAAGTTGATTAAACTTACTGATTTTGGTTGAACCTTTCAACTAATAATGTGTATGGGGCCTCCCAACACTCCCAAGATGGAGGATAAAAAGAGACAAGGGAATGGACGTGTTGAATTTTAAGAATACTCTGCTTTTTCTATTGCATCGAATATTCATATTGCATTCTATTGCATATACTACACTGCACAGGCTAATAATAGCTGATCATGTAGGACAGTTTCCGCACAAAAGCCTTATGAATCCCAAATGTGCTTATGTATTAAGCCTTAAATAGATTTTAATGACAAAAAAAATACCGAACATACATTAGTTTTAAATAGTTGAATAATTTAATAATATATTTCTATAAGGCTGGGTACCGAAACTCGTCAAGTAGCTACTCCATACCGGGTCTCAGCAGCTTTTCTTCTGGTCTACTCTTTGACACAAGGAAAACAGTCGCCCTCCTCACACTGTTTTTGGTCCCATGGTTCATGTGTTAGCACGTGATCTGAGCAAACTGGCCAGGATGGAGTGATTACCTGCCAGTGAAGATATTTTGCCTAATAGAATAATATTAGTAAGTATTATCACTTACTATTTAAAGCTTTTTTATGTATGTTGTTTGACTGGAAACCCCATTTTACCTGACAATGATTCATTTCACTTTTAAATTCCTGTTGAATTTCTCTTAAGCTAAGCTGATTCTACAATCACGTATCCATCTTGTTTTAGGTAGTACATCTGATTTAGTTATCAGTCCCCTGAGTCAGAACAGGTTAGATCCAGACACAGTAAGTTGAAGCCCCATAATCACTAAATTAGACACAGCAAATGTGGTAAAATACTTGAGGAAGAGAGGAATGATCAGAGAACACAAAGGCTTAAGAAGTCTCCATGAAGATGTAGCCTCAGGGTAGCTAGTGGGAAATACTGCACATTCACACAATAATTAAAATATTGGTTCAGTAGACACTACTCAATATGATAGGACAGGTCTTCTCAATGATGCAGATCCTGTGAAGCAAGTTTACAATACTGTAAGAATCTGGATTAATAACTAATCATTATAATGAGAGTGCACAGTTAGAGATTTATGAATATCGGTGCGTCAAATGAACAGTGCACTAGTCTCTTTCACATTGCTGCATGCACCATATCGGCCCACAAATTTATAGCCAAAATAATATTAGAAATAAATTGCAAGGGGATAGCTGTACTCAATTTATGGTCTTCTTGACTCATTTTATTCTGAAATACTAAATAGGCGATATCCACCACTGGGGTATGCTATCTTTTGGACGACAGTCAAGTTGTATGGGAGCCACAGACAAGTTATTGTTGGTGGAAATATTGATCTGTCATGTCCCATTTTAAACTGCTGATCGTATGGTCTCCCAGACATTAGATGTCACCAGATACCTCTGGTGAAAGATCGCTTGTAGAGAACACAGGAGCGCTCTTTCGGCTCCGGCTAAGCAGAGCCAGTCCGAGATGGCTTTTGGCTGAATGATCGGTTGAACCATTGTTCGTCCAACAGCCATCTAATGTGTATAGTGGGCTTAGTACACACCTCACCAATGTTTTTTTGCTAGTCATTGAGTTATTTGCGAGTAATTGAGTATTTACCACTGCAGCCAATTAGTGACTATATCAGGGACATAAACCACAAGAGTAGTGAGGGTAGTGGGAAGTGAGATGAAAAATGAAAATTTACAAATTTATTGTGACAGCTATCATGAATTGCGCATAATTGCTATCATACATTGTGCATACATTTTCATCTCTCTACCCCTTTTGAACTCTGTCTATCTGTTTGTAGTTGAGGATTTTTGCTAAGTGTAATTCCTTGGTTTATGGGCTTCACCTGTTCATGTGTCATATCGACACAATATAACTAGAGCTGGGTGAACAGGAAACAGCGGAGGACAAGGCACAAGAGCAGCATGGGATTAGTAAGGCAGGAATTAAAAATGTAAAAAAAATATGGGGTTGGATAACCCCTTAAATGTTTACATACAAAAGATGTCAACACTTCTTTCTATTTTTTTAAAATAAACATAATTATTGTTACTACGCAGTCTTTATATTAATATTTTCAGATATTTAGTATCATGTATAACCTACTGATCAAGATTCTTGGGAATAATTAGAAAGCACTTTGCATTGTATCCAGGATATGTGGCAGTGTAGTATTAACCAGTGCTGCCCTGGGATATTTATTTAAAACACATTTCAAACTTGAATAGTTAAACTGGTGCATAATTTGCTGAGGATGAATGACAAGGAATATTCCGCTTCAAGGATTTGATGTCAAGCAGCTGAGTTGATGCTCATCTTCCACTAGCAGGTGTCCTGCCATAGCTGTACTAACGTTCAGATAAAGGACTTGTGAGGACACTTGTATCATTGGATTTAGTGCCCAATCATAAACTGAATGGCTTTTGTTTATGGCTTTATCACTGAATCATTCTATTTACTACTAATTTAATAATGACTGTTTTCTCTGACACAATGATTTTATTTTGTATTATACAAATCCAACCGCTCTGTGATCTCATATATTGTAGTATTAATTATATGAGACCCAAACAATATATGTACAGCCTTCAAATACAAGCTTGTTTGATTGTACAGTAAAATAATATAAATAGTTTGCTTTTATTATAAAAAAAAGATATCAATCAGAATATTATAAATCATGCCATCATGTCACACCATATATCAAATCTAATAAATACATAAAACATAATTAAAGCACTATGAAAGGGTCTTTTAATGTTAGCAATAAGTAGAAACACGGTTTAAAATCCTGCATCTCCGTACATAACCTAAAACGCTGACAGGAGATGCCTTCATGCATGCATAATGCATTAGAGGAAAGTGACAATTATCCTCAAGGCATGCAATAATATTAATAAGAATTTTTATTTCAATAGCACCAACATATTCCGCAGCACTTTACATTTTAAAGGAGACTTGTACAGACAATAAAGACAACAGAATAACACATAACTCAACAGATACCAGGAGGAGTGAGGGCCCTGCTCGTAAGCTTACAATCTATAAGAAAATAGGGGAGACACGAAAGGTGAATGGTAAAAAGTGCTTCTATTGTATGGTCCAGCCATCAATATAATAAATAGGGTATTCACATAACGCTGCATGAATCGGTCACCAGCCAGTATCTGTACAGTACAGATGCAGAGTGTTATTAAGTGCATGGAGGGTGTGTGAACAGATGCTACAAGGGTCCTGATTTGGAAGAAACTTTTGTAAGGGCAAAATGGTAATAGTTAGATAAGTAAGGTGAGGAGATAGGCCAGTCTAAAGAAATGCGTTTTTAGGCCAAACTTAAAACTGTGGGTATTGGGAATTAATCGAATTTCCTGGGTAGTGCATTCCAGAGAATTGGTGCAGCACGCGAGAAGTCTTGGAGACGGGAGTGGGAGGTTCAGATTATTGATGATGTTAGTCTTAGGTCATTAGCAGAACGGAGGGCACGGGTAGGGTGGTAGACTGAACTGAGGGAGGAGATGTAGGATGGTGCTGAAACATGGAGCGCTTTTTGGGTGAGAGTGATAAGGTTATGTTGGACTCTGTAGCGGATGGGCAATCAGTGCAAAGACTGGCACAGGGTAGAGGCATCGCTGTAGTGTTTGGAAAGGAATATGATCTTGGCTGCTGGATTCAGGATGGATTGGAGAGGAAAGAGGTTAGCAAGAGGGAGACCGATTAGTAAAGAGAGTTGCAATAGTCCTTACAAGAATGAATAAGAGCAACAGTAAGTTTTTGCAGAGTCAAATCTAAGAAAAGGTCAAATTTTAGAGATGTTTTTGAGATGTAGGAGACATGAGCAAGCGAGTGATCGGCTGTGGGAGGTGAATGACAAATCTGAATTTAAATATGACCCAAAGACATGGGGAATGTTTCTGGGGAGTAATGGTAGAACCACACACAGAAATGGCAATATCAGGCAGCACAAGAAGTTCAATTTTTAACAGGTTTGGTTTTAGGTAGAGGGAGGACATAATGTTAGAGACAGCGCAAAGACAATCACTGATATTTTGTAGTAATGCAGGGGTGATGTCAGGAAATGATGTGTAATTGGGTGTCATCAGCATAGAAATGGTACTGAAAACCGAATCTACTGATGGTTTGTCCAATAGGGTCAGTATATAAGGAGAAGAGGAGAGGACCTAGGACTGAACCCTGAGAAACCCCAACATTAAGAGGAAGAGGAGCCAACAAAAGATACAATGAAGGAGTAGTCAGAGAGGTAGAATAAGATCCAAGAAAGAGCAGTATTCTTGAGGCCGATAGAACGTAACATAGTGAGGAGAAGTTTGTGATCGATAGTGTTGAAATGCTGCAGAGAGATCCAGGAGAATCAACAGGGAGTAGTGTCCATTAGATTTACAGTTGAAACCAGAAGTTTACATACACTATATAAAAAGATACATATGCATGTTTTTCTCAATATCTGACATGAAATCAGAATAAACCTTTTCCGTTTTAGGTCAGTTAGGATTACCATAATTCTTAATATTGGCCAAATGCCAGAATAATGAGAGAGAGAGAATGTTTTAAGGCATTTTTATTACTTACTGGATCAAGTGAACTTAAGGGAGGGGCCTGGAGGGCGATATACAACTGCCACTCACAGGGAGAAGGGCCCTTAGAGTCTGACAGTGTAGACCTCAAAAGAAGGGAAAATAAGTGAGGGTACTGGGGGGATAACCTGAAAAGCACATTTTGGTGAAAGAAGCCAACCAACAGGTCCACCTGGTCTGTTGTCAGGTCTGGCAGTATGTGAAAAATGTAGGCCACCATACTAGAGAGCAGCAACAACAGTGGTGTCCGACTGCTGGATCCAGGTTTCAGTAAGAGACAGAAGATTAAGGGAATTTGAAAGGAAAAAGTCATGGATGTAGGAGAGTTTGTTACACACTGACCATGGGTTCCAGAGGGCACAGTTAAAGGAGACAGATGTGTTATAATGAATTTATGTCAGAGGTGAGGTTCATATTTGAAACAGCAGGTTCCCTACCTGATCAACAAAGATACTCACAATGCAGCACGTTTCTGGAAATTATGTGTACTTCAGTAGCCAAATAAAATAATGACGAAATTCAAACATCCTGTTAGCAAATTTTACTCATAATATGGCTTATTATTACCCCAATAAAGACGATACCAATGTTCCAGTCATGAGAAAGTGATTTGCATTCCACCCTGATTTAGCTTCTATGCTAGATTTCTCATGATTGAGACTGACACATCTGATCTATACAACATAGTCTTCCTTTAATTAAAAATAAATGCATTAAAGCATATATTTGTGCCTAAAACTTGCATAAGAGTAGAGGTTTACATGCAAAAATACAATATGAAGATAATACTTCAAGGAGTATAATGTTCGTATATACCACAATATATACCTGCAATTGTGCAGCCAGGCTCTGATTCATGCTGCCCACTGTTTGAGCAGCATGAATAAGGTAAGAAGTTCTCTTTAAAATGTAAGCTGCAAAGAGCTACTATTGGTACAAAAATCTAAGCGCAAAAAGTAACATGTATAAAACACATCGAGAGGTGGCCACAGACACATTCTTTACATTATTAATTGAGCCTATGACACCAGAATTAATGGACATTGGTGTATCACTTCTATTCTCCTAGAGTAGCCATGCATAGACAGGACCGTTCATAGCGTCCTCTCATGTCTCTGTTTATCTTTTCAGACCAGCCAGCCGTCCTTCTTTGCCGTAGGCATTTTTACTTGGATTCTTGTGCTCTGTGAAGATTGCTCTTTAGGAAGCATATCTGTCATCCCTCTTGTATCACTGCTCATTTTGGGTGGTCTGTTTGTTAGCCTATGTAAAAAAAACTCTGCTAATCCTCCTTTATTAGCATGAGTAGTTATAGGTCATCGCCGCCATAAATTTCCAAATAAAATCACCATTATTTGACTTTAAGGGGCAGAAAAAAGTGGTACCTTTGAAGATGTCATGCTTCATTATAAAGGAAAATCTACAAAGCAGTATCTATGCGGAAGGCATCTTTTCAAACTTGACAAATGGTGACTGTTGTCCACGATTTGATAATATAATTAATTATGCTAGCTTATGTTTTAGTTAACCTTCAGTAAGGCCTCATTCCGACATCAGTGATTTTTCTCTTATGCAAAAAACGGACCGAGTTCCATCAATGTTTGGTCCGTGTGTCAGTTTTTACCATCAGTGTTTCATCAGTTTTTCTTGCATGCTACAAAAAACTGCGGGAGGATTCTCAATTTTCTGTCAGTCAGGGAAAAACAGATAGCACTAGGAAGCAACTAGGATGGCGTCTCAGTGAGTTTTTATTTAACCCATTTATATGAAAGGGGGAGTTTTATCCCTAATTAGGATCAAAAACTGGCGTGCCTCTTTTTCTTTTTTTTATCGGACTCACGTAATAGGTATATGTTCTGTCCAAGAAAACTGAATGTTGAATGAGGCCTAAGTGCAGCACACAGTGCTCACTGCCCTGTACTATGGAATGGGGGGAACACCATGTGCCAATGTATAGTGCTTCTATACGACACCATGTTTCACACATTTATTTTTTTTTGTGTGCAATTGTACCCAATATTTTTACTGTACAATATCAAGAGGTTTATCTTCTCTTTAATGGATCTTGCAAGAAGCACTGCCGATTATGTTTGCTGGATAGAAATACATTTTAACATAATAGCATCTCCAGTGTCTCCAACTGTATCCTTGTAATTAAAGTTCTAGCAGATAATTGGATTAAATATAACGAAATTGGACAAAATGATAACCCTGTTAGTGCAAAGTGGCCTGCATGGAACATTTTAGCACAAACAAATGGATTAATGAACTTATTCAGCCTAAATGTATTATTATTTTTGGGTGCGCCAAATTGTGCTGCACCCTCTCCATTATGGCACATTTATCATTTTCAAAACTAACCAGAGACTAATTATCATTAGTACCATTATCACATTATGAATTCTTTTTTTCCCCATGTTTTGTAAACTGAAGTTGACATGTCTGCACTATAAATGGCTCTATTCATATCTGGCCTTATTGAATCTAACCTTGAAAGTTGTGCATTTTATATGACACTGTGTATTGTATACCCTATCTTTACAAATACATTTCTTGCTGACATTATTTTGCTGGAACACATATGCCTACATTAGTCTTGCAGTTCTCCCCATGCCTTGTCCATTGTGTTCATGAACGAGGGATCATGTACATACCTATCCAGGTGCTCTGTTCCCAATCATAGCAGCCTTTTAAATGGATGTTTAGGTGGCTGCCAAATTCACTAAGACCTTATTTACAAATTCAGAAACCTAAACCTACCACATGGCAATCAATTTTTTCTTTTAAACTGTAATTTGTATTAAATTTTGTATAAAGTTAACAGACATAACTTTAAAAAAATGTAAAGACTGCAGCTGATCAGCGACTACTGACTCTCTGCAGTGGTCAAGTGACATTGTTTATTGAGACCGGTCGTAGCATAGCGCAGTGCCACTTGTCCGAGAGGTTAGCTTTAGTGATGAGCGAGCTGTTACACAGCTGTGACACATGTAGGGATTGCCTGACAAACAGCCAATCCCTACATGTGTCACAGCTGTGTAACAGCCGCAACACATGCTGCCGCGGCGGCTGAAGCTGAAATGCAGAGCAAGCCAAAACTACTCGGCGAATACCTGAGCGTGCTCGTTTAAAGGGTTAAACGAGCATGCTCGCTCATCACTAGTTAGCGTACTTTATTTTTTATTTAGAACCCTGGGGCCATTGATAGGGGTTTGTTCTGTAGTAGGTTATTTTGGATATATCCATAAGGCTGAAATTGGGACCATAAAACCATTACTAATTTAGAATTTAGCTTAAAAATGTTATGGTGACTTTGCGGGACGTATCTAGTATGTTTTGTGGCAACAGTAGACTAACATACTAATCATACAATTGGTAAATTGGCTAGTATTACACTGTGTGCACAATTATTAAACAAGCCCGTATTTTGACCATATCATCATTTTTATGCAGATTTTGCAACTCCAAGCTGTGTAAACTTGAATGCTTATTGGATGAAGCAGATCAGGTGGCGTGTATTTGTGTAATAAGGGAGGGTGAGGCCTAAGGATACAACAACCTTTATCAAGGCGTGCAGCATTACTAAGCAGATTGTTTTCCTCAGGCCAAATGTGCCAAAAAAGAGATTTGCGTACCCCCCGTTCAGTGAGGGCTGCTGCGCTGAGCCCTCACTGAACCGAGCACATGTCAGCTGATTCTTACAGCTGACATGTGCCCGCAACAGCCGCGGGTGGAATCGCGATCCACCCGCGGCTGTTAACCTGTTAAATGCCGCTGTCAATCTCCGACAGCGGCATTCAACGCGTGCTTCCTGGAAGCGCGTCCTAAGCCCCGCCCACCGGCGACCCCCGTCACGTGATCGCGGGTCGCCGATGGGCGTGCATGACAACCCAGGGTCTGCAGCAGACGCCTGTGGTTGTCATGATCTGGTCGCTATGAGCGCCACCTAGTGGTCGGCGCTCATAGCACAGGACCAATTCTGCTATATGCAGGGGATCTGCTGGTCCCCTGTATGTAGCAGAGCCGATCAGACAACTGCTGCTTCTAGTCTCCTATGGAGACTATTGAAGCATGCAGTAAGTGAAAAAAAAAAGTTTTTAAAAAAAATAAAAAAAATTAAAAAAATATAAAAGTTTAAATCACCCCCCTTTTGCCCCATTCAAAATAAAATAATAAAAAATAAACCCCACATACACATATTTGGTATCGCCGCGTTCAGAATCGCCCTATCAATATAAAAAAAAAATTAATCCGATCGGTAAACGGAGTAACGAGAAAAAAATTCTAAACGCCAGAATTACTTTTTTTGGTTGCCGCAAAATTGCAATAAAATGCAATAACAGGCGATCAAAACATCGGATCTACCCCAAAATGTTATCAATAAAAACGTCAGCCCGGTGCGCAAAAAATAAGCCCTCACCCAGCCCCAGATCACGAAAAATGGAGACGCTACAGGTCTCGGAAAATGGCGCTATTTTTTTTTTTTACCAAAGTTTGGAATTTTTTTTCACTACTTAAATATAAAAGAACCTATACATGTTTGGTGTCTATGAACTCGTGATGACCTGGAGAATAATAATGGCAGGTCAGTTTTAGCATTCAGTGAACGTGGTAAAAAAAATAAATAAAAAACAACTGTGGTATTGCACTTTTTTTGCAATTTTACGCACTTGGAATTTTTTTCCCGTTTTCCCGTACATGATATGGTAAAACTAGTAATGGCGTTGAAAAGTACAACTCATCCCGCAAAAAATAAGCCCTCACATGGCCATATTGACCAAACAATAAAAACGCTATGGCTCTGGGAACAAGGGGAGCAAAAATGACAAAACCCAAGGTTGCGAAAGGGTTAACTAACTCTGAAAAGTCAAAAATTGTTACAGTTCTTACAGAGGGATGCAGCACTTTTGAAAGTAATAAGATATTGGGCTGTGATCACAAAGCCATCAAAAGTTTTCTTGCAAGTAGGAAACAGGGTGGCAAAAAATGTGTTCAGAAAAAAAGCCGCACATTAATTGTCAAAGATTTGAGAAGAATTTGAGAAGAATCAAATGTGAAGCAACCAGCAACCCTTTATCCTTCCAGAACTGCAACCTCCCTGGAGTGTCCAGAAGTACAAGGTGTTCAATGCTCAGAGAGATGGCCAAGGTAAGAGAGGCTGAAACCCCACCAATACTGAACAAGACACACGCATAACGTGAAATGTCAAGACTGAAAAATTTGTCTTCAGATATTTCTTGGCCCAAAGGTTTTATGGACAGATGAGATGAGAGTGACTCTTGACGAACCAGATGAATAGGGCCATGGCTGGATCAGTAACTGACCTCCACTTCAACTCAGACGCCAGCAAGGTGGTGGAGGGGTACTGTTATGGGCTGTAATTTTTACAAATGAGCTAGTTGGACCATTTTAGGTTTAAGATGGAGTCAAAATCAATTCCCAAATCTACTACCAATTTTCAGAAGACACTTTCTTCAAACGGTGTCATAGGAAAAAGTCTGCATCTTTTAAGACAACGATGACTTTATATAGTACAATGCTCCATCACATGCATCGAAGTCTCCACTACTTGGCTGTCAGTAAAGACCTTAAAGATGACAGAATAATGACATGGTCCCTTCCTCACCTGACCTAAACCCTATTGAGAACTTGTGAGCCCTTCTTAAACAGGAGATTTACAGTGAAGGAAAACGGTACACCTCTCGGACCAGTATCTGGGAGGCTGTGGTTGGTGCTGCCCAAAAAGTTGATCATTAACAGAAATAAGAAACTGACGGACTCCATGGATGGAAGGTTTATGATTGTTATTGAAAAGAAGGGGGGCTATATTGATCCCTGATATTTTATTTTTAAACGACAAATGTAGTTTTGTACAGTTTTAGTTATTTGATGATTATTCTCACTTTAACAGATGAAAGTAGACAATTCAGATGGGAACATTTGTTTTTAAATTTTATTGCATAG
Organism: Phyllobates terribilis; assembly: GCF_046119375.1. Taxonomy (NCBI): domain Eukaryota; kingdom Metazoa; phylum Chordata; class Amphibia; order Anura; family Dendrobatidae; genus Phyllobates; species Phyllobates terribilis. The sequence goes on along the minus strand of NW_027362761.1, from coordinate 893,997,762 downwards.
TTATTCTGCACACTAATAGATATTCTCCTTAGAAAGACAAAACCTTACTTTTACTTTCTGAAATATTGAGGTTTATTAGCCTTTTGTATTGACCAATCGTCAGTTGTTCAATAATCATCAAAAATACAAATTGCCTAATAACAGTGCACACAGTGTAGTTGAAAGTGCTATGTCATAGTCAGGAGAGGACATACCATTGGTGCAACCTGTGCAGTCACACAGAGGCCCAAGAAGGGAGGAGGGCCACTTCTGCCTCCAAAGAAGGTGAAATTGGGCATTATGATGTCATATTGGACTGTAAAGGGCCCACACACTGCTCTTGCACAGCGCCACTCTTCTGTCTGTGTCCGCTCCTAATCATAGTGATTATGTAATCTGAAATATTGTTTTAAATGTATCTATAAATCACTGCTTGTACTTTAGTCTAATGTCTCGGAATGGTTAGTTAAATAGATAATAATATAGATAGAAAATCTGATTGATTGTTTGGAATAGAAAAAGAACCCAACTTAAGTTGAATTCAGGTTTGTTTTAGAAACAACAGAAATCACCATTTACCGAAAGGGGATGCTACTAGACATCAGGCCAAACATTTGCCATTTTCTGCAAAGCTTGTGTACACACAGCTTGGCCAAGGGGGTCTTTAAGATTTAAAACTTCTTTGTCAAAATCTCCCTCCTATGATAGCCATATATAATGTCCCTTACAAGTAATATGGAAAGGAATTGCCTCGTGAGACTACCCTGAACAAGCAGGGGATGCCTACAAACTTGAGGTCAGCTGCCAGAAGATTCTGGAATGATGCTCTGAACAAGAAGGAATTATAACACGTAATACAATAAACCATGTCATGCACAACATTTTGGTAGAAAGGTAATTGCTGTGGATGTGGAAATGACCATAGATGCTGGCACATGAACATATTATTATGCCTGGAGCTATACTGTTAAGTGCTACGACATGAAAACAATGTTGTTTTAGGAGGTGAAAATAGATTTTTCTTTCTCCTATTGATTACAGAGAAGATGGTTTACTTCCTGTAGAGAGTACAAGCTTGTCTCCACTCACCAACGCTTATCTTAATGATTTGCTTCCCATTAAAAACCTATTTAATGGCCGATTGCCTCACCTTACCTTGAGGGCAGAAGGGAATAGGCCTTCAGTTGATAGACATTTTCTTATTATCAGTGTTATGGCAGAAGGCAACAATGTGTAGCAAGTGCACCAAGGTGTATGGAAAGTGAGGTGTTCTCATGTGCCGTGCATACCACAACATAACAGATGAGTCTTGTCATTATGTAACGGATATAGCTTTACATGCACTTTGACCTTTTTCAGCTTCTCTCCCGGACAATCTGGGGACACTTATCCAAGAGGCAAAGGAAATGAAGTGGCCATTTGTGCCAGAAAGGTGGCAATACAAACAGGCTGTGGGCCCAGAAGACAAAACAAACCTACAAGACCTAATCAACCCTAGGCTGCGTGATTTACTGGTACGAATTAACCTGTCTGTATCAATTATGGCAAGAGACATGTATCTGTGGTTCACTAGGTAACACATATATACATAAAAACTTTTTGGGGGTATTTATCATATGTTTTGAACCAGTATTTTGGTGCCTTTTCAGTTTTTAGACACATTTATAAAAGTTGTGCTCTATTTTTAAGGCATTTGCTCCAAGTCCGTTACTTGTATATTGAATACTTTAAAAAGGTTTGTCCTGTGTATTTTCATGGTTTTATTCATATTTATGATATGTGACTTATTTTTAAATGTCCCACAAAATCACTCCAGTGGAGGAGTGGTATCAAAAAATGTGAAAATTAGTTGCAGACAGATGTCTTAAACTTCAAGATGCGCCAAATTTATCAAACGCCGTGTGACACTTTTCGTTGCATATAACAACAATGCAGCCACCAGCAAAACTGACTTAAAAAATCCTTTTATTATAAATTGCCCCCTTTGTCTTTATATATTATCAAAATATAGTCTCAAAAGCAAGAAATAAAGTTAAATTTGGGACAAAGGTGCCAGGTTATCTAATGTTTTGGAGATCCATCAAGAAGAGAGTTAAAATTTAAATGCTCATACAAAATATGCTCATCACTGGTTATATCTGCTGAGTCTTCCTTCTTTCGTATTAAAGAATTTGGTATTTTCTTGTGATTTTGTGGCAGAAAAATTGATATCAATTGATGAGTTGGTGAAAATTTCAATTTAACAAAATGGCGTATATAATGGTAAATTTGGTATTGTTGTCTGGGCGTGCTTAACTAATTTTTCTATAAATAATTTATTAAATTTGCTGTACATATTGGTTCTGAATTACACTTTTGTGGCTTTATAGCAGAACTTATGGGACTATTTCCTAATGTGTACCGATTTCCAATAAAGCACTGTAGGCAGAGTGTCATATTGGGCAAATACAGTCTGCTTGTGCCAGGAAAATGTAACCTAGAATTAAAATCATGCATAGAAACACTGCTGTAAGTAATGAGTAACATATGTTAAAATACCTAGGGCATTTAGCTGAAATTTTTTTGATCAAAAAAGTGTAAAAGCCATCCCACCGAGCCCAGGTGTGCCCAATCAGGATGCCCAATAAGTAACTCATCATTCTATGTGCCTGCAGGCCTCAAAATAGACAGGGGCAGAGCATGACCTGAGCCTGACTGTGTTTAAAGGGGTTGTCCAGTCCAAATCGATAAGGCTGCAGTCACTCTGTGTGACTGCAGACTCATGAATCCTCCCAGAGCGCGCACTGAGCGCTGTGAGGATTTGCCGTTTTCTGACCCGGGAGCAGAGGGTATGTACGTGTTATACATTCTCCCGGCCGGTTGGAGTGGCCTCGCCCACTGGACGGCCACGTCACTAGACTGGGCGCAGCCTCGTTCAATACAAGTGTATGGAGTGAGGAAGTGCCCACTAGACGGGCCCTGGCCGGGAGTAAGTATAAGTCATGCATACCCTCCGTTCCCGGGTCAGAAACCGGCGAATCCTTGCATAGCTCAGTGAGTGCGCGGTGGGGATTCATTAGTCTGCAGTCACACAGAGCGACTCCAGACTTATCCTCTTGCAGTGGAGAACCCCTTTAACGCTTGCCTTTGACATCTGCCTATGGAAAGCTGAGTAGATAAGGTGCACAGGACAAGGGGGCGGCCACACCTCCAAGTGTACTGAGCACAAGAAACTGAAGCAATACCAAAAAACAAGGGCCAGCATTCCTGTTAGTATAAGTGTAATATGTAGGTGCACATATACAGTTGTGCTCAAAAGTTTACATACCCCGGCAGAATTTTTCCTTTCTTGGCCTTGTTTCAGAAAATATGAATGATAATATAAAAACTTTTTCTCCACTCATCGTTATTGGTTGGATGAAGCCATTTATTCTTAAACTAATGTGTTTTCTCTTTTTAAATCTTAATGACAACCAAAAACATCCAAATGACCCTGATCAAAAGTTCACATACCCTGGTGATTTTGGCCTGATAACATGCACAGAATTTGACAGAAATTGATTTGAATGGCTACTAAAGGTAACATCCTCACCTGTGACCTGTTTGCTTGTAATCAGTGTGTGCATAAAAGCTGAGTGAGTTTCTGGTATCCAGACAGACTCTTGCATATTTCATCCAGCCACTGACGTTTCTGGATTGTGAGTCATGGGGAAAGCAAAAGAATTGTCAACAGATCTATGGGAAAAGGTAGTTGAACTGTATAACACAGGAAAGGGATACAAAAAAATATCCAAGGAATTGATAATGCCAGTCAGCAGCGTTCAAACTGTGATTAACAAATGGAAAATCAGGGGCTCTGCATAAACCAAACCATGGTCAGGTAGAGCAACAATAATTCCGGCCACAACTGCCAGGAAAATTGTTCGGGATGCAAAGAAAAACCTACAAATAACATCAGCTGAAATTCATGACTCTCTGAAAACTAGCGGTGTGGCTGTTTCAAGATACTCAATAAAGAGGCACTTGAAGAAAAATGGGCTGCATGGTCGAGTCTTCAGAAGAAAGCTATTACTGCGCAAATGCCACAAAGTATCTCGCCTATAATACGCCCAACAGCACTGAGACAAGCCTCAAAACTTCTGGAACAAGATAATTTGGAGTTATGAGATCAAAATTTACTTTTTTGGCCACAACCATAAATGTTACATTTAGAGAGAGGTCAACAAGGCCTATGATGAAAGGAACACCATTCCTACCGTAAAGCACGGAGGTGGATCGCTAATGTTTTGGGGATGTGTGAGCTACAAAGGCACAGGAAACTTGGTAAAAGTTGAAAGAAAGATGAATGCAGCACGTTATCAGCAAATACTGGAGGCAAATTTGCACTCATCAGCCCGGAAGCTGCGCATGGGACGTACTTGGACGTTCCAACATGACAACGATCCAAACCACAATGCCAAGTCGACCTGTCATTGGCTACAGCAGAACAAAGTGAAGGTTCTGGAGTGGCCATCTCCATCTCCTGACCTCAATATCATTAAGCCACTCTGGGGATATCTCAAGCGCGCAGTTCATGCTAGACAGCCCAGGAATTTACAGGAACTGGAGGCTTTTTGCCAAGAAGAATGGGCAGCTTTACCATTTGAGAAATTAAAGAACCTCATCCACAACTGCCACAAAAGACTTCAAGCTGTCATTGATGTTAGAGGGGGCAATACACGGTATTAATAACTGGGGTATGTGAACTTTTGATCAGGGACATTTGGATGTTTTTGGTTGTCATTAAGATTTAAAAAGAGAAAATACAGTAGTTTGACAATAAATGTCTTCACCCAACCAATAACCATGAGTGGAGAAAAAGTTTTTTTGTTATCATTCATATTCTCTGAAATAAAGCCAAGAAAGGAAAAATTCTTCCGGGGTATGTAAACTTTTGAGCATAACTGTACACTGTGGCCATTAACAGACCGTAAAAGAAGACACAAGGCAGCTAGCATATAATGCCAGCTCCCGAGTACAACCGCTACAATGGTGCATATACGTATCGTTGACATATGTTATAAGCAACTATACGAGAAAAAGGTGGAAGTGTTCCTGTATTCCAGGGTAAACCCGGTCTGAGAAGTGGGGTAAGAGGGCATTGTTGGAACTAATGTGAACAGGGGGGCAGGCTTCTTTGAGACTACAAAAGTAATTGAGCCCCTATGACTACTGGGGGAAAGGAACCCTACTGTGAACACTGGTGGAAGTGGGGTGCTGTTGTAACTACTTGATGTCTGGGGTTCTTCTCTCAGTATTTGAGTATCTGGAAGTGACATGTACACTTTTTTCTCAGTATGACAGTTTAACTTTTAATTTTCAATAATATGGAACATCTTATGAAGCGCTAAGCATTCTCTGTATCTGTAGGCTACTCACAGGTAACTTCCAGTACTAGTCATACAGAAGAATGAATACATTTTGTGGCATTATATTAAGCCTAATGGATGATATTTGAGATAATTTAGTTAATATAATACTTGAAATTCATTCATATATTTATATCTACGTGGATAATTCTTATCTTTAGTGTCTGGGTATGCTCTTCGATCCAATGGTTGAGCACAACGTGATCACTTTTATCTTTTGTGTATGGGTGTGCACGGCGGCGTGCTTTAAGAAGGAAGCCAGCCCCTTACATTTGGCTGATTATGTTGCAACATTAGACTAATTCTGTATTGTCATTTGATTTCAGCTTTTTTTGTGACCTCAGACAGAAATTTATGGCTGATTTTGACCTTTTCTTTGACCCCTGCAAAGCTTCTTAACTTAAAAGAGTACAGTCCTGATTCTCTGAGAATGAGCACCTGCAGGAAGCGCCCCAAGAAACCTGGATAGATGAGAGATTAATGTGGCTAGAATAGCAAAGCAGTGTTTTCCGCATTATGCCCTCTCCACAGGTAGATGGGCCTTTTCTGAGATGATACCAATTATTTATTGCCGAAACATCTGTTGATAACTGCAGCTGCCCCTGTTAAACAAAGCACATCACAGGGTCACAGACTATGAGGACCTGAAATCCTTGCCTCATGCTATTCGGACTATTCACCAGCTCTCTGCCTGTGTTCTGCACCCTTCCCCCTCGGACACAAGACCATGGGAAGAGTAAACGTTTCATACATTATCAACAATGTGCTGCCTTCTCCTTCTCATACACTTTGAAGTATCATTTCATCTTCTGAAGCAATTTATGGCTCAGTTATTAAAGCATGAAGGGCCAAAAAAAGACAAGCGGCTTCACTGCCATTCATTACACCAAGGAAGTGTTGCAACTTTGACCCATAGATAATAAAGTGTCAATTTTGAGTCTATTTAATTATTCTTAGTCATGGCGAGTTTTATTATACATAGCTATATAATAAGCCTATGTACACTAGGACAGCTTTAAAAGGGTGCACAGATGTATCATTGTAGTCCAGATAATGCTACGGATTAAAACATTTATTACAATTACAATAAAAAGGTGCACAATGCTATGGAATACTTTAATGATCCAAATTATGTCCAATCATTATCATTAGTAATAATAATAAAACTACACTGATAATACGGGTCTGGGTCTGTGCAGTCAAATATATTTTGTCCATACTCTACATTGATTTAACTTAGTCATGTGACAGGCTGAAAGTGGATCTGTCATTATATTTAACAATATGAACTATATGTGACCCGCCTCCTGGGCCGTGGGGTACTCGGTGCCGGGCCGGTCGTTGCTAGGGGAGATGTCACAGTGGCGGTGACCCGGTCCGTGACCCAGGGCGGTCAGTAAAAAAGGGGATATTTACAGGGGAATTAAAGTTCTTATATACAGTTCGTGATGTCACCTGTGGTATGCGGCTATAGGGAGCCGCTGCTGCGGAGCAGGTCCTCTGGAGCTGGTGTTAATGCAGCAGAGTTGGTTTCGCTCTCCACAGGTAGAGCTTAGCTCCAGGGCAGTGTAGATGTTGCTGTTATGGAAGTAGCACTCGTGGTGCAGTGTAGTGCAGGGGGTGATGGCGCAGCAGTAATAATTGACAGAGACAGTGGGGTGCAGTCTTCCGGATTTACTCACAGTTCTTTCTTTGCTCCTGGTTACAACTGCAGATCATAACTTCCCACGTCGTGCTGCATTCACCGGACAGGGGCTCAGCCAATCCTCAGGTACCTCCGGAGTACATAACTTGACCCCCTTTTGTGTGTTCCTTCTGGCCGTCTCCCTGCACCTCACACCTAGTGTCCCAATCCTGTGACCGTGGACCTTGCCGGGCGACGTCTTCTCTGTCCCCTGAGTCCTCTATGGCCACCTTCTTGGTGAGATAGATGTGGCTTGTGGCTGCAGCACCTGAAATGCTGCAGCCTCTGGTTACCTAGTTGAATATTGTAATTCTTACTAGTTAGGGCCCGTACCCCTGGGATCCTTTCTTCACACCTGGAGCCTTTCTCCTGCTCCTCTCTCTCTTCAGTCTTGGGCCTCTCTGGCTAGGCCCTCCTCCTGAGCAGAGCACCTACAGAGCTCCTGCTCCTCTCACTGTCCTCCTCTGACTGAACTCTCACACCAAAGATGGCTTCCCTCTTTATACTATTCCTAACAAGTGCTCCCCTGATTTACTTCCTCCACCCACACCCACTACATGGTTTCCCACACTTTGGTTCCCCCTACTCCAGCCAGGGACAGGGCTCAGCAGGAAAGCGACACATCTTGCCCCTCCTGCTGGTCTGGAGTAGTGTAGTGTTGGATGCAGGTGTTAGGGTCCCGGGCAGTACTCCTTCCTTACCTGAGAGTGAGATACCACACCTCTGGGTGAGATGCAGTACCTCTGTGGCGACTGAACCTGCAGGGGCGCCACATATGCACTATTAAATAGATCTCCTATGCCTAATTAGACTGGTGTACTTATTTTGGAAATTTGTGCTAGAATAACTGTATGATCCTGATAGTCCAATGTCTAGATTTACATTTTACTCTCAGGCTGAAAAACTTTCAAGGAAGATTATGGAATCATTCTGACATGATGATTCAAGGTGGTACACCAGCCTCATCAGGTCTAAGAGATCGGTTTAATAATGTATACAGTCTATATTGTGAAATCTAGTGACAAAACCACTTTAAAGGGAGTATCCAGAACTAAATCTTTTTTTTTTTCACTACGGGCCTAAGAACTAACTACCTGCTTGTTGTACCTAGCGCCGATCTCTGCCAGAACAGAGTGGTCACCGCCCGCTTCTGCCAGCGATTCAGAAGCTTCCGCTGACGTCATGTGGAAATGGCAGTGGCTGCTCTTCCTCTCTGCTCTGTTGCCCGAGGGAAGCCGGCTGTCAGTCAGCATGATATCAGCAGTGAGGCCCCTTCCATGGAGCAAACCGGAAGAAGAAGAGCTGCACTGTTGATGTGGAGCAGCTGAATCGCTGGCAGGAGTGGTCAGTGACCGCTGTGAGCAAGTGCCAGGCAGAACAGGCAGGTAGTTCACACTGATAGCAACTACCTGTTAGGATAGGTCATCAATATCAGATCGGTGGGCGTCTGACACCTGGCACCCCTGCTGATCAGCTGTTCCCGATGCAGGCTGTGGCCAAATGTGATTAGGATGTGCTGAGTTCCATCAACTGTATAGGGTACTGCACATCCGCCCCTATATAATTGAAGAGGGGTGTATTTGCACAATCCCGCTGTTTCCACTATACAGTTAATGTAGTTGTGCTGTTCTGCTGTGTAACTAAGTACAGCCGCCGGAACTAATAACAGCTGTTCGTCGAGAAGTTGCACACCAACCGATCTGATATTGATGACCTATTCTAAGGCTAGGGCATCAATGTAAAGAAACAGGACAAAACCGTTAATGCAAGTCTCTTTTCTTTTTTGTCTTGCAGTATTAGTTGCCATTTTAGTTTTAGTGATAAACCCTATTTAGTCATCTTCAAATATATCATATTTTAATATTGGTGGCAATCCATAAGCTTGGACCACTCCTGCTTCCCAGATTGAAGGGGCTCACATAAATGTTTTGCTTTTAAACCCTTGTAGCACTGGTTGGACAGTTCTACAACTCAAAATCTCTGAAGTTTTTCTCACGATGTATTGTCACTATTTTCATTGATCTGCATTTAGTTTTCTAAGGCCGATCCCATTCATTAGATCACTAGAGGTCGAATGCTCGTTTGATTGGTGGCTATAATAAATCTCAACACATAAACTGAATTTGCTTGTGTTTTTAATGGGTTGGCAAGTCCCGCCAAACTTGCCGGATTTGTCTGACCTTAATTTAATGTGTATGGCATTTAACTTGTACGTGAGTGACAAGTTTAGTTTTCACCAATCAAACAGGTTGCCAATGTTTTTTTCCATCCCCTTCACCACCTTGGGTTTTTCTATTTTTGCTCTCCTTCTTCCCAGAGCCATAACTTTTTTTTTATTTTTCCATAAATATGGCCATGTGAAGGCTTGTTTTTTGCGGGATGAGTTGTACTTTGAAGCAACACCATTGATTTTACCATATCGTGTACTGGAAAACGGAAAAAAAATTCAGTGCAATTCCACAATTGTTTCTTTTTTTTTTACCATATTCACTAAATGCTAAAACTGACCTGCCATTATGATTCTCCAGGTCATTACGAGTTTGTAGATATCAAACATGTATAGATTCTTTTTTATATATGTGATAAAAATAAAATCCAACGTTTGTCAAAAAAAGGTGCCATTTTCCGAAACCCATAGTGTCTCCATTTTTCGGGATCTGGAGCCAAATGAGGGCCTATTTTTTACGCACCGAGCTGGCATTTTTATTGATACCATTTTGGGATAGATACGATGTTTTGATTATTGCATTTTATTGCAATGTTGTGACAACCAAAAAAACATAATTCTGACGTTTTGATTTTTTCTCTCATTACGCTGTTTACCGATCGGATGAATTCTTTTTATATATTGATAGATCGGGCGATTCTGAACACGGCGATACCAAATATGTGTATTTTTTTTTTTTTTATTGTTTTATTTTGAATGGGGCAAAAGGGGGGTGATTTGAACGTTTATATTTTTTAGATTTTTAAAAACTTTTATTTATTTGTTTTACTTTTTACATGCTTCAATAGTCTCCGTGGGAGACTTGAATCTGCGATCATTCATTTGTTTGTGTTACACATAGCAGGGCTTCAGTAACAAAAATGTTCATCTCCTATGGTCATCTCCTATGCTCACCTCCTGTGGTCGGCATTCATAGCAGTTCAGTAATGACAACCACAGGGGTCTCCTGCAGACCCCAAGTTGTCATGCCAACTCATCGGCAACCCGCGATCATGTGATGGGCGTGCCAATGGGCGGAGCTAATGACGCTCTTCCGGCACGATAATGTCAAATGCTGCTGTCAGAGATTGCGATCCACTCGTGGCTTTTAGGGGCACATGTCAGCTGATGAAATCAGCTGTCATGTGCCTGAAAAGGTGCGGGCTCTTCTCCGGAGCCCACACCAAAAAGGGGGAGGAGACCTATGACGTATATATAAGTCATTGGTCGTAAAGCGGGGATCTGTCACCAGGTTCTATTCTATCTGAAAGCAGCATAATGTAGGGGCAGGGACCCTGATCACAGTGATATGTAACTTACTGCGTTGCTTGCTGTCATTTTGATAAAATCACTGTTTTCTCTGCTGCAGATCTAGCATCTCCCTGAATACTGAGCTCTGTATAACCCCGCCCACACCACTGATTGGCTGCCCATATACAGTGTAGACAGAAAGCTGCCAATCATTGTGGGGGGCGGGGTTATACAGAGCTCATGAATATGGAGGACTACCAGGTAGCAGGGTTACTAGTCCTCTAGTGATGATCTTCTGCTGATTAAAAAAAAAGTGATTTTATTAAAACTACACTAAGCAGACTAGTAAATGATACATTCCCAGAATCAGTGTCTCTGCCCCTACATTGTGCAACTCTCAGATTAGGTGGCAAAAACCTGTTGACAGATTCCCTTTAAAAAATTATAGCACTGATCTGATTGGCTGCTATGAAAAAATGTATTTGGCTGGGGTCCCATGTACAGTAGCAGTTGATATGCTCCTCGTGCAAATTAGTTTTGGCTGCAATTCAGCCACTGCATAAATGTTGTAGCATCTTTCCACTGTATCGTTACGTGGCGGTTAACAATATGCAAGCCATTTGTAATCCATTTCTAGCGATACAGCAGAACGCTGCTGCGACTTTTCTGAAGCAAAAGTAGCCTCTTGGCCGCGCACTACAAGTGGCACCTCAGCCTTTGAGCTGTTGAATTACAGATCATTATCATAATATAATTCATATGAACAGATGCTAAATAATAAATGAAGATTACTAGGCTGGAGTTTACATTTAGCCACTCATATGCAGCTCTCATATGGAGACTTTATCAGATTTTGAATTATCCAGGCAACACAATGGGAAGCTTTTCTAGAGCTCTCTGACATGTTCTACTTAGTTTTTGATGCAGAAAAATCTGCTGCAAATACTCCCAAGTGTTGGCAGGAAAACCATTACGTAGAATACACTAGTTTTTACATGCGTTTTTGATGCAGTTTTGTTTGCCTTTTGTTCTTATTTATTTGAATGGGTGAAAAGTCCTGCAAAAACACTGAAAGAATAGACATGCTGCAGATTTGAAAAATCGCTTTTGGTGGTTCAAGTCCACAAGGAGAAAAAGTAAAGTGCAGCTTTAACAAGCCTTAAGCATCTCAGTAAAAGGAACTCCACAAATGTTTTGCATATTTAGATTTATAATAATGGTGAAAAGCCATCTGATATGAAGACCCTGTATATAAAAGATCATTTTGGTGTTAATTTTATGACATTGTTTATATAAATCTAAATCAGCCTTAATAGTAGATTAATACACCTAGAATCTAATTGAGATGAATGTTCCCTAAATGTTTTTAAACAAAGTAATCTAAAGCCCCTTTAGTCTTGTACATGCTTATTCTCCAATTTATTCACTTGAATTTAAAGCACAATTTATGTGGTTGATGCTTTTTGTATTCTATCGGTATTCAGTGGATTTTCTTTCCCTAATTTTAATTTAGAATATCTAAAGTGCCATAAATTAATAATATTATGGAATAACGTGTAACATTTCTGCATGGCTCCAAATTATATATAATTTTGTTCTTTTGAACGTTCTTAAGAATAAAGGGGGCACATTTTTAATGGAGATATCGTCCCTTTGTGGTCCTTTTGTGGTTGAACTCTGTGAGGAACATTGTTAGTTGAGATGTTTGCCCTTGTTATCACCAGCTGGTACCTCCCCCTGTGAAATCAGAAACTTTTTCCCCCATTTGTGTTATGTCAACGGAAAATGTAGAGCAGAAATGCACAATGGACTGATCAGTTGTGTCCGAACACTGTTGATATAATTGAGTTTGATCACGTGCAGATCTGGGACAGGGTGAAATGAGATTTAGCTCCTCTCGGGATTGTTTGCCTCACACTCACATAACAGTAGTGGGAAGTGGCATATGCTGAAGAATCAGTCTCCGAGAGTCATTAATATAGGGTTTGTAAAGATGTCTTTTTATTCCGTTCCTTATTTGTTTGTTTTTTTCTCTTTCTTAAATTATTTTGGGGCTTTGCAATTATGTAAATATATCAGAAAAAGAAGAAGTTTGTTTTCATGCTATTTTTATATTTTACAATACTCCAAATGTGTTAACAGAAACAAAGCTGCAGTTAGTGAAATCAACTGGGGATCAAAGACTATTCAGTTCTGAAGGATAAATACATATAGTTTCCTAATCGACTGAGAAAATTAAAACATCACCACTAATTACTAACTAGTTTGATGTTTTTCCCAGGAAACTTAACACTAGGTTATCCAAGTAGAGTATATGGCCACCAGAGCTGCATCCCTTTACTAGTAGTAACATGGCTCAGTAAGTGCATTCCCATAGCTGGATGTGTTATTCTCATAAGCTTTTTGTCATTCTGTGTTTTGTTTCTATATTTGATAATATGCACTTTTGTTACCTTCCTGATGGTGGCAGCACTGAATTTCATTTGGCGTCAGCACTTTTCTTTGTAGATAAAACTATACATTCCAAATAAGACATTAAAAATATGAGAAATTATACAGTGCAGATGAAGAAAAATGCCTAGAATAGTGTCACATAATGAATATTCCCCTGTAGATGTTGCTCTGATCATCCATGTGCTAAGTGCTGTACGGTAGCAGTATTCACCACAGAGCCACCAAGCTGTCTAGAAATTATTAATTATATGTCTACAAACATGTAAGCAGAGGTTCTGCTTATTTAATAGATATTCCAACCTTATATACAGTTATATGAAAAAGTTTGGGCACCCCTATTAATCTTAAGCTTAATGTTTTTTAAAAATTGGTGTTTTTGCAACAGCTATTTCAGTTTGATATATGTAATAACTGTTGGACACAGTAATGTTTCTGCCTTGAAATGAGGTTTATTGTACTAACACAAAATGTGCAATCTGCATTCAAACAAAATTTGACAGGTGCATAAGTATGGGCACCCCACCAGAAAAGTGACATTAATATTTAGTAGATCCTCCTTTTGCAAAAATAACAGCCTCTAGTCGCTTCCTGTAGCTTTTAATGATTTCCTGGATCCTGGATGAAGGCATTTTTGACCATTCCTCTTTACAAAACAATTCCAGTTCAGTTAAGTTTGATGGTCGCCGAGCATGGACAGCCCTCTTCAAATGATCCCACAGATGTTCAATGATATTCAGGTCTGGGGACTGGGATGGCCATTCCAGAACATTGTAATTGTTCCTCTGCATGAATGCCTGAGTAGATTTGGAGCGGTGTTTTGGATCATTGTCTTGCTGAAAGATCCATCCCCTGCGTAACTTCAACTTTATCACTGATTCTTGAACATTATTGTCAAGAATCTGCTGATACTGAGTGGAATCCATGCGTCCCTCAACTTTAACAAGATTCCCGATGCCGGCATTGGCCACACAGCCCCAAAGCATGATGGAACCTCCACCAAATTTTACTGTGGGTAGCAAGTGTTTTTCTTGGAATGCTGTGTTTTTTTGCCGCCATGCATAACACCTTTTTGTATGACCAAACAACTCAATCTTGGTTTCATCAGTCCACAGGACCTTCTTCCAAAAAGAAATTGGCTTCTCCAAATGTGCTTTTGCATACCTCAGCCGACTCTGTTTGTGGCGTGCTTGCAGAAACGGCTTCTTTCGCATCACTCTCCCATACAGCTTCTCCTTGTGCAAAGTGCGTTGTATAGTTGACCGATGCACAGTGACACCATCTGCAGCAAGTTGATGCTGCAGCTCTCTGGAGGTGGTCTGAGGATTGTCCTCACCATTCTTCTTCTCTGCCTTTCTGTTGGTTTTCTTGGCCTGCCACTTCTGGCCTTAACAAGAACTGTCCCTGTGTTCTTCCATTTCCTTACTATGTTCCTCACAGTGGAAACTGACAGGTTAAATTTCTGAGACCGCTTTTTGTATCCTTCCCCTGAACAACTATGTTGAATAATCTTTGTTTTCAGATCATTTGACAGTTGTTTTGAGGAGCCCATGATGCCACTCTTCAGAGGAGATTCAAACAGGAGAACAACTTGCAAGTGGCCACTTTAAGTAGCTTTTCTCATGATTGCATACACCTGGCTATGAAGTTCAAAGCTCAATGAGGTTACAAAAGCAAAAAAACTGCTTTAGTAAGTCAGTAAAAAGTAGGTAGGAGTATTTAAAACAAGAAAATGATAAGGGTGCCCATACTTATGCACCTGTCAAATTTTGTTTGAATGCAGATTGCACATTTTCTGTTAGTACAATAAACCTCATTTCAAGGCAGAAACATTACTGTGTCCAACAGTTATTACATATATCAAACTGAAATAGCTGTTGCAAAAACACCAATTTTTATAAAACATTAAGCTTAAGATTAATAGGGGTGCCCAAACTTTTTCATATAACTGTAAATGGGAAACTCAAAAAAATCATTAATCTCCAGGAAACTCCTAATTCCCTTTTTAATCCACATATGCTTATATGGACAGGAAAAAGCATTCTATAGTCCTTGTCCAGCACTATATACTCTCCAAAGGTCTAACGTGTATAAAAGGTCCACGGGGGATGAGGATGCGGCATGTCCGATTTCAGACTGCCAATCCTTTTGTTCTCTGGCAAGATAAAATAGTACATTTTTCTAGGCAAACCCTATCAATGTGTCTACATATGCCCATTTGCTTGAATGAGCAGCTAGTTACACTACAGTTATTGGATTTCCCCAAACAATAACATCTGATCATCTGGGTTTATGGAAGTCAAACCTGCAGCGATTAGATGATGATTGAGGCTTCTTTTTTAAGTCCCTATTTATGTCACCTTCCAAGTATGTACTCCGTCCCGTATAGTATTCCCGTGCACCATTGATGAGTATGTGCAACTCAGCAGGACCTCCCACCAGGTCCAAAAACAGCAGCAAATCCAAAGATACCCGAGGCACCATAGAGATCCTTGTAAAAACCCAATCTTTATTCCAAAATATTTAAAACATCACAGCAGTGAGGAGACAAAAATAGAGCAACGTTTCCGCCGAATGACCTTTCTCAAGCCTAAAATACAGTCAACTGTCTTTTCACATTTCTTGCTCATATCTATACAAGTACTTCAGGTAATAATGTTTTAAATATTTTGGAATAAAGATTGGATTTTTATAAGGATCTCTATGGTGCCTCGGATATCTTTGGATTTGCTACCTTCCAGGTATGTGTTGGGAGAATGTCACGACATATGCACTGTAAGGCAGTGGACACCAACCTTTCTTACCTTGAGAACAACATTCAGATCTGATAGAGGGTCGTGAGCCACATTCAGTGGGAACTTGCCCACTTACACTATAGTGATACCAATAGCCCCACAGTCCCAATATAATGCAGTCAAAGCTTCGCTTCAAGGAAGCACATCGAAACCTTGTGCCCCCCTGAAAGTTGAATGCTGAAAGTATTTGTATAGCGGGATTTGATAGCAGCTTTTGAAGGCATTGCCAAATTAAATTGACTTTATGGTATTCTGTGCACTTGTGAGGAGGGGGTGGTGGGTCATATGATACATTTTAGTATAGGTGAGTGGATCACTTTTCCAACCCCGATCCACAGTACAGGTCAATGCTCTCTGGTCGTGGACAGGAGCTGCGTGAATTTCCTGAGGACTGTGTTCCCCTGTGCAGTGTTTGATGCGCCAGCCTTGTGCAATGCACAGGTGACATCTTGCCAATCCACCTAATCCTAAACAGAGCCTTGGATCCCAGAGGGTAAAGAAATTAGTGCAGCTCCTGTTCATGGCCTGACAGCGGTGACCTGGACTGTGGACCGGGGTTGCAAGAAGCGATCCGCTCATCTCTGCTTTCTAGACTTGGGAGGACATGACCACAACAGTCAGCTGTTCTACTCTTACTTTGTGTTTTTTGGAAGCATCCTGTTGTGAATTTTCTAAGCTTGTGTCCTGGAGGCTATTGTCCCTCCTTCATGAGCGCTTCACATTCCTCTAAGTGTGTGGCTGAAGTACTTCTATGGCCCCTAAAACAATGTTTGTAAATCAAGGTTGTCATGTATGTGCTTTGAAAGATGTACTGTTTGTGCTATTTTTTACCAATGGGAATGTACCATAAAAGTGATGACCATAATATAAAAAAAATCTGAAGATAAAAATTATCCTTGGAAATTCTATGCTAAATATAGCTTTTAAGTTGAAGACACAGTTACATAAAATCTGAATAGGAAGTTTCCACATTTCTTGCTCAAGTACTTAAGGTAATAAATAATATAATCACCAATATATGGCAAAGCATATGCACATCTCTTTTCCTCAATAGGGCACAATGCCAGTTACTGGCCAAGGTCCTGTATAGTGAAAATGCCACTGATTTATAGAAATAAATATTTTGTTTTATTCTATTGTAGACTTTCAAATTGGATTCTTGTTAACATCAAAACATATTGTGACTGTAAGTTCCAGTTCTTAACTATAGTAACATATTAAAACAAAACCTAAGATAAAAACAAAATGGGCAAATACCCTGCAGTAAGAAAATTTATATAGTGCATGTAAATAACATAGGGTACTTTTTTTTTTTAATCAAATGTTTTTTATTGATATTTATAAAGATTTACACAAAGGAAAAAATAAAAAAAAGGAAAAAACAACAACAGCCAGACAAACATTGGAGAAACACAGTTCTCCACCCCCCCAACCTTAATAAGCATTAAACATGAGATATTTATACATCTTGGCTCTGCAAAACCAGCATAATTAGATGAACAAATATTTGAACATAGTAACAATAGTCAATCCAATTACATATAACTTGTGGAAATACTAATAACATTTTTATTAATTTTCAAAGAAGTTTAATTTGAGGCATCATATAAATGTAACTCAAAGCAAGTCGAGGCAAAATCTCTTTAGTTCCCTAGATGTCAAACCAGAGCCATCAATCCATAGACCCCATCTCTTTTTAGTTATATGCCTTTTTCAAAATTTACTAGCCAGTTAACTTTATCAATAAATTCTGATATCATAGGCTCCTGATCTGTTATCCATTTTTAGCCTATCAATTTTCTTGCCATATATAACATACGCACCGCCGCAGTTTTGCCGTACTCATCAATAGTCAGATCTTCAAACTATCCCAATATACATACTAATGGTGAAAGCTCTACGTCAATGGAATAAACCCTGTTAATCATTGCTACAACACTCTTCCAAAAGGAGACCAAGTTAGGACAGTTCCACATCATATGAAGCATATCTGCTATGTTAGTTTTGCATCTAGGACAGTGGGGACTTGAACGAAATCCTATGTTAAATAAGAATTGAGGTGTCCTGTATACCTAGTGTATCACATATATATGGGACAGTCTATGAGATTCACTTAAAGACAGCTGTGGAACTCTTTCCGGTATATCTGACCAGTGATTTTACTCTATGGGTCCCATTACACTCTCCCATTTCTCTTTTGATCGCATCGGCTGGCTTGTCAGCAATTGTGGCATCCAGATCATTTTGACCTGGTTAGCACGGCCCACAACCAACAATGGTAACTTAGACCAGGCGCCTAGTTTACCTCTAAATTTAATTAAGACTTATGCTATGAATCCCCTAACAATTTCTGGTATAAGCAATTACCTTCATAACACAGATCCATCACAGTCTGGCCCCCTACATTCTACAGAAACTGCACTCATCAAAGTGACCAATGACATTCTGACAGCAAAACGTAATGGTGACTACTCTCTGCTCATTCTTTTTGACCACTCTGCAGCTTTCAACACTGTTGACCACCATCTACTGCTACTGTTGACTACCATCTACTCTCTATGCTCCTCTCAATCGGTATAAAAGACACTGCTCTCCTGGTTCTCCTATCTTTCTGACCCCTCTTTCAGTGTATCGTTCGCTGGCTCCACTTCTTCTCCTCTTCCTCTCGCTATTGGGGTCCCTCAGGGTTCAGTCCTTGGCCCTCTTCTCTCTCAACATTGCCCCAATGGGACAGACCATCAGCAAATTTGGCTTTCAGTACCATCTTTATGCTGATGACACACAACTATACACTTCATCGCCTGACCTCACCCCCGCTGTACTACAGAACACCAGTGACTGTCTGTCCACAGTTTTCAACATTATGTCCGCTCTCTATCTGATACTCAACCTTTCCAAAACTGAATTTCTTCTGCTCCCACTGTCTACTTACCTCCCTAAATCTGACATCTCCCTCTCCCTGTGTGGCACCACAATAACGCCGAACCAGCAGGCTCGCTGTCTGGGTGTTGTGTTTGACACAAATCTTTCCTTCACCTCCCATACACAATCTCTTGCCCGCTCTTGTCGCTTGCACCTGAAGAACATCTCTAGGATCCGCCCTTTTCTTACCATGGAAACTGCAAAAACCCTCACTGTCGCCCTCATCCACTCCCGCTTGGACTACTGTAATTCTCTATTAATTGACCTCACTCGACTTTCCCCACTCCAGTCTATCCTTAATTCAGCAGCTATGGTCATCTATCTGGCTAATCATTACTTGGACGCTTCCGCTCTGTGCCAGTCATTGCATTGGCTCCCCATTCATTGTAGGATCCAATGTAAACTGCTTGTTCTCACCCACAAAGCTCTCACCAGTGCAGCACCCCCCTACATCTCCTCCCTCATCTCTGTTTATCGGCCTACCCGTTCTCTACGTTCCTAAAACGATTTTCGACTAACCTGTACCTCCCACTCCCGGCTCCAAAACTTCTCCCGAGCTACACCTATTCTTTGGAATGCTCTTCCCCAAGAAATTAGGACTAATCACAACTTACACAGTTTTAGGCGCTCCCTAAAAACACATCTATTTAGGTCGGCCTATCACGTTCCCTAATCGAAGTCCTTTCGTATATAGCATATTCACTATTTTTCCAAACATAATTCTCCACCATACCCAAAAGCACTACAAATACTGGCTGGTAACTAGCTCATGCAGCTTTTATATATCCCCCATTCCAGCAAGATGGCTGGACCAACATTGTAAATAAGGACCTGTTCTTTGTGTCACCCCCACCTCATTGTACATTGTAAGCTCTTACGAGCAGGGTCGTCATTATTTTTGCTTTAATTATTGTATTATCTTTAACTGGTACTTATGACTGTTGTATATGTACCTCTATATTGTAAAGCACTGCAGAATATGTTGGCGCTATATAAATAAAGATTATTATAATTATAAGTCACCTGCTTAGTGAAAGTAAGTCCACCTGTGTGCAATCTAAGTGTCACATGGTCTGTTAGTATACACACTCCTTTTCTGAAAGGCCACAGAGGCTGCAACACCTTTAAGCAAGAGGCTCCACTAACCATACAACACCATGAAGACCAAGGAGATCTCCAAACAAGTCAGGGACAAAGCTGTGGAGAAGTACAAGTCAGGGTTGGGTTATAAAAACATATATCCCAATCTATGAGGATCCCCTGCAGCACCATCAAATCCATTATCATCAAATGGAAAGAACATGGTACCACAACAAACCTGTCAAAAGAGGACCGCCTACCAAAAGTCTCAGCCCAGGCAAGGAGGGTATTAATCAGAGAGGCAGCACAGAGACCAAAGGTAACCCTGAAGTAGCTGCGGAATTCCCAAGCAGAGATTGGAGTATTTGTCCATACGACCACAATAATCCGTACACTCCATACAGTTGGCCTTCATGGAACAGTGGGCAGAAAAAAGCCTTTACGTACATACAAAAATTGTAAGGAGCATTTTGATTTTGCCAAAACTCATGTGGGAGACTCCCCAAATATATGGAGGAAGGTGCTGTGGTCAGATGAGACCAAAATTGAACTTTTTGGCCACCAAGGTAAACGCGATATCTGGCACCAAACTAACACAGCTCATCACCTCAAAGAACACCATCCCTGCAGTGAAACATGGTGGTGGCAGCATCATGCTGTGGGAATGTTTTTCAGAAGCAAGGACAGGCAAAATAGTCCAAGTCGAGAGGAAGATGGATGGTGTGAAGTACAGGGATACAGGCAAAACCTGTTTCTGTCTACGAGTGATTTGAGACTGGGATGGAGGTTCACCTTCCAAAAAGACAATGACCCAAAGCATACTGCTAAAGCAACACTCGAGTGGTTTAAGAGGAAACGTAAATATTTTGGAGTAGCCTAGTCAAAACCTAGACCCTAATCTAATTGAGAATCTGTGGCCAGACTTGAAGATTGCAGATCACCAGAGGAAAACATCTAACTTGGAGGAGCTGGAGCAGTTTTGCCTTGAGGAATGGGCAAAAATCTCAGTGGCAAGATGTTGAATGCTCATAGAGACTTATCCAAAGTGACTTGCAGCTGTAATTGCTACAAAAGGAGGCTCTACAAAGCACTGGCTTTAAGGGGTGTTTAGTTATGCACACTGAGGATTTCAGTTATTTTGTCCTATTTGCTGTTTGCATCAGAATAAAAAGAAAACCAAATGTTCACAGCTATAGGTAGGTTCTTTACATGAACTGATGCAAACTCTCCAAAAAAAGTGAAATTCCAGGTTGTGAGATAACAAAACACGAAAAATGCCAAGGAGGGTGAATACTTTCGCAAGCCACTGTAAACACATAACATTCAAATTCCACTATCTAATATATTTTCAATTTGGGGGATTTATTTGGTTACTACTGGTAGGCATGGAAAATGAGGAGTAAGTTAAACACAAATGAAATAGAAACCAAGTAAGCCATGTGGTTGCAGGTTAGGAGTGGCATATCCATTGCAGGACTTTTTGTTCGACCATCTTTATTTGTTTCCTACTAAACTATGTAAATGTAAAACTGCTTTTGTTAGCATTCCTCCACTGCTGCATGTAATTTGCTTTGGTAAGTGACTAAGTTCAGTTCACTCTCATGATCTCTGATGGACTACATTGATCTTTTAGAACTAAGAAAACATTGTTGCTCTAAATGTGGCAGTTTCACCCAAACACAAGCAGTAAAGAGCAGAGAGTGCAGGGCACCCAAGCAAAAGACATGAAAACACATACAAGCTCTCTATTCTGTGCAAATGGTCTGGCATCTTCAGCTGCTCTATAGAACCTTAAAGGAGGCTGCACCATTACTAGCTCAGAGCAAACATGTCCAATGGACATGCCACAAATAATGCTGCTTTAAATCCTTCGACACCTGGTACAGAATCCTAAACATGTGCCTATTGTGATGTTGGCTCAATGGCATCTTGGCATTTCCCACCATGGGATTTATATGGCAGAACAAGTTTACACTGATACACCATGTACTACAGCCCTGTCAGTGTTCTTACATCCAGCAGCATTGGCAATTGCATAATACTTAGACTAAGTGCCCACGATGCAGAAATGCTCCAGATTTTTCCTGCATCTCTCTGGCAGAAAAAACGCATGTGGGTTGTACATGCGGGTTGTACATGCGTTTTTCCTGCCAGGGACAAGCGTTTGTGAAGCGTTTTGATCATGCGATTTTGCATTCATGTTGTCAAGCGCTCTCCAAGCGATTTTAGCATCACTTGGAAAGTGCTTGACAACTTGGTCATACTATATAAATCCATGCAACCGGCATGGATTTTATATAGTGTTACCAAGTTAGTTAAAAAAAAAGAATAAAAATGGTAAAAAAAAAACAACATTATACTCACCTTCCGATGGCCCCCGGTCTCCTTATCCGATGCGTCCGGTCTTCCCGGTGTCTCGCGGTTGTGTAAAAGGACCTTCCATGGCGTCATTTAGTCATGTGACGTCAGCGGTCGCGTGACCAGTCACATGACTAAATGACATCATGACAGGTCCTTTTAGACCATCGCGAGCTGCCAGGGAGTCAGGACGCATCACTATGGAGTTCGGTGCCATCAGAAGGTGAGTATAATGTATGTTTTTTATTTTAATTCTTTTTTTTTTTACAGGTACTATGGTACCCGGGTCTGGATGAAAGTCTCCTCTTCTCTAGACCCGGGTACCATCCGCACATTGAATCGCTTAATATCCGCATGTGCACATGTAGTCATGCGGATATTAAGTGATTCAATGCAAGTCAATGGTGGCGAAAACGCAGCGATTACGCAAAATAATTGGTAGTGCTGCAAATTTTTCCGCAATGATAATCCGCAGTGGAAATTTCCCCAGCATGTGCACAGCACATGCGGATTATCATTGGGGAACATTGCAGACCTTCTACCAAGCGTTTTTTAAGCGTTTCTGCAGCGCAATTGCCGCTGCGGAAATGCTTAAAAAACGCATAGTGGGCAACACAGCCTTAGGGTATGATCAGTCTTTTTTGTGACTCAAACTGTTTCTTATCCTGATAATGATGAAACGTTGTTACTTTGCTGTATTTGTTTCCAGGCTTTAATCCCATGACATTGTAAATTTATAGCTTGAGACTAAAGCTCTAGAGATCAAGCAGAAGCCTGTTGGTTCTCTGGGTGTCAGACACAGTCACGAAACTTTGGGGGAAGACAGAAGCAGTATATTACCACTTCTGTCTTCACTTTTTTCCAGCTACATAGCACTATGAATGCTGTGTTGTGAATAGAAGCATTTGTGTCACCCCAGGCCTGGATGCCACAAACTTGTAAGGCTGTGTCTGAGAGCAGGAGGGAGGTTCTCTGGGCATGGACCATTTGTATGCCGCACCTCCTGTCCCAGGCCAGTAGGGGGAGCAGGCTGCCCCTATAAAAACTGGTACTGAGGGCAGGGTTAGAGAGACCAGGACCCGCTTCTGAAGTATCCCGAAGGGTTCCCAGAAGCAGAGGGACAGGTCAGCCGCAGCTGAGGAGTTCAGGAGGCATAGGAGGAACACCAAGCCAGGGACAGAGACGACGAGAGCCGGTCCTGGCAGAGAGAGAAACTACATACCGGACACTGGGGTCCGAGGCTGTCAGGGTTGCAAGCCCTGCAGCAGAAAACCAACCCGCAAGGGATTTCAGGTCCCTTGGCCAAGAACCCTGGAGGTTCCGCCACACAGAGGGACCAGTACAGCACGGAGAAGCTACAGGTACCTAAGGCCCGAGTCGCAAGCCATACAGGCGTAGTACACGGCAAGCTCAGGGATGTGGGCTATCATACCACTAAAGGGGGAGATAGTCAGCAAGGGCAGAGAGAGAACGGTAGGCCTACCCACTCACCCTGACCAGCGGAGCTCGCCTGAATGCCCTCAGACACCCCGGTCCATTCCTACCCTGTACTCCTGTTGGGTCTATGATAAGATCAGTAAAAGACCCTGGACTGCATTATTGGACTCTGTGTGGTTACTGCTGCGCCTGCACCATCACCCCCAGCATCCTATCACACTGTCCTGAGGCTACACTCCTCCCGTGGGGAGTTGTACTATTCCCTGCTGCATCCCCAACACCAGCCTCAGCGGTCTGCCTTGCAGCGGCGGTCCTCCCTGACCGCAATCCACGGGTGGCGTAGTCGGACATTACCTAAAAACACATCATAGACTACCACTGGTCAGACCACCCTGAGCCACGGGACCGAGTCGCCACTACTACTCCCAGCATTGCCCTGAAGTCCGGTCTCGAGTGCCCCACGGCCCAGGGGGCGAGTCACATTCATACTTCTGATGTCTCTGTATGACTTCAAGATCATGATAACAGGAGGGTGACATGGCAGATCTTCTGGGTGCTAGCAGACTTTTGTCACTGAAGTGAGCTATTTTCCCTTGGAACTGGGGTTCCAATGTGTGCTCCAGTTGCAGTGAAAAAAAGGAACACTAGAAAAATATATCTTTCCCAGACCTCTTTTTTGATCTCCTAAGGGACAATATACACTGCTCAAAAAAATAAAGGGAACACTCAAATAACACATCCTAGATCTGAATGAATTAAATATTCTCATTGAATACTTTGTTCTGTACAAAGTTGAATGTGCTGACAACAAAATCACACAAAAATCATCAATGGAAATCAAATTTATTAACCAATGGAGGCCTGGATTTGGAGTCTCCCCCAAAATTAAAGTGGAGAAGCACACTACAGGCTGATCCAACTTTGATGTATTGTCCTTAAAACAAGTCAAAATGAGGCTCAGTACTGTGTGTGGCCTCTACGTGCCTGTATGAACTGTCTACAACGCCTGGGCATGCTCCTGATGAGGTTGCGGATGGTCTCCTGTGGGATCTCCTCCCAGACCTGGACTAAAGCATCCGCCAACTCCTGAACAGTCTGTGGTGCAACTTGATGTTGGTGGATGGAGCAAGACATGATGTCCCAGATGCGCTCAATCGGATTCAGGTCTGGGGAACGGGCGGGCCAGTCCATAGTTTCAATGCCTTCATCTTGCAGGAACTGCTGACACACTCCAGCCACATGAGGTCTGGCATTGTCCTGCATTAGGAGGAACCCAGGGCCAACCGCACCAGCATATGGTCTCACAAGGGGTCTGAGGATCTCATCTCGGTACCTAATGGCAGTCAGGCTACCTCTGGTGAGCACATGCAGGGCGGCCCACCAAAGAAATGGCACCCCACACCATTACTCACCCACTGCCAAACCGGTCATGCTGAAGGATGTTGCAGGCAGCAGATCGCTCTCCACGGCGCTTCCAGACTCTGTCATGTCTGTCACGTGCTCAGTGTGAACCTGCTTTCATCTGAGAAGAGCACAGGGTGCCAGTGGCAACTTTGCCAGTTCTGGTGTTCTGTGACAAATGCCAAGCGTCCTGCACAGCATTGGGCTGTGAGCACAACCTCCATCTGTGGACGTTGGGCCCTCATACCACCCTCATGGAGTCGGTTTCTAACCATTTATGCAGACACATGCACATTTGTGGCCTGCTGGAGGTCATTTTGCAGGGCTCTGGCAGTGCTCTTCCTGCTCCTCCTTGCACAAAGGCAGAGGTAGTGGTCCTGCTGCTGGGTTGTTGCCCTCCTACGGCCCCCTCCACGTCTCCTGGTGTACTGGCCTGTCTCCTGGTAGCGCCTCCAGCCTCTGGACACTACTCTGACAGACACAGCAAACCTTCTTGCCATAGCTCGCATTGATGTGCCATCCTGGATGAGCAACACTACCTGAGCAACTTCTGTGGGTTGTAGAGTCTGTCTCATGCTACCACGAGTGTGAAAGCACAACCAACATTCAATAGTGACCAAAACATCAGCCAGAAAGCATTGGTACTGAGATGTGGTCTGTGGTCCCCACCTGCAGAACCACTCCTTTATTGAGGGTGTCTTGATAATTGCCAATAATTTCCATCTATTGTCTATTCCATTTGCACAACAGCATGTGAAATTGATTGTCAATCAGTGTTGCTTCCTAAGTGGACAGTTTGATTTCACAGAAGTTTGATTTACTTGGAGTTATATTCTGTTGTTTAAGTGTTCCCTTTATTTTTTGAGCAGTGTATATAAATTAAAAAAAAAAAATCCCCACCACATGAAAATTGTGAAAAAAAAAAAATGACATACTTAAACCTACACATATTAGATATTCTCCTCACTATAATAAGCTGGAAAATTGATAACAGTTGATGTTTAGTGTAAACAGTAAAAATAAAAGTATTGAAAAAAATGTAACTAAAAATTGCTTTTTTTTCTATATTTGCTTTGTTAAGAAAATTAAATAAATTACAATATGAGTTCTGACTCATGTTATTTTGTGTAGTCACTGCTTTTGGATTTCTGCATATAATAATTTTACAAAAATATCGGTAAAATAAACCTAAGAGAACTTGAGAACTTGTGAACATTGTTCCTGTGACCGTCCTTTACCCCTCCATAACACCATTAGGAGATGGTGCCATAGGTTCTGAGGCATGATGCAGCTGCAGCCTGCTGCCTCTTCAGAATGAGATCCTTCCTTTACATTCTCCACAATGCTATTCAAGTGCTTATTTTCCTCCTGAAGAAACACAAACAGATGCAAACTTCTGTAAACACTTTAAGAATGAATTCAGTGAGTTTGGCCTCTCAGCAGCATTCAATGGGTGACAGAAAAATGTCTAATTAGTGCAAATGGAAATAATAGGGCCACTTGGATTCCATCCATCCTCCTAAGTCTGCCTTTCCGAGCAACTCAAACCCCTTTTGTTTGGCAGGTCACTCTCTTTCAGGCTTTTGTGTTCTCATCTATGAAGAAGAGTGAAGAAATAAAATAGATTAGGTGGCAGTCTGCATTTAAATATACCCTATACTATAAGTTATCAAAGCTATAATGCGTAAGCGCTGCTTACAGGTGCTTGGAAACATTCCTCTATTGTGTTTAACAACAGGTATTCTGTATATGCCAGGTGTAAGTGTCCTTATTGTCTCGACATTATAGTATGCTGTCTATATCTTTTGGATATGGAGCTTTCCGGCCCACTTAATTGGTCCTTTGAAATTTGAGATGTACTTTTGAAAAATTCAGGAAACATGCATTTTTTTCCAATGCAATTAGAAACATTATAATTATTACTATTTGTAGATTTTCATTATATACAGTGTATATATATATATATATATATATGTATATATATATGTGTGTGTATTTACATATATACATATTTATGGCTAGTAATTATGTTACTAATATATCAATTTGTTATTGGCTATAGATATTCAGGCAGAATATATTTTTGCTTATAGAGATTCTGATACTGGGTGTACAGAAGGCATAGGTCTTATTGCTAAATTACCTGTTTATCTTTGCATACTTTTCTGCTTCCTCCTCCATTGTGTATGGTTACCAGCTTATTTACCCTGTATAAAATGCCTTCAAGTTTCTTTTTCACAATATTAGTTAAAATGTCTTTTTTTAATTTATCAGTATTTATGGCTCGTGCAGAGCCATCTGTACTACTACTTTACCATGGAGGCCTACAATAACAGGTCTAACTTGAAGCCCATGCACTACTCTACAGTTCTAATAGTGCCCTTTGATACCCTGGGTGATTTCTAATACCAATGTCTTCCTATCAGAAAGACCTTGGCCCAAGTGGATCTGCTACCATTGCACCCCTTATAGATAAGCAATGGCATACAAGTTCCAGCGTAGTGTAATAAAGATTCCCTAGAAGCAATGATTTTGCAATGTTAAGATATTGTAATTTTGTAATGAAATTATTGTTATGCATTATTTATACTTGCACAGTTTTTCTTTGTGTGGATTTATGGTTTCTTTCCTAGAAGCACTTAGTTTACACAATCATACAGATATAAAATGCAACCTGGGAATTATCGTGCAGTTACAGTCATGAAAAAAATCGACGGTAAATACGCCCTCTTTGTATTTTATGATTTTACGTATTAGGACATAATAAAAATATCTGGCCCTTAGAACGTCAGATGAACAACACATGACAAATGATACCATGTCATTACTTATTTAAAAAATATTACCGTAGGCCCCTTTGCAGAAACTGTGTGAAAAATTAAATAAACTTCACGAATCAATAGCTTATAGAGTCACAAGCAATAACAAAGTAAAGTATTGAAGTGATAGTTTTCTGTATGGATATCTGTCTTTCAAATTGTTCTTGAGGAATCTTCTTTACAATGTTGCAATCTTCTTTCAAAGTTCTCTGCTGTTTATGGGTATTTGTTTATGCACAGATCTCTTAAGGTCTCACCACAGCATCTCAATTGGGTTGAGGTCTGAACTTTGACTTGGCCATGGCAACATTTTGATTCTTTTCTTTTTCAGCCATTCGGATGTAGATATGCTGGTATGTTTGGGATAATTGTCCTGTTGTATGATCAAGTTTCCGCAAAGCTTTTGGATAGATGGCCTCACATTTGACTCTAGAATACATTGGTGTACAGAGGAATTCATGGTTGACTCAATGACTTCAGGGTGCCCAGGACCTGTGGCTGCCCAAATCCTGACCCCCTACACTGCCTTGCTTGACAATTGGCATGTGGAGTTTATGCAGATATGCTGTGTTTGATTTTGCCAAACATAGCACAGGTCATTATGGCCAAACATATTTATTATGCTCTTGATTGTCTAAAGGACATGAAACTGAGGCCTTTAGTGTACAAGCTTTAGCTCTTGGGTACAATTTGTCTGAGCATTGCATAGTGTGAACTTGGGGTGAATTTGCTGTGACGTGCCCTACTGGCAAAATTGCCAACTGTCCTGAATGTATTCCACTTGTGAAAAAAACGTACTCACAATATAAAAGATGTACTCCAAATTGTTGGGAAAGTGGCCTGGTAACCATTTCCAAATTGATGGACAGCAACAATTGTTTCAGATCTTTGCTCATGTCTTTCCTCTTTTTCATTGAATTAACTCTCGCCTGAAACCTCCAGACCAGAAAACTGCCAAAACTTCTGCTTTTATAGAGGTGGTCACACTTGCCAATGAACAACTAATCAAGGGCATTTTAACAGCGTGTGGTTGGCACTTGTCCTCTTAATTCCTATGGATCCAGTAAGGGTGTACTTAACTTTTCACATATTGGCTTCATTTTTGTTAAATAAATAATGATACACTGTAATTTGTCATGGGTTGTTGTTCATCTGAGGTTATATTTACCTGATTTAAGATCTTCTAACGTCAAATTTTATTTCATTATGTCCTGATACATAAAAACATAGAGTTCAAAGAGGGTTGTTTTTTTTCTTATGAATGGGTATGGTACAAGTAATTTAAAGAACCATTTGTTATTTAGAAAGGTTTTCAAGCAGTTTTGCAGTCTTATATGTTTTTGATTATTTTGTAAATTTATTCCCTCAACTCTTGTGACCATTTTCTTAAAAAGTTGGGAGAAAGATCATGATTTTCATAATTGATCCTGCTTTTTAATGATGCACTTACACATATATCAAAACTGGTAACCTCAAAGGGATGTAAAATCGGTCCATGTAATGTGATGATTACACCAGTGCAGAACTCGTTATAATAAAGAAATGGTCATGTACTTTTGTAACATAAAAATATTAAATATATCTACCCAAAATAACCACTGAAACACCAATAACATAATATACATAGATAATAATTATTAATCATAAATTGTCTTCTGTTTTTTAGGTATTTTTGAAGGCTTGTATCCGGGTCCATGACAGTTGTACATCGGCTGCAATTGTATTTTTGATTGATCGATTTCTATATTGGGCAGATGCATCCACAAGACTGCTTTCTGTTGCCAAAGTTTTGCATAAAATTTGGCCTTCTACCCCTATAGCTCCACAGGTGGTTATTCGGCAAGCTCGTATCTCCGTAAATTCAGGTGACGTATCTATTAGTTGATCTTTCTCTGTTTTCTCAGCTTAGTCCCAATTAGGATCTACTTGACTTTCAAGAGGACACTCTATGCCATTATAGGGATGACATTCCTCTGAACCCAGTGGCATCTTTTGAAACCTAGAGCCAGCCTTCCTTTTCTCCAACAAAGGAACCAGGATAAAGAGTCTGTGAGCCTAAAGAGGTAGAGGGATTTGTGAAAGGGCGTGGAAAATACTAATTGGGGCTTTTGTTCCCTAATAAATATTTCCTGCTGCTTTCAAACAGGGGTATCTAAACTGCCATACTTCTGATTAAGAGCTTCCATAACACAAGACACAATCTCTGAGCTTGTGCCTATATTCTGTTCTGAAAATCCACTTGACTAAACAAACAATGCCGTTAACAAAGCACAGGTTCCTTCTTAAATATTTAATTTATTTTACTCGCTTATATAGAGCCAGTAATTTTTACAGCGCTTTACAGACCTTATCATCGCAGTCCCCATTGGGCTCACAAACTAGATTCCCTATCAGTATGTGTTTGGAGTGTGGGAGGAAACTGGAGAACCTGGAGGAAACCCACACAAACACGGGGAGAACATACAAACTCATTGCAGATGTTGTCCTTGGTGGGATTTGAACCTCAGTGTGGCAAAGCAATGACTAACTAACAATTAACACCTCTCCTCCACTTCTAGTCATTAATATGCATGTTCAGCTTGACCACAAGTGCATAATAATATATAGGGAGGTGGAAGAATACATGGATTCTAAATATCTCTGGTTCTACAAATAATATATAGTATGTACTGTATATAGAGTATTTACAATGTGCCTGGTGACAAACAGACACTGTCTCATTAGGATTCCTGATCTGGTAACTGACTGGGAATGGCAGTGAGTTTATAAGTTAGCCAAGGGAGTATGTGAACGCTGGCACACGAACATCTGTACATGTTTTTCATGGACCCATAGGCTTGTATTGGCCTTTGAAAAAAAAGAACGTTTCCGTGATTTTCGCACTGACACCCGGTCCGTGAAAAAACACGAACACGTGAATAGCACAATAGATTATAATGGATATGTTTTCTATCCGTTAAAAAAAATGTATACACCACGTACAGTACAGACCAAAAGTTTGGACACACCTTCTCATTTAAAGATTTTTCTGTATTTTCATGACTAAGAAAATTGTACATTCACACTGAAGGCATCAAAACTATGAATTAACACATGTGCAATTATATACTTAACAAAAAGGTGTTAAACAACTGAAAATATGTCTTATATTCTAGGTTCTTCAAAGTAGCCACCTTTTGTTTTGATGACTGCTTTGCACACTCTTGGCATTCTCTTGATGAGCTTCAAGAGGTAGTCACCGGAAATGGTTTTCACTTCACAGGTGTGCCCTGTCAGGTTTAATAAGTGGGATTTCTTGCCTTATAAATGGGGTTGGGACCATCAGTTGTGTTGTGCAGAAGTCTGGTGGAAACACAGCTGATAGTCCTACTGAATAGACTGTTAGAATTTGTAATATGGCAAGAAAAAAGCAGCTAAGTAAAGAAAACGAGTGGCCATCATTACTTTAAGAAATGAAGGTCAGTCAGTGCAAAAAATTGGGCAAACTTTGAAAGTGTCCCCAAGTACAGTTGCAAAAACCAACAAGCGCTACAAAGAAACTGGCTCAGATGAGGACCGCCCCAGGAAAAGAAGACCAAGAGTCACCTCTGCGTCTGAGGATAGGTTTATCCGAGTCACCAGCCTCAGAAATCGCAGGTTAACAGCAGCTCAGATTAGAGACCAGGTCAATGCCACACAGAGTTCTAGCAGCAGACACATCTCTTCAACAACTGTTAAGAGGAGACTTTGTGCAGCAGGCCTTCATGGTAAAATAGCTGCTGGGAAACCACTGCTAAGGACAGGCAACAAGCAGAAGAGACTTGTTTGGGCTAAAGAACACAAGGAATGGACATTAGACCAGTAGAAATCTGTGCTTTGGTCTGATGAGTCCAAATTTGAGATCTTTGGTTCCAACCACCTTGTCTTTGTGCGACGCAGAAAAGGTGAACGGATGGACTCTACATGCCTGGTTCCCACCGTGAAGCATGGAGGAGGAGGTGTGGGGGTGCTTTGCCGGAGACACTGTTGGGGATTTATTCAAAATTGAAGGCATACTGAACCAGCATGGCTACCACAGCATCTTGCAGCGGCATGCTATTCCATCCGGTTTGCGTTTAGTCGGACCATCATTTATTTTTCAACAGGACAATGACTCCAAACACACCTCCAGGCTGTGTAAGGGCTATTTGACCAAGAAGAAGAGTGATGGGGTGCTACGCCAGATGACCTGGCCTCCACAGTCACCAGACCTGAACCCAATCGAGATGGTTTGGGGTGAGCTGGACCGCAGAGTGAAGGCAAAAGGGCCAACAAGTGCTAAGCATCTCTGGGAACTCCTTCAAGATTGTTGGAAGACTATTTCTGGTGACTACCTCTTGAAGCTCATCAAGAGAATGCCAAGAGTGTGGAAAGCAGTCATCAAAGCAAAAGGTGGCTACTTTGAAGAACCTGGAATATAAGACATATTTTCAGTTGTTTCACACTTTTTTGTTAAGTATATAATTCCACATGTGTTAATTCATAGTTTTGATGCCTTCAGTGTGAATGTGCAATTTTCATAATCATGAAAATACAGAAAAATCTTTAAATGAGAAGGTGTGTCCAAACTTTTGGTCTGTACTGTATGTGCAATACAGACTTGTGCATGAGGCCTTAGATTAAAGTCTATTGTAATGGCAAATGAGAAAGAGAAGTTACACTTGGGATGAAAAGAAATGAGGAATCCTTAGCACGATCGAAGTCCAGGCAGGTAGAGAAGCATTTCTACATACATGTTGATCTTAAGGACTGTTGACGTTCCCCATAGGGTAGTAAGAGAGGCTTGAGAGAAACAACTGAGCTTTGATCATGGTGAACTGGAGTTGAACTGCAAGGCTGATACCAGAAAAGTCACCACTAACCCTTCACCCATTCTATATTGCTAGATATTGTTAGTTATATTGAAGGGGATATCCGGGGCTTAAAAAAAAAGGCATGTAGTTGCTAAAAGAGGCAACTACCTGTCTGTTGTACCCGGTGCCGGAAATTGTTCGCTCCTGCCAGAGATTCAGCTACTCCCTGTCAACAGATCAGCTGTTTCTCTTCCTGTTGACAGGGCGGAACTACTGGTGTCATGCTGATTGACATCTGGCTTCCCTCAAATAGGCTGCAGAGAGACGGCTGTCAATCAGCATGACACCAGTAGTCCTGCCCTGTCTACAGGAAGAGAAACTGCTGCTCTGTTGACAGGGAGTAGCTGAATCTCTGGCAGGAGCGATCAATGATCGGCATCGGATACAACAGACAGATAGTTGCCTCTATTAGCAACTACATGCCTTTTTTTTAAGCCCCGGATATCCCTTTAATCTATATTTAACAGAGACAAGGCTGTTCAAGGTTTGTGCCTCTCCGTGCAAACTAGTATGTTTATGTGCCCTTATGTGTTCTAAGCAGTGATCATCAAGCTTTT
Source organism: Phyllobates terribilis (assembly GCF_046119375.1). Lineage (NCBI taxonomy): Eukaryota > Metazoa > Chordata > Amphibia > Anura > Dendrobatidae > Phyllobates > Phyllobates terribilis. The sequence continues at coordinate 893,964,564 of NW_027362761.1, read as the reverse complement.
GTGCCCTCTATGTTGTTATGGTGAAAGTTGCTGTAAAATTTACATTCATCCGTTCATACCCGCTGCTCTAAAGCTCTAGCGGAGTGGCTATGACCTACCTAAAGTTCTGCTGCATTATATAAATATGTTAGACAGCACTCTCAGTATACACAATTGCTCCTGCCGCCAAACTCCTATTAAGCTACCACTTTCCAATTGTTTTCTGTTCGGAATAGGGCTACTAGTTGGCTTTTAGGCATTAGTTTTTCATGAGAGGATCCCTGAATTTTAGTAGGATTCTGAGAATGAGGACTGCTAAGAAGATTTTTGACTGAGGGCTGCCGTTAGGGTATGCAGGGATCCAAAAAGATAGGTTTTTCATAGCCAATTATTTGCCTTCATTGATGATAAGCATCATCGGAGATGTCTTTTAACCATGTTTACTCTTTTATCCGAACATTTAAAAAAAAAAAAACAATGGTCATGCATGTGTGAAGGGGTAAAGGAAGTATTAGTAGAAGGGATAACATTATAGTTCCAGTTTTCTTCTTAAAGTCTTTGGTGATTAATGATTTGTGCATCATATTAATTAAAATTGGAACCTACATGATTTTCGCTGAGTGTTGTATGGTCACCTTGGTACCAGCACATTTTTCTCCATCCCTATTTGATCCAAAGAAAACAATTGGAGACACATTTTAATATGTACATTGAAGAAAAAGATTGTACGTTTTTATGGTCATAACATGTTTAATGAATTTAATATTTATTTTCACAGGAAAACTTTTGAAAGCAGAATATATATTAAGCAGTTTGATAAGAAACAATGGAGCAACCGGTAAGTGTATAGTAACAGTAAAGCAGAGGCAAATCTAGGATATCCTGCACCTGGGGCAAAAATTTAGTTTGGTGACCCCTTCTGTACACAACTTAAGCGGTTTGAGCAGTTGTCATGTGATTGATCATTTGTAATTTGCATACTTAGTCACGTGCCTACTAGCTTTTCTTCCTGATTCTCTCAATGTTTAATGAGAAACTACAGCCCCTGCTTCATTGAGAAAAGCAGGAAGCATTGCTAGTTGGTACGTGATTGTAAGTATGAAAATCGCATATGAGTAGTCATGGGATAACCTCTCGATTTGACAAGCGGAGCTGGATCCTGCCAGTGAGAATATACACTGTTAGTACTTGGCATGCTACAGTGCTTGATTTTAAAATTGATGTTAAGTTATGGATTGTTACATGTATACATGATCAGATCCAATAACAATGCAAGAATACAGTGAGTACGGAAAGTATTCAGACCCCTTTAAATTTTTCACTCTTTGTTTCATTGCAGCCATTTGGTAAATTCTAAAAAGTTCATTTTTCTTTCTCATTAAAATACACTCTGCACCCCATCTTGGCTGAAAAAAACAGAAATGTAGAAATTTTTGCAAATGTATTAAAAGTAAAAACTGAAATATCACAAGGTCATAAGTATTCAAAGGCTTATACCACCTTTTGACCCAAGTTTCGAAATTTTCCCTTCATTACGAAAATTTATTTCATGGGGTTGAAATTTGGGGTCCTTTTTGTGTTTCCCCTCCAAAATGAGGGTTGTGGTGCCAGTAGTGCCACAAAAATGTCGGGCATGCCTTGCTACAGCCAGGGCTGTGGAGTCGGAGTCAGAGTCGTGAAGTCGGATCCCATTTTGGTGGAGTCAGTATAAAATGGACCGACTCCGACTCCTAAAATATATAATAAATTGGGTACAGTAATTCAATGCAGTTTGTGGGGAATATTTTTTCATAAGAATTTGGGAAAGTTATGAAATGTCCTATAAATGTCTTTCCTATTCCTGATCCAAGGGTCTAGACTTTTAGCTGAGATTAATCTGTGCTACAGTAAATTTATCACTTAAACATGAGCCATGTATGAGGGAGTTGGAGTTGGTGTCATGGAAATTGAGGAGTCGGAGTCTGAATCGGAGGTTTGGCTTACCGACTCCACAGCCCTGGCTACAGCATGACACACCACAATCCATGCTGACTGTGTCCAAAATGCCCTAATCCCCCACTTTTACAAGGAGGGATGTTAAGGGTGTTTTTACCCTTTGGTGGCTTTTGACAGGTAATCTGATGATGTAAATTGGTTAGAATGATCAGTAGATGTGAGGATATGAACGCAATGTTTGCCTCTTTACATAACATGACGTTTTAGGGGGTAAATTCTAAGGGGTACACATGCAAAACCCCTGAAAATGGGGATAAACCTTCCGATTTCTTGACAAACTTCCAGATATTTTTGTGCGCCTTTGAAAGCATACTGATTCAACCAAGGTTATCATTATCGCCCCATTTTCAACCCTTTGGGGAGGGTTTGAGTTTAGGAGTTGTGGGGTTTTTACTCACTAGGGTGCGACGGGAAGCAAACAGGAAGCAGGTTCCTTTAAATGTCATGGCGGTTTATTACTTCATAAACCAAAAAGCAAAAAAAGGAAAACAAACAGCCTTTAGGCTGGGTATTGTCCAGTATCCTGGCTCAGTCTGAAGACAACAACATACAGGAGGCCTTCTCCCTCAAAACACACAGACCATGTGCCAAACAACGGCATCTATTTTAAAGGCTGTTAACCACACCCAAAGGTGAGGTATGTGGGTAGATGGACCCGCCCAACTCTCCAAGCTACCCATAACCCGGTCCCAGGTGCACCAAATGATCCTCTTAGTGCTTATGTGCACTAGAGAAACACTCCGGGTTACATCACAGAGGACAGCCATCTCTGTGACACATACCTCCCATCGACTATGTGACCATTAGCCACCTTACAGGGTACACTGGAGGGGTAGTTTTTATCGTAGGCGGTTGAACTTGACAGAATCACAAATGATAGGCAATCGACCATCACTGGTGAGATTTTCAAACTAATTCATTTGACAGTTTCAGAGAAAAGTCGAATTCTTTGGAATTGTTCTAGCCACTTTCCAATTTGGGGTGTTTATAGGGTTGCAGCCCCTAGAATTGATTTGAAAAGAATTTCCGAATCATGAATTTCAGGGTCTGGCCTAAAGCCATGCAAAACTGTGGGTTACATCACAGAGGACAGCCATCTTTGTGACACATACCTCCCATCGACTATGCGAACATTAACCACCTTACATACCTCTCCCCACTGCCTAAAGCCGGGGGGCTTGGCATCTTCGTTTACCAGATAGGGGATTCTCGAGAGGACATCGGCATTACCATGTAGCTTCCCTGCTCTATGTTCTAAATAGAAGTTGAAATCTTGTAGGGCTAAGAACCAGCGGGTGACCCTAGCATTTTTCACCTTTGTTTCCCTCATCCACCTGAGTGGGACATGGTCAGTTAGCAATCTAAACTTCTTTCCTAACAGATAGTACCGTAACATGTCCACCGCCCACTTTATGGCCAAGCACTCCTTCTCTATGACCGAATAATTCTTCTCGCATGAGGAGAGCTTCCTACTCAGGTAGAGAACAGGGTGCTCCTCCCCGTGTATCTCCTGGGAAAGGACTGCTCCTAAACCGACATATGAGGCGTCCGTTTGGAGTATAAATTCTTTCTTAAAGTCGGGGGCAACCAGAACCGATTGCCTACACAGAGCCACTTTCATTTCTTGAAAGGCCGTCTCTGCCTCTGCAGGCCACTTGGCCATAGCTGATTTTGTCCCCTTAAGGAGGTCAGTCAGGGGTGCGGACATCATGGCGAAGTTAGGGATGAAAAGCTCTAGCTTGCTTCTTTGACAGCAGCCTCGGCCAGGTTTGGATTGCCCCCACTTTACTGTTTTGGGGTCTGATCTCTCCTCTACCCACTACATATCCGAGGTATTTGGCTTCTTCTTTCCCCATGGCACATTTCTTTGGGTTTATTGAAAACCCCGCCTTCCTTTGAGCATCAGACACCACCTGGACCTTTTCCAGATGACTTTCCCAGTCTGGGCTGAAGATAACAATATCATCCAGGTATGCTGCGGCGTACTTATTATGGGGTGCAAGGATTTGATCCATGGCTCTCTGGAAGGTGGCAGGGGCCCCCTGTAGTCCAAACGGCATCCGGACATACTGGAAGCATCCATCCGGCGTAGAAAACGCAGTCTTCTCCTTGGCTCCCTGTGCCATGGTGATCTACCAATATCCCTTCGTCAAATTCAAGGTGGTTATTTATGTACCTTGCTGGCCCAAGTCTCTCGATCAGCTCATCGACACGTGGCATGGGATATGCTTCGAATTTGGAGACCTCATTCAACTTCCAATAGTCATTACAGAGTCCCCATTCACCATCGGGCTTTGGGACCAAGACAATCGGGCTCGACCAACCACTCTTGGATTCTTCAATGACCCTGAGTTTCAGTATACGAGCCACCTCTTTGGAGATCAACTTTCGTCGGGCCTCAGGTATTCCGATAGGGCTTCAAGTTCACCCGCACATGTGGCTTTGTCAGAACCTCGTGTTCTATGACCCTTGTGCTGCCCGGCAATTCCGAGAACAGATCCCTGTTCTTCTGCAGCAACTCCCGACACTGCTGTTTTTGGGCCTTTGTTAGCGTCTCCTCTATTGCGACTCCTCCATCCTAACCTTCTGGTTTGACCAGCAAGCATGGAGCTTCAACAGCCTCTCTGTCTTGCCACGGCTTGATGAGGTTGATGTGGTATATCTGGTATGGCTTACGTCGTCCTGGTTGATGAATCTTGTAATTCACTTCACCAACCTTTTCCACCACTTCATATGGCCCTTGCTACTTGGCCAAGAACTTACTTTCCATGGTAGGAATCAACACGATGACTTTGTCACCAGGATTGAACTGCCGCACTCTGGCTAACCGGTTGTAGACCCTGGCCTGGTCCTCCTGTGCCTGGAGGAGATGTTCTTTTATGATGGGCATCACCTTCGCAATTCTCTCCTGCATCAGGACAACGTGCTTGATGACGCTCCTGTGGGGTGTGACCTCGGCTTCCCAGATTTCCTTTGCTACGTCCAGGAGACCCCGCGGATGTGGGCCATACAGGAGTTCAAATGGCGAGAACCCAGTAGAGGCCTGTGGAACCTCTCGGACAGAGAACAACAGATACGGCAGGAGACAGTCCCAGTCTCTCGCGTCCTTTTCTTTGGCCTTCCTCCGCATACTCTTCAAAGTTTTGTTGAACCGCTCCACAAGGCCATCTGTCTGAGGATGATATACTGATGTTCTCAGTTGGGAGATTTGCAGGACCTTGCACAATTCCCTCATCACCTTACTCATAACTGGTGTTACCTGGTCAGTCAGGATCTCCTTTTGCAACCCTGTCCGGGAGAAAACATGGACCAACTCGCGAGCTATACTCTTGGCGGAGGAATATCTCAGAGGGATCGCTTCAGTTTAGCGGGTGGTATAGTCCAAGATGACCAATATATTTTGATACAGAAACAGAAAAAACTGACGGCACTTCCAAAACAAGAAATAGGTGTGAACAGGTGCTTAATAGGAGCAGCTACCTCCATAGACAAATAACAAGCAAAGCAGCACACTGTAACGCTAAGTATGCGAACATGAAATATATGAAATTTGAATAGCATTACTGCTGTAGAAAATAGAAATAAATGAGAAATCTTAGCGCATAAATTGGCCAATTCATGTGTACCTGGTAGCCACGTTAAGACATCTCTCAAAATACCAGGACCCTACCAATGTGAATACCTCTCGCGTCCTTTTCTATGGCCTTCCTCAGCATACTCTTCAGAGTTTTGTTGAACCGCTCTACAAGGCCATCTGTCTGAGGATGGTATACTGATATTCTCAGTTGGGAGATTTGCAGGATCTTGCACAATTCCCTCATTGCCTTTCTCATAAAGGGTGTTCCCTGGTCGGTCAGGGTCTCCTTTGGCAACCCTGTCCGGGAGAAAACATGGACCAACTTGCGAGCTATACTCTTGGCGGAGGAGTTTCTCAGAGGTATCGCTTCAGGATAGCGGGTAACATAGTCCAAAATGACTAATATACACTGCTCAAAAAAAATAAAGGGAACACTCAAATAACACATCCTAGATCTGAATGAATGAAATATTCTCATTGAATACTTTGTTCTGTACAAAGTTGAATGTGCTGACAACAAAATCACACAAAAATCATCAATGGAAATCAAATTTATTAACCAATGGAGGCCTGGATTTGGAGTCACCCCCAAAATTAAAGTGGAAAAACACACTACAGGCTGATCCAACTTTGTCCTTAAAACAAGTCAGAATGAAGCTCAGTATTGTGTGTGGCCTCCACGTGCCTGTATGACCTCCCTACAATGCCTGGGCATGCTCCTGATAAGGCTGCGGATGGTCTCCTGTAGAATCTCCTCCCAGACTTGGACTAAAGCATCCGCCAACTCCTGGACAGTCTGTGGTGCAACATGACATTGGTGGATGGAGCGAGACATGATGTCCCAGATGTGCTCAATCGGATTCAGGTCTGGGGAACGGGCGGGCCAGTCAATAGCTTCAATGCCTTCATCTTGCAGGAACTGCTGACACACTCCAGCCACATAAGGTCTGGCATTGTCCTGCATTAGGAGGAACCCAGGGCCAACCGCACCAGCATATGGTCTCACAAGGGGTCTGAGGATCTCATCTCGGTACCTAATGGCAGTCAGGCTACCTCTGGCGAGCACATGGAGGGCTGTGTGGCCCTCCAAAGAAATGGCACCCCACACCATTATTGACCCACTGCCAAACCGGTCATGCTGAAGGATGTTGCAGGCAGCAGATCGTTCTCCACGGCGTCTCCAGACTCTGTCACGTCTGTCACATGTGCTCAGTGTGAACCTGCTTTCATCTGTGAAGAGCACAGGGCGCCAGTGGCGACTTTGCCAATCCTGGTGTTCTGTGGAAAATACAAAGCATCCTGCACGGTGTTGGGCTGTGAGCACAACCCCCATCTGTGGACATCGGGCCCTCATACCACCCTCATGGAGTCGGTTTCTAACCGTTTGTGCAGACACATGCACATTTGTGGCTTGCTGGAGGTCATTTTGCAGGGCTCTGGCAGTGCTCCTCCTGTTCCTCCTTGCACAAAGGTGGAGGTAGCGTTCCTGCTTCTGGGTTGTTGCCCTCCTACGGCCACTCCACGTCTCCTGGTGTACTGATCTGTCTCCTGGTAGCGCCTCCAGCCTCTGGACACTACGCTGACAGACACAGCAAACCTTCTTGCCACAGCTTGCATTGATGTGCCATCCTGGATGAGCTGTGCTACCTGAGCAACTTCTGTGAGTTGTAGAGTCCGTCTCATGCTACCACGAGTGTGAAAGCACAACCAACATTCAAAAGTGACCAAGACATCAGCCAGAAAGCATTGGTACTGAGATGTGGTCTGTGGTCCCTATCTGCAGAACCACTCCTTTATTAACTGTGTCTTGATAATTGCCAATAATTTCCATCTATTGTCTATACCATTTGCACAACAGCATGTGAAATTGATTGTCAATCAGTGCTGCTTCTTAAGTGGACAGTTTGATTTCTCAGAAGTTTGATTTACTTAGAGTTATATTCTGTTGTTTAAGTGTTCCCTTTATTTTTTTCAGCAATGTATATTGAGGCCTACGAGCAGACTTAACTAAGGGACCGACCAAGTCCATAGCAATTCTCTCGAACGGTACTTCAATGATGGGCAATGGCACAAGGGGACTTCGAAAGTGAGAGGTGGGGGTGGTTAACTGACAGGTAGGACAGGACCTGCAATACTTTAATATTTTCCGGTGACATCCGGGCCAATAGAACCTCTGCATGATCCGTTCCTGCATTTTTTCCACTCCCAGATGTCCTCCCAAGATATGTGAATGGGCCATGTCAAACACCCTCCGTCTATAGGACCCCGGCACCAATAACTGTTCCACAAGCTCCTCCCTCACTTTCGGTACAACAACTCCCCACTTAACATAAAATAGGGAAATCTTGTGTCAGTCCCAGGCTCCTGTGCGATCCCATTTATGACCGTGACATTATTAAAGGCTTCCTTCAGAGTTAGGTCCCTATGTTGGACTGACCCAAAATTCTTGCTGGTCACCCCTAACTCCCCTAAATGTCAGACTCAGGGGACACTACCATCCTCATTTGGAGAAATTAATCTTAAATAATAAGCGGAGTACATGGTTCATGGAAACATTCGGTTTAGAACCAGGGTTCCCTCGACAGTCCAAGTATGTCTGTGTTAGCTCTGCTCCGGAGTCACCTATACTTGCAAAGTAGTTTCTGGTGTTTTTCTAGCAAGGGAGCATAGCAGATGATTCTATTTGTTTTCAGGCCACATCCCTTAAATTCAAGGTTAAATTTACCATGGTCAGGGAGGGGGGATGGGTTTAGGGTGGGGGTTTGGTAATGGGTTTTCTTGGTGTGCACATGTATCATTTATCAGTTCTTGGCAAAGATAATAATTCTGAAATATTATATACTGTTTCCGGATTCCGGATTCTGAAAGTTATCTCTGTCCGAACAGTGAAATTCATGTCATGGAATATTCATGGCCTGAAAGACATTTCCAAAAGGCGAGCAATATTTGAGTACATTAGAAAATTTAATCCTGCTATAATAGGGTTGCAGAAAACTCACATGACCAATGAATTCATTAGGTTGCTAAATGGGTCCTGGTTGGGATTTAGCCTCCATTTTGTGTACTCCAATTATGCCAGAGGTGTCAGCCTCTTAGTACATAAAAGTATGCCCTTTAAAAGCATAGATTAATTTACAGATGTCAAGAGCAGATTTGTGGGAGGTTGGTACACAATATCCCATTTTGAGTGCATCACTGTCGTGGTATATGTACCTCCTCCATACTCTAATGTTTCGCTCAAGAAAATACTAGTGAAACTTGCAGAGTGGCCAGATATCCCCTCATAATTATGCGTGACTTTAATAATATCTGTATTTCTTCTAAGGATAACTGTCAGGCAGGGAATGAATCTCTTTCTCCCTGTGGTCGCCTGATTAATGAACTTTAAAAGGGAGAGAGCTTCCAATGTAAGGTTTTCTCTTGTGCTTCATCGACATACCAGTTCTCTGTATTTTCCTTATGGCCCCGTTCCTATGCGACATTGAATATTCCACTAGGTCCCGATCAGATCACTCCCCTCCCCTATTTCAGGTACGGGTGGACCCAACGCGGACTAGACATTCTTTGGGATGGAAACTTAACCCACTTTGACCCATGCTTATTAACAGTGATAATGTCAAGGCAAAACTTTCAGATTTTTTTGAGCATAACGTGGGCTCGGCACCCATTAATGTAGTTTGGGATGCCATAAAGGCATTCCTAAGGGGGGTCCTATTAAGAGAAATAAAGATGGTAAAGGATAAATCACGAAAGAAGGGAGAGGGGCTGGAGAGTAGGGTGATTGAGGGAGCATATATTCTCAATAATAGTTCAGAATAGTGGAAGGAGGCCAAGCAGCAATTACGAACATTCCAACTGGAGAAGGCGGATAATAAACGTAGGGTTTTAAAACAACAGTTTTATGAAGAGGGGGAAACAACTGGTTGTTTATTAGCCAAACTGGCACAGACACAACAGGATAATGCATTTATATATCAGTTAAGGGACAATGGAGGAAATGTAAATACTCAAAGTACTAAAATATTGCAGATTTTACATAGTTTTTATTCTATCCTTTATTCATCCATGGTTCATTACACTTAAGAGGAGTTAGTAAAATATTTAACCAGGATTGGTCTCCCCTCTTTAAGTGATAAGGACAAGGATTTCCTGAATATGCCGATCACGGTAGAGGAAATTCAACAAGTGATAGAGAAAATGCCTAATGACAAAGCCCCGAGGTCGAATGGTCCCTCTTTATGTTTATGAAATTTTACTATAAACTGGTAAAAATCCGTGCTTCTCCCCCTGGATGGGAGGGATATGAAGGGGATGGATGCAGTCTAAAGTATTCCAATATTACAAAAATTCGAATACCTTGGTATCTACATTACAAAGGAGACTAATGATTATATCCCTTTAAACCTTTAAATCTGAACCCCCTGGTAATCAAATCAAAGAATAAAGTTAGTGCCTGGAGGAAACTATCACTATTAGCTCTGGGCTGAACCAATCTCATCAAAATATGTCTTATGCCTTGCATTCTTTATGCCTTTCACAACTCTCTGGTCTGGATACCTAGATATTTGTTTAGGAAAATGCATAATATAAAAATAAACTACAGCTATCCAAAGATCAAGGAGGTTTAGCACTCCCACATGCTTGGGTGTACTTTCTAGCATCCCAATTCCAACCTTGTAGAGGATGGGTTTTGGAACGGATTCCAGAGGCGGGGACTGTAATCTTGAAATATTTGAGGGGGAGCGCAAATTTGCTAGACCTCTTGGAATCTCATAAATTTAAGGACACATCAGGGAATTTCCTAACTCTCCTTCTTATGCATAAAACATGGTGGCCTTGTAAGAAGCTGGGAATGAGAGATTGGGGAGTAGAAAAACAGGGATTGAGGTATGCGTATTAATAGTTTCTTGATGGTCACTTCTGCTCCTTTGAACACCTAAAACAGGAATTCAACTTGGGTAATTTTGAATTCTTCAGATATCTACAACTAAGACGTGAAGTAAGGACGCAAGAAACCATTTCTGACCTTTCCATCTCAATTAACGGGATAATAGACTATGTGATGAGGGGTAAAATGACTGAGGATATTATCTCCTTGCTGTATACCTCTTTGTTACCAAGAATCCTGGGTGAACCTATGGCTGTAGTCAAAACAAGCTGGGAGAGAGATATGGGTCATCCAAGGAAGAATGGGATGATATCTTGAAATCCACAAGCCAGATATCGATTAATACAGCCCAGAGGAGGTCGTAATTAGTTTTAATCCATAGAGGCTATAGAACCCCAAAAGCATTATGTTGGATAGGCCTCAGAATAGATGATCCCTGCCCCCATTGTAAGGAAGAGGGAGCAGATTTGATTCATATATTTTGGTCTTGTTCTCAACTGGGGGTTCTGTGGGAGAATGTAGGCAGCTTAATTTTGAAGGTTTTTAACATCCTTGTTCCTCTCATCCCAAGGTCTTGTGTCTTGGGTCTGGTGGGAGATATTGGAGATTCCTCTCCAAGTACTCTTGGCTGTAGCTAAAGTACGATATCACACCAGGAAGACCATTGCCAAACATTGGTTTTCCAAGTGGTCCTCCCTCAATAGACAAAGTAGTTTGGTTCTTAAATAGTACAATCCTAATGGAGAAAATTGTATATATTAAAAGAGAAGCAACCGTCAAAATCGGAAAACAATGGGGAGATTAAGTAAGATGCCCTGCTGTAGTGTCCGACGTGTTAGTGTCGGGTGGGCTTTTCAACTTATTAGCGTTGGGATAAACAAGGCTAAATTACATACTAGATTATTGATTTAAAGCTATTATATAATGTTTAATTAATAATCACTTGAGTGCGATGCGGGGAAAACTGGAGGCTTGTTCCTTTAAAAGTTCATGTGGATTTATTGCTTCATAAACCCAGAAGCCAAACCGAAAAGCAGATAGCCTTTAGATCAGGCAAACAAAGCAGGTCTTTGCTCACTCAGGCCTGTGTGGCACACAGGCTGGGGTAGAGTCCAGTATCCTGGCTTGGTCTAAAGACAAACATACACAGGAGGCCTTCTCCCTCCAAACACACAGACCATGTGCCAAACAACAGCCTCCATTTTATAGGCTGTTAACCACACCCAGAGGTGCGGTATGTGGGTAGCTAGACCCGCCCATCTCTCTAGACTACCCGTAACCCTGCTCCCAGGTGCACCAAACGCTCCTCTTAGTGCTTACATGCACTAGAGAAACACTCCGGGTTACATCACAGAGACCAGCCATCTCTGTGACACATACCTCCCATCGACTATGCGACCATTAGCCACCTTAGAATAAGTAGAGTCAAAATGTGTTATTTAGTTTGGTGTATATAGGTCAGGTACGACAAGAAGGTGGTTTGTTGGGGGGGGGACGGGAGTTGAGATTTTAGTTGTATGAATAGTGGTCATGTATGACAACAATGTATTTGTTAACAATGTATATTCTGTGCTTGTAACTATTGTACTGTTCTGAAGTCAGTAATGTCAACTTCTTCAATAAAAGTTTTCTTGATTAAAAAAACACAAACTCATATTGGTGGTGGGAGGGATTCATCATGGCTCCATTGCACTGTTCGGCACCGAGAACAACATACTTAATTATTTACTTAATATTTTATTTTTAATTTTAAAATTCAATAAACAGGTACTTGGAATTATTCTGAAGAGAGTGATCGACTTCTGGTTCAGTCTGTTTGCATACAGATACGAGGACAAATCCTGCAGAAATTAGGTGAAGAATTACTTTAGAAGTGTTAAAATATTGTTACAGATTGACATGGCATGCATACTCTTTAGCTACATACATTTGAGGCTGCCCTACTTTTGTTTTTGTGCATTAAATATTTATTTTAATATTTTAGGGGTTTTAGACTTATTTTCCTATTTACAACATATTTTATTTGCTTTTTAAAAAAAAACATATAATGTATATATACAGCACAACTACAGTTCATGAAAAAAGGAGAAAGTTTGAAGATGCCAATAAACTTTATTGAGAGCGACACAGAAACGAAATTATCACCAACGTTTCTGCTAGTGCCTTTATCAAGGTTATCTAAACATAAAAAATACATATATTAGTGTGACAGTCGCAATAACTCATACAAAAGAAAAATTACATAAATGGTATAGGAAACATACATAATGCTCATTGGAAAAAAATTATATTTACAAAATTAGTTTTAGGAAACACAGTTGAAATGTTGCTATACCTATAAGGTAAGGAACATGAGGAACATTAGATCTAAGGACTTTCAGGTTACTGGAGACCATAGATAAAGTCTCAGTTCCGCAAGGAAAACAAGTGACCCAAGTAAATAGAATATCTTTGTGCACATACAAATTCTATAATACAAGAAGCCTGCTGGAGAAACCATTATAGTAAGCCCACAAGTGTCTAAAGATAATTAATTACCTTATCTGGTACTCGGTGCTCATGAGTCGTGGTATATGATTCACGTGAGTTTAAGTGTAATGCGCGCTGCTGTGTAGAGAAAGGTGCTACTGTCCCTTACTAAATACATGTGTCGGAGGTGGATGTGATGTCAAAACAGGAAGCAAAAAGTGCATTCCATCTGGAGGAAATGACGTCACGCTGGAGGGAAGATGAGGCTTGGACACATAGACAGCAGGGCGCATGCGTGACTTGCGTTCCAACGGAATCATTGAAACAGAGCGCATGTACTGTGCAGCGCTATCTGAGATGAACACCGGGCTACGGAGTATAATGGAGAGTCGATGTGTTTATGTGTAATATAATGTAATACATGAGATCTATATAAAAGAAGTATGATGTAAAGGGGCCAATAAAATGAAGTAATATGTAGAGAATATAAGTATATGAGCATTATGTATGTTTCATATACCATTTATGTAATTTTTCTTTTGTATGAGTTATTGCGACTGTCACATTTATATATGTATTTTTTTTTATGTTTAGATAACCTTGATAAAGGTACTTGCAGAAATGTTGCTGATAATTTTGTTTCTGGGTCGCTCACAATAAAGTTTATTGGCATCTGCAAATTTTCTCCTTTTTTCATGAACTGTAGTTGTGCCGAAGGTATATATACATTATATGGAACTTTTTTTCCTTCTGAGCACACAAATTGTCCGTGCGAGTCCTCTGGAATTGGTATTTTTAAAAAAAACATAATATGGAAATTTTAAAATATTTAAAAAAATAGTATTGTTTTTAAAGAAAAATGCAACCCCAAAAATGTAAGGTCATGTGGACACCCAACCACCGCTTCATTCATGCCCTATGAGACTGCTGTAGAAAGCCTGGCGCAATGCTCGTCAGTCCTATAGGGAATGAGTGGGGCGGAGGTGAACCATACACAATGCCGCTCCATTTTAACAGGGATAACCGTTCCCCATTCTGACAATCAGTGCGGGACCCAGCGGTTGGACCCCCATTGATTCACAAGTTACCACCTATCCACTGGATAAGTGATAACTTGTTTTCACTATACAAGCTGTGTAATTGCCAATATATAAGTGCTTGCTTAATGAATACTTTGCAATATTGAAATTTATGGACCTATATATTTGTTGTATGGGAGTGATTAGAACATGCTTCTTGTGGATTGCAGGCATGTGGTACGAAGCAGCTGAGCTGATCTGGACCTCTATTGTTGGCTTTTTTGAACTCCCCATACCTGACAAAAAGGTAGATCTTGCTGCTTTATATTTAGATGTTCAGTGGTTCTGTGATCGATTGTCTTGTACACAGTTAATTCAGACTTCTTATCATGCTACAACATAAGAAAGGGGGGAGCAGCTTGGTGTGTTCTGGCCACTTCTATAATCCGTTCCTATTTTTAAAAGCTAAAATAGCTTTCAAGTGGGGCACAAAGGCAAATATTTAATAACAGGCCAGTCTCAGGTGCAATCATACGGTTCTTTGCTCTCTCTGATAATGAGATGCAAGGAGGAAGTTTTAGCTTGCTAAGTAATCTGTCTAATTACTGTTTTAAGTAATTGATCAATTATTATAGTCTCAAAAAGATGAAGCAGAAGGAAAGCACAAGGAAAGTCTAATCTTTCCCTTTGCAATGACAGTATAAAATCCATCCTTTCCTCAGCTGAAGGCAAAAATGTGCTCAGTGACCACTTGTTCTTGCTTTTTTATGTACTAATTGTACATTATTTATATGGCCACATCAAATATTCATTTGATTTAGATTTCTTCTTTGTTCATTCACTTTGCATTTTGTTAATTGTTAAAAAATAAACTATTAAAGCTTCTATTTTTGAAAGCATTCTTACTTTGCAGCATTTTTTCCACACTTGCCTAAAACTTTTGCAAAGTACTGTATATTTTTGTATTTTTTTACTGATTTGTCAGTTAATAATTTTTGTTCTTTAGTGGGTCTCACTATTAAGCTGTATCCTTTATTTTAAGGGAATTGGAACATCTCTTGGTATCCTAGCTGACATCTTTATATCGATGAGTGAGGATGACTACCAGAGGTTCAAAAATAGTACCCATGTGGGACTGGTAAGTGTTATATAATACATTTGACTTCTTATAATCTGAGATGTGTTACTGTGTTGCAGCATTGCTTTGACAATTTTATATTTTTACTTGCAGTACCTGTAATACTAAGCGATTCATATGGAATTGTATATTTAAAGGGGTTTTCCCAGGAACAAAAGTTAATTTTAATCAATAGATCTTGGAATAATAATAATTTCCACAATTGGGTGTGTGTAAATAAAATGTTCCTGTGCTGAGATGATCTTATAAATGTGCCCCTGCTGTGTACTGTGTAATGGCTGTGTCTGACCGTGCAGGAACATGGTCTGATCATACCACAGCTCCTGGGCAGGGGGGAAGCAAAAGATTATACAGTAATTACATCACTGGATCACAGCTGATTCTTTCTTTGAAGTAAAACATTGTTTAAAAACAGGCAGGAAAATGTTTTACCTCACAGAAAGAATCAGCTGTGATCCCATGCTAAAATGTCTGTATATTCTTTTGCTTCCTCCCCTGCCCAGGAGCTGTGGTATGATCAGACCATGTTCCTGCACGGTCAGACACAGCCATTACACAGTACACAGCAGGGGCACATTTATAAGATTATCTCAGCACAGGAACATTTTATTTAAACACATCCAATTTGGAACTTATTATTATTCCAAGATCTATTGATTAGAATGAACTTTTGTTCGTGGGAAAACCCCTTTTAAATGTTATAGGGGATGCCGGCCTTTGGCTTTTGACTGCAGGCTTGAGAACCAGCAAATCACATGTTCTGTGCGCTGTGAGGACTCCCTGGTGTGAGTGCCAGGAGTGAGTGGTCATGTGACCAAAAATATGCAATTTGCATACTTCCGGGCACATTCTGACTAGACGTGTCTGGCCTCGTTCAGTTCACTTGCATTGAGCGAGGCCGCGCAAGTCTAGTTGGCACTTGATCACATGTATTCAAATTGCATACTTGTGGTCACGCGCCTGCCGCTCCCATCGCTGACACTGGAGAATCCTTATAGCGCGCAGTATGTGCGATATGAGGATTCACAATTCTACAGTCACTTAGAGTGACTGCAGACTTGACTGGACAACCCCTCTAAATCTTGTTTAACATTTAGGGGTTATGCAGACCTAACAGAACGTACTGTATATATTTTCTTTGGCAGACTTTACTAGAAGAGTATGGACATAGATTACTGTCTGCAGCAGAAGCATGTAAACTGGCAGCAACCTTTAGTCTATACACACCCCTGTTTGTCCTTACTAACCTGGTAAGTGATTACTAGTTTAAAGAAAAAATGTTAGTTTGTTGTTTGTCTGTAAGTTAAAGAAATATGTTCCTGTTTAATATAGCTAATAATAATATACTGGCTTTCATATAATTTCTAGAATTACATGAGAAGGTTCTCACCTATACCATGGCATACAGTAAGCATCACTGGCAAACTTTATGCATAGAGGCCCACCAAAAAAAAACTATATCAAAAGTGACCCTTTGTATGAGAAAGGGGATATGGCTGTATGTACATGTTATTGTGTAAGCTGGGAGCTTTTCCCTGTGTATGCGTTAAACATAAGCCTCGACACAATGTGCACAGAGCCCTAACCTATTTACGATTCATGACTATGGTTATGTCGCAAGTAAGTCATGAGCACAGAAGCCGCACTATAAAAATGTGATGAAATTGGTTTGTTTGCCCTAACAAGTACTTTTTCCTTGAAGGATAAAAGAAGATGAAACTATTACAAATACTTCGTATATGTTTTTGGTTTTGGGGTTTTATTTTAGACATCAGAATCTACAGAGCATGGTGTCTGTCAATAAAAGATCCAGCACATAATAGTCATAATAGTTTGCTTGATTTTTTAACAGATTTAATTTCATATGCATCACAGCACTGTGTATTTCAAGTTACCAAAGCCAATGAACTAACATTATTTTCTATTTTTTTTTGTCAGAACATTCGTGGGACATGTTTATTATCATACAGTTTGTCAAAAGAGTGTCCAATTGAGAAAAGGTCTTTTTATCTCTCTGAAGCTAAGGAATCATTCCATATTGGTCTCCTCAGCAAGAAGAGAGGAGACCGAGTGATAAGTAAGCAGGAGCTCCACAGCTTTGTCAAGGCAGCCTTTTGTCTTGTAAATGTGCACAAGTGGCTTGACTGCAAAGCCCCCATAAATGAAGACGTGAACGAACTTTGTAAAGAAGCCACGGAAAAACTTGTGAAATATAACATATTGCCAGATAAACGAGACAAAGTAGACTTATCCATTGATATCATGTCTCTTGTAAGCTCTATTAAAGAACACTTAGATGTGCAACCTTTCCAGACCTCAGAAGACAATTGTTATGTCCCTGACAGCTATAAGAATTGTGTGACAAAAAATCTCTTTACTGGAAAAGTCAGTTTTACAAAGTTGTTGGATGTGTACTCACATCATCACAATTCTGTATGTGAAGTGTTTGACGTTACATGTAAGCAGCATGTCACCACAGAGGGATCAAGATCAGGCGCTTGTATCACCGCCTTAAAGACTAGTGATACTGTAAGCACAATAGACAACACGTCCATTCACACCGATGAAAAAAGTGATCGATCAGATGAGACATCAGCCAGAAGAAGAAAATTGGTACGGTCTGATGCAGTACGTCACTCTGATAGTATTAGACGGAAATTAAGTAGGTCACGCAATAGTAGTCATAGCTCAAGTTTGTCAAATTCATCTTTTAGTTGGGAATTCATACCAGAGCAAAAGGAAAAAGAGGAAGATAGTAGTAATGCAGAGAAAGTGGAGAGCATGTGTTCCTTAGATAACCTTGTTGAGCACATCCATGGAGATGACAAAAACCTTGACGTACATTTTAAGGGGCTCTCGGTTCAAGAAATTAAAAACTCTGCTAACCAGTCTGCCTGTTCCTCATATAAGCAATCAGAAGAATCAAATGATTTATCTAATCCCGACCCCAAAACTGGGAAAATTGACAGAAACTTTTCAAAAGCAACAGTTACCAAAAATTTGGTGGCTGCAGTATCAAATAACGCAGACACCGATCAGTTTTCAGATGATGAAGGCTTTGAGTTTGTTGAGCATATTTCAGAGTTATCATCTTTACCAAATGTCAATAAGACATTTGGCGTAGCAGGAACACACTGTATGTCTAAGAGTGGTATTACAGATGAATTGCTGCAAAATATGGCTGACTTGACTACTGCAACAGTGGATACTGCAGATGATAGTTGCTTTGGAATCAATACGAGTCTACCAAGTGGTAATGCAGGGCAAACTGTAATGCATGGAGTTGACCCACAAGCTGAAACAGAAGATGGTACAGATAATGCCATGACTAAAATGCATGAGAATAATTTAACACCTCTACATCCATCAAGTTGTCATGAAGGACACATAGTAATTCATGGAGCTGACATTAAAGCTGAAGCAGAAGATACTACTGATAACAGAGACCCAGGTAGCTTTGTAGGACAAACATTTTCTCTTGGAGCTGAAGGAGAGACTGAAACAAAAGATGATACAAACGACATACCTGTTGAAATATCCAAACACACAGTAAATTCTACATTAGTAGATGGAATTGAAGAACAAAGGTTGTTTCATGGAATTGACATAGAAACAGAAACCAAAGATACTGCTGATGATGCCAACATGGAAATCTCATTCCATTCAAGACGTAGGTCTACTATTAGCCACTATACATCTGACTCGAGTTCTGAAGATAAGTTGGAACTGCAATTCCTTCATCAACAATGTTCTGTGGAAACTTCAACTGATAGAACATCTTTACCTCACCAAAATAGTAGATTAAATTTGTCTTCTTCAAGAAGTCGCCAAGAACAGTTGGTAGACAATGTTGATCCATGTGAGAGCACAGAAGAAGGGGACGATAAGTCAAGTCTGGGTTTTAGCAGCAGCCATGGATCCAGCTCTTGGAGTAAAATAAGTCAGTTTTCTGGATCTTTTTCTGAATCAAATTCATTTTTGAGTTCAAGTGCAAGTTCCTTTGGTATGTTATCAGGTCTGAATACTGAGCAGATACAACAAGATCGTTTTCTAGATAACACTTTTTACGAAGCACTTCTTTCTGGAGTAAATCATTCTTGGTTGCTGGAGAGGCTAGAACATACCGGTGTATTTAGCTTCAATCATTCACAGAAGACACAAAGTAAGTATAAAGTAAAGTGATATTACTGTATACGTGTTTGGCAATATCTGTAGGTTGTCCACTAATACACAACTTCTTTTTATATACTAAAGTGCCCCAGATAAAATAAAAAACAAAACGCATACTTCCAAGATTGGTGCCACTCAAGCATTAGCGCTGTGTCTTCCTGCAGTCATGTGACATTATTATATCACGTGTGCGCTGCAGGCTATAGACAGCCACTGATGGGCTGCAGCCTTTATAGTTCTGTCAGAGGGAAGTCTGCTATCGATCAGTGTCCACTAGTTGGCTGCAGCAGGCACTTTTGCCAGTCAGGTGAGTATGTATTTTTATTTTATTTAAGGCACTTTATCAGGGGTTGTCCAATAGCTATACCACTGTTTTACTTATTTACTTTACTCACTTATATAGCAGCACCATATTCCACAGCACTTTACAGACAATATTGTCACTGTCTCCATTGGGGGTCACAATACAAATTCCCTATCAGTGTGTCTTTGGAGTGTGGAAGGAAACCGGAGAACCTGGAAGAAACCCTCACAAACACAGGGAAATCGTACAAATTCCTTATATTTGATGGGAATAAACCCAGGAAACCAGCGCTGAAGATCAACGGTGCTCACCACTGAGCCACCAATGCAGTTGAACTATTGTAAATATTCATACCATTAATGATAAAAGCAAATCAATTAATAAATATATTTGAAAGGCTTCCCTTCATCTTCCCTGACTCTCGTTCTCTCTCTTTCTTGTTCTTGTTATAGAACAGGGAGAGTGGAGTAGATTGATATGTAGGTTTGTGATAAAAGATTCAGTATAACCTGTTTTTTATCATTTAAACCTCTACTCTTTCTGGGATTTTCAGTCCGGTGGGCAGTCCAATCAGTGACTGACAGCCATCTCTGTATGCACATTTATACACGAAAATTGTCAGTCACTGATTGGACCGTCCATGGACTGAAAATCCCAGAATGAGCAGAGGAATAAATGAATAAAACACAAGTTTTATTCATAAAACATTATATTAATCTGCTCAAATCTCCCTGCTGTATAACATGATGGCAGCAGATTAGGATGCATTTTCATGTTGACGGGTTCCCTTTAACAGGTCAGCTTTGAACAGGAGCCTTAGCTATTGGAAGAGGTGATAATGTGCACAAGATGAGACATAATGGAGAACATCATGTGCCTTACTATACATGACTATCCGCTTTATGGTCCTCCTTTATCAAAACTAGTCAAACTCTGGCTCTGGAAAAAGTGAAGTTTTAGGGCTTATTTACATGTCGGTGTTTGGTCTGTATTTTTCATCAGTGTTTGTATACCACAGCCAGGAGTGAAACTTGCAGAGAAAAACTATAATTGAAAGACTGACAAGTGTTCTGTCCTTTGGAGACATTCCTGGTATTGGAATACAAATACTGATCAAAAATACTGATGTGTGAATAAAGCCTTACTCTGTTACTTTGGTCAACAGGACTATTTTTTCGTCAGACAGTTTTGATAAATTAGGCCGTATGTGTCTTATTATGCATGGATGACTTAACACTTTCTATCAGTTGGCCTGACCAGTTGTTATGAATTTTGCAAAATTATAGTCGAGCATATCGAGATGTTTTGGGTAGTTCTTCCCTTTACGTTTGGTAGGTTTTGTGGTTGTCGCATTTTATATACTGATTAATTGAATTGCATACATTGATTTTTTTATTTTTCTTCAAGCCTAACTCAGATTATGGTATACATAGTAGAATTCACTTTGTCTGCCTAACAAGCACTACCAGGCCTTTATATGTGCCTGTCAGGCTTGTGTAACACTTAATTGTCATAATTCTAATACTTATACTTGAAGGGAATCTGTTAGTAGGATCAACCCTCTTAAGCACTCTACATGAGCATGTAGGTCATAGGAAGCTGAATAAAATGATACCTTTATATCTGCGATCCGATGTCTTATTCCAGAGAAATCCACATTTTTTTTTCTTAAATTTAAATGTGCTGTTCAGGACTATGAGAAAGACACTGATCTGTATGAGAATCTGTCTTCAGAGTTTATTTTAAATAGAAGGGGACATTAACAGTGTGAGACATGTCACTAACACAGAACAGGAGAACTGAACTTTGTCTCATAACAAACACATTTGCTGCAGCTCTCACAGCTCTGCTGTATTACAACATTATTGCTGCACTGTCTGCCTGTGAGATGGAAGCTGAAGCTGAGAGGAACCTGCAGATGTGTCAGGTATAATCAAACACAGCTCTGCAGTGAGATCAGGATTTTATAAAAAGATATTTTTTTGCAATCAGACCTCTAATATGGGACATACAGATAAGTATAGATTTATATTTCTATCACCTGTATGCCCATATTAGAGGTCTGAAAAATCCCAGGGGGTAACAGATTCCCTTTAAGAGAGAGAGAGACTCTTAAGTAATCAGGTGTATATGAAAAGTGGTGTTCACCTCATTGTGCTTCCCCACAAATCTTTCTCCAGTGACTGGAGTAAGACTTATGGCATAAGGCACGCCACAGATAGTCATGAATTAGACGAGCTGTGACATCAAGCCCCGTTGCACCCCCATTCTGCCCCTGGTCTGGCCGTTTTGATGGAGCTGGTAGAAACTCCTTGTGAAAATGTCAAAAGTCGCAACATTTTTGCTCAATTTTCACAACTTTTAAAAGTGACTTACTCCTGAATTTTGGCATTGTTGCTTTACTTAATCGGGGCCTATATTCATTTTAAATGTGTTATCCTTAATTTTAGACTTAGCCTCTGCATATGGATGATAGTAGAGTGGATTGGGCTGTGGTAGAGCATGTGGATGATAATAGAGTGGATTGGGCTGTGGTAGAGCATATGGATGATAATAGAGTGGATTAGGCTGTGGTAGAGCATGTAAATGATAATAGAGTGGATTGGGCTGTGGTAGAGCATATGGATGATAATAGAGTGGATTAGGCTGTGGTAGAGCATGTAAATGATAATAGAGTGGATTAGGCTGTGGTAGAGCATGTAAATGATAATAGAGTGGATTAGGCTGTGGTAGAGCATGTGGATGATCATAGAGTGGATTAGGCTGTGGTAGAGCATGTGAATGATAATAGAGTGGATTGGGCTGTGGTAGAGCATGTGGATGATAATAGAGTGGATTAGGCTGTGGTAGAGCATATGGATGATAATAGAGTGGATTAGGCTGTGGTAGAGCATGTGGATGATAATAGAGTGGATTAGGCTGTGGTAGAGCATGTGAATGATAATAGAGTGGATTAGGCTGTGGTAGAGCATGTGGATGATTAATAGAGTGGATTGGGCTGTGGTAGAGCATATGGATGATAATAGAGTGGATTAGGCTGTGGTAGAGCATGTAAATGATAATAGAGTGGATTAGGCTGTGGGAGAGCATGTAAATGATAATAGAGTGGATTGGGCTGTGGTAGAGCATGTGGATGATAATAGAGTGGATTAGGCTGTGGTAGAGCATGTGAATGATAATAGAGTGGATTAGGCTGTGGTAGAGCATGTGAATGATAATAGAGTGGATTAGGCTGTGGTAGAGCATGTGAATGATAATAGAGTGGATTGGGCTGTGGTAGAGCATGTGGATGATTAATAGAGTGGATTGGGCTGTGGTAGAGCAGATGGATGATAATAGAGTGGATTGGGCTGTGGTAGAGCATGTGGATGATAATAGAGTGGATTAGGCTGTGGTAGAGCATGTGAATGATAATAGAGTGGATTGGGCTGTGGTAGAGCATATGTGTAGCGCCGGCGTCCCTGCCCTCTGCTAGGCAGGGACGCTGTTCCCCTCACCTCCCTGCTCCGTGCCCGGCGTCCTCCTCCCGCTCTGCTGGCAGCGCGCGCTCCTTCCCGGCCACTGTGCTTAGGGCGCGCGCGCGCGCTCTCCCTTCCTCTTAAAGGGGCCGCGCGCGCCGTCCTAAGGAGTCCCCGGCCAATGGCCGGAGGACTTCACCATATATAAGGCACCTCCTCCAAAATGGAGGTGCCCGAGCAATGTTGTTGCACTGTTCTACTCTGCTTCAGCCCTCAGGTCCCGTTGCCAGTTACCTGCCAGTTACCTGCCTGATTCCTGCCAGAGTCCTGCCAGTTTGCTGTCTGTTTCCTGCCTGTTATTCCTGCTACCTGCTTGCTAGCCTGAGGTCCGACGGTCTGCCTTACAACTCCTGTCAGTCTGTCTAAGGACCAGCTTGCCCGCTCACCTGGGAGCGCACATCAGCTACCTGCCTGCTTGCTAGCCTGAGGTCCGACGGTCTGCCTTTCTACTCCTGTCAGTCTGTCTATGGACCAGCTTGCCCGCTCACCTGGGAGCGCTCCTCCGCTACCTGCCTGCTTGCCTGCCCGGAGGCTCCGCCGTCACGTGCTGTGACCACCAGCTATTCCAGAGACTCTTGCCCGCTCACCTGGGAGCGCTTCTCCGCTACCTGCCTGCTTGCCTGCCCGGAGGCTCCGCCGTCACGTGCTGTGACCACCAGCTATTCCAGAGACTCTTGCCCGCTCACCTGGGAGCGCTTCTCCGCTACCTGCCTGCTTGCCTACCTGGAGGCTTCGCCGTCACGTGCTGTGACCACCTGCTATTCCAGAGACTCTCGCTTGCTCACCTGGGAGCACACATCCTCCATCTGCCTTGCTAGCCTACCTGGAGGTTCAGCCATCACAGGTCGTACCTACCCTTTACCTAGAGACTGCCCCGGTCACTTGCCGTGACCTCCAGCCCGTTCACCCAGAGACTGCCCCGGTCACTTGCCATGACCTCCAGCCCGTTCACCCAGAGACTGCCCCGGTCACTTGCCGTGACCTCCAGCCCGTTCATCCAGAGACTGTCCCGGTCACTTGCCGTGACCTCCTGCCCGTACACCCAGAGACTGTCCCGGTCACCTGCTGTGACTGCCTGCCTGGTCGCCACCCGCTCCCTTACAAGGACCGCCCCCTTGTATAGTAGCTCAGAGGTTCCGCCTCCCAGACCCGTTACAATATGGATGATAATAGAGTGGATTAGGCTGTGGTAGAGCATGTGGATGATAATAGAGTGGATTAGGCTGTGGTAGAGCATGTGAATGATAATAGAGTGGATTAGGCTGTGGTAGAGCATGTGGATGATAATAGAGTGCATTGGGCTGTGGTAGAGCATGTGAATGATAATAGAGTGGATTGGGCTATGGTAGAGCATGTGAATGATAATAGAGTGGATTGGGCTGTGGTAGAGCATGTGGATGATAATAGAGTGGATTGGGCTGTGCTAGAGCAGACAAAATTCTATGGTCAAAGGTATATATTTTATGTTTTGGGTAGAGGAACATGTATTGCGGCACAGAGGATGCAGATACTGTTGAAATTGAGACACCAGGCTGAGAGTCCCCCAACTCACGGGCCAAATAAATAGCGGTTCTGTTGTCTGCTGATATTAGCAGTACACCACTGGTGACAGGTACCTATAGATGCTTGAGCACCTGATTTCCATGCACACAAAAGCAAAGGAGATATATATATGTAGGTCCAAAAGTCTCTTAACAGTACAAAGCATGGAAATCCAGTAACTATTCCAAGCAAATGATCCTAAGGGTACACTTACACTGGCCAACCCGTTTCTGTTAAATAACTGCCGATTGGCTGTATAGAAGCCGATCAGCGGTCTTTTAATATCCTGTTTAGATTGGCCGACAACACATAAAATAATATTAACACAATCATTCTGCATGCATAGAATTCAATTATTCTTGGCAGCACATGTCCTGTTTATACTGGACATGTCCTTCCAATAACAATTATTTTACCTGATAAATGAACGTTCATCAGATGATTGGTAATCTGTTTAGTCAGGCCGTTTGGCGTTCCTAGGAACGATCGGCCGGTGTAAATGCTCCCTTACTCCCTTTTGGGAGTACTGCATTTAGAGACAGTACAGATCACAAGAAGACAATGGGTGATATACTAGGAGAGGAAAACAGTATGATGTGAGGAACATAGTGACACAGAAGCAAAATGGAGCGATGCTTGCCACCTAAACAGACTCATTCAGAACTGATTTTCAGTTGCCAAATTTTCTGCAACAATACTATGTGTAATATAGAATTAACAGTACTTGTAAAGTTGTGGTGCAACAACTTGATATTTTTGATTCTAGTACAAGGATTGTGGTCCAATGGGGACAGTGATGAAGTTGTTTGTAAAGAGTTGTGGTTTTAATGATGCTATATAAAAAAGTAAAATAACGAAATAAATATTTGTCATATGCTACTCCTAACGTGACAGTTGTGCCACCCTTATGTATTATATATAGATGCTTTGCTTCTTAAGTTTTCCAAAAAATCTGGGCTTTGGACAGCCCAAGAAACAATTGTACATATTGGAGATGATGTGGATGTTAAAAAGAAAGGCAAGCAAAGAAAAGCTTTCTGGATCCACTTTCTACACCAGGATGAGACTTTGGGAAGGTAGGTCGCCGACCGTGTTTGGTATGTAAATTAGCATAGCTTGTTTCCAGTTGTCCCAGTGGCCCAGTGTCTGGATGCATTCCCTACCAGCGCATCTTAGCCATCTATACCCCTGGTTATCGAGACTGCAAATTCTTTGATATGACTAAAAACAGTTTATCCATCCAATACGTACATGGAGATTTTACTTTTCTTTGTCCTTTTTTTTAGGTACATTGGAAAAGCATACAAAAAACACAAGGAACTGCTGTACCATTTCTGTGATGTTGAGCGTCAGATGACTGCTCAGTACTACGTCACAGAATTCAACAAAAGATTGTATGGATTAAACATCCCCACCCAGATATTTTACGTCTCGTCTGCTGTTCTTTTGGTAAGACTGCCCTAGTAAGCAACACAAGTAATATACACTGCTCAAAAAAATAAAGGGAACACTCAAATAACACATCCTAGATCTGAATGAATGAAAATTCTCATTGAATACTTTGTTCTGTAGAAAGTTGTGCTGACAACAAAATCACACAAAAATAATCAATGGAAATCAAATTTATTAACCAATGGAGGCATGGATTTGGAGTCACCCCTAAAATTAAAGTGGAAAAGCACATTACAGGCTGATCCAACTTTGATGTAATGTCCTTAAAACAAGTCAAAATGAGGCTCGGTATTGTGTGTGGCCTCCACGTATCTGTATGACCTCCCTACAACGCCTGGGGATGCTCCTGATGAGGTTGCGGATGGTCTCCTGTGGGATCTCCTCCCAGACCTGGACTAAAGCATACTCCAACTCTTGGACAGTCTGTGGTGCAACGTGACGTTGATTTATGGAGCGAGACATGATGTCCCAGATGTGCTCATTCGGATTCAGGTCTGGGGAACGGGCGGGCCAGTCCATAGCTTCAATGCCTTCATCTTGCAGTAACTGCTGACACACTCCAGCCACATGAGGTCTGGCATTGTCCTGCATTAGGAGGAACCCAGGGCCAACCGCACCAGCATATGGTCTCACAAGGGGTCTGAGGATCTCATCTTGGTACCTAATGGCAGTCTGGCTACCTCTGGCAAGCACATGGAGGGCTGTGCGGCCCTCCAAAGAAATGCCACCCCACACCAGTACTGACCCACTGCCAAACCGGTCATGCTGAAGGATGTTGCAGGCAGCAGATCGCTCTCCACGGCGTCTCCAGACTCTGTCACGTCTGTCACATGTGCTCAGTGTGAACCTGCTTTCATTTGTGAAGAGCACAGGGCTCCAGTGACAACTTTACCAATCCTGGTGTTCTGTGGCAAATGCAAAGCGTCCTGCACGGTGTTGGGCTGTGAGCACAACCCCCATCTGTGGACGTCGGGCCCTCATACCACCCTCATGGAGTCGGTTTCTAACCGTTTGTGCAGACACATGCACATTTGTGGCCTGCTGGAGGTCATTTTGCAGGGCTCTGGCAGTGCTCCTCCTGTTCCTCCTTGCACAAAGGCGGAGGTAGCTGTCCTGCTTCTGGGTTGTTGCCCTCCTACGGCCCCCTCCACGTCTCCTGGTGTACTGGCCTGTCTCCTGGTAGCGCCTCCAGCCTCTGGACTCTACGCTGACAGACACAACAAACCTTCTTGCCACAGCTCGCATTGATTTGCCATCCTGGATGACCTGCATGACCTGAGCAACTTCTGTGGGTTGTAGAGTCCGTCTCATGCTACCACGAGTGTGAAAGCAAAAGTGTCAAAAGTGGCCAAAACATCAGCCAGAAAGCATTAGTACAGAGATGTGGCCTGTGGTCCCCATCTGCAGAACTACTCCTTTATTGAGTATGTCTTGATAATTGCCAATAATTTCCATTTATTGTCTATTCCATTTGCACAACAGCATGTGAAATTGATTGTCAATCAGTATTGCTTCCTAAGTGGACAGTTTGATTTCACAGAAGTTTGATTTACTTGGAGTTACAGTACAGACCAAAAGTTTGGACACACCTTCTCATTTAAAGATTTTTCCGTATTTTCTTGACTATGAAAATTGTACATTCACACTGAAGGCATCAAATTATGAATTAAAACATGTGGAATTATATACTTAACAAAAAAGTGTGAAACAACTGAAAATATATCTTATATTCTAGGTTCTTCAAAGTAGCCACCTTTTGCTTTGATGACTGCTTTGCACACTCTTGGCATTCTCTTGATGAGCTTCAAAAGGTAGTCACCGGAAATGGTCTTCCAACAATCTTGAAGGAGTTCCCAGAGATGCTTAGCACTTGTTGGCCCTTTTGCCTTCACTCTGTGGTCCAGCTCACCCCAAACCATCTCGATTGGGTTCAGGTCTGGTGACTGTGGAGGCCAGGTCATCTGGCGTAGCACCCCATCACTCTCCTTCTTGGTCAAATAGCCCTTACACAGCCTGGAGGTGTGTTTGGGGTCATTGTCCTGTTGAAAAATAAATGATGGTCCAACTAAACGCAAACCGGATGGAATAGCATGCCGCTGCAAGATGCTGTGGTAGCCATGCTGGTTCAGTATGCCTTCAATTTTTAATAAATCCCCAACAGTTTCACCAGCAAAACACCCCCACACGATCACACCACCTCCTCCATGCGTCACGGTGGGAACCAGGCATGTAGAGTCCATCCGTTCACCTTTTCTGCATCGCACAAAGACACGGTGGTTGGAACCAAAGATCTCAAATTTGGACTCATCAGACCAAAGCACAGATTTCCACTGGTGTTCTTTAGCCCAAAAAAGTCTTTTCTGCTTGTTGCCTGTCCTTAGCAGTGGTTTCCTAGCAGCTATTTTACCATGAAGGCCTGCTGCACAAAGTCTCCTCTTAACAGTTGTTGTAGAGATGTGTCTGCTGCTAGAACTCTGTGTGGCATTGACCTGGTCTCTAATCTGAACTGCTGTTAACCTGCGATTTCTGAGGCTGGTGACTCGGATAAACTTATCCTCAGAAGCAAAGGTGACTTTTGGTCTTCCTTTCCTGGGGCGGTCCTCATGTGAGCCAGTTTCTTTGTAGCGTTTGATGGTTTTTGCAACTGCACTTGGGGACACTTTCAAAGTTTGCCCAATTTTTCGCACTGACTGACCTTCATTTCTTAAAGTAATGATGGCCACTCGTTTTTCTTTACTTAGCTGCTTTTTTCTTGCCATAATACAAATTCTAACAGTCTATTCATTAGGACTATCAGCTGTGTATCCACCAGACTTCTGCACAACACAACTGATGGTCCCAACCCCATTTATAAGGCAAGAAATCCCACTTATTAAACCTAACAGGGCAAACCTGTGAAATGAAAACCATTTCTGGTGACTACCTCTTGAAGCTCATCAAGAGAATGCCAAGAGTGTGCAAAGCAGTCATCAAAGAAAAAGGTGGCTACTTTGAAGAACCTAGAATATAAGACATATTTTCAGTTGTTTCACACTTTTTTGTTAAGTATATAATTCCACATGTGTTAATTCATAGTTTTGATGCCTTCAGTGTGAAAGTACAATTTTCATAGTCATGAAAATACAGAAAAATCTTTAAATGAGAAGGTGTGTCCAAACTTTTGGTCTGTACTGTATATTCTGTGTTTTAAGTGTTCCCTTTATTTTTTTGAGCAGTGTATAACTGCCCTGACCCACGGCAATTTTTTTTTTTTTTTTAGAAAGTCAATGATCGGGATAGCTCTCTGAGATTGAAAAGGTCAATCTATATGATGCCCATACACATGTCAATATTGTTCCCCCATGGCCCAGAATTACAAGAGTTTTGTGATGGCTTTGATATAGTTCAGTTTTACGTAATGTTTTTTGTTTTCACGGCTTAGTAAAAGAATGGACAACTGTTAATTATCTGCTTCTTCCCTTGCACTTGCGACTTTCTTATCGAGGTTGCAGCACTCTTAGGGTCGCAATGCACCCCCTTTGACTTGAATTGCGCGGCGATTATGCTACAGACTACAGTATTGCGCTACAGACAAAATAGCAGAGGCTCGCAGCTGCTGCTTTCTGAGGCAACACATTTCCCTGCCTGAGGTATTACAGGAACGAGTGTTTCTGCCATGTCTCCAACCCTCTGAGCTCATCACAAATCAAGTCACACTCTGTGTGACTGCAGACTTATGAATCCCCCCAGAGCACGCACTGTGCGGTGCGGGGATCCGCCAGTGTAAGACCCGGGACCAGAGGGTATATATGCATTATATATACTCCCAGCCAGTGGGCATGGCCTCGCTCCATACGCTTGTATTGAGCAAGGTCGCATCCTCTAGTCGGCCATGCCCACTGGTCGGCCACGTCACTAGATGGGGCGCGGCCTCTCTCTATACAAGTGTATGCAGCAAGGCCACGTCCACTGGCCGGGAGTATGTGTAAAACATGCATACCCTCTGGTCCTGGGTCTGGTCAGTGCATGGTCTGGGGGAATTCATAAGTCTACAGTCACACAGAGTGACTGCAGATTTATTAGTTTGGAGCGGACAACCCCTTTAACATAACAAAACAAAAACATGTACACCTCCACTTCTATGTGCTGCTGACAGTTTCCAATCCACATTTCTGGTCATTTTACTCTGCAACTTTTCTTGTATTACTTTTCTGCTACTACAGTAATAGGCTTCAGATTTTCTACACGCAATTACACAGCAGAGAATGCGCTGTGTATGTGATCATACCCAGTCTATAACTAGTTTCAGAACATATGGACTAGTAATGATTATCTTTAATTTCTCTGTCTCAGATCATGGAAGGAAGAAGCATAAAAGAATGTGTGAGTGTGGAGCCTTATATTCTTGGCGATTTCGTAAAACTTACAAATAACACTAAAATCGTGAAAACCGAGTATGAAGCTACCAAATACGGTCTGGCTTTTGGACATTTTGTCTATGAATATTTCTCTGATATAGTGGTGGATTTACAGGGTAAGATTTTACAAACCTGATCCATAGCGTAAGAAAATATATACTTCATATGGATATTTACATGCATTTCTGCTTAATTCCGCTTAATTATGTAGGATATATTCTACTTAGACATCTGTTATTAGGGTTATCTGTAAAATCTGTTGTCAGTGAAGAAAGATTTCCCCATTACTGAGATAGGAGATGACAGTTGGTGTTTTTAAAGTTCTATAGAGGTAGGAGCTAACTGCAGACACAGACATTCTGCAAGTTCTCCATAGAAATTTATGAGCACTAACAGTCATCTCCTATGTAATGGGAAAATACAGGTGCATCTCACTAAATTAGAATATCATCAAAAAAGTAATCTATTTCAGTTCTTCGATACAAAAAGTGAAACTCATATATTATCTAGAGTCGTTACAAACAGAGTGATCTATTTCAAGTGTTTAAGTCTGTTAATTTTGATGATTATGGCTTACAGCCAATGAAAACACAAAAGTCATTATATTAGTAAATTAGCATAATTAACACAAAACACCTGCAAAGGCTTTCTAAGCATTTAAAAAGATCCCTTAGTCTGTTTCAGTAGGCTCCACAATCATGGGGAAGACTGCTGACTTGACAGATGTCCAGAAGGCAGTCATTGACATCCTCCACAAGGTCCCAGAGTTCCAATTTTCATTTGGAAATCAAGGTCCCAGAGTCTGGAGGAAGAGTGGAGAGGCCACAATCCAAGCTGCTTGAAGTCTAGTGTGAAGTTTCCACAATCAGTGATGGTTTGGGGAGCCATGCCATCTGCTGGTGTACAGTCATGGCCAAAAGTTTTGAGAATGACACCAAAATTATATTTTCACATGATCTGCTGGCCTCTGGTTTGTATTAGTGTTTGTCTGAT
This sequence comes from Phyllobates terribilis, assembly GCF_046119375.1. NCBI lineage: Eukaryota > Metazoa > Chordata > Amphibia > Anura > Dendrobatidae > Phyllobates > Phyllobates terribilis. Next base: position 893,933,123 of record NW_027362761.1, on the reverse strand, counting down.
GTTTATATCACATACAGAAATATAATTGCAATCATATTATGAGTACCAATAGGTTATATTGACAGTTAGAATGAGTTAATGCAGCAAGTCAATATTTGCAGTGTTGCCCCTTCTTCTTCAAGACCTCTGTAATTCTCCCTGGCATGCTCTCAATCAACTTTTGGACCAAATCCTGACTGATAGCAGTCCATTCTTGCATAATCAATGCTTGCATTTTGCCAGAATTTGTTGGTTTTTGTTTGTCCACCCGTCTCTTGATGATTGACCACAAGTTCTCAATGGGATTAAGATCTGGGGAGTTTCCAGGCCATGGACCCAAAATCTCTATGTTTTGTTCCATGAGCCATTTAGTTATCACCTTTGCTTTATGGCAAGGTGCTCCATCATGCTGGAAAAGGCATTGTTGGGCGCCAAACTGCTCTTGGACGGTTGGGAGAAGTTGCTCTTGGAGGACATTCTGGTACCATTCTTTATTCATGGCTGTGTTTTTAGGCAAGACTGTGAGTGAGCCGATTCCCTTGGCTGAGAAGCAACCCCACACATGAATGGTTTCAGGATGCTTTACAGTTGGCATGAGACAAGACTGGTGGTAGCGCTCACCTCTTCTTCTCCGAATAAGCTGTTTTCCAGATGTCCCAAACAATCGAAAAGGGGATTCATCAGAGAAAATGACTTTGCCCCAGTCCTCAGCAGTCCACTCCCTGTACCTTTTGCAGAATATCAGTCGGTCCCTGATGTTTTTTCTGGAGAGAAGTGGCTTCTTTGCTGCCCTCCTTGAAACCAGCCCTTGCTCAAAGAGTCTCCGCCTCACAGTGCGTGCAGAAGCACTCACACCAGCCTGCTGCCATTCCTGAGCAAGCTCGGCACTGCTGGTAGTCTGATCCCGCAACTGAAACAGTTTTAAGATACAGTCCTGGCGCTTGCTGGTCTTTCTTGGGCGCCCTGGAGCCTTTTTGACAACAATGGAAGCTCTCTCCTTGAAGTTCTTGATGGTGCGATAGATTGTTGACTGAGGTGCAATCTTTGTAGCTGCGATACTCTTCCCTGTTAGGCCATTTTTGTGCAGTGCAATGATGGCTGCACGTGTTTCTTTAGCGATAACCATGGTTAACTGAAGAGAAACAATGATACCAAGAACCAGCCTCCTTTTAAAGTGTCCAGTGATGTCATTCTTACTTAATCATGACTGATTGATCGCCAGCCCTGTCCTCATCAACACCCACACCTGTGTTAATGGATCAATCACTAAAACGATGTTAGCTGCTCCTTTTAAGGCAGGACTGCAATGATGTTGAAATGTGTTTTGGGGGTTAAAGTTCATTTTCTGGGCAAATATTGACTTTGCAAGTACAGTAATTGCTGTTAAGCTGATCACTCTTTGACATTCAGGAGTATATGCAAATTGCCATTACAAAAAATGAAGCAGTAAACTTTGGAAAAATTACTATTTGTCTCATTCTCAATACTTTTGGCCATGACTGTAGATCCACTGTGTTTTATCAAGACCAAAGTCAGCACAGCCATCTACCAGTAAATTTTAGAGCACTTCATGCTTCCCTCTGCCGACAAGCTTTTTGGAGATGGAAATTTCATTCTCCAGCAGGACTTGGCACTTGTCCACACTGCCAAAAGTACCAATACCTGGTTTAAAAACAACAGTATCACTGTGCTTGATTGGCCAGCAAACTCGCCTGACCTTAACCCCATAGAGAATCTATGGGGTATTGTCAAGAGGAAGGTTAGAGACACCAGACCCTACAATGCAGACGAGCTGAAGGCTGCTATCAAAGCAACCTGGGCTTCCATAACACCTCAGCAGTGCCACAGGCTGATCGCCTCCATGCCACGCCGCATTGATGCAGTAAATGATGCAAAAGGAGCCCCGACCAAGTATTGAGTGCATTTACTGAACATACATTTCAGTAGGCCAACATTTCTGATTTTAAAATCATTTTTCAAGCTGTTGTTATAAAGTATTCTAATTTACTGAGATAATGACTTTTGTGTTTTCATTGGCTGTAAGCCATAATCATCAACATTAACAGAAATAAACACTTGAAATAGATCACTCTCTTTGTAATGACTCTATATAATATAGGAGTTTCACTTTTTGTATTGAAGAACTGAAATAAATTAACTTTTTGATTATATTCTAATTTAGTGAGATGCACCTGTATATATTCAATAAAAACAGATATTACCAGTGAATTGAGAATTTTGAGAGTAAATGATCAGTGATGGAGGAGAAACAAGTAAGTTTTTTTATTTTCTTGCATACTATTGATTTATTTAAAAAAAATAAAACTTTTATTGCTCTGTAAATATCTTCCTATGGGTATTTACAGTGGGGAAAAAAAATATTTAGTAAGCCACCAATTGTGTAAGTTCTCCCACTTAAAAAGATGAGAGAGGCCTGTAATTGACATCATGGGTAGACCTCAACTATGAGAGACAAAATGAGAAAACAAATCCTGAAAATCACATTGTCTGATTTGGAAAGAATTTTTTTTCAAATTTTGGTGGAAAATAAGCATTTGGTCAATTACAAACAAGCAAGATTTCTGGCTCTCACAGACCTGTAACTTCTTCTTTAAGAGGCTCCTCTGCCTCCACTCATTACCTGTAGTACTGGCACCTGTTTGAACTTGTTATCAGTATAAAAGACACCTGTCCGCAACCTCAAACAGTCACACTCCAAACTCCACTATAGTGAAGACCCAAGAGCTGTCGAAGGACACCAGAAACAAAATTGTAGCCCTTCACCAGGCTGAGAAGACTGAATCTGCAATAGGCAAGCAGCTTGGTGTGAAGAAATCAACTGTGGGAGCAATAATTAGAAAATGGAAGACATACAAGACCACTGATAATCTCCCTCGATCTGGGGCTCCACACAAGATCTCACCCCATGGGGTCAAAATGATCTCAAGAACGGTGAACAAAAATCCCAGAATCACACGGGGGACCTAGTGAATGAACTGCAGAGAGCTGGGACCAACGTTACACAGGCTTCCATCAGTAACACACTACGCCTCCAGGGACTCCGATCCTGCAGTGCCAGACGTGTCCCCCTGCTTAAACCATTACATGTTTGGGCCCATCTGAAGTTTGCTACAGAGCATTTGGATGGTCCAGAAGAGTATTGGGAGAATGTCATATGGTCAGATGAAACCAAAGTAGAACTGTTTGGTAGAAACACAACTCGTCGTGTTTGGAGGAGAAAGAATGCTGAGTTGCATCCAAAGAACACCATACCTACTGTGAAGGTGGCAACATCATACTTTGGGGCTGTTTCTCTGCCAAGGGACCAGGATGACTGATCCGTGTACATGAAAGAATGAATGGGGCCATGTATCGTGAGATTTTGAGGGCAAACCTCCTTCCATCAGCAAGGGCATTGAAGATGAAACGTGGCTGGGTCTTTCAGCATGACAATGATCCCAAGCACACCGCCAGGGCAACGAAGGAGTGGCTTCGTAAGAAGCATTTCGAGGTCCTGGAGTGGCCTAGCCAGTCTCCAGATCTAAACCCTATAGAAAACCTTTGGAGGGAGTTGAAAGTCCGCGTTACCCAGCGACAGCCCCAAAACATCACTGCTCTATAGGAGATCTGCATGGAGGAATGGGCCAACTTACCAGCAACAGTGTGTGCCAACCTAGTGAAGACTTACAGAAAATGTTTGACCTCTGTCATTGCCAACAAAGGATATATAACAAAGTATTGAGATGAACTTTTGTAGGTGACCAAATACTTATTTTCCACCAAAATTTGAAAAAAATTTCTTTCCACATCAGACAATGTGATTTTCAGGATTTGTTTTCTCATGTTGTCTCTCATAGTTGAGGTCTACCTATGATGTCAGTTACAGGCCTCTCTCATCTTTTTAAGTGGGAGAACTTGCACAATTGGTGGCTGACTAAATACTTTTTTCCCCACTGTATAATGACTTCTATAATTGATGCTGTACGTTAAATTATAGGAATGGCAGTAATACAATATATGGTTTAGTTCTAATATATATTCCATTGCTAATGTGCCATTCTATGTTATTTGTTTTGATTAAATTACTGAACCCTAATTCTTCTTCACATGTGATTGGATGCAACATGTAGTTCCTGTTATTTATATGAAATCACAAACAACTAGTGCAGTTTTACTGCCTATGTTCGCACGTGTCTTTTGTGCTGCGTTTTTTTATGCAAATAAAAAGTTACTTTTTTAAAATATCAACAAAAGCTATGATATTTCAGAAATCTCATGCCAGTGCTTGTTTTTTTTTCTGACTGAACTTGAAAACTGCAGCATGTTTGAAGTGCAATATATCAATTCTTTCAGCATTTTTGCAGCTTTTTTCACCTATAGAAAGCAATGAGATATTGAAAAAAATGCTACAAAAGACCCAATAGTGTTTTTGATGAATAAAACAAATTTTATTTAATATGTACTATAGACAAAGCACATGTGTAATCCGCACCCAAAACCTCTGAAAAAAACCTCTTTGAACACACTGAAAAACGGGCATTTTGATCTTAATGTTTTACTGCCAAGAAAGCAGGTTTTGGCTGCAGAAAATGCAGCAAACACACTGCGTGTGAACATAGCCTTACAGTTGCAAGCTTAAGCTTGCGGTTGGTAATTTATTTATGTTACTCACTTATATAGTGCCATTAATTCCACAGCGCTTTACAGACATTATCATCACTGTCCCCATTGGGGTTCACAATCTAAATTTCCTATCAGTATGTTTTTGGAGTTTGGGAGGTAACTGGAGCACCCAGAGGACGCCCAAGCAAAATACGTGGAGGACATACAAACTTCTTGCAGACATTGCCCATGGCTAGATATGCATTTGTACTTCTGTTCCCATATATTTGTATAGGCCAATTTGTATTTTGTGATTATAGCTTTCTGTGCAATAAGCCATACTGTTTGCATCTGGGACAAATCAAGGGTTTCATAAGAGACATAAGCATCTTTTGTGTTTAGCTTGTGTGTGCTTAAAGCGTACTACTTTAAAGTAACTTTTCAGAATATTCTGCCTAATCTGTCCTTTCTACATACATGAGTAATAACACGATTTCTGGCCATCCTTATATCCTGTATTTTCACCAGTTTTCCCCTCTGCAGGCTCTATCCATTATCAACAATCCACTTTTGGCTAGTGGTATGAGACTAGCTGTTATGATCTCTCCCAAACCCAGCACTTTAAACAGGGATGGATTCCTGCTCATCATTCCTTTTTTACATATATAGAGAAGCAGTAGCAGCATGGAGGAAATTTTACAGTAGTGCTTAGCAGTGTAAATGAGATTCCAGTTCTGGGGTGGGACAAAACACTCGTCAGAAAGCTCAACACAATCTTTCTGTGTCTTTCTCTGCCTGTATCCTCACTCTGCTCCTCACACCTTCTCCCTGCTCCCATCTTCTAAGAGCAAAAAAGGCTGTATAACATGATAACAGAGTGAGCTGGCAGTTTGTCTTGTCTGAACAATACTGAGTTGAGCCATGTTTCAGAGTGGATGATGAGTTCAGGGGGCAGGTGGAAGCAGTAGCTGGTAAGTGGAGAAGGAAGCAGATTTGTTTGGTAAGATATATTACAATGTTTCTTAGATTTCCCTGTACTATTGAATAATACAAAGTTTGTTGAAAATACAGTCCCCTTTTAAATTAAACTTTATTGTATTATAGTGTATCTATATGTAGGATTTTTCTTTTATATGTACAAATAACACAGCCTTTTACTGTAATTTTACAGGATGGGTGACTGGAAGTGAGAAAGGTGAAGCAATCATTTACCTAACAGACCCACAGATCCATTCAGCCAACAGTACACCAGGATCCACACATATCAATTTTGGAAAGTACGGGATATACATGTTCTTTACTTATCAACATAAGGAATGCAACGATATTTGTAAAACACTTGCTCTTGAAAGACCTGAAGACAAAATGTTAGCAGAATTTAGTAAATCAGGGAAAAATAAAGGAAATTAAACAGTTATACCACAGAAAGAAACCTCAACATGTTGAAAGTTATTAGTTTGTTCATAAATGTTAACGTTCACTTTGTTACAGTAGCATTGGTTTCGAGTGATACTTCTTTAGAGGGTACAAGGCAATCTGGCTAACAACATATAGTGGTCATTAAAGGGATTTTCCCATGAACAAAGTACATTTTAATCAATATATCTTAGAATAAAAAAGAATTTCCACAATTGGATGTGTTTAAATAAAATGTTCCTGTGCTGAGATAATCTTATAAATGTGCCCCTGCTGTGTACTGTGTAATGGCTGTGTCTGACTGTACAGGAACATGGTCTGATCATACCACAGCTCCTGGGCAGGGGAGGAATCAAAAAAGAGTATACAGACAGGACAGCAGGGGGTCACAGCTGATTCTATCTGTAAGGTAAAACATGTTTTTAAACTGGGAGAAAATGTATACTATATAAACAGCGTTTGTTCAGCGCTGTGTATGCAGTGATCATAAAACCAGGGATGGCAAAAAAACATCTCTTCCTTCTCTGAGGGGAGTCCAGTTTTGTCTGGTAGCTGGCTTCCTGCTGCCATAGCTGCATAATCTTATGCAAACAGCTTGCTCTGTATTGATGTTTTAGAACGTTAGTGTAAAGTCTGGACATTTTAAAGTCTATGGGTGTCCTGGAACTGGTTAAATGGAAGCTATACAGACAGGACAGCATGGGGTCTAAGCTTCTGCATGTTTAAAAACGTGTTTTACCTCTGTGGGTTTTACTCACTTAGCTGCTTTTGAGGTAGGCACAGGAAGCGGTTTCTTTAAAATGTCCAAGGCAGGTTTATTATAACTGCATAAACCGCACTTAAGAAGTAAACAAGACACAGCCTTGTCTGGCACAGAGTGACAAAACAGAAAATAAACAGTCCATTCAGTAGTACGGATTCGCCCGCTCATAGTCAGTGTCCTTTAGCAAAAACACCCTGGACGTCTCCACACCTCCAGCCACAGACACTGAATGAGACACTCAGTTTCCATTTTATTTACAAAACCACGCCCTGGTGTGCGGATATGTGAGCAGCCATTCCCTCCTATCTCTTTTTAAGACCCGGACCTTCAGGAGGGGAATGCATGGCATTATTATGCATTTGTTTTCCTCTCCTGAAAGGGTTAATGTGGCTGGAATGGTTTCCCGCCATGCTGGGGATTGGTTCAGGTAGCCAGCCTGTCAGTGAGGTGTCGCAGGGGGAAGACTACTTCTTCCCTATGCGACAGCTGCTGATAGGGTCCTAATATTTATTAAACATTGGTGGTGCAGGGTATTAAAGATGGCAGCGCCTGAGGAGAGTGTCAGTCCTCAGACGCTGCTCATCTAGTGCTGCTGCCTGGCCCACCCTCCCTACATATATGTTTATATTCGTCACGGCCTTGGGGTTAGTCGTTCAGGAGACTGAATGGACAGCAGGTTGGTAAGGTAAACGGGCTTGAGCTTATGGCTAAGCTGCTGTGTTATAAGAGTTTTATTAAAGTTATGGTTTTTTAAGTATAAGAATTTTTAATAAAGGCCGTGGTCATAAATTTTCCAACCAAATCTTTTTTATGTCATGTTTATTGAGTGTGGTAAATAATAGGTTTTTGGAAAGTAAGGTTAATATGCAGTATAATGCCATATGTCTGCTCGTAAAATCCGGCCCTGGTACGTCCTAATAAACCTCTCAGCACTATGCGTGCTGGAGCATGCTTTACCGGGTTTACATCACCGAAGCTACCAACCTTGATGATACATATGTCCCCTCAAGGACCTGTCCGGCGGCCATCTTACACCTCCCAGAAAGAATCACCTGTGATACCATGCTGTGTTATCTGTATCCTTTTTTTTGCATCCTCCCCTGCCCAGGAGATATGGTATAATCAGACCATGTTCCTGCACGGTGAGACACAGCCATTAGGCTGTGTGCCCACAATGTGTTTTTTAAGCGTTTCCACAGTGGCAAAAACGCTGCAGAAACGCTTAAAAAATGCTTGGTAGAAGGTCTGCCATGTTCCCCAATGATAATCTGCATGTGCTGTGCACATGCTGTGGAAATTTCCGCTGCGGATTATCATTGCGGAAAAAAATTCAGCACTACCAATTATTTTGTGGAAGCGCTGCGTTTTCGCCGCCATTGACTTGCATTGAATCGCTTGGATTCCGCATCACTGCATCTGTACATGCGGAATCCATGCATTTCAATGTGCGGATGGTACCCGGGTCTGGAGGACAGGAGACTCTCCTCCAGACCCAGGTACCATAGAACCTGTAAAAAAAAGAATAAAATAAAAAATAAATATGATGGCCCGCGGTGTGCTTGTCCTCCCTTGCCGGCAGATCGCGGTGCACTGAAGGACCTGCGCTGACGTCATAGTCTTGTGACAGCAGGTCCTTCAGTGTAGTGTACCGCGAGCTGCCGGCAAGCCAGGACGGAGCGAATAAAGACTCCGGGGGCCATCAGAAGGTAAGTATAGATTTATTTTTTTATTTTTAAACATTCTTTAAGGTCACAGTATATAAATCCATGCCGTTTGCATTGATTTATATAGTGTGACCAAGTTGACAAGCTCTTTCCAAGTGATGCTAAAATCGCTTGGAAAGCGCTTGTCAACCCACATGCAGAAATGCATGTGAAGAACGCTTCACATCCGCATGTCCCTGGCAGGAAAAACGGATGTACAATCCGCATGTACAATCCGCATGTACAATCCGCATGCGTTTTTCTCTGCCAGGGAGATGCAGAGACGCTCAGGAAAAAATCCTGAGCATTTCTGCATCGTGGGCACATAGTCTTACACAGTACACAGCAGGGGTACATTTACTGTATATTATTATCTCAGCACAGGAACCTTTGTTAACACATCTAATTGTGGAACTTATTTTTTCCCCAAGATCTATTGATTAAAATATACTTTGTTCGTGTGACAAGCCCTTTAAATTTAGTACAATCCATTCTTCCTACTACTTGCACAATATTTGCAATATGGATAAATATATTATTTATGATGATTTTCATTAAAAAAAAAACAAAATAAAACAATTCTGTCATTGTTTTTCTGAAGCACCAGTTCCATTATTAAAATGTATATGAAATTAACACACAGCTCAAAATTACATAAAAAGTACAACTTGGGCCACACAAAAAACAGTTCCCATAAAGTTATGTCGATGGAAAAATAATAGCTGAGGAATTTCAAGCACAGTTTTTAACCCCTTCACCAGCATGCCTGTTTTCACCTTCATGACCGGGCCAAATTTTGCACTTGTGACCACTGTCACTTTATAAGGTAAGAACTCTGTAACGCTTCAATGGATCCCACTGATTCTGAGACTGTTTTTTCATGACATATTGTACTTCATGATAGTGGTAAAATTTCTTCGATATGACTTGCATTTATGTGTGCAAAATACTTGAAATTTGGAAAGAAAATTGCAATTTTCAACTTTGAATTTGTATGCCCTTAAATCAAATAAATAACATTTCCCACATGTCTACTTTAGATCAGCACAATTTTTGAACATATTTTTTTTTTGTTAGGAAGTTATAAGGGTTCAAAGTTGACCAGCAATTTCTCATTTTTCCAACGACATTTACAAAACCTTTTTTTTTAGGGACCACATTACATTTTACGTGACTTTGAGGGTTCTATATGTCAGAAAATACCCAAAAGTGACATCATTTTAAAAACTGCACTCCTCAAGGTGCTCAAAACCACATTCAGGAAGTTTATTAACCATTCAGATGCTTCACAGGAATTAATGGAATGTGGAAAGAAAAAATGAACATTTAACTTTTTTTTTACAAAAAGTTTACTGTAAACCCAAATGATTTAATGCAAAATTTGTTCTACAATTTCTCCTGAGCACGTCGATACCCCATATATGGGGGAAAACCACTGTTTGGGCGCACGGCAGGGCTCGGAAGGGAAGGAGAACCATTTGGCCTTTTGAATGTAAAATTTGCTGGAATCTTTAGCGGACGCCATGTCACGTTTGGAGAGCCGCTGATGTACCTAAACAGTGGAAACCCTCCACAATTGACACCATTTTGGAAACTAAACCCCTCAAGGAACTTATCTAGATGTGTGGTGAGCACTTTGAATCCCCAAGTACTTCACAGAAGTTTATAACGTAGAGCTGTGAAAATAAAAAAATTAAATTTTTCCCACAAAAATGTTCTTTTAGCCCCAATTTTTTTATTTTCACAAGGGTAACAGAAGAAAATAAACACCAAAATTTGTTGTCCAATTTCTCCTGAGCATGCAGATACCTCATATGTGGGGGAAAACTATTGTTTGGGCGCACGGCATGGCTCAGACAGGCGACGTTTTGGAACGCAAACTTGATGGAAAGGTCTGCGATTGTCATGTCGAGTTTGGAGAGCCCCTGATGTGCCTAAACAGGGGAATCCCCCATAAGTAATCCCATTTTGGAAACTAGACCCCTCAAGGAATTTATTTAGATCTGTAGTGAGCCCTTTGAAACCACAGGTGCTTCACAGAACAGCGTTTTACAACGTGGATCTGTAAAAATGAAAAAAAAAAAAATTTCCTACAAAAATGTTGTTTTAGCACCAAATTTTTTCATTTTCACAAGGATAACAGAAGAAAATGGACACCAAAATTTGTTGTGCAATTTCTCCTGTGTACGCCGATACCCAATATATGGTTGAAAACTACTTTTGAGGCACAGTGCAAAGCTCAGAAGGGAAGAAGCACCATATTGGAGTTCAGATTTTGCTGGACTGGTTTGAGGGTGCCATGTCACATTGACAGAGCCCCTGAGGCGCCAGAACAGCCGAACTCTCCATAAGAGACCTTACTTTCTAAACTACACTCTCATTGAATTCATCTAGGAGTGCAGTGATCATATTGACACCACAGGTGTGTCACTGCATTTTATACTATTGGGCAGTGAAGAAAAAATAATTACATTTTTACAACCAAAATTTTGATTTTACATTTTCACACTGGGAAATTGGTAAAAATGGCACCAACATTTGTCCCACAATTTTTGCTGAATGTAGAAATACCCCATATGTGGCTGTACAGTACTGCTTAGCCATAAGGCGAGACTCGGGAGGGACAGAGCTCTTTTTGCTCCTGAAGCGCAGATTTTCCTAGAATAGTTTGCGGACTGCATATACAGAGCACTTACGTGCTAGAAGAGCAGAATTCCCCCTCAAGTGACGCAATTTTGGAAATTATACCTCTTTGTGAATTTATCTACTGGTGTAGTGATGATTTTGACTCCATGGGTGTTTTCCAGAAACAAGCAGCAGTGGATGTTGCTGAGTGAAAATTGCAAACTGCCATTGTAGTGACCGGTACATTGTAGTGACCAGTACGTTATGCCCAACTTGTTCTTCTGGAGACACGCACCCATAAACTAGGTGGGCTCTCATCGCTACAGAAATGCCAAACATGTAAACGTTAAATGTGGTTTAGGCATACTAGGGCTCAGAAGGGAGGGGCGCATTTGGATTTTGGAGCACAGAATTCACTGGATTTCTTTTGGAGGGTGAGGAGCCATTTTGCTTTTCCAGAGCCTTTGTGCTACCAGTAACATGGAATCCCCTATGTTTCTGTTAACAGATGACGTATCTGAGTGGGAGCTTTTTTTGTGAAATGAGTTGAAGCTTTTAATGGGAACATTTTACATAACATCACATTTATCCGGTGTTCTACACTGAGCATTATATCAGGGTTTCCATTTAAATCTAGAAGTGACATGATTCAGATGAAACCCCCGAGGGATCCATTCACTATTATGAGGCAGTAGAGTTACTCTGGACTCCATCTGGCCTCTATTCAGCGGTGTCCTTCTTTTCAGAAGTGCACAAAACCGTGGTGGACCGCGTTTTTATGCACACCTAAAAAGACGGACACATCTGACATCGGATCATAGGCCAGACGGCGTCCACGGTGCCTCAATACAGGGAATTTTCCGCCGGGGGTTCCGTCTGAATCATGTATTTCAGAGATTTACACGGAAACCCCGATGTAATCGTTTAGTCTCAGCGCAGAGTGCAGGATAAATGTGAGCCGAGCCTTACTGCGATCTTTGGGAGGCAGAATGAACAAATCAACAGTAGGTGAAGAATTGGTTTTATTTATTTTTTACGCCATTCCTCGTGCGATATAAGTGATTTGACGACTTTATTCTTCGGGTCGGTGTGATTACAGCGATACCCGATTTATATAGTTTTTTATGTTTGGCTGCTGTCACAAACTAAAAGACACTTTTTATTGTAAAAACAAGTTTTTGCATCAACATATTTTGATAGCTATAATATTTCCATATTTCGCTGACAGAGTCATGTTAAGGCTTGTTTTTTGCGGGACAAGTTGACGTTTTTATTGGTACCACTTTCAGGCAAATTACATTTTTTATAGCTTTCTATTCCAATTTTTGGGAGTCAGAATGAGCAAAAAACAGCAATTCAGGAATGTTGGCAGTATGGCCGCTTGTTTTTTTGCGGAACAAGATGACGTTTTCAGCAATACCATTTTTATTTAGTTTCGTATTTTTGATCATGTTTTATTTCACGTTTTGTTCGGCAGTATGATGATAAAGCATAGTTTTCTGCCTTGTTTTTTTTTTTACGGTGTTTACTGAAGAGGTTAACTAGTGGGACAGTTTTATAGGTTGGGTCTTTGCGGATGCAACGATACCAGAGTGTGTACTTTTTTTTGTTTATTTTTTTAAACACAAATAAATGTATTTATTGGATGAGTCTTTTTTGTTCTTTATTTTGTGATCTTTTTTTAATATTTTTATAATTTTTATTAACTTTTTGTTTACTTTTTTTAACTTATCCCAGGATATAGAGCTGACACCCGCACTCCATCGCTGGCGGCACTCAGCGTGAGCCCATGCAATTGTGAAGCAGTATATATACAGTTTGCGGGAACACCGCTCTCGCAGTGGTGTATATATACTGCATTAGATTTTACCCGCAGCTTCGCTCGCGTGGAATTTGGTCTGCCACATTAAGTTTCGTGACAGATCATTTTAATAGTAAAAAAAAATAATCTTAATAGAGTAAAATAAAATAATCTTAATAGTAAAAAAAAAAATCTTATTTAGTTACTCGTACATCCAAAATTTCAGATGTCTAACTTCAAAACTGACGGATTCCATACAATCTTTGAACCCCTGTAATATGAAGAGGGAAACTCTTGAGGGTGGAATTATCAAAATTCCTTTCTTAGTGCTCATTTAAGCTATAATAGAACCTATCTGCAAATTTCAAGATGCTAAGTTCAGTGGTTTCGGCTGTGCGTTGACCACTAGGTGTGTCAGTCAATCAGGTTTACAGTTTTATATAATCTTCGCCTGTATGGTGTGTTTATAAAAAGTAGCCCTATGTCCTTCCCCAGGCTTGAAATTATCCATATCAAATTTCATCACAAACGGATTACTAAACACTGATTAATAAACAGGACGGACTGAAGTTACTTGCGTTTAATATTGTTCGTGTTAGTAAAGAATTAGTATGTAATTGGAATAATGGACATCTGCAGGTAATTTATCTATGTGTTTTTACTGCAATATACTCCTGTAAACTATGTTATTTGATTTCTTTCGTTCAGCGAAAATATGTAGATTTTGCGATTTAGAAACACGTGAGCAAGCTACGTATAGCTGACCGTGGGAAAAACAGGGCGTGCCTAAATGTATCCCCGCTACCTTCAAAGTTTGCCCTTGCGATTTATTGATGGTCATTGAAAATGCAACTTTAAGTGGGAACTGCAAACGTTTGAAATTAAAGGGTAAGTTATTGGGTATTATTGGGATGCGTGGTATAAGAATATTTTCACCCTTAGCTTCTCCAGTTAAAATTGTGGCCTTTACAATGTGCCTGCCTAGTTCAGTGACTCGCATTCTAGTGCCATTACATAATCTCGGGGCGTCCAAGTTGCGCATTAACAAAACGGGTATACCGACCTTTATTTCGAGCTTATGAGATGGGACCCCGGATAGCTCCAAAGAGTTAAGAAACTCCACGGGGTAGCTCGTACAGTCTTCAGATGACATGACTGTGTCGATGGAGTTGTAGGTTGTTGCATCGCTGGTTACTTGGTCCAAGATAATTTTATTGATTTTTGCAACTGTTTAATTTCTTGGTGCTAGTATAGTTCTTTCACATAGCCAATTTTCATCGTGGATGTTTTGTTGCAAATTTGGAAAAACTTGAGCAATAAGTGCGTCTTCCGAATTCACAACATGACAAAATTGGTTAGTGAATAGAACCATACCTTCTTCGTCAGTTTCGATTCGACCTTCACCGATCTCGAGCAGTTTCTCAGCGTACGCGCCCGACTCTAGATCACTGAATAACTGGACACGCATGTTGGTGGTGAGGTGCAGCTTTTCAACTTTGGTCCATAAATATGAGGATTTCAGACATGCGTTAATTTCGTCTGCTGCAGTGCCTCGCTCGATGACAGGCAAAGTTTGCCTAAAGTCCCCAGCCAATAAAACAACCACACCACCCATTATTGTTTGTTTACTGTGTAAGTCTTGTAGACAACGATCAAGAGCTTCGATGGCGCGTTTGTGTGACATTGTGCACTCGTCCCACATGATTAGTTTGCACTGTTGCAACAGGAGGCCACGGGCGCTGCTCTTGCTGATATTACACGATGGGGTTTCTTCGTTCACCAGATTAAGAGGTAATTTAAAGACTGAATGTGCCGTCCGTCCACCGCTTAGCAATGTTGCAGCAATTCCAGAGGAAGCCACAGCTAATGCAACGTTATGACCGCTACAAATTTTTTCTAAAAGTAAATTAAGCAAGAAAGTTTTTCCTGTACCACCCGGGGCATCAAGGAAAAAAAGTCCGCCTTCACCATTCTCAACTCGTCCTACTATTTTGTGATAAATCTCTCTTTGATCAGGTAGCAAACGTGGCTCAGTTTCGCAAACGTGAGCGTCTAACTGGTTGGTATCATAGCTTAGCTCTTTTATCAACTCGTTCGACAGCTCTCCTCTACGCCGCGGTGAGGGTAGACCAAAATCGAACAATTTCTTTCCAGAAATTATTAATATTTTGTCCTCAATAAGCCCCAACGCATCATTGAAACAGAGATCATCGTTAACGTGATCCATTCATAGAATCATAGAATCATAGAATGGTAAAGTTGGAAGGGACCTCCTGGGTCATCTGGTCCAACCCCCTGCTCAAAGCAGGATTCAATATTCTTTCAAATCTGTGCATGATATCCTCTGATAACGCAGTTTTATACTTGTGCCAGAGTTGTAGAGGATTGGATAAACCGCAAGTGCATATCAATATGGCAAACAGCTCTCTTATTTGCGCCGGGGAGCGACATAGCACGGCCTCTTCTAAGGCGGTATCCCAGTAGTTATCATCTTCCAACAACCCCATCTTCTCACACACCTGCCGAAAAGTTGCAAGTTCTTGACCTTCAAATGTTTTTAAATCCGAGAAGTTGGTTGGACCCCTTATTACATTCAGCAGCATACGCAAGCAATAACATTCAAAATTGCTAACGTGCACCGTGTAAATGCGACCTAGAGCGTCTCCTGCCTTCACACCTGGCCAGCCATCGACAGGTGTTCCTTGTAAACGACGTTTCCATTGCTTCCGTGCCACATTCCAAGTATAGTAGCGAGGCACGTCAATGTAAAGTAATGTTTTTGCAAACGTATCACTTTGGCACAACAGGAAAAATGCAGTTAGTGTAGTTTTAGGTGGTGCTTCTAATCTCTCTCTAAAATTATTTTCCGTAAAGTAAACCCTCTCGCCATTGTGTAAATGAATCGCGAGATGAGTGACGGTTGGGTGTCTCTCGTGCAGAGGCAGACCTAAGATCCGCCACGCTGCTTTGTTACTACTAACATATTGGCCGGTTCTAAAGGTCTGCACCTCATCTCTTGGGTCAATGTTAACATTCCCTTGCTGGCGGATGTTAAAAATAGCCTGGTCGCTACCCTTATTAATATATTTACAAATATATTTTATCGCCTGTACCGTATTACAGAACTCTACATTTAAATGAGAATTTAAAATTTTTGATAAGAGTGGAGAATATGGGACCACCCAGCTATTGTCCACCAATATTTCCTGTGTTCCTCTACGGGTTTTTATAATCGTCGTGCGTCCACCATTCTCTGGTGCTCTGCGCCTGTACAAAGGATAACCTTTGTCATTGGTTTGAGTATCTTTTAAAAGCTTCCTCGGATATTTTTTGGTACATTTTCCTTCCTTCATGCATGGTGATGAAGAATTGAATGTACCACATGGCCCGTGAATCATATTCTTTGTCACTGAATCATAGAGCTTTTGATCGGTTTCTGGAATTGGTATCTCAGCACATAAGATTTCGTCAATTTGGTTCGGATGCAATTTTTCCTTTAACCACAGCAGTAAGTGCACATGAGGCAAACCTCGCTTTTGCCACTCGATCGAGTACATGAAGCATTGCATATCACCAAATATGTTACCTTTTGTAAGTAGAGCTACCAACTTCTGTACTTTTATTCTAAATACTCGAACTGTTAAGTCATGTCTGTCCGTTGAATTTTGACCAGCCATAAGCTCTTTGGTGATTTCTGGCCAAGCGGGGTTTCAAGTCATTATAATAAATAAATCAGGCCTCCCATAATTACGTACGTATGTGAACGCATCTTGTGTGTATTCGTGTAGGTATCTCAGGCTATTTACAAATGATGACGGGAGAATCACCATCTGACCTAAGTTATTTGGATCCAAATCCGCATCATTTTTTATTGCATCTTGCAAGTGAATATAATTTTCTGCGCGCAGTTTTTTTTTATTTAAAGAAATGAACCTTAAGCGCTCACTTTCCATCTTTACATACATGTCGACCAGAAACTGATGAAGTAGGAGCCTACACTTAAGCATCAAATTAAAATCGCTGCGACGGACCATCAAGTGAAAGGCATAAAAATCTTTGCAGGACACCTTTTTGCTTGGCATTGCTTGTTTGGTAATTGGATTTATCTGAGGAATATCAATGCTGTACCCCTCTTGTCCTTTCCAAAAAATTATTGGGTACTCGAGAGCGTCATAGAATCTATGTGTATCGGGAACCCTAGTGAGCATGCCATCGCGCGGCTGCACAACGATGTCCCGAGACATAGTTTGTTCGCTACTAACTATTACAGCAGCTATTTCATTTGTAGTAGGGGCATTGAATCGTCTCTCATGTTGACCACGTGGTACACGGTCTGGGTGAATCACTACTTTGAAATGATCGTCATTGATCATTCTGTCTCTAGCCGTTTTAAATTCATGCACCAAAATGTTGTGGTCGTGAAGTACTCTTTGTAATTTTTTAACTATGTTTCTATCTACGCTTTGCACGCACTCAGTACGCCTGTTGATTTGTTCTTCTTCGTCACCTATGAAATAAACTTGTAAAAATTGTGGTTGCGAAATGGACGTAGGAATTAAAGAACTGATACGGTGGTATACTTGTCCTTGTATTGTAAAGGTCGGGCAAAACCCTGGCATTGAGACAATTTGATCTGCTCCAAAAGACGTCATATGAAAGCACATGTTGTATTTTCTTATATTATTTAGAAAAAGGCGAGATTCATCAGTTTCATTAGAGAAAAGCTCTTTTAAAGGTTGAACTGGCTCGTCTATATAAGGAAGAGCTACTTTCCCGCCCAAACAACACATACCTGCTGCTTCCTCTTTCCACTTAAGAGCTCCGCAATATTTGCAATCTATGGTCATTGCTTCTATTTTTATAAGCTTGTGAGTTTCATAATCAAGAGTCTCGTTATACTCAAATGCAGCTTTATTAAACAATATCCATGTATTTCTTGTAAATGTTTGACGTCGCTGTGCTGCCCTTTCAGCAACAGTGCGTCTGCGAGATTCGGCCATTTCATAAGTTTCAGTGGCTCTTTGGGATGCCATGTAAGTCGCTTGCTGCTGACGTCGGGCTTGGGACTGTTCTTGAGTTTTAGCAGCCCGTTGAGATGCCAAAAACTCCGCATTCCGTTCACGTCGGGCTTGGGATTGTTCTGGAGTCTCTGCAGCTCTATGTGCTGCACAACGCACCGCCTGCTCAAGCCTTCGTTGCTCGGCTTGTTGAGACGTCTCATCACGTCTAATTATTTTCATAGCTCGGGCTTTATTAGAGCTTTGCGAAATGTTAGACTTACGCTTTCGTGGCATTTTTATAAGTACTAATTACAAAATAGGTACTTAGTAAAGTTCAAACAAAATACTAAACCAATCTAATTAGTTATATTACGATCGCTGTACAGACGATATCAGTTGTATATGACTGGTCTATGAGGAGCAGCTGTGGCGCGGTTACCCATAGCAACCATTCCCAGTGCTCTGTGGGAGCTGAGAGCAGCCTGCTGGTGCTGTGGGTGACATGCTGCGCTGCACACACACAGGGCTGTGCTGCACACAGGAGGGGAGGACGCCATTTGTGTAGCGCTGCTGCCGGTGCTGTCAGGCTGCAGTGTGTGCATCCTCCATGGAGCCGCGCTCAGGTTACTGCCCCTCCCCATGTGTGAGTCACTTCCCCTCCGCCCAGGTGAGGGGCTCGGAACTTTCCCGGCTGCAGCAGCTGGCGCAGGTGAGCGCATGTTTTATTATACGGTGTTATGTGGAGGGACAATGGCGGCGGGGACCCCCTGTGTGAGGACAATGATGGCCTGGTGCCCCCGGGGGTCGTGTGTGAACCCCCTGTGCCACACTTGTACCTGGCCACAGTATATGATCACCCCTGTATTCTGACTGTGGACAGGCGGCAACTGTGACCTCAGTATGCAATGATCCACTATGGGCAAATTATTGTATTATCAATCTCTTCTGACTGCTGTAAATCAGCCATTTAAATATCACCTGTGTATGTGTGTATATAAGAGAGCTCTCAGAGGCCAGATTTTTTTCCAACTTAATTGACATGTATCGTTATATTACGACCAAAATTACATAAAATCATTACAAATTGTAGCCTATATGTTATTCCGATGTATAATCTATATTACTGTAAAGTTTCATGCAAATCCGTCCAGTAGTTTTTTCGTGAAAGAGTAACAAACATACATACTCACAAACTTTCGCATTTATAATATTAGTAGGAAAGGATGTGTCAGGAAGGCATTAATGTAAAGTAGGCAATCCAAAAAGCAACACTTGTGAATGCACTGTTGAATATACTTCTTAATTGTCAGGCACAACAGTAGTTGCAGGGAAAGGTAAATGGGGTTTTCCCACCAATAAAATGCATTTTAATTAGTAGATCTTAGAATAAAAATAAGTTTCAGGCGGATTTCAGTCATGAAAGACATGTCATGTGCACATACCTTTTCAGGGGGTTTATGGTTTTAGAAAATTCTTATCCTCCAGCTGCAGTTTGTTTTATAAATACAAACTGTACTTTACTCACCCTCCTCAGGTCTAGTGCTGAAAGTCTCCGCTACTGCTGCCAGTTTCTGTTATTGTAACCAGCCCTGACGTTACGTTAACAGAGCTGCAGCCAATCAGTGAGTCAGTGTCTCTGAGTGGCTCTTGCTGCCAACTCCGTCACAGCTCTGAGATCAGTTATTGGCTGCAGCGCTGTCCTGAAATAGTCCTGAAAAAACTTGCCATAGCTTGTAATATCCCATTAGTGAAATCTAATAGATTAGTTTACAATAGTAATTTCCCAAAGTGTATTCCTGTTGATGTGTCCAATATTCATCTAGCATAAATTTACCTGGAGTAAATATTAGCAGGAGAAGAACAGCGCATATTGGTGACTGGATGTGTAGAAAACAAGAAAGAATGTCTTCATTTACTAGCAGAATAAGTAATGGATGCCTCAGGGTTCCCAGGCTTCCTGTGGCTCAATAGCCACAGCCAAAGGCTTTGCCTGAAGTTATCCCTTTGGCTTCTGCTGAGTCTAAGATGTCTATGTTGCTGATGGATTTACCATCTATAGCTCATATGACTTTGATTTCTTTAATCTCCAAAGACAATCTAAGAGTAGATGAGCAAGTGCTCCACGTGAAGGCCGTAAGATCATTCATGTACACTGCTGGCTTGTTTTTATATGAAGATAGACAACCTTCAGTGTGGTGCAGCATGTTGATGCTTTCTAAATTACCATGGTATATAACATCATTGTAATGTTCACATATATCCGGCCCGTTAATTAAGTTGTAGAGAAACAAGAATCTACTTACAATAGCTGCCTTTCACAAACTGTTGACACATTGGTATTTACTATTGGTCTAGGTAATGCTTTTTATATTTTGTAGGAAATCATAATATCCTTATCATTTTTAACCACTCAATTTAGACAGTTGAATGTCATATTGTTAAGACTGCTAGACACATTAAAGTTGTCTAAACTTGACAACTTCAAGACAACCGTTTCAAGACATGACTCTCCCATGCCCTACCATCATTCATCAGTTGAAATTCAATCAAAAATTCTTTTGTTTTCAGGGAAGATGAGCTACTAACAGAGAGGTCTCTGGAAGTGGCAGAGCTGTCAGCAGTGGCCTTCTCCTCTCTCCCCATTGGAAACAGGTGTGCTGTGCTGAGCCAAACTTTCATGTGTATGGCAGATCAGAAGAGATCGTGCTGGCCAAGCAAGCATTCAAGCACCTTGTGTATCGCCACCATTAGGCATTTCATAGCCTATTATCTTATTTTACTGTATCCCAAAGCATATGCAGAAACCACAGGGAAATTCACACCCAATTGTGTGGAAATTGTTGTGGATTTGCCTCTGCTAATTAAAACATCTGAACATCTAAAATTAAAGTAGCAGTATACTCAACTTAACAATTCTTGACAATCCCATTCTCCAAATACTCAGTATCCTGGCAGAGGTGACTGCTGTGGCCTGTGATTAGCTGCAGCGATCATGAGTCGACGTGCCATTACACCTTTGAAGGCCAGTCAGCAGAGACCTGCAGAAGACCAGGGAACATTGGGCAGATAATAACCAGTCCACAACTTAATGGCGGTTTCCTCTTATCTTTACTTGCGGTGGTTAGGCAGACCGGGAGTACTAGCTGGTAGTAGAGGTCCAGGCGGCCTGGAAGCAAGTTGGGAATCCACCTCGCCAGGTGATGTTGGAGGCCTTCCATCTGTGCTAATCTCTTTGACCCTGCTGCTTATAGCTGTGCTGTGGCCCTCGTCCCTGAGTAAAACGTCTTTGTGCTCACCTGTATGGCAGGCAGCTCGGGCCTTCCTGGAGTGTCGCTCCCACGTGGCAGTGCTGGGCCCTATGTGTTGCTGAGCCTCCGGGCGTCTGATGAGGCCAGGAGACCTGCAGTCTTCTGCCCTCCCATTATGATCTCCCAAGTTTGTAGATACCAAACATGTATATAGTGGGTACGGAAAGTATTCAGACCCCTTTAAATTTTTCACTCTTTGTTTCATTGCTGCCATATGGTAAATTCTAAAAAGTTCATTTTTTTCTCATTAAAGTACACTCTGCACCTCATCTTGACTGAAAAAAACAGAAATATAGAAATTTTTGCAAATTTATAAAAAAGAAAAACTGAAATATCACATGGTCATAAGTATTCAGACCCCTTGCTCAGACACTCATATTTAAGTCACATGGTGTTTTTCAGCTACATGGACAGGACGACTGGTTGCAATTGAAGGAAACATGAATGCGGCCAAGTATCCTGGATGAAAACCTCTTCCAGAGTGACCCTAAGCACACAGCTAAAATGACAAAGGAGTGGCTTCAGAATAACTCTGTGACCATTCTTGACTGGCCCAGCCAGAGCCCTGACCTAAACCCAATTGAGCATCTCTGGAGAGACCAGAAAATGGCTGTCCACCAACATTCACCATCCAACCTGACGGAACTAGAGAGGATCTGCAAGGAAGAATGGCAGAGGATCCTCAAATCCAGGTGTGAAAAACTTATTGCATCATTCTCAAGAAGACTCATGGCTGTACTAGCTCAAAAGGGTGCTTCTACTCAATACTGAGCAAAGGGTCTGAATACTTATGACAATGTGATATTTCAGTTTTTCTTTTTTAATAAATTTGCAAAAATGTCTACATTTCTGTTTGTTAAAAAAAAAAAGACGCCATTTTCCGAGATCCATAGTGTCTCCATTTTTTGGGATCTGGGGCCAGGTGACAGCTTATTTTTTGCGTGCCGAGCTGACATTTTATTGATACCATTTTGGGGTAGATTTGATGATTTGATCGCCCGTTATTGCATTTTATTGCAATGTTGCGGCGACCACAAAAACGTAATTCTGGCGTTTTGATTTTTTTTCTCATTACACCATTTACTGATTGGATTAATTATTTTTACATATTGATAGATCGGGCGATACTGAATGCAGCGATACCAAATATGTGTATATTTGATTTTTTTTATTGTTTTATTTTGAATGGGGCGAAAGGGGGGTGATTTTAACTTTTATATTTTTTTAACATTTTTAAAAACATTTTTTTTACTTTACACTAGCTTCAATAGTCTCCATGGGAGACTAGAAGCTGCGATCATCAGATCACCTATGCTATACACAGACGATCATCAGATCACCTGTGTGTATCTGAAGTGCTCACTGGCTATGAGCGCCGACCGTTGGGCAGCGCTCATAGCCTCCAGGCAATGGCAACTGCAGGGGTCTCCTGCAGACTCCGGGTTGTCCTGCCAACCCATCGGTGACCCGCGGTCATGTGACACAGGCGCCGATGGGCGGGACTTATGACTTTGCAGCTGAAAGGCAGGACCACCTGCGGAGTCAGGTGTCTTGTTACAACTACACATGCTTACAGAATGATTTTAAGCTACCATTACATCCCCCCATCCTTCACAATAGTTATGAAAATAGAAGTACTTACATCCTATCCAAGTAAAAATGTCAGATGGCAGTATGGTCCTAGCGCCCCATAAATACATTGTATACCTTATTGTATTACTGCATGCATGATTGGTTCTCCATTGCGTTACTCTTTTTAGACACTTTTTATATATATCTGGATTTATTAATAAAGAAATTGTTTTATTTAAAACATTTATGCATACGTTGGTGAAGTGAAGTAAGAAAACTAGAAGCATATGTGAAGGATATTCTAGAATAATCACATATTCCCTGGTTGTCAAGTCTCCAAGCACAGGGTAACCCGACTCCCAGCTGTAAGAGAGAACAAAGAGAGGATCTCAGCAGGAGGTGACACCCAGAGGGTGCCCCAAAGCCCCACTGGTAACTCTGCCCATCATTGAAGAGTCTTTCAGGAGGGTGGCTGTGGATTTGATTGGCCCAGTGGCCACTCCCAGCAGTTCCGGAAAATGCTTCATACTGATGGTAGTAGACTATGCCACCCGATACCGGAAGCGGTAGCCTTGTCGTCCATTCGGGCCGACAAGGTGGCCACAGCCTTACTGGAGATTTTCTCTCGATTAGGTTTTCCCCATGAAATGCTCACCGACCAGGGGACCCAGTTCATGTTGCAGCTGATGGAGTCCTTCTGTAAGCAAATACAGGTGCAACATCTGGTGACCAGCCCGTACCACCCACAGACCAATGGCCTGTGCGAACGGTTCAATGGCACCCTGAAGCAGATGCTTAAGATGTTGGTTGACTCCCACGGGCTTGACTAGGAGCAGTACCCCCCACACCTGCCATTTGCCTACCGGGAGGTTCCACAGGCCTCAACGGGGTTCTCCCCCTTTGAGCTCCTGTACCGCCGGCATGCGCGGGGCCCTCTGGCTCTGGTGAAGGAGGTCTGGGAAGGGGACTTAGAAGCAAAAAACACTGCACAGCTGTTTAAAGTGGTGCACGAGTAGGGGCCGAACCCATACTATACTGAAAAATAACCTCGGCACTCAATGGATATGAAAGAATATGATATTTTATTATATGCAGTCCAAATTATAAGTAAACGTTTCAGTCCACATTGACCTTCATCAGTATTGCTGCAAAATACAAGTAATGCAGTACAGAGATAAATACAACATACATTTGAACATAAATTGAGCTAGATGGGGACAAAAAAGGGGAAAAAAGGGGGATGGGAGAAGGTATAGGGTGCTGCCTATGATCGCGGAAGCAAGCAACTAGGGGAGACCTACCAGACTGCCAGTGAAAATGTGCGTGGCTGAGCGGCCCGGACAAAGAGTCTCTAAGGCTACCTGGAAGCATACAAATGTAAAGGTAAGAGGCTGGTAGTACTGGAGTGTAAAGGGGAGAGACAAGGAGTACTATACCTGAGCGGTGACCTGTGTATGGCCTGGACTACGCGGTATCCCCCGCTAGTAGAGAGCGCTGCCATAAGGTATGGAAGGCATGTATTTATAGGGCAAAACTAATTGAATAGAACGCTGCAGAGCGCGCCGGCGCGGAAGCGGAAGTGACGTCACCGGATGTGACGATAGGGGTGATGCGTGCGGTCCAGAGGCTTGCGTTCCACACTAATAGGAAGTAACTGGGCGTGCGCTACCGCTGTGGAACCAGAGGAGGGACTGGATAGGAGGGCAGGAACAGAGGGCAAGGATATCTAAGAGGGAAGGAAACAAAGAATAAATAAATGCATACCGATGCAGTAACCAATTGTAGACAGAGTACAGTAATTTGACATAGGATAATACAGGGAAAATACAGTATTTGTGCAACATTTTATACAAGTCAAAACAGCAATCATGGAGCATAATAATAAGGAGTATCCAATTTTATGATCATAATACCTGGATAAATCCCAGGGGGGGGGGGGGGGGGCTGTATATAAGGATATAATGATGTGTGAAACAAAAAGAGAACTATGCCTAGTGGATGCAATCTTACATAAAAGCTGATAAATCGTATTCCCTATTCAGACCCTTAGGATTCCAGCTCGTGGATCCAGAAAGCTTCTCTCTTTTTTAGGAGTGTGATACGATCACCACCTCTGCGTGGTGGTGGTACCTGTTCCAGAACTTGGAACCTTAGTTGTGAGATATTGTGTCCTTTTGTAATAAAATGGTGGGGAATGGGTAGTAGCATATTTTTACATCTTATGGTAGATTTGTGTTTGGAGATACGATCTTTCACCGATTGCGTGGTTTCACCAATGTAGATCATGCCGCATGGGCATTTAATAAGATAGACCACGAAGGAACTATCGCACGTAAAATAGTCTTTGATGGTATATCTCTTACCTGTCTGAGGATGGGAAACGGAATTACCTTTAAGGACATTATTGCACTGGTGGCAATGTAGGCACGGGAATGTGCCCGTTTTCGGATTCTGGAAGAAACGTTGCGTCTGCCCAGTTATACTACCACCAATATCCGTGCGTACTAGCGCGTCTTTAATGTTGGGAGCTCTTTTGAAGCAGGGCATGAAGGGTTGTTTGAATGAGGGTATGGTAGGATATGCTTCCTGTAATAAGTTCCAGTGTTTTTTGATGGCTTTATGAAGAAGATAGGCATATGGATGGAACGTATGGACAAAGGGAACTCGTTCCTTTTTGTTCGAAGTTGAACCTCCAGTTGAGTTCCTCATACTGGTTTGGAGAGCGGAGGATGGGTAACCCCGTTCTCTAAATTTAGATTGCATCTCCTGGAGTCTTAGGGCTCTAGTGTCTGGATCTGTGACAATGCGTTCAACCCTTTTGAATTGGGACCTGGGGATGGATGTTATCATGGGTTTGGGGTGATTGCTGGTGAAGTGTAGTAAACCATTTCGATCCGTGGGTTTACGAAAAAGGTCTGTACTCAGGCACCCCTCGGTGTCTTTCAACACCAGGGTGTCCAGAAAACTGATCTTAAATGGATCCTGGGTCATGGTGAAACCAAGATCAGGCCAAGCCGAATTGAGGAAATTGTAGAACAGTTTGAGGGACTCCAATGGGCCGTCCCAAATGCAAAAAATATCGTCAATAAATCTTTTCCATATGACAGAATGTGTTTGAAACAGAGGGTGTGAGTAAACCATCCGGTTTTCAAAGGTAGCCATATAGCAATTTGCATAAGGGGGGGCCACATTGGAGCCCATTGCGGTGCCCTTGATCTGGAGATAGTAGGAGTCCCCGAACAGGAAGTAGTTTTTAGTGAGAACCAATGTGAGTAACTCAATGGAAAGGTCTATAACCCGGGGATCTATCAATGAATCAGTCATGAGAGTTTTGACTGTTTCTATACCGGTGTCATGAGGTATGGACGTGTACAGGTTTCTGACATCAAAAGTGACTAGCAGTGCGTCAGAGGGCACTAGTCCCACCTCTTTAAGGGCCGTAAGAAAGGCCCCAGTGTCCAGAAGATAGGCAGGGCTTTTCTGGGTGAGGGGAGTTAAGATTTTCTCCAAGAAAATAGCCAATGGAGAGAGGAGAGAATCTGTGGAGGCTACGATCGGTCGGCCTGGTGGGTTCGTCAAACTTTTGTGTATCTTGGGTAATGTGTAGAAGACTGGTGTGACCGGATGAATCTTTGTTAGAAATTCGCATGTTTTGGTATCTATAACTCCGGCTCCAGCAA
The DNA here is from genome assembly GCF_046119375.1 of Phyllobates terribilis. Lineage (NCBI taxonomy): Eukaryota > Metazoa > Chordata > Amphibia > Anura > Dendrobatidae > Phyllobates > Phyllobates terribilis. Next base: position 893,906,674 of record NW_027362761.1, on the reverse strand, counting down.
ATCGGCCAATAGTTGTGTTGATCAGCTTGCTGAACTGGAGGGTGGGATCATGTGGTAGACGGCGATAAGTGGTGGTATCGTTTAATTGCCGTTCAATTTCAGTGATGTATTGTGCTCTATCCATGACCACTATTGCTCCCCCCTTGTCAGCTGGTTTGATGATGATATTTTTGTCCTCTTTTAGAATTTTGAGGGCCTGTTGGTCTAGGGATGATAGGTTGGATTCATAGTGTAGCCTGCCCCTGTCTGCTCTGGACCTCAGGTCCTTGAATGCATTATCAACAAAACCAATAAAAGTTTCGAGGGCATGTGAGCCTTGTGGTGGTCTATATGAACTACGGGTGTAAAGGCCAAGACTTTTGGAAGTGATGGCTACCTGAGGATCTGAGGGATGGACTGAGAGGGGATGAGAGATATTGGGAGAGTTAGGTTGGGCAAAGTGAACCTTGAGTCTGAGTGACCGATAGAACCTTTGGAGTTCCATCTCCAGTTTGAAAGTATTAGGGCGGTAAGAGGGACAAAAGGAAAGGCCTTTCTGTAATAGAGTTGTTTGAGCTCTATTCAAGGTTTTAGATGATATATTTACCACCAGGGGCGTTGTGTCTGGGAGCGAGTTATCCTGGTGAAATCCATGCCGCCTCTGGTGCTGCCCGCCTCTTCTCGTCTTCTTCGGGATGGGCGTCTCTTGTATTGTCCTAGAAAACGAGAAGAGGAAAAGGATTGATCTCTTCTGTCTGTCTCCGAGCCCGAAGAGGAGACGTCGGTGGAGGAGTGGATATAACGGCGAGAGCTTCCACCAGCCGGATGTCTCTCCTGCCATCGGTAAACTCGTTGTAGTTCGTAGTCCTCAGTATCTCTCTGGAATTTGAGTCTTTTTCTGGCCTCGGTCTCCTTTCGGTGTAGGTCAATATTGGTTTTAATCTTGGCTTGCAAAGTAGACCACTCCTCGGCGTTGATTGAGGATGTAAGTTGTCTTTCGGTATCCTTGATCTGATCCCTCGTGGAAGAAATGGCCTTGTGTAAAAAATCTACAGTTAATGTCATGAGATCAAGTGAACATTTATTTAAAATCTGTTCAAAGCGGTTGCAGTAATCCGGTAGATCGGAGAATAAGGTGGGTCTCAAGGGTACTCTAAGAGCTCTGGGAATGCGTTGGACCCTCAGATATTCTGTGATGGTGGCACAGTGGAGCTCAAGATTTGTGAGATGTCTCTGTTCCTTTTCCAGATCACGACCCCTGGTTTCTCTTGGGGGGACCCTCAAAAAGTCACAAGGTATATTAACTTGTGCTAGTATAGAAGAAGTTTCTTCCGCATTGTAGGAAAAAGTGTTGGAAGTCATATCCCAACAGCGTGCTAGTGGAACGGTAAATCAGGTAGAAGCAAAAAACACTGCACAGCTGTTTAAAGTGGTGCACGAGTAGGGGCCGAACCCATACTATACTGAAAAATAACCTCGGCACTCAATGGATATGAAAGAATATGATATTTTATTATATGCAGTCCAAATTATAAGTAAACGTTTCGGTCCACATTGACCTTCATCAGTATTGCTGCAAAATACAAGTAATGCAGTACAGAGATAAATACAACATACATTTGAACATAAATTGAGCTAGATGGGGACAAAAAAGGGGAAAAAAGGGGGATGGGAGAAGGTATAGGGTGCTGCCTATGATCGCGGAAGCAAGCAACTAGGGGAGACCTACCAGACTGCCAGTGAAAATGTGCGTGGCTGAGCGGCCCGGACAAAGAGTCTCTAAGGCTACCTGGAAGCATACAAATGTAAAGGTAAGAGGCTGGTAGTACTGGAGTGTAAAGGGGAGAGACAAGGAGTACTATACCTGAGCGGTGACCTGTGTATGGCCTGGACTATGCGGTATCCCCCGCTAGTAGAGAGCGCTGCCATAAGGTATGGAAGGCATGTATTTATAGGGCAAAACTAATTGAATAGAACGCTGCAGAGCGCGCCGGCGCGGAAGCGGAAGTGATGTCACCGGATGTGACGATAGGGGTGATGCGTGCGGTCCAGAGGCTTGCGTTCCACACTAATAGGAAGTAACTGGGCGTGCGCTACCGCTGTGGAACCAGAGGAGGGACTGGATAGGAGGGCAGGAACAGAGGGCAAGGATATCTAAGAGGGAAGGAAACAAAGAATAAATAAATGCATACCGATGCAGTAACCAATTGTAGACAGAGTACAGTAATTTGACATAGGATAATACAGGGAAAATACAGTATTTGTGCAACATTTTATACAAGTCAAAACAGCAATCATGGAGCATAATAATAAGGAGTATCCAATTTTATGATCATAATACCTGGATAAATCCCAGGGGGGGGGGGGGGCTGTATATAAGGTTATAATGATGTGTGAAACAAAAAGAGAACTATGCCTAGTGGATGCAATCTTACATAAAAGCTGATAAATCGTATTCCCTATTCAGACCCTTAGGGGTTCTGGATTCCAGCTCGTGGATCCAGAAAGCTTCTCTCTTTTTTAGGAGTGTGATACGATCACCACCTCTGCGTGGTGGTGGTACCTGTTCCAGAACTTGGAACCTTAGTTGTGAGATATTGTGTCCTTTTGTAATAAAATGGTGGGGAATGGGTAGTAGCATATTTTTACATCTTATGGTAGATTTGTGTTTGGAGATACGATCTTTCACCGATTGCGTGGTTTCACCAATGTAGATCATGCCGCATGGGCATTTGATAAGATAGACCACGAAGGAACTATCGCACGTAAAATAGTCTTTGATGGTATATCTCTTACCTGTCTGAGGATGGGAAACGGAATTACCTTTAAGGACATTATTGCACTGGTGGCAATGTAGGCACGGGAATGTGCCCGTTTTCGGATTCTGGAAGAAACGTTGCGTCTGCCCAGTTATACTACCACCAATATCCGTGCGTACTAGCGCGTCTTTAATGTTGGGAGCTCTTTTGAAGCAGGGCATGAAGGGTTGTTTGAATGAGGGTATGGTAGGATATGCTTCCTGTAATAAGTTCCAGTGTTTTTTGATGGCTTTATGAAGAAGATAGGCATATGGATGGAACGTATGGACAAAGGGAACTCGTTCCTTTTTGTTCGAAGTTGAACCTCCAGTTGAGTTCCTCATACTGGTTTGGAGAGCGGAGGATGGGTAACCCCGTTCTCTAAATTTAGATTGCATCTCCTGGAGTCTTAGGGCTCTAGTGTCTGGATCTGTGACAATGCGTTCAACCCTTTTGAATTGGGACCTGGGGATGGATGTTATCATGGGTTTGGGGTGATTGCTGGTGAAGTGTAGTAAACCATTTCGATCCGTGGGTTTACGAAAAAGGTCTGTACTCAGGCACCCCTCGGTGTCTTTCAACACCAGGGTGTCCAGAAAACTGATCTTAAATGGATCCTGGGTCATGGTGAAACCAAGATCAGGCCAAGCCGAATTGAGGAAATTGTAGAACAGTTTGAGGGACTCCAATGGGCCGTCCCAAATGCAAAAAATATCGTCAATAAATCTTTTCCATATGACAGAATGTGTTTGAAACAGAGGGTGTGAGTAAACCATCCGGTTTTCAAAGGTAGCCATATAGCAATTTGCATAAGGGGGGGCCACATTGGAGCCCATTGCGGTGCCCTTGATCTGGAGATAGTAGGAGTCCCCGAACAGGAAGTAGTTTTTAGTGAGAACCAATGTGAGTAACTCAATGGAAAGGTCTATAACCCGGGGATCTATCAATGAATCAGTCATGAGAGTTTTGACTGTTTCTATACCGGTGTCATGAGGTATGGACGTGTACAGGTTTCTGACATCAAAAGTGACTAGCAGTGCGTCAGAGGGCACTAGTCCCACCTCTTTAAGGGCCGTAAGAAAGGCCCCAGTGTCCAGAAGATAGGCAGGGCTTTTCTGGGTGAGGGGAGTTAAGATTTTCTCCAAGAAAATAGCCAATGGAGAGAGGAGAGAATCTGTGGAGGCTACGATCGGTCGGCCTGGTGGGTTCGTCAAACTTTTGTGTATCTTGGGTAATGTGTAGAAGACTGGTGTGACCGGATGAATCTTTGTTAGAAATTCGCATGTTTTGGTATCTATAACTCCGGCTCCAGCAAATCGGCCAATAGTTGTGTTGATCAGCTTGCTGAACTGGAGGGTGGGATCATGTGGTAGACGGCGATAAGTGGTGGTATCGTTTAATTGCCGTTCAATTTCAGTGATGTATTGTGCTCTATCCATGACCACTATTGCTCCCCCCTTGTCAGCTGGTTTGATGATGATATTTTTGTCCTCTTTTAGAATTTTGAGGGCCTGTTGGTCTAGGGATGATAGGTTGGATTCATAGTGTAGCCTGCCCCTGTCTGCTCTGGACCTCAGGTCCTTGAATGCATTATCAACAAAACCAATAAAAGTTTCGAGGGCATGTGAGCCTTGTGGTGGTCTATATGAACTACGGGTGTAAAGGCCAAGACTTTTGGAAGTGATGGCTACCTGAGGATCTGAGGGATGGACTGAGAGGGGATGAGAGATATTGGGAGAGTTAGGTTGGGCAAAGTGAACCTTGAGTCTGAGTGACCGATAGAACCTTTGGAGTTCCATCTCCAGTTTGAAAGTATTAGGGCGGTAAGAGGGACAAAAGGAAAGGCCTTTCTGTAATAGAGTTGTTTGAGCTCTATTCAAGGTTTTAGATGATATATTTACCACCAGGGGCGTTGTGTCTGGGAGCGAGTTATCCTGGTGAAATCCATGCCGCCTCTGGTGCTGCCCGCCTCTTCTCGTCTTCTTCGGGATGGGCGTCTCTTGTATTGTCCTAGAAAACGAGAAGAGGAAAAGGATTGATCTCTTCTGTCTGTCTCCGAGCCCGAAGAGGAGACGTCGGTGGAGGAGTGGATATAACGGCGAGAGCTTCCACCAGCCGGATGTCTCTCCTGCCATCGGTAAACTCGTTGTAGTTCGTAGTCCTCAGTATCTCTCTGGAATTTGAGTCTTTTTCTGGCCTCGGTCTCCTTTCGGTGTAGGTCAATATTGGTTTTAATCTTGGCTTGCAAAGTAGACCACTCCTCGGCGTTGATTGAGGATGTAAGTTGTCTTTCGGTATCCTTGATCTGATCCCTCGTGGAAGAAATGGCCTTGTGTAAAAAATCTACAGTTAATGTCATGAGATCAAGTGAACATTTATTTAAAATCTGTTCAAAGCGGTTGCAGTAATCCGGTAGATCGGAGAATAAGGTGGGTCTCAAGGGTACTCTAAGAGCTCTGGGAATGCGTTGGACCCTCAGATATTCTGTGATGGTGGCACAGTGGAGCTCAAGATTTGTGAGATGTCTCTGTTCCTTTTCCAGATCACGACCCCTGGTTTCTCTTGGGGGGACCCTCAAAAAGTCACAAGGTATATTAACTTGTGCTAGTATAGAAGAAGTTTCTTCCGCATTGTAGGAAAAAGTGTTGGAAGTCATATCCCAACAGCGTGCTAGTGGAACGGTAAATCAGGTAGAAGCAAAAAACACTGCACAGCTGTTTAAAGTGGTGCACGAGTAGGGGCCGAACCCATACTATACTGAAAAATAACCTCGGCACTCAATGGATATGAAAGAATATGATATTTTATTATATGCAGTCCAAATTATAAGTAAACGTTTCGGTCCACATTGACCTTCATCAGTATTGCTGCAAAATACAAGTAATGCAGTACAGAGATAAATACAACATACATTTGAACATAAATTGAGCTAGATGGGGACAAAAAAGGGGAAAAAAGGGGGATGGGAGAAGGTATAGGGTGCTGCCTATGATCGCGGAAGCAAGCAACTAGGGGAGACCTACCAGACTGCCAGTGAAAATGTGCGTGGCTGAGCGGCCCGGACAAAGAGTCTCTAAGGCTACCTGGAAGCATACAAATGTAAAGGTAAGAGGCTGGTAGTACTGGAGTGTAAAGGGGAGAGACAAGGAGTACTATACCTGAGCGGTGACCTGTGTATGGCCTGGACTATGCGGTATCCCCCGCTAGTAGAGAGCGCTGCCATAAGGTATGGAAGGCATGTATTTATAGGGCAAAACTAATTGAATAGAACGCTGCAGAGCGCGCCGGCGCGGAAGCGGAAGTGATGTCACCGGATGTGACGATAGGGGTGATGCGTGCGGTCCAGAGGCTTGCGTTCCACACTAATAGGAAGTAACTGGGCGTGCGCTACCGCTGTGGAACCAGAGGAGGGACTGGATAGGAGGGCAGGAACAGAGGGCAAGGATATCTAAGAGGGAAGGAAACAAAGAATAAATAAATGCATACCGATGCAGTAACCAATTGTAGACAGAGTACAGTAATTTGACATAGGATAATACAGGGAAAATACAGTATTTGTGCAACATTTTATACAAGTCAAAACAGCAATCATGGAGCATAATAATAAGGAGTATCCAATTTTATGATCATAATACCTGGATAAATCCCAGGGGGGGGGGGGGGCTGTATATAAGGTTATAATGATGTGTGAAACAAAAAGAGAACTATGCCTAGTGGATGCAATCTTACATAAAAGCTGATAAATCGTATTCCCTATTCAGACCCTTAGGGGTTCTGGATTCCAGCTCGTGGATCCAGAAAGCTTCTCTCTTTTTTAGGAGTGTGATACGATCACCACCTCTGCGTGGTGGTGGTACCTGTTCCAGAACTTGGAACCTTAGTTGTGAGATATTGTGTCCTTTTGTAATAAAATGGTGGGGAATGGGTAGTAGCATATTTTTACATCTTATGGTAGATTTGTGTTTGGAGATACGATCTTTCACCGATTGCGTGGTTTCACCAATGTAGATCATGCCGCATGGGCATTTGATAAGATAGACCACGAAGGAACTATCGCACGTAAAATAGTCTTTGATGGTATATCTCTTACCTGTCTGAGGATGGGAAACGGAATTACCTTTAAGGACATTATTGCACTGGTGGCAATGTAGGCACGGGAATGTGCCCGTTTTCGGATTCTGGAAGAAACGTTGCGTCTGCCCAGTTATACTACCACCAATATCCGCGCGTACTAACCGGCGTGCGCGGGGCCCTCTGGCTCTGGTGAAGGAGGTCTGGGAAGGGGACTTAGACATCCCTGGAATGTCAGTCATCGAATATGTTGTGCGCTTCCGTGACAAAATGCAAGCCTTGGCGCAGCTGGTGCACGACAATATGACGCGAGCACATGGCTGACCAGAAGCGATGGTACGACCAGAATGCTTGTGAGAGGACCTACCAGGTGGGTCAAAAGGTGTGGGTACTGGTCCCCGTATCCCAGGACAAGCTTCAGGCAGCCTGGGAAGGCCTGTACCTCGTGCATCATTAGCTCAATGCCTTGACGTACCTGGTGACCCTGGACCACGCCCGGGGAAAGCGGAAGGCCTTCCACGTAAACATGATGAAGGCACATCATGAACGGGAGGCCTGTGCCCTTCCCGTGTGCAACCTGCCAGAGGAGGGAGAGGCGGAGACCCTCCCAGACATGCTCGCCCAGGTGAGGACGTGGAGGCTTTCCACCAGCTGTTGTCGGACCAACGGTACCAGCTGTGGGCAACCCTGCACCCCTTCCGGGATTTGTTCAGCAACAAGCCTGGAAGGACAGAGTCGGCTGTCCATCACGTGCACAATGGAGTTCACCCCCCAATCCGGCGCTCAGCATTTCCGGTCTCCCTGGAAGTGCAGCAGCACATGCGCCAGGAGATTGACGAGATGCTGAAGCTGGGGGTCATCCAACCCTCCAGCAGTTCTTAGGCCTCGCCTGTGCTCCTTGTCCCAAAGAAGGACCGGACAACCCGGTTGTGCGTGGACTACAGGGGGTTTAACGCTGTCACGGCCACCGATGCTTGCCTAATGCCGTGCACCAATGACCTGCTCGATCAGCTGGCCGGGGCTAAGTACCTGACCATCATGGATCTGAGCAGGGGGTATTGGCAGATTCCCCTGACCCACGAGGCACGGGAACTCTCTGCCTTTATCACCCCATTCGGACTGTACAAGTCCATGATGATGACCATCCACTGAAAAATGGCAGGGGCATTCTTCATGCCGAAGGGCAACATGCTGCTCAAGGGACTCGAAGGGTATGCGGCCGCGTATCTGGATGACATTGCCATCTTCAGTCCCACCTGGGAGGATCACCTAGAGCATCTGGCGCAGGTGCTCGGGCGGATCCAATGGGCAGGCTTGACCATTAAGCTGGAAAAGTGCCAGCTGGGTATGAATGAGGTCCACTATCTGGGACACCAGGTAGGTGGGGGGGAGATCTGAAGCCAGAGCTGGAAGATGGATGCCATCGCATCCTGGCCCACCTCCAGGACCAAGAAACAGATGATGTCCTTCCTGGGCACCGCCGAGTACTATAGAAGGTTCGTCCCTCACTATAGCAGCCTGGTTAAGCCCCTAACGGACCTCACCAAGAATAAACTGCCCTCCGCAGTCGATTGGACAAACAACTGTGAGACGGCCTTCCAGGCGCTGAAGGCCACCCTTTCTAGCTCCCCTGTACTACAGGCAGCCGACTTCATGTGCCCGTTTGTAGTGCAGACTGACGCCCGACTGACGCCAGTGACTTTGGCCTCGGTGCGGTGCTCAGCCAGGTCAACACTACGGGCCATGATCACCCCGTTTTGTACCTGAGCCGGAAGCTCCTGCCGAGGGAGGTGGCCTATTCCACGATGGAAAAGGAATTTCTGGCAATTGTGTGGGCCCTGCACCGTCTGCAGCAATACTTGTGTGGACGCCAATTCACCGTGGAAACAGACCACAATCCCCTCAGCTAGTTACACACCGTGTCCGGGACGAGTGGTGCTGCCCCCTAGCGCCCTCTAAAGGGGGTAGGTGTGACGGATATTCTAGAATAATCACATATTCCCTGGTTGTCAGGTCTCCAAGCACAGTGTAACCCTACTCTCAGCTGTAAGAGAGAAGGGAGGGGGCTTCAGTGTGAGTGTCCCTCTGCAGCGTGAGCTGAGCTGACAGGCAAGCCCCCTGCTGAGATCCTCTCTTTGTTCTCAACATGTGCTATGATGTGTAAGGTACTATACTTCAATACCGAGCTGTGGAAGAACTATATGTCCCAGCTCTTCACAAAATGGATTTTCTAGCTCAGGGGTAGATAGCAAACGCCAGACTGCATCCTAGCCCACTCTAGCATGTAGGGACGAGGAGATACATGTCCCAGCCTTTTGGAACCTCCTACAACTGCTGTGTTTGGTACCCAGCCGGGTAGCAGGGGCCCGGCCGGGTCTGTTAACACCAGAACGGTTCCCTGGGACCATCCAGTAAGGAGGTATGGGCCATGTTAGTTATGGGAGTCTCTTAGCCAGGAAGGAACAGGGGGTGGAGACTTGGGCTGAACTGGGGGCAGGTAGTGGGAGTTCCCAGAGAGTTGGAAGGTCTGTGTAGCAAAAGCCTATTGTCTTTTCCCTGGGGAAGCTCGTGACATGCAGACGTGAGAAACCAGTCCAGCTACCAAGCAGGGCACACATTCTTCCCCATGTGGTCGTCCAACCCCCGAGCCATGCTTTCCTTCTAACTGGTAATTGACTTTAAGATTTGTTATGCTTGATGTACCATGCTTTTGTATTTGTAACTCTGACCACTGTATATGTATAACCTTGCGTATATAGTAGATTGTGAACCCTTATGGCGATTAAATATATAATTTAATCTTGGGCTGGTCTTTTATCTCGAACCATGAACCTCACGTCTGTTGTTCGGTCAACGACACACTACCGGGCTGGTTTCTAGCCCAATATAAGTCTGTTATATCAAATAGAAACTGGTGGCAGCTCTATCCAGGCTGACAAGGCTCTGCTTCACTGGAGTAGTGAAAGAGCCTCTCAGCCTGTCAGGAGTGTGGGAGAGTGTGGGGCCACATCAGCGTCTGAATGGACCACCTTGTCCCACCCCCTGGTGCCTCTCTGTACCCATGTGGACAGGAAGTGACGGTGTAGAAATGTGCCTTTTTGACCTTACACGTCCTTGAGGGGGTGCGGAACGTCACGTTCGAGCAAAGGGTAGGTCTGTATCACATGCTCCGTCTGGCATAGTGTGACGTCAGGCGGGTGGCGGGGTGAGGATCCACCGGAAGAAGTGGCGACAGTGGAATTCTGCGGGGCCCCTCTGGTGCCGTTCCTTCACATTGGTGGCAGCGGTGTAATTCTGCGGGGTCTCTCTGCTGCCATTCCTTTACAGCTTAGATTTAATTTATGTGATCAAATAACTAAAAATTGGCATGCGCATATGTATTCACCTCTTTTGCAATGAAGCCCCTAACAATTTCTAGTGCAAGCAAAATTACCTGCATAAGTCACATGCTTATTGAAAGGAAGTCCACCTGTGTACAATCTAAGTGTCACATAGTCTGTCAATATATACACACCTTTTCTGAAAGGCCACAGAGGCTGCAAACCATTAAGAAAGAGGCACCGCTAACCAAACAACACCATGAAGTCCAAGGAGATCTCTAAACAAGTCAGTGACAAAGTTGTTGTACAAGTCAGGGTTGCATTATAAAATGTATCCCAATCTCTGAGGATCCCCTGCAGCACCATTAAATCCATTATCATCAATTGGAAAGAACATGGTACCACAACAAACCTGCCAAGAGACGGCCTCCCACCGAAACTCTCAGCCCGGGCAAGAAGGGCATTAATCAGAGAGGCAGCACAGAGACCAAAGGTAACCCTGAAGAAGCTGCAGGTGTTCCAAGCAGAGGCTTGAGTATCTGTCCATATGACCACAATAAGCCATATACTCCATAGAGGTGGCCTTTATGGAAGAGTGGGCAGAAAAAAAGCCTTTACTTACACACAAAAATTGTAAGGCTCGTTTTGAGTTTGCAAAAAGACATGTGGGAGACTCCCCAAATGTATGGAGGAAGATGCTGTGGTCAGATGAAACCAAAATTGAACTTTTTGGCCACCAAGGTAAACACTCTGTCTGGCGCCAAACCAACACACCGTCCCCACAGTGATTTGAGACTGGGACGGAAGTTCACCTTCCAACAACACAATGACCCAAATGCAAGATGTGGAAAGCTCATAGAGACTTATCCAAAGCGACTTGCAGCTGTAATTGCTGCAAAAGGAGGCTCTACAAAGTACTGACTTTAGGGGGTTGAATAGTTATACACACTGAAGTTTTCAGTTATTTTGTCCTATTTGTTGTTTGCTTCACAATAAAAACAAAACCAAATGTTCACAGTTGTAGGCATGTTCTTTACGTGAACTGATGAACACCCTCAAAAAAAGTGTGAAATTCCAGGTTGTGAGGTAGCAAAACAGGAAAAATGCCAAGGGGGGGTGTGGGTGAATATTTTCGCCAGCCACTGTAATAGATCAGAAGGAGAAAAGAAAGATTTAGCCAGGGGATTTCACAAATTTGAGTTGTCAGTACTGGTATCAGGGTCACTAATGTTTTCACATCTTTCCATAAGATAAGCTATTTGAATTATTCATGTGAATGTGAGCAATAGAAATATGGTGGGTAATAGGTCATAAATCTACTTGTATCACATGCCAATTTGATTGCTTGTCCCAATACCTAATGAAGGGGTCATAGACAAGTCATATGCATAACACAGCATGAGGCTTTCCATTTACAGCCCATCAAATGCCAAATAAAAAACCTTATTGAACCACTCTAGATTGTCCTATACATCAACCCTGTGGTTTTATGGCCTAAAAAGATAACATTGCCATCATTACAAGTCAGAAGCTTAGAATACGTGCTATTCTGCCTGAATAATAGTGTGTGACATACATTTAAAGGGCATATATTGTAATATAGGTTAATTCAATTAATGGATTGTCTGGAATGTCAAAATATCTAGGGCGGGCCAAAGAGCTAATTGATCATTTTAAGATGAAATCCTAGGCAAAACCTTTTATTATTGTTCAATGAAAAGCCATATAGAAAAGCTATATAAATCAATGCGATTTTTGTTTTTAGATACATTGATGCTTTATATGTCTTAGCATTCCATGCTACTGTGTCCTAACAACCAGACCTAACAGTTTTAGCATCTTTTACAAGAGCTGAAAGAATTATGCGTGTCCATCAAGCAGCATTCAAGGCCTTATGATATTTTAGCATAACATATCCACATTATTTCACAGGCAGGTATACTACTGCTGGCTCTATATAAGTAAGATTATTCAAGCAGTGCACTCACTAGTACATCTCCACTAGTATATTTTTGTATATACTAATGTCAGACTTTCTTTAATGCTTTAAATTAATTATTAAAGAAAAGGCTTTTTTTATTTAAAGAAGCACTACATCAAAGTTTTTAGTAATGCCCCTCTTCAACTCCTGACCCAGCTGCTCAACCCTGTCAGGGACTTTTGTAGTGATGACTCATGCAGGGAAAATAAACCTCCTGTTTCTACATAGAGCTTAGAAGGATTCAGCTAGTCTGTTTTAATCACCTGATGTCATAGACCTAATGGAAAAGAGAATAATTAACTGGATAGGAAGGCAAAATGAGCAAAAGTAAGTACACTGTATGTAATATGATGATTGCAATATATTAAGAGGATAACAGTTTTGATGGGAGGAATGCTTCTTAATGCTTCTCTTTTCCATTAGACCTATGACATCACGTTATTAAAAACAGACTAGATGAATCCTTCTAAGCTCTATGTAGAAACAAGTCTCTTTTCCCTGCATGAGTCATCATTAGAACTACAATTCTACATCACTACAAAGTCCCTCTTATGCATTTAAAGGGAACTTGACAGAGAAAAACATAGTTTTAATAGCTGCTGGGGACCGAGCTGCACTGTGCACTAGTCATACAGGCGGATCCCCGGCGGCTTCTAGCCTCCCGCTGAAACTGACTGACAAGTCTCTGCCTATATGTGGATATCAACATGCAAAGATTCTCAATAACTGATGTTTATTATTTTATTCTATTCGTTTATATAGCGCCATTAAGTCCACAGCGCTTTACAGACATCATCATTACTGTCCCCATTGATGCTCACAATCTAAATTCCCTGTCAGTATGTCTTTAGAGTTGGGGGGACCGGAGTACCTGGAGGAAACCCACACAAACATAGGGAGAACATACAAACTTCTTGCAAGTGTTGTCCTTGGTGGAGTTTGAACCCAGGACCCCAGTGCTGCAAGGCAACAGTGCTAACCACTGAGCCACCGTGCTGCCCCAGAGGACATGCTATACTGAGCCAATTAACATTTTAGCCTCAGTTGGCTTTACTATATTTTTTTTTTAATAAAGCTAATGGATCGATTATAATGGGAGCTTATGAACACCCACTTGTAACATACTCTTATGAGTCTCAATGATATTTCAAAAGATGTTCAAGAATACACATACCCCTCAAGTGGTTGTCAGGTACTAGAAAAAAGGGTCTGCAGTTTTTCAAAACACAGTGTTACATCTGTCGATGAGCTGTGTCTGGTTCATTTAAGTCAGGGGTCTCAAACACGCGGGCCGCATGCGGCCCCCTACGGCTGCTTCATGCGGCCCGCAGGCACATAGACCCCTTGATGATCGCAGCCCGGTCCAGGAGCTGCCGACATCAGCGCTGTAGTGCAGTGTATTGCTGCGCAGAGACCGGCTCTCTGCACAGCAATATCAATGGCAGCCGCCGGCCTATCAGAGGCCAGCAGCTGATATCTGCGTCCCAGCGCAGCGGCGTATGACGTCACTGCCATGCGCTGGGACGCAGATGTCAGTTGCTGGCCTCTGATAGGCCGGCGGCTGGCATTGGTATTGCTGTGCAGAGAGCCGGTCTCTGCACAGCAATACACTGCACTACAGCACTGATGTCGGCGGCTCCTGGACTGGGCTGCGATCACCAAGTGGTCTATGTGCCTGCGGGCCACAGGTGCAGAAAGGACGCCGAGGGAACGGAGGACAGGTGAGAATAATCTTGATTTTTTTTTTCTGTCATGCCTATGTGCAATACAGGACATACTGTGCCCAGTATTGGGTGGGTGACCTGTGTGCAGTATGGGAGGGGGGCACAGTGCGCAGTATTGGGGGGAGGGAACTTGTGCACAGTATTGGGTGGGTGACCTGTGCGCAGTATGGGGGGGGCACTGTGCGCAGTATGGGGGGAGGGAACTTGTGCTCAGTATTGGGTGGGTGACCTGCGCGCAGTATTGGGTGGGTGACCTGTGCGCAGTATTGGGTGGGTGACCTGTGCGCTGTATTGGGTGGGTGACCTGTGCGCTGTATTGGGTGGGTGACCTGTGCCCAGTATTGGGTGGGTGACCTGTGCGCAGTATGGGGGGGGCACTGTGTGCAGTATGGGGGGGAGGGAACTTGTGCGCAGTGTTGGGTGGGTGACCTGCGTGCAGTATTGGGTGGGTGACCTGTGCGCAGTATTGGGTGGGTGACCTGTGCGCTGTATTGGGTGGGTGACCTGTGCGCTGTATTGGGTGGGTGACCTGTGCGCAGTATTGGGTGGGTGACCTGTGCTCTGTATTGGGTGGGTGACCTGTGCGCTGTATTGGGTGGGTGACCTGTGCGCTGTATTGGGTGGGTGACCTGTGCGCAGTATTGGGAGGGTGACCTGTGCACAGTATTGGGTGGTTGACTTGTGCGCAGTATGGGGGGGCACTGTGCGCAGTATGGGGGAGAGGGAACTTGTGCGCAGTATTGGATGGGTGACCTGTGCGCAGTATTGGGTGGGTGACCTGCGCGCAGTATTGAGTGGGTGACCTGCGCGCAGTATTGGGTGGGTGACCTGTGCGCAGTATTGGGAGGGTGACCTGTGCGCAGTATTGGGTGGGCGACCTGTGCGCAGTATTGGGTGGGCGACCTGTGCGCAGTATTGGGTGGGTGACCTGTGCTCTGTATTGGGTAGGAAAAAAATGGTATCACTAAAAATGTCACTTTGTCCTGCAAATAATGCGGCCCCCCAAATGAAATGTTTTTCCGTGTGTGGCCCATATACCCAGCTGAGTTTGAGACCCCTGATTTAAGTGAATAGAGCTAAGCTGCAGTTCTAGATGCACCCCGAGGACAGATATGGTGCTACTTAAAAAAGGAAATAAATAAATATACAAACTTACAGGTGCATCTCACAAAATTAGAATATCATCAAAAAGTTAATTAATTTCAGTTCTTCAATACAAAAAGTGAAACTCATATATTATATAGAGTCATTACAAACAGAGTGATCTATTTCAAGTGTTTATTTCTGTTAATGTTGATGATTATGGCTTACAGCCAATGAAAACACAAAAGTCATTATCTCAGTAAATTAGAATACTTTATAACAACAGCTTGAAAAATGTTTTTAAAATCCGAAATGTTGGCCTACTGAAATGTATGTTCAGTAAATGCACTCAGTACTTGGTCGGGGCTCCTTTTGCATCAATTACTGCATCAATGCAGCGTGGCATGGAGGCGATCAGCCTGTGGCACTGCGGAGGTGTTATGGAAGCCCAGGTTGCTTTGATAGCAGCCTTCAGTTCATCTGCATTGTTGGGTCTGGTGTCTCTCATTTTCCTCTTGACAATACCACAAAGATTCTCTATGGGGTTAAGGTCAGGCGAGTTTGCTGGCCAATCAAGCACAGAGATACTGTTGTTTTTAAACCAGGTACAGGTACTTTTGGCAGTGTGGACAGGTGCCAAGTCCTGCTGGAGAATGAAATTTCCATCTCCAAAAAGCTTGTCGGCACAGGGAAGCATGAAGTGCTCCAAAATTTACTGGTAGATGGCTGTGCTGACTTTGGTCTTGATAAAACACAGTGGACCTACACCAGCAGATGACATGGCTCCCCAAACCATCACTGATTGTGGAAACTGCACTCTAGACCTCAAGCAGCTTGGATTGTGTGCCTCTCCACTCTTCCTCCAGACTCTGGGACCTTGATTTCCAAATGAAAATTGGAACTCTGGGAGTTTGTGGAGTGTGTCAATGACTGCCTTCTGGACATCTGTCAAGTCAGCAGTCTTCCCCATGATTGTGGAGCCTACTGAAACAGACTAAGGGACCTTTTTAAACGCTTAGGAAGCCTTTGCAGATGTTTTTTGTTAATTATTCTAGTTTACTGAGATAATGACTCTTGTGTTTTCATTGGCTGTAAGCCATAATCATAAACATTAACAGAAATAAACACTTGAAATAGATCACTCTGTTTGTAATGACTCTATATGATACATGAGTTTCACTTTTTGTACTGAAGAACTGAAATAAATTAACTTTTTGATGATATTCTAATTTAGTGAGCTGCACCTGTATATTCTAGTACTGGACAACCGCATTAAATTGTATAAAGTTCAGTGCTATGGATATTTAAAGACTTTGAGGAATCAGAAGGAAACTATAACTTGAAGCTCACACTATGCATATGATATAAAATTATATGTGACATGCAGCATGCCTTTTATGGTGAATACAAATTAAATGTGTTTCATATATTATCATTACGATAATAACAAACTCAGACATTTTTTTCTGCAAATAAGATATGCTATTAAGAAAATAATGAAATGCAAAAAAATACAATGAAACATTTTCCCATAGATTATATATGTCCCTTTTGGGTAATTTGCAATGCAAATAACATGTATTATTTCTATGAAATTTTAATTAAGGTCAGGAGCACGCCAGGTAAGTCAGACCCACCATTTATAGCAATGATTAAATGTAAACTGCATGGTCCCTATAGACTAAGCCATCATGTTAATAGGGGGTGATTTGTAAACAGTCTTCTTCTTCCCCCTCTGTCATCACCCCTCCCTTTGGCTTCAACTTCCCTTCTCAATGGCACAGATGCTGCTTTTTAGCACACTGGGACCAAGCCACCATTAACAGCAAATCCGGTGATGTAAATTAATGAAGGGGTCTGCTAATAAAAGACTGCCCTAGACTTCTATGCCAGTTTGCTCCAAGCAGTAATTAATTTTTTAACTCACGAAAGTAAATAAGCCATAGGCACTGGGCCATCCTTTTGCCTTTGTCATAAGACGAAGAAAGACTAACCAAGTGATTGGGGTCCTAGAAGTGATTAGACAACTGCTCAGTGACTGCTAGCAAACGTGTGATGTCTATATACACTTCTTTTCTGAAATATACAAGTGATGCCAGAGAGCAAAAAACAATTGTTCTATAGTCAAAATCTGAATGGATGTAGTAGAGAAAAAGCAGTTTTGATCTCACCTCAGTTCACTAATTCAGGTGCCCAAGAGAGAAGCAGATCTCAATGTGCCAATGAGGGGTTGGCCCATGAAAAACATTACAGTACTCTGGTATCTCCATCAGTCTCACAGACCTTGAATGGGAATGGAACACACACCTGGAACAAAAGCTTTGAATCCATATTAGTCACATTACTGGGACCGCTAACAAAGTTAGCTGCTTAGTCCACTGTTCTCCCAAGCAGGCGCTACAGGAAGCAAAATTGGGGCTAACCAAGCGATGTCTCCAGGAATGTAGCTGTAGGGGGTGCAGAGGTATCAGTTGCACCCTGGAACTTAAAGGCACAAGGATTATAGATGGCACATGGTGGTGGTTCATCCTGCTACAGGCTTTGCATTGAGATGAAAACCAGGGTCAGGGCTGAAGATATTTTCAGGGAAGATAAGCCACTGCCATAAGTGTCTTCAGTGGCTTTTTTCCTCCTCCTCTTTTTCCATTGGAAACACATGAATGCTCAGCAGAATTGAACACTCATGTGTAAGGGGAAGTCAGGAGAGATGTTTCTGCTGAATAAATCCTGATCTTGGTATATGTCCCTTATCCTGGGCCCCATCCTGTTATACAGGGGGTATGGAAAGTACTCAGCCCCTTTAAATTTTTCAGTCTTTGTTTCATTGCAGGCATTTGGTAAATTCTAAAAAGTTAATTTTTTTCTCATTAAAGTACACTCTGCACCCCATCTTGACTGAAAAAAAAACAGAAATGTAGAAATTTTTGCAAATTTATTAAAAAAGAAAAATTGAAATATCACATGGTCATAAGTATTCAGACCTTTTGCTCAGTATTGAGTAGAAGCACCCTTTTGTACAGCCATGAGTCTTCTTGGGAATGATGCAACAAGTTTTTCACACCTGGATTTGGGGATCCTCTGCCATTCTTCCTTGCAGATCCTCTCCAGTTCCGTCAGGTTGGATGGTGAACGTTGGTGGACAGCCATTTTCAGGTCTTTCCAGAGATGCTCAATTGGGTTTAGGTCAGGGCTCTGGCTGGGCCAGTCAAGAATGGTCACAGAGTTGTTCTGAAGCTGTTATTTTAGCTGTGTGCTTAGGGTCATTGTCTTGTTGGAAGGTGAACCTTCGGCCAAGTCTGAGGTCCAGAGTTTTCATCCAGGATATATCTGTACTTGGCCGCATTCATGTTTCCTTCAATTGGAACCAGTCGTCCTGTCCCTGCAGCTGAAAAACACCCCCATAGCATGATGCTGTCACAATCATGTTTCACTGTTGGGATTGTATTGGGCAGGTGATGAGCAGTGGCTGGTTTTCTCCACACATACTGCTTAGAATTATCACCAAAAAGTTCTATTTTCATCTCATCAGACCAGAGAATCTTATTTCTCATAGTCTGGGAGTCCTTCATGTGTTTTTGAGCAAACTCCATAAAGGCCCGACTGGTGGAGGGCTGCAGTGATAGTTGACTTTGTGGAACTTTCTCCCATCTCCCTACTGCATCTCTGGAGCTCAGCCACAGTGATCTTGGAGTTATTCTTTACCTCTCTCACCAAGGCTCTTCTCCCACGATTGCTCAGTTTGGCTGGACGGCCAGGTCTAGGAAGACTTCTGGTGGTACCAAACTTCTTCCATTTAAGAATTATGGAGGCCACTGTGCTCTTATGAACCTTGAGTAATGCAGAAATTCTTGTGTAACCTTGGCCTGATCTGTGCCTTGTCACAATTCTGTCTCTGAGCTCCTTGGGCAGTTCCTTTGAGCTCATGATTCTCATTTGGTCTGACATGCACTGTGAGCTGTGAGGTCTTATATAGACCGGTGTGTGCCTTTCCAAATCAAGTCCTATCAGTTTAATTAAGCACAGCTGGACTCCAATGAAGGAGTAGAACCATCTCAAGGAGGATCACAAGGAAATAGACAGCATATGACTTAAATATGAGTGTCTGAGCAAAGGGTCTGAATACTTATGACCACGTGATATTTTAGTTTTTCTTTTTTAATAAATTTGCAAAAAATTCTCCATTTCTGTTTTTTTCAGTCAAGATGGGGTGCAGAGTGTACATTAATGAGAAAAAAATGAACTTTTTAGAATTTACCAAATGGCTGCAATGAAACAAAGAGTGAAAAATTTAAAGGGGTCTGAATTCTTTCCGTACCCACTGTAGAGCCCCAGTGTGCCTAAACCACATGTTTGCCATTTTTGTAGTGATGAGTCCACCTAATTTACGGGTGTGTATCTCCAAATGCATGAGCTGGGCACTACAACGTACTGGCCACTACAATGCACTGGGCACTACAATGTACTGGGCACTACAATGGCAGTTTGTAACTTTTACTCAGCAACATCCACTGCTGCTTGTTTCAGAAAAAATCAATGGAGTCAAAATCGTCACTACACCTGTAGATAAATTCCCAAAGGGGTATAATTTCCAAAATGGGTCACTTGAGGGGGATTCTGCTCTTCTAGCACTTAGGGGCTATGTATATGGAATCCGAAAACTATTCTAGTGCTCCAGGAGGCAAATAGCACTCCTTCCCTCCTGAGTCTCGCCGTGTGGCTAAGCAACACTGTACAGCCACATATGGAGTATTTCCAGGTTCAGCAGAAATTGTGTGACATATTTTGGTGCCATTTTTACCCATTTCCCAGTGTGAAAATGTAATATCTGGGGCTAAAACTAAATTTTTGTGGTAAAAATGTTATTATTTCTTCTTCACTGCCCAATGGTATAAAATTCTATGACACACCTGTGGTGTCAATATGATCACTGCAGCTCTAGATGAATTCATTGAGATGTGTAGTTTATAAAATGGGGTCACTTATGGGGGTTTCTGCTATTCTGGCACCTCAGGGGCTCTGCCAATGTGACATGGCACCCTCAAACCATTATAGCAAAATCTCAACTCCAATATGGTGCTTCTTCCCTTCTGAGCCTTGCACTGTGCCTCAAAAGTAGTTTTCGACCACATATAGGGTATTGGTGTACTCAGGGGAAATTGCACAGCAAGTTTTGGTCTATTTTCTCTTGTTATCCTTGTGGAAATTAAAAATATTGGGGCTAAAACAACATTTTTGTGGGAAAAAAATTTTTTTTTTCATTTTCATAGTTCAACGTTGTAAATTTCTGTGAAGCACTTGTGGGTTCAAGGTGCTCACCCCACATTTGGATAAATACCTTGAGGGGTCTTGTTTGCAAAACGAGATCACTTGTGGGGGGTTTCCACTGTTTAGGCACATCAGGAGCTCTCCAAACTAGATATGACACCCGCAGACCTTTCGATCAAAGTCTGCGTTCCAAAACGTCACTCCTTCCTGAGCCCTGCCGTGCACCCAAACAGTTTTCCCCCACATATGGGGTATCTGTGTACTCAGGAGAAATTGCACAACAAATGTTGGAGTCCATTTTCTCCTGTTACCCTTGTGAAAATAAAAAATTTGGGGCTAAAGTAAAATTTTCATTTTTTCCTTTCACATTGCATTAATTCCTGTAAAGCCCCTGAAGGGTTAATAAACTTCTTGACTTTGAGGAGTGCAATTTTTAAAATGGTGTCACTTTTGGGTATTTTCTGTCATATAGATCCCTCAAAGTCACTTCAAATATGATGCAGTTTCTAAAAAAAAATGGTTTTGTAAATTTTGTTGTAAAAATGAGAAATTGCTGATCAACTTTTAACCCTTATAACTTACTAAAAAAAAAATGTTTCAAAAATTATTCAGATGTAGACATGTGGGAAATGTTATTTATTAACCATTTTTTTTTGTGACATAACTCTCTGGTTTAAAGGGGTGGTCCACTACATAGTATACTGCCCCCATCTATTTAAACGTTATAAACAAGTCTTTTTGTGAATACATATTGCTGCCAATTGTGCCTGTGAGCTGACCGCTCACTAGGCTTCACGTGACTACGGCTGCAGCCTCGGCTGACATCTGCTGATGTCACGTCAAGTTCTGGATTCATGGACGCGTGAGCCAGTCGCAGGCACCCCCCCTGATTGATGGGCTGTGAGTGGGGTTTCACCGCGTGTCACAGCCCAGCATCCACCGCATACTTTCCCTCTGCTTTCATTGGCTGCAAGCGCGCAGTGGATGCTGGGCTGTGTAACATAACTGGCGGCGTTCTTGCATAGGGCACCATCTCCCACTATGCAAGATCACAAACTTGATCATCAGTCCAGTCTGCTAGCCTGGCTTCTTTCCATGCTGTCTGCTTGCCTCAGTTCTGGCTGCTTAGGGCGGCGGCCCGGTCACTTCCTGTTTCTTGTAGCTGCTCTGGGCACACCCCTAATGCGTCCTCAGCCTATTGCTGTCAGTCATTGGATATTTAAACCAGCTCCACATACTAGCTGGTGCCTGAGCAACTCTCTCATTCAGTGTGCTCCTTGACTGTGAATGTGCCAGGTCCTGTCTGAACTATCTCCTAGCCTGTTGTCTGTCCGCCTTCCTGGAGGCTGTATTTCCAGGCCAGTCTGAACACGCTCCTAGCCTGTTCGTCCCGCCTTCTAGGGGCCGCATACATAGACCCGCTGCAATGTCAGTTCTTGTCCGAACACTCTCCTAGCCTGTTACCTGTTTTTCTCTATGTCCGTACCTTCCCTTTTTCTGCAGAGTCTGAACCTGCACCTAACTCCTACTTGTTGTCGCTGTACTTCCATTTGTGAGTTTAGAGTCCACTCGCTACTTCATTGCAAGTATCTTGTGTGTATCTGGTTCTGCCTTTCCCTTCCAGTCTGTTCCGTGTGAACAGAGCCCTGTCCTCTCTGCTCTGCCTTGCTCACCGCTCCGGCGGTTTCCGCCCGCTCTGCCTTGCTCACCGCTCCGGCGGTTTATCGCTGCTCTGCCTTGCTCACCGCTCCGGCGGTTCCTGCCTGCTCTGCCTTGCTCACCGCTCTGGCGGCTCCTGCCTGCTCTGCCTTGCTCACCGCTCTGGCGGCTCCTGCCTGCTCTGCCTTGCTCACCGCTCCGGCGGTTCCTGCCTGCTCTGCCTTTCCTCACCGCTCCAGGCGGTCTCGCTCTGCCCTGCCTTTGCTCACCACTCCAGGCGGTCTCGCTCTGCCCTGCCTTTGCTCAACGCTCCGGCGGTTTATCTCTGCTCTGCCTTGCTCACCGCTCCGGCGGTTCCTGCCTGCCCTGCCTTGCTCACCGCTCCAGGCAGTCTTGCTCTGCCCTGCCTTTGCTCACCGCTCCAGGTGGTCTCGCTCTGCCCTGCCTTTGCTCACCGCTCCAGGTGGTCTTGCTCTGCCCTGCCTTTGCTCACCGCTCCAGGTGGTCTCGCTCTGCCCTGCCTTTGCTCACCGCTCCAGGCGGTCTCGCTCTGCCCTGCCTTTGCTCACCCACCGCTCCAGGCGGTCTCGCTCTGCTCTGCCTTTGCTCGCCGCTCCAGGCGGTCTCGCTCTGCCCTGCCTTTGCTCACCGCTCCAGGCGGTCTCGCTCTGCTCTGCCTTTGCTCACTGCTCCAGGCGGCCTCGCTCTGCCCTGCCTTTGCTCACCGCTCCAGGCGGCCTCGCTCTGCTCTGCCTTTGGTCACCGCTCCAGGCGGTCTCGCCCTGCTCTGCTCTTGCTCACCGCTCCGGCGGCCTCACCCTGCTCTGCTCTTGTTCACCGCTCCAGCGGTCTCACTCTGCTCTGCTTGTCCACCGCATCTGCGGTTCTGTTCCTGAGTCCCAGTCTGTACTGGACCTTATCCAGTTTGTGCTCCAACCTGCTAGTGCCTCCCTGTCGGCACTCCAGCCGTGCTTGCCAGTACCCCCTGCCTGCATGCCAGTCGTGCTTACCAATGCCTGCCTGTCTGCATACCAGCCGTGCCTGCCTATACCCACCAGTCAGTGTGCCAGCCTAACCTGCCTGTTCCTGTATTCTCCGGTGTGGGTCAACAGCCGTGTCCGGGGTCTGACCTGGAGTAGCTCTTGGTCCCTCTGCTCGGTTCCTCCCTGGTGCACAGTCGTCGTTAGCCGTCGTGCGACCTTGACCGGATCGGGTTGATACTTAGTTACGCCCCTCCAGGCACTCTCTGGTTCATGGCACAGTGGAATCACTAAATCATGCACACGCCAGTCAGCCCGGGCGTGTGCATAACAGTTTTCTCAGGCCATGGTTCCCGTTGAGCCCCACGGCCCTTCGCTCTCAGAGACATTTTGAATCCGTGTCCAGCGAATACGTGCATTAAAAAAAAGAAAAAATAAATAAATAAATAAAAAAAAAAATTCTCTAGCTTCGGCCCAGGCGATGTACGCAACAGTCCAAATGGAGCTTTCTGCACCCGTTCCTGCGGATCCACCACGGCACTATGGGGATCCTAAACAAAGCTGTGCGTTTGTGGAGCAATGCATGCTGCAGTTCCAGTTCTATGCTCACTATTTTCCTACCGATCGGGTTAAAGTGGGATTTATGATGTCCTACCTAGCGGGTGATGCCTTGAAATGGATCACCCCCCTATGGGAAGCAAGGGATCCTATCGTCTCTGACCTGCAGGCCTTCCTGGTGGCCTTTCTAATGGTCTTCGACGACCCTAATCCTGGGGACTCTGCTGAAGCTGCCCTTCCCAGTGTCCCGGAGCAGCCCCGATGGGTGATGTGTGTGGGTAGCTCACCAGTTCTCCTGCCCGAAGAGACTGCTGCCCACCCAGAAACCAGACTGAAGATTGACCCAAAGCAGGGACTCTCCATGTTTAATGAATCTGGCGATACGTCCATCGAGGCGGAGGATACTCCCAAGTCTCTGCACCCCTCTAACCTGGCGGAGGACCTCCAGTTGCCTCCTGAATCCTCCGGGGTGCTACCTGTTAACGAATGGAGAGAGACTTTCCTACACCCTGTACCGGATACCTCGACCACTTCTTCCAGTGAGCTTGACCAAGTGTACTCCGAAGCAGTGGTTACCCCCAAGTCCCTGCACCCCTCCGGCCAGGCGGAGGACCTCCAGTTGTCTCCTGTATTCCCCGGAGTGCTACCTGGTAACAATTGCAGTGAGACTTTCTTACACCCTGTACCTGGTACTGCGCCTACTTCATCTAGTAAGCTTGGCAAAATGTACTTCGAAGCAGTAATGACCCCCGAGTCTCCACACCCCTCTAATTAGGTGGAGGACCTCCAGTTGTCTCCAGAATCCACCGGGGTGTTATTTGATAATAAATGGACAGAGACTTTCCTGTGTGCTGTTCCTGGTACTTCACCCACTTCATCTGTTGCTGAGGATGGCTTGATGGGAGGAAGCATCGTAGTTACCAAGATGATGAGATCAGTTTCGTTTCCTCTAGTGGACAGAAGAGGTAGTCCTCTTGAAGAGAAGGATTGGCTTCCAAATTCTCTGCGGAACACTCTTGCTGGCTTGAAGAAGAGGGGGCGTAAAGGGGGGGGTACTGTAACATACCTGTAGGCGTTCTTGCATAGGGCACCATCTCCCACTATGCTAGATTGCAAACTTGATCATCAGTCCAGTCTGCTAGCCTGGCTTCTTTCCATGCTGTCTGCTTGCCTCTTTTCTGGCTGCTTAGGGCGGCGGCCCGGTCACTTCCTGTTTCTCGTAGCTGCTGTGGGCACACCCCTAATGCGTCCTCAGCCTATTGCTGTCAGTCATTGGATACTTAAACCAGTTCCACATACTAGCTGGTGCCTGAGAAACTCATTCAGTGTGCTCCTTGACTGTGAATGTGCCAGGTCCTGTCTGAACTATCTCCTAGCCTGTTGTCTGTCCGCCTTCCTGGAGGCTGTATTTCCAGGCCAGTCTGAACACACTCCTAGCCTGTTCGTCCCGCCTTCTAGGGGCCGCATACCTAGATCTGTTATCTTTGTTTTCTTGCCTGTCTGTCCGCCTTCCTGGAGGCTGTATTTCCAGGCCAGTCTGAACACGCTCCTAGCCTGTTCGTCCTGCCTTCTAGGGGCCGCATACCTAGACCCGCTGCAGTGTCAGTTCTTGTCTGAACGCTCTCCTAGCCTGTTACCTGTTTTTCTCTATGTCCATACCTTCCCTTTTTCTGCAGAGTCTGAACCTGCACCTAACTCCTACTTGTTGTCGCTGTACTTCCATTTGTGAGTTTAGAGTCCACTCGCTACTTCATTGCAAGTATCTTGTGTGTATCTGGTTCTGCCTTTCCCTTCCAGTCTGTTCTGTGTGAACAGAGCCCTGTCCTCTCTGCTCTGCCTTGCTCACCGCTCCGGCGGTTTCTGCCCGCTCTGCCTTGCTCACCACTCTGGCGGTTCCTGCCTGCTCTGCCTTGCTCACCGCTCCGGCGGTTCCTGCCTGCTCTGCCTTGCTCACCGCTCCGGCAGTTCCTGCCTGCTCTGCCTTGCTCACCGCTCTGGCGGTTCCTGCCTGCTCTGCCTTTGCTCACCGCTCCAGGCGGTCTCGCTCTGCCCTGCCTTTGCTCACCGCTCCAGGCGGTCTCATTCTGCCCTGCCTTTGCTCACCGCTCCAGGCGGTCTCGCTCTGCCCTGCCTTTGCTCACCACTCCAGGCGGTCTCGCTCTGCCCTGCCTTTGCTCACCGCTCCAGGCGGCCTCGCTCTGCTCACCGCTCCAGACGGCCTCGCTCTGCCCTGCCTTTGCTCACCGCTCCAGGCGGCCTCGCTCTGCTCTGCCTTTGCTCACCGCTCCAGGCGGTCTCCCTCTGCTCTGCTCTTGCTCACCACTCCGGCGGCCTCGCTCTGCCCTGCTCTTGTTCACCGCTCCGGCGGTATCGCTCTGCTCTGCTTGTCCACCGCATCTGCGGTTCTGTTCCTGAGTCCCAGTCTGTACTGGACCTTATCCAGTTTGTGCTCCAACCTGCTAGTGTCTCCCTGTCGGCACTCCAGCCGTGCTTGCCAGTACCCCCTGCCTGCATGCCAGTCGTGCTTACCAGTGCCCACCTGTCTGCATACCAGCCGTGCCTGCCTATACCCACCAGTCAGTGTGCCAGCCTAAACTGCCTGTTCCTGTATTCTCCGGTGTGGGGCAACAGCCGTGTCCGGGGTCTGACCTGGAGTAGCACCTGGTCCCTCTGCTCGGTTCCTCCCTGGTGCACAGGCGTCGTTAGCCGTCGTGCTACCTTGGTCGGATCGGGTTGATACTTAGTTACGCCCCTCCAGGCTATCTCCGGTTCATGGTACAGTGGAAATCACTAAATCACGCACACGCCAGTCAGCCCGGGCGTGTGCATAACAGGCTGTGATGTGCGGTGAAACCCTGCCCCCAGCCCATCAATCAGGGGGGTGCCTGTGACTGGCTCACATGGACAACCTCTTTAAGGAAATAAGAACTAAAAGTTTGAAAACTGTGAAATTTTCGCCAAATTTCCGATATTTTCACAAATAAACCTAAGTCATGTTGAACACATTTTACCACTATCATGAAGTACAATATGTAATGAGAAAACAGCCTCAGAATCACTGTAACCCATTGAAGCATTCCAGAATTATTACCACATAAAGTGACAGTGGTCAGAAATTGTAAAATTTGACCTGGTCATGAAGGTGAAAACAGGCTTTTGGGGGTAAAGGTGTTAAAACAGAAGTCATATCAAGTCTGACAGACCTCAATGACTTACTTAACGCTGATACAGATATGAATAGAGCCTAATTTAAAAGTTAATAAACCATTTTCCATTTCTCTTCATGCTGTATGACAGTTTTATAATAGAATATCAATGAATCCCGAGGCACCATCGGATAATCCTTAAATAATTAGATCTTTATTCCATGTGTAAGGCTGCACTAGTCATCATACTGGGGGACACTTGCTGCTCCGGGTCAATTAAAGCACACATGCAATGTCTATCCGGTTTTTCATAATGCAGCAGTTTATTATTTATCATAAACTGCTTATCACACATATAATGTCCACGAGCCTTTCCAGTGGCAGCTGTGCCCACTTGGCTCCAGTTACAGCCTTCAGCAAAGTAACTATAACAATGTCCATATAACGTACCGCTTTTACCTTTCGCCGGGTCTTAACGGTTTTGTTCTGCCACTGCTGTGGCTTTTAGGCTTCCCAGGTGGGGGTCTCCAGCCCTCGTACCTTCGAAGACTACTGGTATGTCTTCACACTTAACATCCAGCCTTTGCCTTTCAGGACTCTTGTCTTTCAAGCCTCTGCCCTCCAAGGCCACTAGCACCGCTTATACCTAAGGATCCAGCCTCGACCTTTCAGGCTTCACCAGGCTGCACACTAACGGTGTCCCACACGGGAACAGGCCTCACGCCTTACACACCCTGTCTCAAGACTACCAGGGTTTATATATCCTGTAGTACACACCCACACAGGACCAGTGCTGATGTCACAGTCATGTGACTAGTCACCTGAGGGGGAGGTACATGGTCAGCCAAAACACATCCTGGACCATTACCGTAATGCCGCAAGTCGCTGCATTACATATCCCCCCTCTGTTCAAACTTGTGGGGTTGAACACATGATATACACAATGACCTTATAACCCACAGTTCACACCAAGACCATGTACTTGACAATTGCGTTGCTCAGTCCCTGGAACATTAGTCATCGACATTAGCCCATCCCTTAGGGACCTACCGTCCGTCATCGTCACCGACTTCATCACGTCACATTTCCGGGTCATAACCTTGTCAGACCTTTCTCGTTCCCAGCGGTCAGTCGTAACCTTGTCAGACCTCCCCTGCTCCCAGCGGTCAGTCGTAACCTTGTCAGACCTCCCCCGCTCCCAGCGGTCAATACAGCAGTGTGACTCACATGCCCTGTCCCGTCCTCTATTGGGTCATTTGTATGGGCCACTCAAACCTGAGTTACTGGAGGTCTCACTACCTCTAAACCCACGCCCACTACTGTCAGGATATCTTGAAAGGTCCCTAACTTCAGCTGTAGCTGTTCTGTTACTTAGGGGGCCCTTTCTCTGTCTGGTCTCACAATTTTTAGATGGCTGCCATCTTCTGCTGCTCAGATGATGCTGTCTATCCACTTGCAGTCAACTGTTCTACCTCCCGCAGGTAGGTCACTCGGTACTCCATCAGCATGCGTACAGATTCAAGACTTTCTTCTGTTCCTACAGCGGAGAATGACACCATGCCGTCTTCATCTGGTATCCAGTCCTGTCGATCATGTGGACTGCTTACTCTCATCACACCAGACTTCTTTACCATCATCTGCATGGCTCGGCCATTCCTCCCAATGAGCTTTCTCACCAGAACATGAGGCACCCGGATGACCTCTTCCCGCAGACTGTGAGCTTTTCTCATAAGCTCCAGTTGTCTAACGGCTTGTTCCGTCTTCAACCGGAGAAACCGCTTCGTGCGAATACATCGCCAGTGTATGTCACTTAGGATCGCCACCCTCTTCACTGTGACTTCGGTTGTGGACAGGACCACCAGCTGTTTAGCTTCTGAGGTCGAGTACCCCTTACAGGCTCCCACGGCCTTCTTAAACGCTTCATGCACGGACTCACTGGTGCATTCTTTTCTCAAATCCTCGGGTACATCTATGAGGCATTTGTACCGAGACGTTTCTGTCTCACCAGTGGTTTCCAGACGATCAACCAGCACAGGTTTCAGGGACAACTGACTTTCAGCTTCTTCACCCTGTATGCTTCCCCTGAGCTGACTCACAGCTGCAAACTCAAGAATTTTCGTCTTGACCACTTCCATTTCACATTTATCTTCGGTTAACACTCTCTTAGCTCTCCTCAGGTCCATCTTCTCATGGTATAAGGGAGTGAGTGCAACTTGTTTTTCCTTTTCCTTCTCCAAGGAGGCCTCGTTCACTGAGTGATACCTTGCCAGGCGTCTTTTGAGCCTGAAAACTT
The DNA here is from genome assembly GCF_046119375.1 of Phyllobates terribilis. Taxonomy (NCBI): domain Eukaryota; kingdom Metazoa; phylum Chordata; class Amphibia; order Anura; family Dendrobatidae; genus Phyllobates; species Phyllobates terribilis. Next base: position 893,877,817 of record NW_027362761.1, on the reverse strand, counting down.
CTTCCTCTAGCTCAGCTACTCGCCTCTCAGCAGCCCATCTCTGAAGCTCTTCTTGCTTCCAATGGACTTGTAGCGACTCCTTGAGCTCCTTAATCTCGGCTCTTACTTCCACCGAATCACCCGAGCTCGAATTATTTGAGGAGGTATCTGTTTCATACCTCCCATCTCCAGTGGCCAACTCCTGGCCCTGGTCTCTGATAGACTCCAACTTTTCCCACTCAGCTTCCATCTTGCTGATTCTTTCCTTAAGGCACGTCTCTGCCCTCTGGAGATTATCACAGAACGTCTGCAGCTCCTTCACCTGAGCTTCCAGACCTAGGGTCTTTCTGCGGAGATCACCATTTTCATAACGGGTGTCCTGCAGAGTGGTCTCAACGACTTGGCGCATGTGCTCTGCATCCGCCTTATCATCCTCTAGTTTTTCCTTAACCTTGAGTAGATCCTCATAGTCTCTCTTGATTTGTTGCAGTTCCCTATTGAACTTTTCATGCCTCTTTTCTGCCTCACGGTCGTGACCAGACCCTTCATCTTTTATTGCCTCTTTCCAGGCGGATAGCTCCCAGTCTCGCTGGTACAGAGAGTCCACCAGCCGCTCCTTCTCCTGCCTTAGAGGCTTTACTTGCTCCTGGCATTGCTGCAGCTCCCTCATGAGTTCACAATATTCCTTCTTGGAGTCACACAGCTACCGGTTGAACTGTTCGCACAGTCGTTTTAGGTTTTGGTCACGCCCAGAAACTTCATTCTGCAGCGCCTCCTTCTCACTGTGCTGTCTCTGTATCTCCAGGGTTTGCACCACAGTCATCTTCTCTTTGGTCGTCAGTTCTGTCTGGTGTGACCTCTCACCGATTTCTTCCACCTGTTTCCTGAACTTCTTGGCATCTTCTTCAGCTTTGGCTTGGGCTTGACTCATTTCCACCACTTGTATTTTAAGGCGTTCGGCTTCAGCACTTATGTCAAGCTGTCGTCGACGTTCGGCCTCTAGGGTCTTTTGGAAGCCTTCAGTCTCCTCAGCTAGTTGCTGCTGCATCTGCTTCTTGCCTTCTTGGAGTTTCTTAGCTTGCTCCATGGCCAGTTCCTTCTGTTTCTGCAGCATCTCCGCTTCGGCTTTCAGACGGGTGGCTTCTTGAACAGCTTGCATCTTCTCTTTGAGCATCTTTTCAGTGTGTTGTCTTTGTCAATCTCTAATTGAAAAACCTCCTCTTTGATTTTGCGGCGGTCCTCCTCTATTTCATAGAACGCTTCCTTCCATTGGTTAACCTCCTCATCGCTTCCCTCCAGGTCTCGCTGCCAGTTCCTCACAACCTGGTATATTTTCTGCTGTTCAGACTCCAGGTTCAGTTGATCTGAGGACACGTTCCCCAGGTTTTCCCTTAGTTGCTGCACTTCACTCTGATACTGCTGCCTGATAGGCTCCAGCTCTTGGTCAGGACTGGTCACCTCCTCTTTCAGGGCGGTCAGATCCTTCTGACTCAGTACTGTACAGGAGGTTGCTATTGGCAACGTCACCTCCTCTTCTGCTTCTAAAGGAGGATCCACACTTGGAATAAAGGCACATAACATTGCATTTTCTTTATTTCCGCTTTCAGCCAAGACTACAGGAGAAACCTTTTTGTGGCCCTTGCGCCGTCGACGACGAGAGGGGGACTCTTTCCCCTCGTCTAGCCCCTCCTGACTGACCTCTCTTTCTACTTTCATAGTGTCACCGTCAGCTGCGGGGTCTGTGTCATTCCCCATGGATTTGTGGACTATCAGGTCACCTCCCACTTTGACGTCAACCCCTTCTACTGGAGCTACGCCTTTATCAACGGTCAAATCGTCATTTTTAGGTGGTACCAACCCACAACCAGTAACAAGTTTTGATTTTCTATACTCTACGCTCTTGTGAAAATCCGCCCCTTTTTTAGACTCCGCTCCCTTTTGAACAACCACACCGGTAGGGGAATTTTTACAAAAAAAATCAGCAATAGTCTTAGGACCCAGTTCACAACATCTCTTACCACCTCCCCGGGCACTCTGGGATAGTACCGGCGCCACAGGAGAACTCAAGGAATGGTCCGCTGCCGCCTTTCTGTAACGGGCCAACAGCTCCTGCCCTTCCTGCACCACGACCTGTTGTCGTTTCTCCCATACCTGCTGTTGTTTCTCAAATGCCTGCTGCTGCGATTTTAACATGCACTTTAATCGCTCAATAGCTTCAGACTCATTTGCTGCTCCCTTCGCAGCCATCTTTATCTGCTCCTGCATTTCTTCAGGACACTCCATTTTTCTGCAGGACGTTTTGTACCCGGTCATCTAACCCCTTCTCCCTTCCGTCTGGAGGTACTGCACCATTCACAGCCATCGCGGTACACTATTCACACTAGATACTTCACCGCTTTCCCCGGAAAAAATTTCGTGTCCCCGCCGAGCCACAGCAAGCCAGGTTTGAGTGCGAGGACAATTTTCGTAACCCCGCCGAGTTACAGCCAGATGCTTTAATTTTTTGTGACCCCGCCGAGCCACAGCAAACCAGGTTTGAGTGCGAAGACAATTTTCGTAACACCGCCGAGTTACAGCAAGATGCTTTAATCTTCGTGACCCAGCCGAGTCACAGCAAGATGCTTGTATCCACACTTGTCGTCCTGTGCCGTTGCCCCTAGCAACCGGGCTACAGTTGCCCCTAGCAACCGGGCTGCAGTTGCCCGCATTCTCCAATCATATGTAAGGCAGCAGTAGTCATCATACTGGGGGACACTTGCTGCACCAGGTCAATTAAAGCACACATGCAATGTCTTTCAGTTTTTTCACAATGCAGCAGTTTATTATTTATCATAAACCGCTTATCACACATATAACGTCCACGAGCCTTTCCAGTGGCAGCTATGCCCACTTGGCTCCAGTTACAGCCTTCAGCAAAGTAACTATAACAATGTCCATATAACCTTTTACCTTTAGCCGGGTCTTAACGGTTTTGTTCTGCCACTGCTGTGGCTTTTAGGCTTCCCAGGTGGGGGTCTCCAGCCCTCGTACCTTCGAAGACTACTGGTATGTCTTCACACTTAATATCCAGCCTTTGCCTTTCAGGACTCTTGTCTTTCAAGCCTCTGCCCTCCAAGGCCACTGGCATCGCTTATACCTAAGGATCCAGCCTCGACCTTTCAGGCTTCACCAGGCTTCACACTAACGGTGTCCCACACGGGAACAGGCCTCACGCCTTACACACCCTGTCTCAAGACTACCAGGGTTTATATATCCTGTACAGTCATGGCCAAAAGTTTTGAGAATGACACCAAAATTATATTTTCACATGATCTGCTGGCCTCTGGTTTTTATTAGTGTTTGTCTGATGTTTATATCACATACAGAAATATAATTGCAATCATATTATGAGTACCAATAGGTTATATTGACAGTTAGAATGAGTTAATGCAGCAAGTCAATATTTGCAGTGTTACCCCTTCTTCTTCAAGCCCCCACTGGGGCTCACAATATAGATTCCCTATCAGTATGTCTTTGGAGTGTGGAAGGAAACCAGGGAACCCAGAGGAAACCCACGCAAACACAGGGAGAACATACAAACTCTTTGCAGATGTTTTCCTTGGTGGGATTTGAACCCAGAACCCCAGCTCTGCAAAACGGTGCTAACCACTGAGCCACCGTATTGACTCTTATTTTTCAAGACTTCTGCAATTCACCCAGGCATGCTGGATATCAACTTCTGGGCCAAACTCAGACTAATCACAGACCATTCTTGTCTAATCAGTGACAAAAACCTAAAGCTATGAACTGGAATATATAAATTGGTGTGCATGCAATGTTGTAGGCGCATGTTCGCACTGGCCGCTAAACATACAAAACCTAAGATAAAAACAAAATGAGCAAATACCCTGCAGTAAATAAATAGCAATAGTGCATGAAAATAACATAGGGTAGTTAGTTAACATAATTTTGATCAAAACAACGTAAATGCCATCCTATCTAGTACTTGGAGTTGATTACAATTTCTGTGTATTGGTTTGTTCACTTGCTTTTTGAGGCTTGCCCATAGGTTCTCAATCGGATTGATATCTGGGAAGTTTCCTGGCCATGGATCCAAAATGTCAATGATTTGTTCACCAAGCTACTTAGTTATCATTTTTGTCTTGTGACATGGTGCTCCATCACGCATTGAAAATAATTATTCATCACCAAATTGCAGCTGGATCATTAAGAGAAGTTGCTTTTAAAAGATGTTTAGATACCATCCTTTATTCATAAGCAAAATTTTTAAGTGAGCCCACTCCCTTTGGTGAAAAGCAACCCCTCACATGACTGGTCTCAGGATGCTTTATTGTTGGTATGAAACAGAACTCATGGTAGCGCTCACATTTTCTTCTCTGGACAATCATTCTTCCAGATGTCCCAAACAGACTGAAGGGGGCTTCATCAGAGAAAATAACTTTAGCCAAGTCATCTGCAGGCCAATCCTTCCTGCAGAATGTCGGTATGTCCTTGATATTTTTCTTAGAGGAAGTGATTTCTTTGCTGCCCATCTTAACACCAGGCCAGCCTACAATAGCCTTGACCTCACTGTGCATGCACTGACATTTGCCTGTTGCCATTCCGTAGCAAGCTCAGCACCAATCCCGTAACTGAATCCTCTTAAGGATACTGTCCTGTAACATGCTGGACTTCTCTTGGGTTTTCGGAAGCCTGTTTTACAGCAACTGAATCTCCCACTTTGAATGGGGATTTTAGGATTAGGCTAATCATCGTGACTAAAAATGACATTACAGTTCTTTGCAATTAATCTGATCACTCTTCATAGTAATCTAGACTTAAGGCAAATTGCTACTATGAAAACTTAAGCAGTGAACTTTGTGAAAAGCAAAATTTGTGTCAGTCTCAAAACTTTTGGCCATGACTGTAGGTTCAACAAAGATGAACATAACAGGTGTAATATTATTCCAGATATCCATCTTATTCCCACATACACGTATCCTACAGTGTAACTAGATGTAAACTTTCTATAAAGTTCTCATTTCTATCCATAATGATTTGGTTTGAGGTTTACGGCTCATTAATACAGAAATGCACTATAGTAATAAAATTGACACAATGTGATTATCTTTCAGCTCCACCTTTCTTTACTCTCTTCCTTTCATCAATAAAATCCTTATCAATAAATCAATAAAAAAATAAAAAAGCTGAAAGCAATGTATATTGTTAGCGCTCACACTTTAGAGAAGGCTCATTATGTGCTGTGTACTGGATTTCTCAATATGAGAGACACATGTAGCACCCCAGAAGTCCGGTTGCCACAGTGGCATTGCATCCCTCACAAGGGGGTGATGCCATGCCTGGAAGTAAGGAGAGGTCCCTTAATCAGGTTTTGCTAGCATGCAACACTTTCCTGGCTCCAGACCAGCAAGGGGAGCTCCTCCCCTTAGCAACTGGATCTGGAGGTGGGGTTAGTTAGTGTGAGGAGAACAGACAGGAGTTGAAGTCAGGACGTCGACGAGGAAAGACCTAGGGAGTGGAGCTGCACGCAGTTCACCCCAGAGGGAAGTGCAGAAGAACCGGACACCGGAGTCCGAGGTTGTGGGGCACCGAAAGCCCAGCAGCAGAAACCGGAGGGCAGGAGACTGCAGGTCTACTGGCCCCATCAGACGCCCGGAGGCTCAGCAGCATGATAGGGCCCGGCACCGCCACGTGGGAGCAACACTCCAGGAATGCCCGAGCTGCCTGCCATACGGGTGAGCACAAAGATGTTTTACTCAGGGACGAGGGCCGCAGCATAGCTATATGCAGCAGGGCCAAAGACGTAGCGCAAAGGGAAGGCCTACAACTCCACCTGGCTAGGTTGATCCCCCAACTTGCTTCCAGGCCGCCTGGACCTCTACTACCAACTAGTACCCGTGTCCCGGTCTGCTTAAGCACCGCAAGTAAAGATAAGAGGAAACCGCCATTAAGTTGTGGACTGATTATTAACTGCGCCATCCTCTGCACTACACCGCACAGCAACATCTATAAAATCACTACTTACTGCCCTGGAGCTGAGCTCTGCCTGTGGAGAGATGAACCAACTCTGCTGCACTAACAACGGCTCCAGAGGATCTGCTCTGCAGTGGCGGTTCCCTTTAGCCGCATACCACAGGTGGCGTCACGAACTGTATATAAAAACTATAAATCCCCTGTAAATATCTCCTTTTATTGACCCCCCTGGGTCATGGACCGGATCACCGTCACTGTGACATCTCCCCTAGCAACGACCGGCCCGGCACCGAGTATCCCACAGCCCAGGGGGCGGGTCAACTTGGCGTCACGAACAGGATTCGCGAAGCCCGGTATAACCAGGTCCTGTGTACCATAGACTGTACTGAACTGTGTTATCACGTCATTTGCCGTCAGCCGAGGGGAAGCAGGAGGCCCCGATCCGGAACCGCCGGGTAAGAGATTCTTCCACCTGCAGAGCAGCATACTGGTACACCCAGGACCTGGCTGAGGTTCACTAGGGGGAGGAGAATGCCCAACCGAGGAGAGGATTCAGCCGCCGCCACTGTAATGCCGTTATCAATGCCGTATATACCAGGGGCGGCATGGTTGCACCAGTACTCAGGGGAGTCCCACACCCTGAACGACTTTGAGGAGAGACTGCGCAGTTTGTTTAAAGTGTACCCCCTGTCTGAGGAGCAAAAAGTCATCATCCTCATAGGCCAGCTAATTGGTGCAGCCCAGAGGGAGGTGAAGTCCTGGCCGGGCAGGGACAAAGGCACTGTCAAGGAAATACTGGCCCGGTTGAAGGATACCTTTGACACCCGCACCGCAGCAGAAATTAAAATGAAGTTCTACGGGTGCAAACAAAGGGTGCAGGACAGTGTTCAGGACTATGCTCTAAACCTGCAGGAGGCGCTGCGGGCCATTAAACAGGTGGACTTCGACAGTGTGCGAGACGAGGACAGATTGCTAACTGAGCAGTTTATTGAGGGGCTCCTGTCTAACGCTCACCGGACACAGCTGCGCATTATGGCTCTGCAAAACCCTGATCTGGACTTTGCGCAATTTAATTACCGAGCCATCCGGGTGCTGCTAGATCCAACCCCAGGTGACACTGCACCCCTCCGGTGCCCAGCTATCACATACCACCAGGAGGTGGCGTCCTTTCCCCCAGCCCCAGCACCTGTGGAGGATGATGTGCAGACACTAGACAATGACCTGTCTGCAGACCTACGCCTTCAGGTCCAGGAGCTGACCAAAAGTGTGGCTACACTAACCAAAATCATGCAGGCCATGCAAGTGTCTCCAAAAGAAAGGATCCAGCTGGCTTCCAGTCCAGATGACGTCCCGTGGCGACGTCAGAGGGAGGAACCAGAGGGAGGAACAGCGATCTCTATGACCAGGACGAACAACCCATCTGCCGCCGCTGTCAAAAGGCGGGGCACTTCGCAAGATTCTGTAATTTAAAACGAGCAACCCCTGGGGCTGAGGGCCAACCCCAGGAGTAAGACGACCAGGCCCACAAAGCTGGCGAGACAAGTACGTGGAAGAACGACCGGTCCTGCCTGTCGTGCTTGATGGCATCCCGATGAACGCACTGCTGGACACTGGGTCCCAGGTGACAACGATGCCATATATCCTTTATAAACAATACTGGCCTGATTCAGACATTACCCGCCGTCCAGATGAACATCTTAGTATCTATGCCAGCAATGGTCAGCCCTTGCCTCAGGTGGGGTATAAAGAAGTGACCATAAAAGTTGGCCGAGTAGAACTGCCATCACAAGAAATGATTATTGTTGATACTGATCGCCGAGAAAGTCATCCTATGATAACTATAGGCACCAATGTGATAGAGAATTGTCTTGGGGAAATTATTCTTTTGTTGCAGCAGGTCGCAGAGACTGCCAGTTCCAGTCAGCAGCAAGTTCTGCAGAAGGAGATCAGAGCCCTGATGAAAAGACAACAGGTAGAGCTGTCTGGTGGAGAAGTTGGCAGTGTCAGGATGATTGATCCATTCCCCATTGCCCCCTAGGAGAGAAGTGTTAATATGGTGTCGGGCAGCAATAGGTCTCAGGGGTCAAGATTGTCAGGCCCTGGTAGAACCCGTGTACTCTGATAGTAGGCCCACCATCTTGACAGCCAGGGGGGTAGTCGATGTCCGCAAGGGGAGAGTACCGATACGCATCCTGAATTGTGGGGAGAAAGAGGTCCATTTACCCCGGTATGCTACCCTTGCTAAACTGTTCACTGTCAGTAACAATGCAATAAAGGCAGTGGAACCCTTGCCTGCATCCAAACCGGCGGAGGATAACGGCTCCAAGGGGCAGATGGAGGATTGGTATCAGAAGCTACAAGTAGGCACTGACTCCACCCCTTTGCACCACAAGCATGGAGTATACCGGGTGGTCCAAGAGTATGAGCGAGTCTTCAGCAAACATCCACTAGACTTTGGGCAGGTAAAAGGGGTCCAACATCATATCCCCACATGGAGATCATCCGCCAATTAAAGAGAGGTATCGGCCTGTACCCCCAGCTCACTATCAATGTGCCAAAGGAATGTTACGGGAGATGAAGGAGGCTGGGGTGATCAGAGATAGTTGTAGCTCCTGGGCAGCTCCATTAGTTCTTGTCAGAAAGAAAGATGGTACAATGAGGATGTGTGTTGATTACAGGCAGATTAACCGCATTTCACATAAGGACGCCTACCCATTACCCAGAATTGAGGAATCATTAGCAGCACTGAGATCAGCTAACTATTTCTCCACTTTGGATCTCACTAGTGGGTACTGGCAGGTTCCTGTGGCACAGGCAGACAGAGAAAAGACCCCGTTTACAACACCAATGGGTCTCAGCGAGTTCAACTGCATGCCATTCGGGCTCTGCAATGCCCCAGGAACCTTCCAGCGGTTAATGGAGTGTTGCCTAGGACACAAAAACTTCAAAACCGTCCTGCTGTACCTAGATGATGTAATTGTCTACTCAAAGACATATGAAGACCACCTGGAGCACCTGGCCGAGGTGTTCGAAGCCCTATCTGGTTATGGCCTGAAAGTAAAGCCGTCCAAGTGCCACCTGTTGAAGCCCAAGGTGCAGTACCTAGGTCATGTGGTAAGCGCCGAAGGTGTAGCACCAGACCCTGAAAAAGTCACTGTGATCAAGAGCTGGCCAAGATCCTCCACTATCAAGGAAGTGCAGCAGTTCTTCGGGCTGGTAGGCTACTACAGGAGATTCATCAAGGGTTTCACCAATATAGTGGCGCCCATGCAGGACCTCTTAGTGGGCCAGTCCAAGAATGTCAAGAACCCGAAACTTCCGTTCAAATGGGGTAAACCAGAAGACGAATCTTTCACTCGACTGAAAATGGCTCTTGCCGGAGACGAAGTCCTGGCCTACCCCAACTATGGCCAACCATCTGTACTCCATACGGATGCCAGCAATGTGGGATTGGGAGAGGTGCTGTCCCAGGTACAGCAAGGCAGAGAGAGAGTGATTGCCCTTGCCAGCAGGAAGCTCCGTCCTACGGAAAGGAACCCCGACAACTATAGTTCCTTCAAGTTGGAGTTTTTAGCCATAGTCTGGGCTGTAACAGAGCGCTTCAAACATTACCTCGCCTCCCCCAGATTTACAGTCTTCACGGATAACAACCCGCTGACGCACCTGTAGACTGCGAAGCTTGGTGCCCTAGAGCAACGATGGATGGCCCGACTGTCTAACTATGAGTTTACCATCAAGTATCGGGAGGGGCATAAAAACACAAATGCTGATGCGCTGTCCAGGATGCCCAACTTGCCAGATGGGGGGGAAGACCCGGAAGAGCTGGAGGAGATAGAGCTACCCGCTTTCCATTGTCACGGGTTGACCCAGTGCTCCCACTGTGTGAGAGACAAGCGCTCCGCCAACAGAGTGGCCACGTTCAACCCATTGCCCCACCATGGATGGGCAGAGACGCAGGATAGCGACCCGGCTGTCCGCCTGGTAAACAAGTTGCTGACACAAGCTGACTCGCACCCTGATCCAGATGCTCCACAGGAGACCCAACAGTTGTGGAAGGAGAAGGGCAAACTGTTCATCTACGAGAGAAAGCTGCGTCGAAGAAGTATCAACTCCAGGAAACACGAACTGGTCTGGCAGGTGGTTGTCCCGAGGCGGGATGCGCCAATGGTCTTAGAAGCGTACCACGATGGAGCAGGACACTTCAGGTGGAAGAAGTTGGAAGTCCTGCTACGTGAGCGTTTCTACTGGGTTGGCATGAGGAAAGCAATCGAGAGATGGTGTCGAGAATGTGGTCCATGCAACCTGAGACGGAAAGACCGTGATAGCCAGAGGGCTCCCCTGCAGCCCATAATCACCAAACAACCACTTGAACTGGTAGCCTTGGACCACGTGAAGCTAGCCCCAAGCCGGTCAGGCTATGTCTACGCTCTCACCATAGTAGACCACTACTCCAGGTTCTTGGTAGTAGTGCCAGTGAAAGATCAGACGGCTCAGACGGCAGCCAAAGCGTTTCAACAACACTTTTGTCGTCCACACGGTTACCCTGAACGAGTGCTTACCGACCAAGGTCCAGCCTTTGAAGCAGAGGTGTTCCAGGAATTCTGTAACTTGTACGGCTGCAAGAAAATCTGGACAGCGCCGTGTCATCCCCAGACCAATGGATTGTGTGAGAAGATGAACCAGGTGGTAATAGACCTGTTGAAGACATTGTCCCTTGAAGAACGTGGCCAGAGAAGTTACCAGATTTGGTGGACCTATATAACCACATCCCAGTGAAATCCACCAACTGTACACCCGCTTACCTGATGAGTGCAAGACCTGGTAAGCTACCCATTGACTTAGACATGGGAGTTTTAACACCAGAGATGACATCACCAGATGCAGATTGGGATGCAGTGCTGTAGCAACAATACCGCAAGGTGCAAGAATGTGTGGAGAGAAGTTTGTCCCAGGCGAGACAGAAGCAGGAGAAAACTTACAATCAGCATGCACCTGCAGTTCCCTTGTCACCTGGAGAACAAGTACTCAAAAGGAAGAGACGAGTCCACAAATTAGATGACCAGTGGGAGGTTGAGCCATACACCATCCTACCCTCAAATTACGATAACACCAAAGTGTGCCTCACCAGTAAAGATGGAGGGGAAACTTCAGCGGCAGTCTCAAGAGACCACTTGAAGATATGTCCTGAACAGTTGAAACCCAGAGAAGAAAACCAAGACAGCCCTCAGCCCACAGAAGAGGTGGAAGAAATGATCCAGACAGTCCTTGGAGCATTTCCCCGGTCTTGGATGCAGGTAAACAGAGCAATTGTGGTACCGGTCCTGACCTTTCTCCAAGCGGCCTCACCGGAAGCTGCAGAGGCTCCAGAACAGCAGAGAGACCAATCGGCCTCAGAGACAGATGCTTCATCAGCAGCAGATCAGGAGAATCTACCCTCTGCTAGCAGTGAACCTGTCGCACCCAGGGTGAGTCAAAAAATTTGTAGGAGATTACCCAGCCTACCGGTGTTACCTCAGACTACCTGTAGTGTAGTTCACACTGGACCCACCACACCAGGGGTAGACACTAGGGACCAGGGTAGGTCAGTGACAACAAATGTACTACGTAGATCGACCCGGAGTACTAAAGGTCAGCTCCCTGCCCGTTGGAGGAACTAAAGTGTAAGAGAACTAAAGAGTATGTTATAAATAGTTGTAATCATTAAATAATGCTAGAAATATATATATATATTTGTTAAATTTATGGACAATTGGACCACAGGACTAGGTGTGGTCAGGACAATGTTGGATATAGTTACTAACTGGCCTAGAAAATTAACCGCAGGCGTGGCTGAAGACCAGGCCCACCGAAAGAGTGCCCTGAAGCCACGCCCAGGGACGATACACAAAGTGGGTTGATGCAGTTCCCACCAGCCAAATTTCAGTTACCCGTATTGTGGTGTTAAGACTAAGCGCCGCAGTGACTGCTGTACGTTTTGGCTTGCGTTTTTGTAGTTTTTGCTGTTTGAAATTTTGTAAACTATTTGTAATGTGAATTGTTATTGTTAATTGTTAATTTTAAAAGGTATCCTCAGTCCGGGAGTACTGTATTTAATGAGGGGGGAATGTGGCACCCCAGGAGTCCGGTTGCCACAGTGGCATTGCATCCCTCACAAGGGGGTGATGCTATGCCTGGAAGTAAGTAGGGGTCCCCTAATCAGGTTTTGCTAGCATGCAACACTTTCCTGGCTCCAGACCAGCAAGGGGAGCTCCTCCCCTTAGCAACTGGATCTGGAGGCGGGGTTAGTTAGTGTGAGGAGAACAGACAGGAGTTGAAGTCAGGACGTCGACGAGGAAAGACCTAGGGAGTGGAGCTGCACGGCAGTTCACCCCAGAGGGAAGCGCAGAAGAACCGGACACCGGAGTCCGAGGTTGTGGGGCACCGAAAGCCCAGCAGCAGAAACCGGAGGGCAGGAGACTGCAGGTCTACTGGCCCCATCAGATGCCCGGAGGCTCCTCAGTACGATAGGGCCCAGCACCGCTACGTGGGAGCAACACTCCAGTAAGGCCCAAGCTGCCTGCCATACGGGTGAGCACAAAGACGTTTTACTCAGGGACGAGAGCCGCATAGCTATAAGCAGCAGGGCCAAAGAGGTAGCGCAAAGGGAAGGCCTACAACTCCACCTGACTAGGTGGATCCCCCAACTTGCTTCCAGGCCGCTCGGACCTCTACTACTAGCTAGTACCCGTGCCCTGGTCTGCCTAACCACCGCAAGTAAAGATAAGAGGAAACCGCCATTAAGTTGTGGATTGATTATTAACTGTGCCATCCTTTGCACTACACCGCACAGCAACATCTATAAAATCACTACTTCCTGCCCTGGAGCTGAGCTCTGCCTGTGGAGAGCTGAACCAACTCTGCTGCACTAACAATGGCTCCAGAGGATCTGTTCCGCAGCGGTGGTTCCCTTTAGCCGCATACCACAGGTGGCGTCACAAACTGTATATAAAAACTATAAATCCCCTGTAAATATCTCCTGATCACTGATCTTTTATTATTTAATCTATTAGTCGTAGATTTTATATCTACAGTAACGAATAAACTTTCTATATATCTACCATTTGGGGGAAAGTGTATAGGACATGCGGTTTTCCCAGGAAAAAAAAAACCACAAGTGCTTCTCACAAAATTAGAATATCATCAAAAAGTTAATTTCTTTCAGTTCTTCAATACAAAAAGTGAAACTCGTATATTATATAGAGTCATTACAAACAGAGTGATCTATTTCAAGTGTTTATTTCTGTTAATGTTGATGATTATGGCTTACAGCCAATCAAAACACAAAAGTCATTATCTCAGTAAATTAGAATACTTTATAACAACAGCTTGAAAAATGTAAACACACAGTGACAGTTCCATGCCGACAGCGATCACTGATAGCTGAGTGGCATGGGAAGAGGACCCATGCCAGCGGTCCCCGCACTCAGATCGCTGTGATCGGTCAGTCAATCTGACTGACTAATCACAGCATGATCGTGCAGGAGATGCTGGAGTATCAGCACCTACCGCACGATCACCACTCCGCTACCAGCCGTGCCCCTGCAGTAACAGCCAGGGACAGTGTCCGCACAGCCCCTGGCTGATTAACCCTCCAAATGCCTTGATCAAGAGCGATCGCAACATTTGGAAGGTTGCGAGGGAGTGGGCTACCTCTCTCACCCGCATTGGCACCCGCATACTGAAATCAAGGGGAGCCTATGGTTGTCCTGGCAGCCAGAGGTCAAACAATGAACAAATAACGTAGCACACTGTAATACTGAGTATGTAAATATGAAATATGAATAGCATAACTGCTGTAAAAAATAGAAATAAATGAAACATTTTTTTAAATTTTTTTTAGCGCATGTAAATATGAAGTATGAAATATGAATAGCATAGCTGCTGTATAAATAAATGAGAAATCTTAGCGCATAAATTGGCCAATTCATGTGTACCTGACAGCCGCGGTAAGGCGTTTCTCGATGTCAGGACCTACCAATGTGAATACCTCTCTAAGAGACCTCCGTCTGCTTATGTGTGGGAAAGTCAGATCCTGATGCATTTAAAACCACCTGCGGCATGGGGGTGGGGGTGGAGTGCTCAGTCAATGACCTCCTGGTGTGCCAGGTACGGTGACCTGTTAGAATCAGCCATAGGCAGGATGTAATAGGATATCTGCCTGTCTAATATCACAGCTGGTGCATTGCAATGCATGAGACCAGTGATCAGAATAATAAAATTTAAAGTCCCATAGAGGAATGAAGTAAAAAGATTTTAAAAAAAGTTAAGAAGAAGATTGAAAAAAATATTTAAAAAAAAAAAAAACACAAAATAAAAAATATTACACCAATAAATACACATAGTTATGTAAAAACAAAAATAAAAAATTACATATTTGGTATCGCCATGTCCAGGACGACCCGATCTATAACACTATCACACTAGTTAACCACTACAGTGAAAAAATAAAGATAACAAACGTGGCAAAAAAACTATGCTTTTTCATCACACCGCTGGAAAAACAGTGGAATAAAAAGCGATGAAAAACACGAATGTAAGTAAAAATGGTACTGCTGAAAACGTCATCTTGTCCTGTAAAAAACAATCTGCCATACATCTCCACAAGTGGAAAAATAAAAAAGTTATAGCTCTCAGAATAAAGCAATGCAAAAACAATATTTTTTCTATAAAATTGTTTTTATTGTGTAAAAGCGCCAAAACATAAAAAAAATAATATAAATGTGGTACCGCTGTAATGATACTGACCCAAAGAATAAAGTTATCTTATCACTTCAACCACAGGGCATGAAAACAAAAAACAATTCCTGAATTGATGGTTTTTGTTCTTTTTGCCTCCCAAAAATCAGAATAGAAAGTGATCAAAAAATGTTATGTGCCTGAAAATAGTGCCAATAAAAACATCAACTTGTCCTGCAAAAAACAAGTCCTGTTAGCAGATATATGGAGAAATTAAAGCTCTCAAAATATGGCGATGTAAAAACTTTATTTTGCAAAAAAAAAGCGTCTTTTAGTGTGTGACAGCAGCCAAACATAAAAACTGGATATAAATCTGGTATCGCTGTAATCGCACCGACCCGAAGAGTAAAGTCATTTAATCACTTATATTGCACGAGGAACGGCGCAAAGAATAAATAAAACCAATTCTTCACCTGCTGTTGATTTGTTTGTTGATCGCAGTAAGGCTCAACCCACATTTATCCTGCGCTCTGCGCTGGGCGCTTACACCATGGTTTCCGTGTAAATCTCTGAAATATGTGATTCAGACGGAAATCCCGGCGGAAGATTACCTGTAATGAGGCAGATGGAGGCACTGTTGACTCTGTCTGGCCTATGATCCAGCGATGTCCACCTTTTTAGGCATGCATAAAAGCACAGTCGGCCACAGTTTTTTGCAATTCTGAAAAAAGGGCACCGCTGAACAGAGGCCAGATGGAGTCCAGAGTAATTCTTCTGCCTCATTATAGTGAATGGATCCCTCAGGGGTTTCATCTGAATCACGTATTTTATAGATTTAGATGGAAACCCCGATGTAAGTGCTCAGAGCAGTGCACAGGATAAGTGTGATCCCAAATGTTCAGTAACCCAAAATGCCACCAATAAAAGCTTCTATTTAACCCACAAAAATTAAGTCCTGACTCAAGTTCGTCATCTCTTAATTGGTACCATATTGGGGTACATATTATATTTTGATCACTTTTAATGCATTTTGTTTTTTTCTATTGTTCTTGACATTTTTGTACAGTTTAAAAATTGTTATATATATAAATGTTTTATAGAAAGAACTATTCCAAGCACGCCGATACCAAACTTATTTTAGATGTCTTTATTTTTTTCTGGAGAAAAGGTGAGTGATTAAAATTTATGTTTTTTATTTGTCTTATATTTTTTAAAAAACATTTTTTACTTTGATCTTTTTTTTAATTCTCATAAGGGACTTGAACATGCAATTGTTTGTTTGCTTGTACTTTATATATACTGCAATACATGAATATTGCAGTATATAGTCCTAATCATCTTCTCCTATGAAGCCTGGTCACATGCTGGGTTTCATAGAAGTAATAATAATGATAATATAATAATTTTTTTATTTTTATAGTGCCAACATATTCCGCAGCACTTTACAATTTTAGGGGGGCTTGAACAGACAAAAAGACATTACAGAATAAGCATCTCAAGAAGCACCAAAATGTCATTCAAAGGGGCCTTCAATTGACCCCTCTGATGGATTGAGGGGGTCAGTGGGTGCCAGGTACAGGCACCTGGGCAGAATTGCATGATTTCAATGCTGCGATTAATGATTGACATTGATATTTAACAGGTTAACAGCAGCAACCGGACCTCACCCTGGTCACTGATGTTGGAGATAGATGTTGGCTGTGTAATACAGACAGTATTTGCCTTGTGTGGAGCAGCATCAATTCCTGAGCTCAAGCCATACACCCACATCCACTCTATTAAATTGTAAGGATGGACAAAGGAGAGGACACATACAGTTAAGGCTGAGCAGAGTAACTGCAAGAGAACACCGCCATCTGTTGGTCAAAGACTATAGAGAAAGTAAAAGCAAACAGGATTATAGTAGTATGAACCCCAAGAGTGGAAGTGCATGTTCCCAGGGAAGAGATTGAAGACGCCGCCGGGTCAGGTGACAGTTGTGTCGCAGTGACAAAATATAAAAAGGCCTGGCCGGGCTGAGAAGGGAGCAGTTGGCAACAGAGCATGTACTAGGCAAGTCGTGTGGCCGCTAAGTGGGCTTACAGCCACCATCGTCACAGAAGGGTCCAAGGGAGGTCAGATCCCAGAGAAGGCCTGAGCTGAGTAGAACACTCTGACCTGCAGCAGTAGAAGACTATGACCCGCACTAGTAGAAGACCGTGACCAGAGCCAAACCAGGCTTGAGAGACGATCCGACTATAGCGGAGGACCGTTCTTGTGATCCGCTACATTCAGCGTAGACATACAGTACAGGGTGTGTGCTGTGGCCACGCTCCGTAAGAGAACGAGAGCGGCTAGTGTGACAAGCGCATGCAGAGTACTAAGTGACTCACTTATGAAGGACTTGCGGCCTAGCGGGAAATTCTGGTGACCCCCGTTAGTGCCAGCGTAACAATTAAAATGTAGGGAATACGATAGCGACAGGTCTTGTGTTGAGAGTGACGCCCACTGAGCTAAGACAGAAAGGCATCAATATTTGACTGTTGAACCATAAGGATAGTGAATACAAGTAGAACGTTGAATAAGATATTGCATTTAGTTTAGTAAGTTTCATAAAGTACTCTACTGCTCTTATTGTTATTATTCCTAACATTGTGTTTACCTGCTTATAACCATTTGTATATATATATATATATATATATATATATATATATATATATATATATATATTGTGACAGAGTCACTGGTATGATTTATGAGGGGGGGTATGTGTCGTACAGGTTGCTAGCCTGTGTGAACTGAAACCAATAAACTTTCTGCCAGCATGTTATATGCTGGGGGTTAACTCTTTTAAAGGACGTGGTTTTATGGGAATGACATAGAGATGGGAGGGACGTCATTCCCCATACCTCCACTTCAGGGTGTGGCTGAGCAATGTTTAAATGTTCAGTCCTGTTTTTTTTTCTCTGAGTTGTGTTTGGAGAGGCAATGTCTCCAGACTGTACAGCCACAGTTCAGGAGGGAGCTGAAGGCTGGACATAACCTGTGTGGGCAAACCGCACACACATATATGGACTGTGCTACAGTTTATCTTTTGTTTTGTTGTTTTGCCAAGTAAGGCCGTATTTATTTTGCTGGAGTGCAGAGCTTTACGCTGTTTAATAAAGCCTGCAAAGAAAACCCGGGTTCCTGAATCTACTTCCCGAAGTGGCCGAGCGAGGCATCCTACCACAATATCTATATCTATACATATGTATGTGCGCGTGTGTGTCCCTACAGTTAGATTTTGTTTCGGTGGTAGAAAAATAAATAGTTTTGGATGATTACTATTGTCCCTTCACTGTCTGTGCTGTCCAAATAACCTGTTCAAAAAATCAAACTTTGTCTTTGGGTTGGAAGGAGTTAAACAGGCAGTTTTGATGACATCACAAAGCACATAAACATCATAGACATCATATGACATCACAATTGGTATAGAATGTACATAGTGTAACACCTGAGCCATCTTGTTTCATTACAGCCGGACAGCTTGAAGGGAACAAGTCCAGGTAGGGAAGTCTTCACTTATGACCTCACTCATACATTATATAGATGGGGGGTTAGTAGTGGGATTCAGAACGGCATCATTAACCTGAAAATCTCAGGAAAAAGCGCTGGATCATGTATCCTGTTGTAACATACCTGGCGGCGTCCTTGCATGGTGGTCCATCTCCCACTGTGCAAGAGCGCGCACTTGATCTCCAGTCCAGAATGTCTCTCTGGCTTCCCTCCATGCTGTCTGTTTGTGTCTGTTTCTGCTGCTTAAGGGCAGCGCCCGATCACTTCCTACTTTTTGTACCTGCTGTGGGTCACACCCCTTGTGCGTCCTCAGCCTATTGCTGTCTGTCACCTGGTATATAGCTCTGCTGCTCCCATCTATCCCTGCCTGAGCATAGTGTTTCATTCAGTGTGTGCTTGCACTCTGAAGGTGCCAGGTCCCGTTCTTTGTCTCCTGCTTTGCGGTATCAGTTCCCGTGTCTGAACTGAGTCCTGTCTATGTCTCCTGCCTTGCGGTATCAGTTCCCGTGTCTGAACTGAGTCCTGTCTATGTCTCCTGCCTTGCGGTATCAGTTCCCGTGTCTGAACTGAGTCCTGTCTATGTCTCCTGCCTTGCGGTATCAGTTCCCGTGTCTGAGCTGAGTCCTGTCTATGTCTCCTGCCTTGCGGTATCAGTTCCCGTGTCTGAACTGAGTCCTGTCTGTGTTCTCTTGTCTGCCTATCCTGGAGGCTGTATTTCCAGGCCTGTCTGAACACGCTCCTAGCCTGTTCCTTCCGCCTTCTAGGGGCCGATTACCTAGATCCGTTCCTGTATCTTGTCTGTCCTGTCTGAACACGCTCCTAGCCTGTTCCTCCCGCCTTCTAGGGGCTGATTACCTAGACCCGCTCCTGTATCTTGTCTGTCCTGTCTGAACACGCTCCTTGCCTGTTCATCCTGCCTCTCTGGGGGTCGTATTCCCAGACCCGCTCCTGTATTCCGCTGCAGTGTCGGTCTCCTCCGTACACTCAGTTCCAGTCTGAACTCTCTCCTATCCTTTACCTGTTTTGCCTCTATGTCCGTTCCCTTCCTTTTTCTGCAGAGTCTGAACTCGTACCTAACTCCTGCTTGTTGTCTCTGTACTCCCGCTTGTGAGTTTGTGGTCCACTCGCTACTTCACTGCAAGTACCCTGTGGGTATCTGGCTCTGCCTTTCCCTTCCTGTCTGTTCCGTGTGAACAGAGCCCTGTCCCCCCTGCTCAGCCTTGCCTGCTCTGACTCCTTTGCTCACCGCTCCGGCGGTTCTAGCCTGCTCTGACTCCTTTGCTCACCGCTCCGGCGGTTCTAGCCTGCTCTGACTCCTTTGCTTACCGCTCCGGCGGTTCTAGCCTGCTCTGACTCCTTTGCTCGCTGCTCCGGCAGCCTTGCTCCGCTCTGACCCTTTTGCTCACTGCTCCGGCAGTCTCGCTCCGCTCTTATCCTTTTGCTCACTGCTCCGGCAGTCTTGCTCCACTCTTGCTCACCGCTCCAGGCGGTCTCGTCCTGCTTTACTCTTGCTCACTGCTCCGGCAGTCTCGCTCAGCTCTGACCCTTTGCTCACCACTCCTGGCGGCCTTGTCCTGCTCTACTCTTGCTCACCGCTCCAGGCGGCTTTGTCCTTCCCTGTTCTCGCTCACCTCTCTGGGCGGCCTCACTCTGCTGTGTTTGTCCGCCACATCTGTGGTTCTGTTCCTGAGTCCCAGTGTGTACTGGGTCCTATCCCGCCTGTGTTCCTACCTGCTAGTGCATCCCTGTCTGCACTCTAGCTGTGCTTGCCTGTACCCCCCTGCCTGCATACCCGCCTGCCTGCATACCAGTCGTGCCTGCCTATACCCACCAGTCTGTGTGCCAGCCTACCAGTCTGTTCCTGTATTCCCCTGTGTGGGTCAACAGCCGTGTCCGGGGTCTGTCCTGGAGTAGCACCTGGTCCCTCTGCTCGGTTCCTCCTTGGTGCACTGGCGTCGTATGCCGTCGTGCGACCCTGGTCGGATCGGGTGAATACCTAGTTACGCCCCTCCAGGCATTCACTCTCCGGCACGGTCCAGTGGAATCACTACAATCACACGCACACGCCGCTCAGCCCGGGCGTGTGCATTACAGCATGCTCAGGCCATGGTTCCCGTTGAGCCCCACGGCCTTCGCTCTCTGAGAAGTTTTCCAGCGAATACATGCATTAAAATAAATAAATAATTTTTTTTTTTCCCTTTAGCTGAGTTCCAGGCGAATTACGCACCCGTCCAGATGGATCTATCTGCTCTCGTTCCTGCGGATCCGCCACGTTACTATGGGGATCCAAGACAGTGTCGTGCATTTGTGGAGCAATGCATGCTACACTTTAAGGCCTACCCTCTCTATTTTCCTTCCGATTGGGCTAAAGTGGCCTTTATGATTGACTACCTAGCGGGTGATGCCTTGAAATGGGTCACCCCCCTATGGGAAGCATGGGATCCTGTCGTCCTTGACCTGCAGGCCTTCCTGGTGGCCTTTCGTATGGTCTTCGAGGATCCTAACCTGGAGGCTCCTGCTGAAGCTTCACTTCCCAATATCCCGGAGCAGCCCCAATGGGTAATGTGTGTGGGTAGCGCAATAGTCCTCCAGCCCAATGAGACTACTGCCCACCCAGAATCCTCACAGGGTGACTACGCTTTCCGGAATACTTCTCCCAACCTCAAGAGGCAGTCCAGACGTGCTAGACGTAGAGGCCAGCCGTCACGCCAGGGTCTGTCCTCCCTGAGACCTCCTGACCCCAACCTTGAAGTCCCTACTGAAGCTTCATCTCCCTGTATCCCGGAGAAGCCCCAATGGGTAATGTGCGTGGGTAGTGCACCAGTTCTCCTGCCCGAAGAGACTTCTGCCCATCCAGACTCCACACAGGAGAACTTCCTGCACCCGGCATCAGATGCTTCACCCACTTTAACCGGTGTGCATGTCCAAGGATGCTCCAAAGCTGTGGTTACCTCAGAGTCTGTGCACCTCTACTACCTGGCGGAGGACCCCCTGTTGCCTCCTGAATCCTCCGGGATACCACTCGATGACAAATGGAGAGAGACTTCTCTACACCCGGTACTCGATACTTTGTCCGCTTCGTCCTGTGAGCCTGACAATGGGTACCCCAAAGTGGTAGTTACCCCCGAGTCTCTACACCCCTCCGACCAGGCGGAGGACCTCCAGTTGTCTCCTGAACCCTTCGGGGTGCTACCTGGTAGCGAAAGGACAGAGACTCTCCTATACTCTGTACCTGATACCTCGCTCGCTTCGTCCAGTGAGTCCAACCTAGTGTACTCCGAAGCAGAGGTTACTCCCGAGTCTCAACACCCCTCCGACCAGGCGGAGGACCTCCAGTTGTCTCCTGAACCCTTCGGGGCGCTACCTGGTAGCGAAAGGACAGAGACTCTCCTATACTCTGTACCTGATACCTCGCTCGCTTCGTCCACTGAGTCCAACCTTGTGTACTCTGAAGTAGAGGTTACCATGAGTCTCTACACCCCTCTGACCAGGCGGAGGACCGCCAGTTGTCTCCAGAACCCTTCGGGGTGCCACCTGGTGGTGAATGGACAGAGACTTTCCTATACTCGGTACCCGATACCTCGCCTGCTTCGTCCAGTGAGTCCGACCTAGTGTACTCTGAAGCAGATGTTTTCTCTGAGCCTCTGCACTCTTCTGACCTGGCGGAGGACCTCCAGTTGTTTCCTGAATCCTCCGGGGTACCACCAGATAACAAAGAGACAGTGACTTTTCCTCATTATGTACCTGATAACCCATCTATTTCTTCCTGTGAGCTTGACAAGATGTACCTCGAAGCAGAGATTACCCCCAAGTCTCTGTCCCCCTCCAACCCGGTGGAGGACTTCCAGTCACCTGGTCCCTCTGCTCGGTTCCTCCTTGGTGCACTGGCGTCGTATGCCGTCGTGCGACCCTGGTCGGATCGGGTGAATACCTAGTTACGCCCCTCCAGGCATTCACTCTCCGACACGGTCCAGTGGAATCACTACAATCACACGCACACGCCGCTCAGCCCGGGCGTGTGCATTACACCTGTGCTGTGATTGTTATAATGATTCTGTGAATTAAAAAAATGTTGGTGATTTCAAGAAAAATCTGCACATTTGGGTCCTTTAGTAAGCCAGTGTGAGCCCGGCCTAACAGGGGTTACCAATCTGGGAGGACTTACTGGCAATCAACTGATCATCTGTCAGTGGCCGTGAAGACCCTCAGCAGTCGGCTGGTTTTGCCCTCTATGACACCCATGTGCTCTAATAAAAGCATATAGAAAGGGGTGGGCCAGTTGAGACCACTCTATTTGGTTCCACTAAGGCCCCATTCACATATTGTGTAGCTGTGGGATGTTTGTGGTGAAGTTTAGAACTAGTGTTGAGCCACCCCTGTAGTGTTCGAGTTCGGTTCGGTTCGTCGAACACCCGTGTGTTCGTCGAACTGTTCGTCGAACTGTTCGTCGAACACCTTCGAACACCGTTAAAACCAATGGCAGGCAAACAAAAACACATAGAAACACATAGAAAACACCTTCAAAGGTGTCCAAAAGCTGACAAACTGCTCAGAAGACACAACTAACACATGGAAAAGTGACAAGTACATATAGTCATGCGAAAAGAAAAGAGGTGGAGGAGTAAAAGGAGGGGGAGACACAGATATAGGCATGTCATGCCCTTCTAAAATCCAAAAAGTGAGAAGCCGACACGTTCAGTCCGCTCCTGCCCGTGCCACCTCCGTGTCGCCGGGTTTGTGCCAGAGCCGCGGTGAACCCTGACGGCCAGCCCCCCTCTCCCAGTACTGGTGCCTGTCCGCTGGTGGGTCGAGCGAGCCCCCCTGTGGTGGAAGCAGCTCTAAGCTTTTTAATTTAAATTGTCTGTCTAATTTGAATGAATACACTTTAAATCCATTTACAAGGATCTATTGGAGGGCAAGTCTCATGCCAGCAGCCGCGTAATTCCAGCTCCAGTAGCGTCCACTAAAGCTGCTGCAGTTAAAAAGCTTTTATAAGGATCGAGCTCGGCTGTCCACCGCAAGGCATCCTACTGCCAGTCCGAGCCCCTATGCCTTGGGGTGCCTCCTGATGCTCTTCACTGAGTATCCCGTGGTCCCGAAGCATTTCCTTTGAAAAAATTAAGTGTCCAAACTACAGGTGGTGTAGCTTGCTTAACAGCCGGGATAATCCGCTGACTAGCAGACACTGCTACTAGGCACAAAGTATTTCCTGGGCTAGATGCAGTTAAAAATTTGTAATTAGATACTCTCGTTGGATGCTGAGAAAGCATTCCATAGAGTCTCCTGGCACGCCATATATGATTCTCTTAAAAAGCTTGGGGTAGGGGTCTAGGGGACCCTTTTATAGCCAAAATCACGGCCCTGTATCACAATACGTCACCTAGGCTGAAGATAAATGGAACTGTAGCACCCTGAGGGCTCGGTTGCTACAGAGGTATTGCACCTCACCCAGAGGTGTGATATCTCACTCTCAGGTAAGGATGGAGTGTGGATCAGGACCCGACACCTGCATGCATTACACCACATTGCCGTGGGGCAGGGCGACCAATATGCCTCTGAGATGGGCACGACAGTCCCTGTCCCTGGCTGGAGTGCGGGGAGGGAACACTGAGGAAGGGGAACCCTGTAGTGCAGGAGCAGGGAGGAAGCAGTTCCTGGGTGCATTGAGAAGGGAGTATAAAAGGTGGGCACCATCTTAGTTCAGTGCAGAGAAGTCTGAGCAGAAGTGGCAGGGAGCAGGGGCTCTGCATGAGCTCTGCTCCGGAGGCGGGCCTAGTAACAGAGGCCCAGGCCTGGAAGAGGGAGAAGTTAGGAAGAGGAGCGGAGAAGGCTCCAGGAACGAGGAATGAAGGGATCCCAGGGGTGCGGACAGGCGAGTCGCCACCGCACGCCCGAATCCACCTGCGTGGAGGGGTCAGGCCAAAGGGGGAGACCGGTCCCCGAAACTAGTGGAGGCAGGAAATGACCCTCAGCTAGAAACCGGAGGCTGTGACATTTTATGTGGCGCAGCCCCTCGCTATACCCGCTAGGAAGGCACCACATAGGGTCAGGGAAACTGGCGCCAAGTTTACCAAGAGGAGGCCCGAGGCAGCCGGACAGAAGGGTTGGTAAGAAAGGCCAGACAAAGGACACACAAAGGGGGTCCTGTGAAGCGCTCCAAAGTTATCTGGGAGTTATCTGAGCCCCTCACCTGGTGAGCACAGTACGACGTGGGCAGCCGTTACCTGCAGACGTGGTCTGGATAATAAGAACTGTGAGTAAAGGCCCTGGACTGCATCACTGACTCCGTGTCGTTACTGCTGCTGCCCTGCACCATCACCCCCATCCTCCGCATACACTGCCCTGAGGCTATACTCCTCCCGTGGGGAGTTATGCTACGCTCTGCTGCACCCACAACACCAGCCTCAGCGGTCTGCCCTGCAGCGGCGGTTCACTCTGACCGCAATCCACGGGTGGCGTAGTCGGACATTTAAACATCAAAACCACATAAATAGTTCCGCCACTGGTTTGACCACCCTGAGCCACGGAACCGGGTCGCCGCCACGAAGACTACAACCACCAGCATCCACCAAAAAGGGTCCGGCTCCGGGTGTCCCAAGGCCCAGGGGGTGCATCAGAACATTTTCATCACCTTTCACAATCACCAATGGGACAAGGCAGGGATGTCCTCTGTCCCCTCTCTTATACATCCTAGTGACGGAGCACCTGCTCTCATCAATTTGCCATAACCCCAATATTAGGTGGATTGAGGTGGGAGGCACCGAGTACAAGTGCTCTCTATTTGCTGATGATGTCCTAGTATATATCACTCAATCACATATATCCATCCATGCTGTTATGGCTGAAATAGATCACTTTGTTACATGGTCAAATTTTAAAATCAATGCAGCGAAGTCTGAGGCCCTCGATGTCTCCCTCCCCAAATCCATATAGGATTCCATCCAGTCCAACTTTCCCTTTGCCTGGCCCTCACAGGGTATCAAATACTTAGGAATTCGTATTCATAGAGACCTCTCCCATCTATGTTATCTTAATTTTGGGCCCTTTATTGAACAACTCCATACAGACCACGGTTGGCAAGTTAGAACTGTAAGATTCACTACGTGAACCACTGGTGTTTTGTGGAAAAGCACATGTACACTGTGTTCCAAATTATTATGCAAAAAGTGTTTAGGAGTGATAAGGGAAGAATTTGTTTGTTTGTCAGTTAAACTCATTGATGGTGATGTGTGTCAGGGCTCTTTATATCACTGTAAGCAATTGCAGACACCTGTGCTAATTAGTTTGGCAGGTGTGTCCAATGAAAGGCAAGACTACTTAAGAAGGCTGTCTCACATTATTAAGCAGCCTACATTTTCTGCCAAAATGGGAAAGAAAAAGGATGTGTCGGCTGCTGAGAAGCAATAAATTGTGGAGTGTTTAGGTCAAGGCATGACTACAATCAACATTGTGCGATGATCAGGATGAAGTGTCTTGGCAATCAAGAAGTATGTAGCTGATTCACAGTACACACGTGTGCGTGCTGATAAGGGCAAATTGAGGACTCTTTCCTACAGGCAATTACGTCAGGTTAAAAGAGCAGCGGCAAAAAAGCCTTGTCATAGCAGCAGACAAGTTTTTGAAGCTGCTGGTGCCTCCAACGTCCCCCGAACAACAAGGTGTAGGGTCCTTCAGAGGTTTGCAGCTGTGCATACTCCATCCTGTCGACCTCCTCTATCCACTTCACACAAGCAGAAACGGCTCCAGTGGGCCAAACATTACATGAAGACTGATTTCAAAACTGTTTTGTTCACGGATGAGTGCCATGCAGCGCTCGATGGTCCAGATGGATGGAGTGGAGGATGGCTGGTTGATGGACACCCCACGCAAACACGGCTACAGCGCCAACAAGGAGGAGGTGGAGTAATGTTTTGGGCTGGAATCATGGGGAGAGAGATTGTCGGCCCCTTTTGGATCCCTGATGGCGCTAAAGATGAACTCCATAATGTATGTGGATTTTCTCAAACAGCACTTCCTGCCATGGTTCAAGAAGAAGAACCGTGTATTTCACAGCAAGATCATTTTTTTGCATGATAATGCACCATCTCATGCTGCACATAAAACATCTGCATCTCTGGCTGATATGGGCATAAAAGGGGACAAACTTATGGTGTGACCACCATGCTCCCCTGACCTCTACCCCATTCAGAACCTCTGGAGCATCATCAAAAGGAGTGTCTATGATGGCGGGAGGCAGTTCACATCTAAGCAACAGCTCTGGGAGGGTATTCTGTCCTCATGCAAAACAATTGAAGCAGAAACCATCCAAAACCTGACAAATTCAATGGACGAGAGAGTTCAGAAGCTTCTTTCGAACAAGGGGTCCTATGTGAAAATGTAACATCACCTAGAATAAAGTTTTGAGTTGAAAACTGTTTGATTTCAGTTTCTAATAACCTGCTAATGCTTATAATTTCAAAAATGACCATTTTTTTGGTCTTTATTAAAATGAAAAGGTTGATCGAAAAGTTTGGGGGATCTAAGAGTGTGGCAACTCAGTAGTCATGATTACTTCGAATTCTGACAATATGAGGGTCATGTTGCAGGTAGTGCAGCAAGAAGGCACTTATGTGTCTTGCACATCTCGGAGCCCCAAAATTATTTTCCGGGCTAGATGCAGCTAAAAATTATTATTAATTTTAAATCTGGTGGAGCTTAGTATAGATGGCCTAATAGGATCAGTGCTGCACACTGCTACAAAGCCCAAATTATTTTCCAGTCAAGATACAGATAAACATGATTAGTAATTTTAAATCTGGTGGAGCTTATTATAGATGGCCTAATAGAATCAGTGCTGCACACTGCTACAAAGCCCAAATTATTTTCCAGCCAAGATACAGATAAACATGATTAGTAATTTGAAAGCTTAAAATGGTTGGTAGGGTGATTTTAACCAATCATCAAGCTTTTACTCTCCCCAGGATGACACAGGGGTAGAAAAGTCATTTCGGATCCATGATTTGTTCATCTTTATGAACGTGAGTCTGTCTACATTATCAGTGGAGAGCCGCGTGCGCTTATCTGTCAGCACACCACCAGCAGCGCTGAACACACGTTCAGACAGAACGCTGGCTGCGGGGCATGACAAGATCTCCAAGGCGTAAGTGGCTAGCTCCGGCCATTTATCCAGATTGGAAGCCCAAAAAGAGCAAGGGTCCAGTGACACAGTCATGGCTTCAATGTTTACTTGGAGATACTCCTGTACCATCGTCTCTAGGCGTTGACTATGTGTCAGACTTCTTGTCTCCTGTGGCCTTGCAAAGGATGGGCTAAAAAAGTGGTGAAATGATTCCGCAAAATTGATGTTACCAGCAGATACTGTGGTTCTGTTACGGTTTGAGTGCTGAACACTTGACGGTCCCACGGTTGGCAAGTTGGAACTGTGAGATTCACTACGTGCACCACTGGTGTTTTGTGGAAAAGCACATGTAAGATTCTGCAACAGTCTCTGCTGATACTCCTGCATGCGTGCATCCCTTTCTATGGCAGGAATAATTTCTGCAAATTTACTTTTGTACCGGGAATCTAACAGTGTGGCAACCCAGTAGTCAGGATTATTTCTAATTCTCACAATTCGAGGGTCATGTTGCAGGTAGTGCAGCAAGAAGGCACTCATGTGTCTTGCGCATCCAGGAGCACCAAGTCCCTGTTGTGTTGGTGGCGAGGTAACAATCATGCTTCCTTCCTCTGTCCTCTCCCCCCAACCTCGCACAACAGAAATGTGATCAAGGTCTCCCTCATCTGATGAGTCTTCCATCAGTTCGTCCTCCACTTCTTCCTGGGCTCCTGCACCTTCCTCACTAGTTTGGCTGCTACCATGCGCCCTGGTAAAACCATCTCCCCCACCCCTCACATGCCTGCCACCTTGGTGCTGCCGACCGTCTGGACCTTGCAGATGTTAGCCCTTCCGCATACAACTCCTCCTCCTCTACTTCCTCCACCTCCTCTTGTGCCACCACCTGACTCTGAATTCTGTTTAACATGTGCTCCAGCATGTAAATCACCGGAATAGTCATGCTGATAATGGCATCGTCAGCACTAAACATCTTCGTCGCCATTTCAAAACTGTGCAGAAGGGTGCATAGGTCCCTGATCTGAGACCACTCCTCCAGCGTGATTTGCCCCACCTCTGGATCTCGTTGGCCCAGGCTATACGTCAGAACGTATTGCACCAGGGCTTGTCGGTGCTGCCACAGTCGCTGCAACATGTGCAGAGTTGAATTCCACCGGGTAGGCACATCGCATTTTAGCCGGTGAAGTGGCAGGCCCAACGACTTCTGTAGAGATGTAAGTCGCTGAGCTGCGGGATGCGAACGGCGGAAGTGAGCACACAGCGACCGTGCCCTCTGCAGAAGGCCATCTAGTCTGGGATAGTGGGCTAAAAATTGCTGGACAACCAGGTTCAACACGTGAGCCATACAAGGCACGTGTGTGACATTGCCCCGGCGAAGGGCCGCACCCAGGTTTGCAGCATTGTCGCACACGGCCTTCCCTGGTTTCAGGTCCAGTGGAGACAGCCATTCATGAAATTGGTTCTCCAGAGCTGACCACAACTCCTCAGCTGTGTGACTCACATTTCCCAGACATTTCAAAGTAAAAACCGCCTGATGACGTTGAGCCCTACTGCCAGCATAGTAAGGAGGTGTGCAGGATCCCTTCTGCGCAGTTAGAAAGCTTGTGGCATGACCAGACAGGCTTTGGGTGCAGGTGGAAGACCGAGAGGAGGTTGAGGAGGCAGAAGCAGTGGAGGAACTTTGACATAAAGAGGATTGACGCACAACTCGTGGGGACGGCAAGACTTGGACAGCAGCCCCTTGTCCTGCTGTCACCATAGTTACCCAGTGCCCAGTCAGCGACATGTAACGCCCCTGTCCATGCCTACTCGTCCAAGTGTCTGTGGTGAAATGCACCCTGTCACACACAGAGTTTCTCAAAGAAGCGGTGATGTTGTGTGCGACATGCTGGTGGAGCGCAGGCACACCTTTCTTTGAGAAGTAGTGCCGACTGGGCATCTGGTACTGGGGCACTGCGACGGACATAAGGTCTCGAAAATCCTCTGTGTCCACCAGGCGGAAAGGCAGCATTTCTGTAGCCAAGAGCTTGCAGATGGTGAAATTCAACCTCTTAGCTTTCTCATGGCTAGGAGGAAATGGTCTTTTACTTGTCCACATCTGAGGGACCGAGGGCTGGCTATTGTGCTTAGACGGGGTTGATAAGGGTGTCCCCGGCAAACTGCCGGTCTGTGAGGAAGATGCAGGCGGACATGTTAGGTTGCCTTGATCCAAAGGTGGTGCTATCGATGTCGGACAGTGCTCAACACCAGCTGGTGTTACCACCTCCAAAGAAAATGATGACCTGCCAATCACGCTGGCTGTTGCGGGTAAAGAGGTGGCAGGTCTGCGCCCCAAAACAGGTGTGACTGCTGTCCCCCCAGTCACAGAGGATGAAGAGGCCGCGGATGCACAAGATATGGTAGACGGTGGTTGGCCCGGCCGGCTAGGCCGCATTGTAGCACACTGAGCTTCCCACTGTAACTTATGCTTCATGTCCATGTGCCGGTTCATGCATGAAGTACTCAAACTATGTATTTTTTGGCCTCTACTTAGCTTTTGCTGACAAATGTTACAGATAACACGAGTTGGGTCATCTTTATCGATCTGAAAAAATGCCCAGGCTATGCAAGGCTTAGCACCCATGCGACCTGAAGAGCCACCACGACTTGTGGTGAGAGGCAGAGTTGTGTTTGAGGATGCAGTTGTTGACGTGCTTCCAGTACTACGTCTCTGTCCAGGAAGGCGCAACCTGACCTCGTCGTCACTAGCATCTTCCTCCACCTCCTCTGCTGACCTCATCTCTTGGCTGACTGTGGGTTAACAGTAAGTGGGATCTCCAACCTCATCATCATCACCCTGTGCGTTATCACACCCGTCGTCCTCAGAGCCAACCTGTTCCTGCCCTGACAAAAAACTAAAGTTGTCGCTCCAATCAGGTATTTGAGTCTCATCATCGTCTTCCTCATTGTCTCCACCAACAGGAGTTACAGTTTGGGAATAAGGGTCTACATTATGGTCAGAACCTTCTGCGTCTGGTCCTGGATCCGACTCATAAAGATTCTGGGCATCAGTGCAGATCATTTCCTCGTCTGGATTCACAGAAGCGCTGGAGTCGACCTCTGATTCCCAGGCTATAGTATGAGTAAACAGCTCTGCAGACTCAACCATCTGTTCTACCTCATACTCAGACGGGCAGCTGGAGATTTGGGAGCTGTGAGGAAGCAAGTGCGATTGGGGTGACACCTTTGAGGACTGGAGTATTTGTGATGTTGAAGTTGATGTGGAGGAGAGCCCACTTAAAGGAGCACTTGATATCCTTTGAAGCACCTGCTGTTTTTGTGCCTCATCTGGAATTTGTAGCGATTGGCGTGGCCGTAAGAAATGGATCTTATCACATTGTCCACTGAAAGAAGTAGACATTTTAGTTTGGCTGGAAGATGGTCTTTCTTCTGCAGATGTTGCTGTTGCTTTAACACCTACCCCACGGACACAACCTTTTTTCCCCTTCCCAACACGCCTATTCCCCTTTCCACCAGCAGCAGGCCTTTTTCCACTCATTTTGGTGGTTAACTAATTCACAACTCTGGAGTTGTTTGCACAAAAAAACAATGGATGGGAACCGAGCAGAGCTGAGTGGCCAAGCTGTGGTATTAGGCCAAAACAATTGGCTGGGTTAGATGCAGAAAAAAATTATATTCAATTTGCAACCTGATGGAGGTCAGTATAGATGGACTAATAGAGAAAGTCCCACACACTGCTAGAAGGCCAAATATTTTTTCAGAGGTAGATGCAGAAAAAAAATATATTCAGTTTGCAACCTGATGGAGGTCAGTATAGATGGACTAATAGAGAAAGTCCCACACACTGCTAGAAGGCCAAATATTTTTTCAGAGCTAGATGCAGACAAAAAATTATTTTTAATTTGCAACCTGATGGAGGTCAGTATAGATGGACTAATAGAGAAAGTCCCACACACTGCTAGAAGGCCAAATATTTTTTCAGAGCTAGATGCAGATATAAATTATTTTTAATTTGCAACCTGATGGAGGTCAGTATAGATGGACTAATAGAGAAAGTCCCACACACTGCTAGAAGGCCAAATATTTTTTCAGAGCTAGATGCAGATAAAAATTATATTCAGTTTGCAACCTGATGGAGGTCAGTATAGATGGACTAATAGAACAAGTCCCACACACAGCTAGAAGGCCAAATATTTTTTCAGAGGTAGATGCAGATAAAAATTATTTTTAATTTGCAGCCTGATGGAGGTCAGTATAGATGGACTAATAGAGAAAGTCCCACACACTGCTAGAAGGCCAAATATTTTTTCAGAGCTAGATGCAGACAAAAAATTATTTTGAATTTGCAACCTGATGGAGGTCAGTATAGATGGACTAATAGAGAAAGTCCCACACACTGCTAGAAGGCCAAATATTTTTTCAGAGCTAGATGCAGACAAAAAATTATTTTTAATTTGCAACCTGATGGAGGTCAGTATAGATGGACTAATAGAGAAAGTCCCACACACTGCTAGAAGGCCAAATATTTTTTCAGAGCTAGATGCAGATAAAAATTATTTTTAATTTGCAACCTGATGGAGGTCAGTATAGATGGACTAATAGAGAAAGTCCCACACACTGCTAGAAGGCCAAATATTTTTTCAGAGCTAGATGCAGAAAAAAATTATATTCAGTTTGCAACCTGATGGAGGTCAGTATAGATGGACTAATAGAACAAGTCCCACACACAGCTAGAAGCCCAAATATTTTTTCAGAGGTAGATGCAGATAAAAATTATTTTTAATTTGCAACCTGATGGAGGTCAGTATAGATGGACTAATAGAACAAGTCCCACACACTGCTAGAAGGCCAAATATTTTTTCAGAGCTAGATGCAGAAAAAAATTATATTCAATTTGCAACCTGATGGAGGTCAGTATAGATGGACTAATAGAATGATGCTATGCCCAAAAGATTTTACTTCACTAGGTGCAGTAAAAAAATTGGTATTCTATACACAGGTGGTATATCTTGCAACACAGATAGGCTACTCCACTGACTAACACACTCTGCAATAGGCCAAAAAGGATTAGCTTTGCTAGATTCAGCCAAATGCTGTGAAAAAAACTTGCACAGCACTGGCACAGACCTGCCTGGCAAAAACTGATAGGAACTGATGTAACCTAGTCCTGAAAAGGACTGCAATTACAATTAGTCTTTACTCCCACAATCTATCTATTTAAGAGCACAGACCTGCCTGATAAAAGTCGTAGGAAATGCTGTCACCTAGTCCTTAAAAGGACTGCAATCACAACTATTCCCTACTCCCAAGCTATCTGTAGATTTCTGCGAAAATTGGCTTGAAATTAACAAGGTATAGCGCACACAGCAACAGCAGTGCCGTCTAACACGCAGCTGCAGCAGTGAGAAAATGGTGGCGACGGGGAAAATGGCTTGGTCTTATAGGGCAAGGACATGTGACATACACTGCCAATGACACATGCCCTTGCTTGTGTGAAAAAAAGCAATTCGCTCCATGTGTGCACTGCTGATAGGCTGACAGATTGCACCTCCCCACTGTAAATGCGGGAAAGAGAAAAAAAAATGGAGATCTTCATTATTCCTGCAGAGATCCATCCCCTGCCCCTCCCCCCACCCCGCTGTACACTCGAACTGCGTATTAACATTAATTTTTATCATTACTGAGAAAAAATCCAGTTATGATTTTGGTGCACGAACAGTTATCGAACATAACCTCGAACAGCCGAATTTTTCTCAAATCGTTCGTGTTCGCCGAACGGCTCGAACACCGCCCAAAACAGCTCGAATTTGAGATTGGCGAACAGTTCGAGTCGAACAACGCTCATCTCTATTTAGAACTGCACCATTTACCCCTAAAAAATCTCAGCAAACATCTCTGAGTGACGTGTTCTCTCCTGTGTATCAGGATGATTCCTTAAATAGGATCTATCATTTAATCCTTTTTTTTTGTAATGATAGGTGTTACCTCTCATCTAGTTCAGATGAGCAGCTGTAATGAAGCACGGACAGATGATGGTGGCGCAGCAGGATGGCCGAGCAGAAACAACGCAGAACGTAGTGGCTTGATGGCAGCAGGAGGAGCAGAACTGGAACCACGGGATATCATGAGCAGAATTGAAGAACCGGCAACCGGCGCAATAGAGTTACAGACTCTGATCAGACTTTGATCAGAGTGGCATCAGTTTTTCTCAGACGTGCAGAGGAGAAACAAAAGGTTTCTCACCTTCTCCCTTCTGTCAGTCAGAGAAAATCAGACCACACTCAGATGTCCTCAAATTTGTTCACAGACTCATAGACTTGCATTGCCATTACTATATTTTGTGGACAATAAGACACCCCGGACCATAAGACTCACCCCAAATTTTGGAAAATAATTTTTTAAAATAAAATGGTGGTGCCTCTTATTGTCCGTTTACTGGTAGGTTACCGGGGGGGGGGGGGGGGGGGGCGGCGGTGGAGTGGGGACACAGGTGGGGGGACCTCTGCTTCAGGTGGCTGGTGGCAGCAGGAGTGGGGTGATGCTGTGGGCCCTGGGCTCTCATAAGATGTCGGCGTCAATGAGCACAGTACCTTTTCCCGTTGATTGCCCGTAAGTGGGTTTTTGGAAAATGGCCGCTGGAGGCGGTGCATGCGTCTCCTGAGATCTCAATCTGCGCATGCGCTGCCTCCAGTGTCCATTTTCCCAAAGCCCACTGCAGGGCAATCTATGGGAAAAGGGACTCTGCTCATTGGCGCCGACATCTTATGAGAGCCCAGGGCCCGCCAACCCCAGCCTCCTGAACTAGCGACACTGCCTCCTGTGACCCCGCTCCACCGCAGCCAGCCCCCGGTAAGCTTCATTCGGATATTGAATATTAGATTGTAAGCTCCTAGGACAGGGTGTGCATTATTCTGTATGCCCTCAGGAGCAGTCTGTATATTAGATTGTAAGCTCCTAGAACAGGGTGTACATTATTCTGCATGCCCTCAGGAGCAGTCTGTATTTTGTATATTAGACTGTAAGCTCCTAGGACAGGGTGTGCATTATTCTGCATGCTCTCATGAGCAGTCTGTATATTGTATATTAGATTGTAAGCTCCTAGGACAGGGTGTGCATTATTCTGCATGCCCTGAGGAGCAGTCTGTATATTGTATATTAGATTGTAAACTCCTAGGACAGGGTGTGCATTATTCTGCATGCTCTCAGGAGCAGTCTGTATATTGTATATTAGATTGTAAGCTCCTAGGACAGGGTGTGCATTATTCTGCATGCTCTCAGGAGCAGCCTGTATATTGTATATTAGATTGTAAGCTCCTAGGACAGGGTGTGCATTATTCTGCATGCCCTCAGGAGCAGTCTGTATATTGTATATTAGATTGTAAGCTCCTAGGACAGGGTGTGCATTATTCTGCATGCTCTCAGGAGCAGTCTGTATATTGTATATTAGATTGTAAGCTCATAGGATAGGGTGTGCATTATTCTGCATGCCCTCAGGAGCAGTCTGTATATTGTATATTAGATTGTAAGCTCCTAGGACAGGGTGTGCATTATTCTGCATGCTCTCAGGAGCAGTCTGTATATTGTATATTAGGTTGTAAGCTCCTAGCACAGGGTGTGCATTATTCTGTATGCTCTCAGGAGCAGCCCGTATATTGTATATTAGATTGTAAGCTCCTAGGACAGGGTGTGCATTATTCTGCATGCCCTCAGGAGCAGCCTGTATATTGTATATTAGATTGTAAGCTCCTAGGACAGGGTGTGCATTATTCTGTATGCCCTCAGGAGCAGTCTGTATATTGTATATTAGATTGTAAGCTCCTAGGACAGGGTGTGCATTATTCTGCATACCCTCAGGAGCAGCCTGTATATTGTATATTAGATTGTAAGCTCCTAGGACAGGGTGTGCATTATTCTGCATGCCCTCAGGAGCAGCCTGTATATTGTATATTAGATTGTAAGCTCCTAGGACAGGGTGTGCATTATTCTGTATGCTCTCAGGAGCAGCCTGTATATTGTATATTAGATTGTAAGCTCCTAGGACAGGGTGTGCATTATTCTGTATGCTCTCAGGAGCAGCCTGTATATTGTATATTAGATTATAAGCTCCTAGGACAGGGTGTGCATTACTCTGTATGCTCTCAGGAGCAGTCTGTATATTGTATATTAGATTGTAAGCTCATAGGACAGGATGTGCATTATTCTGTATGCTCTCAGGAGCAGCCTGTATATTGTATATTAGATTATAAGCTCCTAGGACAGGGTGTGCATTACTCTGTATGCTCTCAGGAGCAGTCTGTATATTGTATATTAGATTGTAAGCTCATAGGACAGGATGTGCATTATTCTGTATGCTCTCAGGAGCAGCCTGTATATTGTATATTAGATTATAAGCTCCTAGGACAGGGTGTGCATTACTCTGTATGCTCTCAGGAGCAGTCTGTATATTGTATATTAGATTGTAAGCTCATAAGACAGGGTGTACATTATTCTGTATGCTCTCAGGAGCAGCCTGTATATTGTATATTAGATTGTAAGCTCCTAGGACAGGGTGTGCATTATTCTGTATGCTCTCAGGAGCAGCCTGTATATTGTATATTAGATTGTAAGCTCCTAGGACAGGGTGTGCATTACTCTGCATGCTCTCAGGAGCAGCCTGTATATTGTATATTAGATTGTAAGCTCCTAGGACAGGGTGTGCATTATTCTGCATGCTCTCAGGAGCAGCCTGTATATTGTATATTAGATTGGATTGTAAGCTCCTCTTGAGCAGGGTGTATTTGTCTTTTCCTTCCCAAGGTCGGCTCTCCTGAGCTTATACTTACCTGCAGATATACAGCAATATGCAGCAGGACAGACGTGATCCAGGGAAATATCCAATCGCCATAACTGGGGTCAGGAAGGAATTTTTTCCCCCCCTGAGGCAGGACTCTCAAGGGGGTTTCTTCGCCTTCCTCTGGATCTTTGGGTCCAGTGGCTCTCAGCCAGTCCTCAATGACCACGGCCAGTTCTGTGGTCTCTATGGGGCCTGACCTGAGATTCATTACGATCATAGTTTAATTTCTTAAAGGGCCAGTAATATTTTTATTACAATGTTGCTTATTGCTATTCCAATAAAAAAAAGAAAGAAAATAAAAGTGTCATGTGAGGTTTTTTGTTTTGACTTTTTTTTTTAACACAGTTACAATGATGGGAGTGATCATTACTACCCTCAATACTCCACAAGTAGAACCAGGAATTATGGGGGGGCGCCATTTACTGAAGGCAGACCACATATATCTCCACCCATTGTGGTATCATAATGTCAGCTCCTGTCCCAAGTTACATTACCAGTGTTATGGGGGCCAATCTCTGTAATGGGGGCAGGGTACTAAAATAGTGTATGTCCTACACAACAAACTACCTGATAGAAGACTGAGCAGAAGACAAGCAGTGTCAGACTGGGGTTCCAAGGGCCCACCAGTAACCAATTCCAGGGTCCCACTTTTCTGCTTCATGCAAATGTGACATTATCATCAATCACAAATGAACGGTATATAACAATGAACTGGGTAGATTGTTAAATGAATAAGATGCTGCCTTTGTCTGTACCTAGTGAATCAAGTGTATTGTGCCAAGTACTGATCATATAAGAGGGTGGTGGCCCACTCCAGCACAGAGGCCCACCGGGGGATTCTCCTGTTCTCCTGTGGGCCAGTCCAATCCTGCCTGTGAATCACTAACCTAATAGGTGTATACCCACAGTTTTATAGAACTGCTTCACATCCATGTTGCTTAGAGTCAACCAACTTCTGGCACCTGTCAACTGTTATTCCAGCCCAGGATGCTTTGACTACATCCCACAATTTTTTGGCATTTGTTGGCTTTGCCTCAGAAACGGCATTTTTGATGTCACCCCACAAGTGTTCTATCGGATTAAGGTCCAGGGATTGGGCTGGCCACTCTATAACCTCAATTTCGTTTGACTGGAACCAAGATTTTGCTCATTTACTGATGTGTTTAAGTTCGTTGTCTTGTTGAAACACCCATTTCAAGGGCACATCCTCTTCAACATAAGGCAACATGACCTCTTCAAGTATTTTAATATATGCAAACTGGTCTATGATCCCTGTTCCAGTGATTAATCTGGTTAGTCATATTGGAATGCTATTACACTACTGTACAATCAAAACTAGCCAACTTTGCTTTCTATATTGTAAATTAGTTTTCAGTGGAGACTGTGCAGGAAATCTATTAACTTAATTAGTATTTGGGTAGTAGCTGCACTTTGGGTGGACCCTTTGTCTACTTGTAATGACTAATTCATAGCTGAGAGCTGATTTACACCAGAACTGTGTGTCCAGGGCCGCTGAAGCCACATGGTCTCCAATTCGCTAATATTCCTGGGTTCTCAAGAGAGTTGTCTAAAAAGCGATGAGTTTATTGGCTTGCAGAAACAAGGAAAAGGATACAAAAAATAGCAAAGGCATTGAATAGGATCAGAACAATGATCCCAAGCATACTGCACCTCAAAGTCCACCAAGGTTTGGTTTCAGAAGAAATCTAGGTAGATTCTGGAGTGTCTGTCACTATCACCTAACTTGAACCCCCATTGAAATTTTTAGTGCAATTTTAAAAAGGTGGTAGCAGAATGCAAATCCAAGAACATTAATGAACTGAAAGCCATTGCTCATGATTCTGAAATATTTGAACAACTTGGAATCATCAGAGCAACTTGGACTCATATTGCAATTCCACAATACATACTGTATGTAAGAATGGTACTTCTGATCAGGCCAGTCGTCAGCACCCGGTGCACCCGGGCAAGTGCTGGGGCCCTGAGCAGGCTGGGGTGCCCACTTACCATCGGCACCCCGGCATGCTATGGGACCTGTGAGCGGTGCCGGTGCCAGCGGCGCCTCCCCCCCGCTTGCTCAGGGCTCCGGCAGACGGCACAATACTTACCTCTCCCCGTGCCTCCGCAGCAGCTCCGGTGTCTTCCGCGACTGCTGTACTGTGACTTCTCAGGTCAGAGGGCACGATGATGTCTTTACACTGCGCTCTCTCCTGAGCCGTCACAGCGCAGAGCGGGAAGATGCCGGCGACGCTGAGGAGTCCGGAGCAGCGGCAGCAGGTGAGAAGTGAGGTGAGTATTTGATTTTTTTTATATGTATGGAGGCATGGGGGCATTATATGGGGGGGGGGGTGACATCCTGCATGGGGCATTATATGGGAGGGGGAGGTGACATCCTGCATGGGGCATTATATGGGGGGGAGGCGACATCCTGCATGGGGCATTATATGGGAGGTGACATCCTGCATGGGGCATTAAATGGGGGAGAGGTGACATCCTGCATGGGGCATTATATGGGGGGTGACATCCTGCATGGGGCATTAAATGGGGGGGAGGTGACATCCTTCATGGGGCATTTTATGGGGGGGAATGACATCCAGCATGGGGCATTATATGGGGGGAGAGGTGACATCCTGCATGGGGCATTATATGGGGGGGAGGTGACATCCTACATGGGGCATTATATGGGGGGGAGTGACATCCTGCATGGGGCTTTATGTGGGGCACAGCCTGAATGGGGCATTATGTGGGGGCCAGTATCCTCTATGGAGCGTTATAAGGGGGCCAGTATCCTCTATGGAGCATTATATGGGGGCCAGTATCCTGTATGGAGAGTTATATGGGGACCAGTATCCTGTATGGAGCGTTATATGGGGACCAGTATCCTGCATGGTGCGTTATATGGGATCCATTATTCTGTATGGAGCAATATATGGGGTCCATAATACTGTATGAAGGACTATGTGGTGCCCATTATACTATACGGAGGACTATGTGGGGTCATTATTCTGTATGGAGCAATATATGGGGCCCATAATACTGTATGGAGGACTATGTGGGGCCATTATACTGTATGGAGGACTATGTGGGGCCATTATACTCTATAGAGGATTTAGTGGTGCCATAATACTGTATGGAGAACTATACTGTCTGCACTGTGAGGATTCGCCAGTTTCTGAGCTTTTGTAGAATTTACAATAGATATCACTCATGTAATTTAAGAAGTGAAATATTTGGCATTGTACTATACTATATCTATATCTTTTTTTTTTTTTCTCTGCGGTATCTGTGCACCAAGAATAGTGGTATGTGTTATAGGGTCCCACTGAGACTCTTTCGCCCAGGGCCAATAAAAACCTGGAGCCGGCCCTGCTTCTGATAATACAAAATTATATCCAACTCTTAACATTAAAATTGCAACACCAAGAAGGAAAAGTCATAGAATTATGAAAAGCACTGGATCAACAGATCAACAGACACTTTAACCCCTTTACCCCCAAAGGTGGTTTGTACGTTAATGACCAGGCCAATTTTTACAATTCTGACCAATGTCACTTTATGAGGTAATAACTCTGGAACGCTTCAACGGATCCCCCTGATTCTGAGATTGTTTTTTCATGAGATATTGTCAGTGTTGAGCAAGCACTAAAATGCTCGGGTGCTCCAAGCTCAGGCCGAGCTCACCATGATACTCGGGTGCTAAACCCGAGCAACGGGCCCAATGTTAGTCTATGGGAGACCCGAGCATTTTTGCGGCGGCACCCCAGGCAGTCTGTAGAAAGCCTAAAAAGTGCCCAAAACGATAGTGACAGTGCTCAAAAGACATGGGGACAGCATGGGCATCGCCCCAGGAAGCATTTCTGACCCCCAGGTCACTGCTGTCAACAACGTGGTCAGAGGTATTAATCCACTTTTACGGGCTCACAATAAAACGTTCAAAAATGAAACTGAAACGGTTTTCCTGTGAAATATGTTAAGGAACATCCTTTCCAGGGTAAAGACTTGTGTATAAGGTAAAATAAATGACCAAAAACAAAAATACTCCTCCACACCTTGGGCTATGTTCACAAGTAGCATTTTTTATGCGTTTTTCCACTTTTGTATTGCTTTCAACCGTGACAAATGCATTCACCGGGAAATGTCATTTTAACATTTTACAATCTTATCTGGCTATGTGCTGTGTGACACATGCATACAGTGCTGAAAAGACATGGGAACAGCATGGGGAAGACCCCTGGAAGCATCTCTGACACCGAGGTCAGTACCTAAAAGTGTGCCCATCAGAAGTGATCCTTGCCGCATCAGAAGATGCACACTTGCAACTATCCCCGTTCAAGTCCTTGTCCCAGGGCAGTGTTCAATTGTACCTCCCCCATTCCTTGCAATGCAAGCGTAAGTGTGCAACCTGCCACCCACCCACCCCCAGGCTGCAATACCATACTGCTAGCTTGCTTGCACTTGAAATTGGGCCTTTTAGGCATGTGGAGGCAGACGCCGGCCACCATGTCATGGCTGCGTCGGCGGCCTGGTATCCATACTCAGTCCCCAGCCGCCCGGCGGCCGGGTGTCCACGCTTGGTCCCCAGCCGCCAGGGGGCGGCCAGGTGTCCATACTCAGTCCCCAGCCGCCCGGCGGCCGGGTGTTCACGCTCAGTCCCCAGCCGCCAGGGGGCGGCCAGGTGTCCATACTCGGTCCCCAGCCGCCCCTATTTCTCCTGGGAACTTCCCACACACATTTCTTAGCCAGGCCTGCTTTAGGGCAGCATTGGACGAGCCCACCAGAGAACCAGACTCCTCCGGTGGGCCCTAGCTTCTCCATCAGGGGAGTTGAGAGTGCTAAGGTGAGGAGCATGATGATGATGATAGAAGTTAGCATCTGCTTTGTTTTCTTGGAATGCAAGCATAAGT
Source organism: Phyllobates terribilis (assembly GCF_046119375.1). Taxonomy (NCBI): domain Eukaryota; kingdom Metazoa; phylum Chordata; class Amphibia; order Anura; family Dendrobatidae; genus Phyllobates; species Phyllobates terribilis. The sequence continues at coordinate 893,836,764 of NW_027362761.1, read as the reverse complement.
GTGCAACCAGCCACCCACCCCCAGGCTGCAATACCATACTTCTAGCTTGCTTGCACTTGAAATTGGGCCTTTTAGGCATGTGGAGGCAGACGCCGGCCACCATGTCATGGCTGCGTCGGCGGCCTGGTATCCATACTCAGTCCCCAGCCGCCCGGTGGCCGGGTATACACGTTCGGTCCCCAGCCGCCAGGGGCGGCCGGGTGTCCATACTCGGTCCCCAGATGCCTGGGGGCGGCCGGGTGTCCATAAACGGTCCCCAGCCGCCCCAATTTGAAGGACAGCCTAACCACAAACACGTGGACAAGTGAATGTGGCCAGGGATGGTCCATCTGACTGACGCCTTCACACTGGGTTAATATTGTGGAAGCCAGGACACAGTTGGACACTGGGATGCAACACGTCCTCCAGACAAAGAGAATTGCGGGTCCTGGGTCAATCAGGCTTCAACACAAAGTTCAGAAGGTAGATAGCAGCAGTGGTCGGCCTCCTACACAATGAGTAAATTATTCATGATCATGAGGCCATCCATCTTCTTAGCTTTCTGTTCCTTGGAATGCAAGCGCATGTATGTAGTAGCGGCTAGGTCTGAGGTGGTCAGCGTTTTGGCGCATATCCTACCTCCTCCGAGGATTGCTGGATGTTTTCCTGCTACTATCCCAGTTCTATGACTCCCGTTAAAACAAAGCTTCAGGTGATGAATGATGGATGAGGTGGTGGCAAAAGAGAAAGAGCAGGAGGAACAGGGACCATTCACATCAATATCAGGCCAGTCAACCACACATGTCTTGTAGGATATGTTTCTGTACCAAAAGGAGCAGTTCGGCAACACAGTTATAGGGCATACAGTGAGTGCAATGCCTACCAAAAATTTCGAGGCACTCTAATGCCCCTTGGAAGTGACATGGAGGTCAGAGGGCCTTAACTAAACCGTTTTTTCCATTTATAGCAACTGGGTCTCCTGTACACTGTTGGCCTAAGCAGTGAATGGAAGGCTTTCCAAAAATTATGAGGAACTGCAATGCCCCTTGAAACAGACGTGGATTACAGCATACTAAAAACCTTCGACCCATTATTGGGGAGTGGGTCTCCCTTAGTGTTCGCCTATGCATTGAAAAGCAAAAGCTGACTAAAATTAGGAGGAAATGCAATGCCCGTTGGAAGAGTCATGGAGGTTAGAGGTAATTAAAAACAACATTTCAATGCCCCTTGGAAGAGCTGTGGAGTTCAGAGTGGTTTAACAAAACGGTTTTAATGCCCCTTGGAAGAGACGTGGAGGTCACAGTAGTTTAACAAGAAGGTTTTAATGCCCCTTGGAAGAGTGGTGGAGGTTACAGTGGAATAAAAAGACAATATCAATGCCCCGTGGAAGAGACGTAAGGTCACAGTAGCTTAACAAGACGGTTTTAATGCCACTTACAAGAGCCATGCAGTACAGCATATTAAAAACATTATTCCCAGAGAGAGAGTGGGTCTCCCATAGTCTTTGCCTATGCCTTCCAAGCAAAAGCTGCCAAAAATTAGGACGGAGGAACTTGCAATGCTGGCAACACGGACCACGGTCACCCTGGTGGTATAGTGGTGGTGGAGGCTGAGGATAAGGAGAAGAGCAAAAAACAGCCGAAATGAGGAAGCGTATACCCATGTGTGGGTGTGAAGCGGTGCATGGGAATACACCTCCTGAAATAACACAGTGGATTTGACTTTATGTTACTCTGCTGTCATTTGGTGGTGATGAGAAGTCTGGCCCAATCCAGCCCTTGTTCATTTTGATAAGGGTCAGCTTGTCAGCATTGTCAGTTGACAGGCGAGTGCGCTTATCAGTTATAATTCCCCCAGCGGCGCTAAAAGCATGCTCCGATAACACGCTAGCGGCAGGGCAGGCCAGGACCTCCAAGGCGTACAGAGCGAGTTCATTCCAAGTGTCCAGCTTGGATACTCAATAATTAAAAGGCACAGAGGAATCACGGAGGACGCTGGTACGGTAGGCAAGGTACTCCCTCACCATCTTTTGAAACTTTCCACTCCTTGTGAGAGTACCCCACGCCTCAGGGCCTGTAAGCTGGGCGGGTCTCAGAAAACTGTCCCAGAATGTTGACAGTGTTCCCCTGCCTCTGCTGGATTGGAGTTGCGTCTCTCTCGCATGTACGCCTTGGTTGGTCAACGAACTGTGACCTCTGCCGCTAGCGTGTTCAGATGGGAATTTTTTTAACAGTTCTGCAGCAAGGGCCTTCTGGTACTGCCCCATTTTTGTAGACCTCAGGAATAAGAGAGTGAAAGTTCTCCTTGTAGAGGGGGTCTAAAAGTGTCACCAACCAGTAATGACTGTCACCCAACATTTTGACAACGCGAGGGTCACGGTTAAGGCAGCGTAACATAAAGTGTCAGCCATGTGTGCCAGACTGGTAACTGGCAAGACTTCCGTGTCCTCACCAAGATGACGACTGGCCATGCTCTCCTCCTCCTCCTCCTCCTCCCCCCTGTCCTCAGGCTACCCACGGTGAACCGACGGTATGACAGTTGTACAGGTACTACCGTCTACAGCGCATGATACCAGCTCCTGTTCTTCCTCCTCCTCCTCTCCATCATTGTCCCCCAATGCTCGTTGGGATGAGATGAGGCTGGGCTGTGTGTAATCGCCCGCTACAGCTTCTTGATCCATCTCATCATACTCTGGCTGCAATGCCTCCTCTTTAATTCTCTGCAGAGAGCGTTGCAAAAGACAGACAAGTGGGATGCTGACGCTAATGATGGCGTCATCACCACTCACCATCTTGGTGGACTCCTCAAAGTTTGTCAGCATGGTACATATGTCAGACATCCAGGTCCACTCCTGAGGTCTTATGTGTGGAGTCTGACCTGAATATCGACGGCCTTGCTGCAGCTGGTACTCCACAACTGCTCTCTTCTGCTCACAAATCCTTTGCAACATGTGGAGGGTAGAGTTCCAATGTGGGGGGACATCACACACCAGTCGGTGTGCCGGAAGCTGCAAACGCTGCAACACAGCAAGGGCGGCGTAAGCTGTAGCCGGCTTGCGAAAATGAGCTGACAGGCAGCGTACTTTGACGAGCAGATCTGGCAACTCGGGGTACGATTTAAGAAACCGCTGAACCACGAGGTTAAGCACATGAGCCAGGCATAGTACGTGTGTGATCTCTCCTCGCCTCAGAGCCGCCACCAGGTTACGGCCATTGTCACACACGACCATGCCTGGATGTAGATTCAGCGGTCTCAGCCACAGATCTGCCTGCTCTTTCACAGCTCTCCACAACTCACAAGCAGTGTGAGGTTTATCACCTAAGCTTATGAGTTTCAGCACAGCCTGTTGCCGCTTGGCTGAGGCAGTACTGCAGTGCTTCCAGCTTGTAACTGATGTGGTGATATCTGAGATGGAGGCTGAACATGAGGAGGAGGATGATACGCAGGAGCTGTACACTGTGGGGCAACTCTGACTGACATAGGGCCCGCAATCCTCGGTGTGGAGAGGATGTGTTCCGACCCAAGGTCCGACTGGGACCCGGCTTCCACTATGTTTACCCAGTGTGCCGTCAGGGAGATGTACTGTCCCTGGCCACAAGCACTTGTCCACATGTCCGTTGTCAGATGGACTCTCCCAGTAACTGTTGAGGGCACGGCAGATGTTTTGGGACACGTGCTTCTGTAGTGCGGGGATGGCACACCGGGCAAAATAGTGTCGGCTGGGGACCGAGTACCGAGGGACGGCCACCGCCATAAGGTTGCGGAAGGATTCCGTCTCCACCAGCCTAGAAGGCAGCATTTCCAACGCAAGCAGTCGTGAAATGTGCGAATTTAGGACTGTGGCTTGTGGGGCGTTGGCTGCGAATTTGCGCTTTCGTTCAAAGTTCTGGGATATGGACAAATGAACACTGCGGTGGGACGTGGACGTTGACGTTGATGCTGTTTCTTGAGAAACTGCCATAACTGTTAGAACCTTGCTCTTAGGTTTTTTCTATTGCTGGTCACATGACCTTGTTGGCCTATTTAGTCCTGCTCCGCCCTTCTGGCTTTGCTGGACTTCATTGTATTACTACTCTTTAGCTAGCCGGTGCTCAGTATCTAACTCTGTTAGTTTGCTTGGTCTTCGGACCTCTGTGTTCTATACTTGTTGTTTGTTCGTCTTTCTGCTACTATTTCTGTTAGGAGGTGTCCATTTTGCTCCCAGTCCCTAGTTCTTGTAGGGATTCCTTCCCCACATCTATAGGTCTCCGTACAGACTAGCTGAGGACTTTAGCAGGTCTGATCGCAGGATCAGGTTCCCTGTTACATCGTAGGGATCAAGCTGAGTTCTATCGTAGGGACAGATCTCCTCTCTTTCCTTAGCTCTGGTAGCAGAACATAACAGTAAGTCCAGCCTGCAAATTCTCTAAGGAAAGATTTTTCTGTTCCATCATGGTGTCGGTTCTGGATTTGGCTAAACGCCTGCAGGGACTCTCTCTGGAAGTGGCCGAGCTCCGTCAGCACGTGAGTAACTGTTCTGGAGCACATTTCTTGGAGCCTAAGGTACGTTTGCCTGATTTATTTTTTGGTGAACATCAAGAATTTTTTTCATTTAAAAATGCTTGCTTATTGTATTTTCGTTTGAGACCCAGGTCCTCTGGGGATGAATCCCAGCGCATAGGGTTCATAATGACACTTTTGCGCAAAGAGCCTCAGGAGTGGGCCTTTTCTTTGCAACCTAGTGATACATGCTTTAGATCAGTGGATAGTTTTTTTTCTGCTTTGGGGCTATTATATGATGATCCTGACCGTGTCTCATCTGCTGAGACTGAGTTGAGATGTTTGAGACAGGGATCAGGTAATGTGGAAAAATATTGTACTCATTTCCGTCGGTGGTCTACTCAAATAGGGTGGAACGATTCTGCTCTGAAGAGTCTGTTTCTTGCAGGGCTTAGTGAAAGGGTTAAAGACCTGCTAATTGCTTATCCCACACCTGAAGATTTGCAACAGGCTATGCAATTAGCTATACGGGTGGATAGGAGACTGCGTGCAAGGGTTTATGAGAGCAAATCCTCTACTATGTCAGTTTCTGGTCATGAGAATGTGTGTACTGACAGTGGAGAGCCGATGGAGATTGGAGCGATGGCACCTCGCTCTCAAGAAAAGGACCGCAGATTTTCTGAAGGTTTGTGTTTCTATTGCGGAACTTCTGGTTATTTCATTAAAAGCTGTGTGCTTCGTATGAAGAAAGAAAAAAAAATGGTCAGTCATGCCCGTATTGCCTGTTTAAATTCCAAGGGTGTATTTTTAGCTGCTTCCACTATTGCTCAGGAAAAATTAATGGAATTTCGGGTGTTTGTCGATTGTGGGTCTACTCTGAATGTAATTGATGGGGGATTCTTGGAAAAACTCAATTTAAAACCCGAACCTTTGTCATCCCCCATTGCTGTGGTTTCTGTGGATGGCTCCCCTTTGAAGAATGTTACTCTCAAGGTCTGTGAATTTCCCCTCACTATTAATGGTGTTCACCATGAGAATTTGGATTTGGTAGTTTTGAATAACTTGCCTTCTCCGGTGGTGTTGGGATTGCCCTGGTTAAAATTGCACAATCCTGTACTGGATTGGTCTACCAATGAAATTAAATCCTGGAGCCATAAATGTTATGACAAGTGTTGTAACGGGCGTATTGCAGCTGTGGATAGGGGGGAATTGCCTGTTCCTATTCAGGATTTTTGGAGAGTTTTTTCTGAGAAGGAATCGCAGGTTTTGCCTCCCCATAGAGACTATGATTGTACTATTGAATTTGTCCCTGGAGCGACTCTTCCTAAAAGTCGTTTATTTAATCTGACTATTCCTGAGAGAAAGGCTTTGGAGGAATACATACAGACAAGTTTGGCCGCCGGTCACATTAGGCCCTCTAAGTCTCCTGTGGCGGTTGGATTTTTTTTTGTAAAAAAAAAGGACGGCGGTTTACGTCCTTGTCTGGATTTTCGTGAGATTAACAAAATTACTGTACGCAATCCTTACCCACTGCCATTGATTCCTGATCTGTTTAACCAGTTAGTGGGGGCCAAGTGGTTCTCTAAAATTGACCTTCGGGGGGCATACAATTTGTTGCGCATGAAGGAGGGTGACGAATGGAAGACTGCTTTTAACACTCCTGTGGGTCATTTTGAGAATTTGGTTATGCCTTTTGGTCTTACTAATGCTCCTGCATTTTTTCAGAATCTTATTAATGACATCCTTAGACCTTTGATCGGCAAAAATGTGGTTGTGTATTTGGATGACATTTTGATTTATTCGCCGGATCTGGAGTCTCATTGGCGGAGCATACGTGAGGTATTACAGTTATTAATGGACAATTCACTTTTTGCTAAGCTGGAGAAATGTGAGTTCGCTGTACAGAGAATTAGTTTTTTGGGCTACATTATCTCCAGTGAAGGTTTTGAGATGGACCCGGTGAAAGTTCAAGCTGTGCAGGAATGGCCTAGGCCTATTGGTTTGAAGTCGATACAGAGGTTTTTGGGTTTCGCCAATTATTATAGAAAATTCATTAAAAATGTTTCTGTTATTGTCAAACCTCTGACCGATCTCACCAGGAAAGGTGCTGATGCGGTTCAGTGGACTTCTGAGGCCATTGAAGCTTTTGTGTATCTCAAGGAGAGGTTCACCTCTGCTCCCATCCTTATGCAGCCTGATGTGACTAAGCCGTTTTTGGTTGAGGTTGATGCTTCCTCTGTGGGGGTTGGCGCAGTATTGTCTCAGGATAACGGGGATGGAGTACATCCCTGTGCCTTTTTTTTCAAAAAAATTTTCAGAGACTGAACTGAATTACGATATTGGTAATCGGGAATTATTGGCTATTAAACTCGCATTTGAACACTGGCTCCACCTCTTGGAAGGTGCTGAATTTCCCGTTCAGGTTTTTACGGATCATAAAAATCTGATATATCTTGATGCTGCCAAGTGCCTGAATGCCCGTCAGGCTAGGTGGGCACTGTTTTTCTCGCAGTTTAATTTTTCCGTTACTTACATCCCAGGTACTAAGAATGTTAAGGCGGATGCCTTGTCTCGCAGTTTTTCTCCCATAGTCGGTGCTGAGAAAGAGGAGAACATTTTACAAGAAGGTGTTGTGATAGCTGCTTTGGACTCCGTTTTGGAAGATGAGATTCTTAAAGCACAGGAGAATGCCCCATCTAACACTCCCCATGGGAGGTTGTTTGTGCCTGGGACCTTTAGGAGAGATTTGTTTGTTGAGTGTCACGAATCTCGGTTGGCAGGTCATCCCGGAATCTCTGAGACCAAGAGACTGGTGGGTCGCAGTTTTTGGTGGCCTGGATGGCAGAAGGAAGTCATTAAGTGGGTGCGTCAATGTACTATATGTGCTAGATCTAAGTCCTCACATACTCCTGCTGCGGGGTTGCTTTGCCCTCTGGAGGTTCCCAGTGCTCCTTGGACACATTTGGCTATGGACTTTATAACTGACCTTCCCCCCTCTGAGGGTTTTACTGTCATCTGGGTGGTCGTGGACCGTTTTAGCAAGATGTGTCACTTGGTTCCCTTCGTCAAACTGCCCTGCGCTAAGACTCTCGCTAAGGCCTTTGTCAAGGAAATTGTCAGACTTCATGGCGTTCCTACTGACATTGTTTCTGATAGGGGACCTCAGTTCGTGGCTCGTTTTTGGCGCGCCTTTTGTGACAGGTTGGGAGTTCATTTGTCGTTCTCATCCGGATATCATCCTGAATCTAATGGCCAGACAGAAAGGAAAAACCAGGATGTTGAGCAGTTCTTGCGTTGTTTTGTGGCAGACAATCAAGAGGGGTGGTCTGAGTTTCTGCCACTTGCTGAATTTGCTCTGAACAATCATACATCTTCTTCTGCTGGTTGTTCGCCTTTTTTTTGTTGTTCTGGGAGACATCCTTCGTTTGGGTCGTTCTCCAAGTTGGTATCTGCCGTGCCTGAGGAGGAGAATTTTTCCGGCGATTTGGAGAGAGTTTGGACGGATGTGCGTGGTAATCTTCAGGAGGCTAACAGAAAATCTAAAGACTACTTTGATAGGAAATGACAGGAGGTTTTGTTCGCTGTTGGTGACATGGTTTGGTTGTCCTCTAGGAATCTGCGGTTGAGGATTCCTTCTAAGAAATTGGGTCCCAAGTTTGTAGGGCCCTTTAAGGTGCTTCAGGTTGTCAACCAATCTGCTGTTAGGTTGGAGGTTCCTACCTCCTGGAGAATTAATCCGGTGTTTCATGTCTCTCTGTTGAAAAAAGCTGTTGTGTCGGATTGTGACGCCTCTGCCTCTGTTCCTCCGGTGGTGGAGGACGGGGAATATGAAATTTCTCGTATCCTTAATTCTAGACGGTATAGAGGTAGTTTGCAGTATCTCGTGGCCTGGAAAGGTTTCGGACCCGAGGATAACTCATGGGTGAGGTCGGATGATGTTTCCGCGTCCAGACTTATCAGAGCGTTTCACAGGAGATTTCCTGATAAGCCTGGTCCTAGGGGATCCGGAGGATCCTCTTAGAAGGGGGGGTACTGTTAGAACCTTGCTCTTAGGTTTTTTCTATTGCTGGTCACATGACCTTGTTGGCCTATTTAGTCCTGCTCCGCCCTTCTGGCTTTGCTGGACTTCATTGTATTACTACTCTTTAGCTAGCCGGTGCTCAGTATCTAACTCTGTTAGTTTGCTTGGTCTTCGGACCTCTGTGTTCTATACTTATTGTTTGTTCATCTTTCTGCTACTATTTCTGTTAGGAGGTGTCCATTTTGCTCCCAGTCCCTAGTTCTTGTAGGGATTCCTTCCCCACATCTATAGGTCTCCGTACAGACTAGCTGAGGACTTTAGCAGGTCTGATCGCAGGATCAGGTTCCCTGTTACATCGTAGGGATCAAGCTGAGTTCTATCGTAGGGACAGATCTCCTCTCTTTCCTTAGCTCTGGTAGCAGAACATAACAATAACAAGTGAAGACTGAGGGGAGGGGGCATCTTTGCATGCAGTATGGACTGGGGATTGCCTTGCACGCGCAACAGGGGGTTCTATTACACGCACAACAGCGGAAGAAGCAGTGGTGACACCCGCTGACACTGGTCGTGGACCCTGGGGTTCGCCCCACAAAGTCAGGTGCTTTGTTGCCATGTGCCTGATCATGCTGGTGGTGGTCAGGCTGGTAGTTTTGTCACCCCTGCTGATGCTGGCATGGCAGGTGGTGCTAATGGCCTTTTTGGGGTTATCAGCAGAGTCTTTAAAAAAATTCCAGACTCTGGAAGACCTACCGGTTGTACTGGCAACGTCCCTCGTGTTGGTGTTACGGGGAACTATTGCCCGCCTTCTGTGTGCGGCCACCACACTGCTTCTTCCTGCCTGTTGGGGTACTCTGCCTCCCTCCCCCTGTGTGCTGCTGGCCTTGCTCTGCATGTCCTCCTGCCACGTTGGGTCAGTTACTGGATCATCCACCAGCTCCTCCTCTTCCACTTGCGCACCACGATCCTCCTCCTCACTTCGTGGCAATTGTGTCTCGTCATCGTCCACCTCTTGTGACAAATTGCCAGCGTCGACTTCCTGTGGCCGTGGCTGTTCAAATATTTGGGCATCGCTACATGGGATCTCCTCTTCCACCACTTCAAGCGGAGCAGGCGAGGGACACAAATATGGAAATGGACCAGTGAACAGCTCTTCAGAGTGTCCAAGTGTGGGATCAGTTGCTGTCTGACGACACTCGGCATGGTGGAAGGAAGGAGCATCAGGGTGAGGAGGAGTATGCGGTCGAGACTCACGGCTACTAAAACTTGACCGTGTGGAAGACAGACCGGAGGTGGTGGTGCCCAGGTAACTGGAAGTATTATCTGCTATCCAATTAATAACCTGTTCACACTGATCAGTTCGCAATACTGGTGTTGTAGTGTGCTTCCCTAGTAATTCGGTCAAGAAGTGGGAGCGAGAAGATGTGGCTGTTGGTTGTGGCACATTTTCACCTTGGCCACGGCCCCGTCCTCTACGCGCACCATCACCAGAACGGCCAGTTCCACGTCCTTTGCCACGCGCCTTGCGCATTGTAAATGAAGTAAAATAGCTTACACTCGCACTATCAATGGAAAAAGGGTAATAAAAAGGAGATTAGAACCGTGGAAGAGGAAAACCACAGTTCTATTTCTCTGGCCTTCACCAGAATCTTTTAAACAGATACATTTGTGTCTGAACATTGAGCGAGACACTCAATTTTTTTATTTTTTATGTAAAAAAGGCAAAAAGGTGGATAATACAGAGATTTGAACCGTGGAACTGCAAAACCAAAGTTCTAGTTATCTGGCCTACACCAGACTCTTTTAAACAGATATATTGGTGTCTGAACAGTCAGGGAGACACTATTACTGTTTTTTTTTACGGTAAAAATGCCAAAAGCAGGATAATACAGAGATTTGACCCGTGGAACTGCAAAACCACAGTTCCAGTTATCTGGCCTACACCAGACTCTTTTAAACAGATATATTGGTGTCTGAACAGTCAGGGAGACACTATTACTGTTTTTTTACGGTAAAAATGCCAAAAGCAGGATAATACAGAGATTTGACCCGTGGAACTGCAAAACCACAGTTCTAGTTATCTGGCCTACACCAGACTCTATTAAACAGATATATTGGTGTTTGAACAGTCAGGGAGACACTATTACTGTTTTTTTTTACGGAAAAAATGCCAAAAGCAGGATAATACAGAGATTTGAACCGTAGAACTGTAAAACCAAAGTTCTAGTTATCTGGCCTACACCAGACTCTTTGAAACAGATATATTGGTGTCTGAACAGTCAGGGAGACACTATTATTGTTTTTTTTTTTACGGTAAAAATGCCAAAAGCAGGATAATACAGATATTTGAACCGTGGAACTGCAAAACCAAAGTTCTAGTTATCTGGCCTACACCAGACTCTTTTAAACAGATATATTGGTGTGTGAACAGTCAGGGAGACACTATTACTTTTTTTTTTACGGTAAAAATGCCAAAAGCAGGATAATACAGAGATTTGAACCATGGAACTGCAAAACCACAGTTCTAGTTATCTGGCCTACACCAGACTCTTTTAAACAGATATATTTGTGTCTGAACAGTCAGGGAGACACTATTACTGTTTTTTTTACGGAAAAAATGCCAAAAGCAGGATAATACAGAGATTTGACTCGTGGAACTGCAAAACCACCATTCTAGTTATCTGGCCTACACCAGACTCTTTTAAACAGATATATTGGTGTCTGAACAGTCAGGGAGACACTATTACTGTTTTTTTTTTACGGAAAAAATGCCAAAAGCAGGATAATACAGAGATTTGACCAGTGGAACTGCAAAACCACAGTTCTAGTTATCTGGCCTACACCAGACTCTTTTAAACAGATATATTGGTGTCTGAACAGTCAGGGAGACACTATTACTAATTTTTTTAAGGGTAAAAAGCCAAAAGCAGGATAATATAGAGATTTGAATCGCGGAACTGCAAAACCAAAGTTCTAGTTATCTGGCCTACACCAGACTCTTTTAAACAGATATATTGGTGACTGAACAGTCAGGGAGATACTATTACTGTTTTTTTTTTTTTTACGGTAAAAATGCCAAAAGCAGAATAGTACAGAGATTTGAACCGTAGAACTGCTAATCCAAAGTTCTAGTTATCTGGCCTACACCAGACTCTTTTAAACAGATATATTGGTGCCTGAACAGTCAGGGAGACACTATTACTGTTTTTTTTTTTACGGTAAAAATGCCAAAAGCAGGATAATACAGAGATTTGAACCGTGGAACTGCAAAACCAAAGTTCTAGTTATCTGGCCTACACCAGACTCTTTTAAACAGTTATATTGGTGATTGAACAGTCAGGGAGACACTATTACTGTTTTTTTATGGTAAAAATGCCAAAAGCAGGATAATACAGAGATTTGAACCATAGAACTGCAAAACCAAAGTTCTAGTTATCTGGCCCACACCAGACTCTTTTAAACAGTTATATTGGTGACTGAACAGTCATGGAGACACTATTACTGTTTTTTTTACGCAAAAAATGCCAAAAGCAGGATAATACAGAGATTTGAACTGTTGAACTGCAAAACCACAGTTCAATTTATCTGGCCTACACCAGACTCTTTTGAACAGATATAATGGTGTCTGAATTTTCAGGGAGACACTATTACTGATTTTTTTTTTTACGGTAAAAATGCCAAAAGCAGGATAATACTGAGATTTGACCCGTGGAACAGCAAAACCACAGTTCTAGTTATCTGGCCTACACCAGACTCTTTTAAACAGATATATTGGTGTCTAAACAGTCAGGGAGACACTATTACTATTTTTTTTTTTTTTACGGTAAAAATGCCAAAAGCAGGATAATACAGAGATCTGAACCGTGGAACTGCAAAACCAAAGTTCTAGTTATCTGGCCTACACCAGACTCTTTAAAACAGATATATTGGTGTCTGAACAGTCAGGGAGACACTATTATTGGTTGTTCTTTTTTACGGTAAAAATGCCAAAAGCAGAATAATACAGAGATTTTAACCGTAGAACTGCCAAACCAAAGTTCTAGTTATCTGGCCTACACCAGACTCTTTTAAACAGATATATTGGTGTCTAAACAGTCAGGGAGACACTATTACTATTTTTTTTTTTTTTACGGTAAAAATGCCAAAAGCAGGATAATACAGAGATTTGACCCGTGGAACTGCAAAACCACAGTTCTAGTTATCTGGCCTACACCAGACTCTTTTAAACAGATATATTTGTGTCTGAACAGTCAGGGAGACACTATTACTGTTTTTTTTACGGAAAAAATGCCAAAAGCAGGATAATACAGAGATTTGACCCGTGGAACTGCAAAACCACAGTTCTAGTTATCTGGCCTACACCAGACTCTTTTAAACAGATATATTGGTGTCTGAACAGTCAGGGAGACACTATTATTGGTTGTTTTTTTTTTACGGTAAAAATGACAAAAGCAGAATAATACAGAGATTTTAACCGTAGAACTGCCAAACCAAAGTTCTAGTTATCTGGCCTACACCAGACTCTTTTAAACAGATATATTGGTGTCTGGACAGTCAGGGAGACACTATTACTATTTTTTTTTTTTTTACGGTAAAAATGCCAAAAGCAGGATAATACAGAGATTTGACCCGTGGAACTGCAAAACCAAAGTTCTAGTTATCTGGCCTACACCAGACTCTTTTAAACAGATATATTTGTGTCTGAACAGTCAGGGAGACACTATTACTTTTTTTTTGCGGTAAAAATGCCAAAAGCAGATCAATGCAGAGATTTGAACCGTGGAACTGCAAAACCACAGTTCTAGTTATCTGGCCTACACCAGACTCTTTTAAACAGATATATTGGTGTCTGAACAGTCAGGGAGAAACTATTACTGTTTTTTATTTTATGGAAAAAATGCCAAAAGCAGGATAATATAGAGATTTGACCCGTGGAACTGCAAAACCACAGTTCTAGTTATCTGGCCTACACCAGACTCTTTTAAACAGATATATTGGTGTCTGAACAGTCAGGGAGACACTATTACTAATTTTTTTTAGGGTAAAAATGCCAAAAGCAGGATAATACAGAGATTTCAACCGTGGAACTGCAAAACCAAAGTTCTAGTTATCTGGCGTACACCAGACTCTTTTAAACAGATATATTGGTGTCTGAACAATCAGGGAGACACTATTACTCTTTTTTTTTATGGTAAAAATGACAAAAGCAGGATAATACAGAGATTTGAACCATAGAACTGCAAAACCAAAGTTTTAGTTATCTGGCCTACACCAGACTCTTTTAAACAGATATATTGGTGTCTGAACAGTCAGGGAGACACTATTACTGTTTTTTTTACGGTAAAAATGACAAAAGCAGGATAATACAGAGATTTGAACCGTGGAACTGCAAAACCAAAGTTTAAGTTATCTGGCCTACACCAGACTCTTTTATACCGATATATTGGTGACTGAACAGTCAGGGAGACACTATTACTTTTTTTGTTTGCGGTGAAAATGCCAAAAGCAGGATAAAACAGAGATTTAAACCGTGGAACTGCAAAACCACAGTTCTACTTATCTGGCCTACCCCAGACTCTTTTAAACAGATATATTTGTGTCTGAACAGTCAGGGAGACACTATTACTGTTTTTTTTACGGAAAAAATGCCAAAAGCAGGATAATACAGAGATTTGACCCGTGGAACTGCAAAACCACAGTTCTAGTTATCTGGCCTACACCAGACTCTTTTAAACAGATATATTGGTGTGTGAACAGTCAGGGAGACACTATTACTGACTTTTTTTTAAGGAAAAAATGCGAAAAGCAGGATAATACCGAGGTTTGACCCGTGGAACTGCAAAACCACAGTTCTAGTTATCTGGCCTACACCAGACTCTTTGAAACAGATATATTGGTGTCTGAACAGTCAGGGAGACACTATTACTAATTTTTTTTAGGGTAAAAATGGCAAAAGCAGGATAATACAGAGATCTGAACCGTGGAACTGCAAAACCAAAGTTCTAGTTATCTGGCCTACACCAGACTCTTTAAACAGTTATATTGGTGTCTGAACAGTCAGGGAGACATTATTACTGGTTGTTTTTTTTACGGTAACAATGCCAAAAGCAGAATAATACAGAGATTTTAACCGTAGAACTGCCAAACCAAAGTTCTAGTTATCTGGCCTACACCAGACTCTTTTAAACAGATATATTGGTGTCTGAACAGTCAGGGAGACACTATTACTGTTTTTTTTTTTACGGTAAAAATGCCAAAAGCAGGATAATACAGAGATTTGAACCGTGGATCTGCAAAACCAAAGTTCTAGTTATCTGGCCTACACCAGACTCTTTTAAACAGATATATTTGTGTCTGAACAGTCAGGGAGACACTATTGCTGTTTTTTTTACGCAAAAAATGCCAAAAGCAGGATAATACAGAGATTTGAACTGTTGAACTGCAAAACCACAGTTCTAGTTATCTGGCCTACACCAGACTCTTTTGAACAGATATAATGGTGTCTGAATTGTCAGGGAGACACTATTACTGATTTTTTTTTTTACGGTAAAAATGCCAAAAGCAGGATAATACCGAGATTTGACCCGTGGAACAGCAAAACCACAGTTCTAGTTATCTGGGATACACCAGACTCTTTTAAACAGATATATTGGTGTCTGAACAGTCAGGGAGACACTATTACTAATTTTTTTTAGGGTAAAAATGGCAAAAGCAGGATAATACAGAGATCTCAACCGTGGAACTGCAAAACCAAAGTTCTAGTTATCTGGCCTACACCAGACTCTTTTAAACAGATATATTGGTGTCTGAACAGTCAGGGAGACACTAATATTGGTTGTTTTTTTTTACGGTAAAAATGCCAAAAGCAGAATAATACAGAGATTTTAACCGTAGAACTGCCAAACCAAAGTTCTAGTTATCTGGCCTACACCAGACTCTTTTAAACAGATATATTGGTGTCTAAACAGTCAGGGAGACACTATTACTATTTTTTTTTTTACAGTAAAAATGCCAAAAGCAGGATAATACAGAGATTTGACCCGTGGAACTGCAAAACCAAAGTTCTAGATATCTGGCCTACACCAGACTCTTTTAAACAGATATATTTGTGTCTGAACAGTCAGGGAGACACTATTACTTTTTTTTTTGCGGTAAAAATGCCAAAAGCAGATCAATGCAGGGATTTGAACCGTGGAACTGCAAAACCACAGTTCTAGTTATCTGGCCTACACCAGACTCTTTTAAACAGATATATTTCTGTCTGAACAGTCAGGGAGACACTATTACTGTTTTTTTTACGGAAAAAATGCCAAAAGCAGAATAATACAGAGATTTGACCCGTGGAACTGCAAAACCACAGTTCTAGTTATCTGGCCTACACCAGACTCTTTTAAACAGATATATTGGTGTCTGAACAGTCAGGGAGACACTATTACTATTTTTTTTTTTTACGGTAAAAATGCCAAAAGCAGGATAATACAGAGATTTGACCCGTGGAACTGCAAAACCAAAGTTCTAGTTATCTGGCCTACACCAGACTCTTTTAAACAGATATATTTGTGTCTGAACAGTCAGGGAGACACTATTACTTTTTTTTTTGCGGTAAAATTGCCAAAAGCAGATCAATGCAGAGATTTGAACCGTGGAACTGCAAAACCACAGTTCTAGTTATCTGGCCTACACCAGACTCTTTTAAACAGATATATTTGTGTCTGAATTGTCAGGGAGACACTATTACTGTTTTTTTTACGGAAAAAAATGCCAAAAGCAGGATAATACAGAGGTTTCACCCGTGGAACTGCAAAACCACAGTTCTAGTTATCTGGCCTACACCAGACTCTTTTAAACAGATATATTTGTGTCTGAATTGTCAGGGAGACACTATTACTGTTTTTTTTACGGAAAAAAATGCCAAAAGCAGGATAATACAGAGATTTGACCCGTGGAACTGCAAAACCACAGTTCTAGTTATCTGGCCTACACCAGACTCTTTTAAACAGATATATTGGTGTCTGAACAGTCAGGGAGAAACTATTACTGTTTTTTTTTTACGGAAAAAATGCCAAAGGCAGGATAATATAGAGATTTGACCCGTGGAACTGCAAAACCACAGTTCTAGTTATCTGGCCTACACCAGACTCTTTTAAACAGATATATTGGTGTCTGAACAGTCAGGGAGACACTATTACTAATTTTTTTAGGGTAAAAATGCCAAAAGCAGGATAATACAGAGATTTGAACCGTGGAACTGCAAAACCAAAGTTCTAGTTATCTGGCCTACACCAGACTCTTTTAAACAGATATATTGGTGTCTGAACAGTCAGGGAGACACTATTACTGTTTTTTTTTACGGTAAAAATGCCAATAGCAGAATAATACAGATATTTGAATCGTAGAACTGCCAAACCAAAGTTCTAGTTATCTGGCCTACACCAGACTCTTTTAAACAGATATATTGGTGTCTGAGCAGTCAGGGAGACACTATTACTGTTTTTTTTATGGTAAAAATGCCAAAAGCAGGATAATGCAGAGATTTGAACCGTGGAACTGCAAAACCAAAGTTCTAGTTATCTGGACTACACCAGACTCTATTAAACAGATATATTTGTGTCTGAACAGTCAGGGAGACACTATTAGTGTTTTTTTTATGGTAAAAATGCCAAAAGCAGGATAATACAGAGATTTGAACCATAGAACTGCAAAACCAAAGTTCTAGTTATCTGGCCTACACCAGACTCTTTTAAACAGATATATTGGTGTCTGAACAGTCAGGGAGACACTATTACTTTTTTTTTTTGCGGTGAAAATGCCAAAAGCAGGATAAAACAGAGATTTAAACCGTGGAACTGCAAAACCACAGTTCTACTTATCTGGCCTACCACAGACTCTTTTAAACAGATATATTTGTGTCTGAACAGTCAGGGAGACACTATTACTGTTTTTTTTACGGAAAAAATGCCAAAAGCAGGATAATACCGAGGTTTGACCCGTGGAACTGCAAAACCACAGTTCTAGTTATCTGGCCTACACCAGACTCTTTGAAACAGATATATTGGTGTCTGAACAGTCAGGGAGACACTATTACTAATTTTTTTTAGGGTAAAAATGGCAAAAGCAGGATAATACAGAGATCTGAACCGTGGAACTGCAAAACCACAGTTCTAGTTATCTGGCCTACACCAGACTCTTTTAAACAGATATATTGGTGTCTGAACAGTCAGGGAGACACTATTACTGGTTGTTTTTTTTACGGTAAAAATGCCAAAAGCAGAATAATACAGAGATTTTAATCGTAGAACTGCCAAACCAAAGTTCTAGTTATCTGGCCTACACCAGACTCTTTTAAACAGATATATTGGTGTCTGAACAGTCAGGGAGACACTATTACTGTTTTTTTTTTTACGGTAAAAATGCCAAAAGCAGGATAATACAGAGATTTGACCCGTGGATCTGCAAAACCAAAGTTCTAGTTATCTGGCCTACACCAGACTCTTTTAAACAGATATATTTGTGTCTGAACAGTCAGGGAGACACTATTACTTTTTTTTTTTGCGGTGAAAATGCCAAAAGCAGGATAAAACAGAGATTTAAACCGTGGAACTGCAAAACCACAGTTCTACTTATCTGGCCTACCACAGACTCTTTTAAACAGATATATTTGTGTCTGAACAGTCAGGGAGACACTATTACTGTTTTTTTTACGGAAAAAATGCCAAAAGCAGGATAATACCGAGGTTTGACCCGTGGAACTGCAAAACCACAGTTCTAGTTATCTGGCCTACACCAGACTCTTTGAAACAGATATATTGGTGTCTGAACAGTCAGGGAGACACTATTACTAATTTTTTTTAGGGTAAAAATGGCAAAAGCAGGATAATACAGAGATCTGAACCGTGGAACTGCAAAACCACAGTTCTAGTTATCTGGCCTACACCAGACTCTTTTAAACAGATATATTGGTGTCTGAACAGTCAGGGAGACACTATTACTGGTTGTTTTTTTTACGGTAACAATGCCAAAAGCAGAATAATACAGAGATTTTAATCGTAGAACTGCCAAACCAAAGTTCTAGTTATCTGGCCTACACCAGACTCTTTTAAACAGATATATTGGTGTCTGAACAGTCAGGGAGACACTATTACTGTTTTTTTTTTTACGGTAAAAATGCCAAAAGCAGGATAATACAGAGATTTGACCCGTGGATCTGCAAAACCAAAGTTCTAGTTATCTGGCCTACACCAGACTCTTTTAAACAGATATATTTGTGTCTGAACAGTCAGGGAGACACTATTGCTGTTTCGTTTACGGAAAAATGCCAAAAGCAGGATAATACAGAGATTTGACCCGTCGAACTGCAAAACTACAGTTCTAGCTATCTGGCCTACACCAGACTCTTTTAAACAGATATATTGGTTCTGACCAGTCAGGGAGACACTACTACTGTTTATTTTTTACGTAAAAAATGCCAAAAGCAGGATAATACAGAGATTTGACCCGTGGATCTGCAAAACCACAGTTCTAGTTATCCGGCCTACACAAGACTCTTTTAAACAGATATATTGGTGTCTGAACAGTCAGGGAGACACTATTACTGTTTTTTTTCAGGGTAAAAATGCCAAAAGCAGGATAATACAGAGGTTTGAACCGTAGAACTGCAAAACCAAGTTCTAGTTATCTGGCCTACACCAGACTCTTTTAAACAGATATATTGGTGTCTGAACAGTCAGGGAGACACTATTACTGTTTTTTTTACGGAAAAAATGCCAAAAGCAGGATAATACAGAGATTTGAACCGTGGAACTGCAAAAGCAAAATTCTAGATATCTGGCCTACACCAGACTCTTTTAAACAGATATATTGGTGTCTGAACAGTCAGGGAGACACTATTACTGTTTTTTTTTTTACGGTAAAAATGCCAAAAGCAGGATAATACAGAGATTTGAACCGTGGATCTGCAAAACCAAAGTTCTAGTTATCTGGCCTACACCAGACTCTTTTAAACAGATATATTTGTGTCTGAACAGTCAGGGAGACACTATTGCTGTTTTTTTTACGCAAAAAATGCCAAAAGCAGGATAATACAGAGATTTGAACTGTTGAACTGCAAAACCACAGTTCTAGTTATCTGGCCTACACCAGACTCTTTTGAACAGATATAATGGTGTCTGAATTGTCAGGGAGACACTATTACTGATTTTTTTTTTTACGGTAAAAATGCCAAAAGCAGGATAATACCGAGATTTGACCCGTGGAACAGCAAAACCACAGTTCTAGTTATCTGGGATACACCAGACTCTTTTAAACAGATATATTGGTGTCTGAACAGTCAGGGAGACACTATTACTAATTTTTTTTAGGGTAAAAATGGCAAAAGCAGGATAATACAGAGATCTCAACCGTGGAACTGCAAAACCAAAGTTCTAGTTATCTGGCCTACACCAGACTCTTTTAAACAGATATATTGGTGTCTGAACAGTCAGGGAGACACTAATATTGGTTGTTTTTTTTTACGGTAAAAATGCCAAAAGCAGAATAATACAGAGATTTTAACCGTAGAACTGCCAAACCAAAGTTCTAGTTATCTGGCCTACACCAGACTCTTTTAAACAGATATATTGGTGTCTAAACAGTCAGGGAGACACTATTACTATTTTTTTTTTTACAGTAAAAATGCCAAAAGCAGGATAATACAGAGATTTGACCCGTGGAACTGCAAAACCAAAGTTCTAGATATCTGGCCTACACCAGACTCTTTTAAACAGATATATTTGTGTCTGAACAGTCAGGGAGACACTATTACTTTTTTTTTTGCGGTAAAAATGCCAAAAGCAGATCAATGCAGGGATTTGAACCGTGGAACTGCAAAACCACAGTTCTAGTTATCTGGCCTACACCAGACTCTTTTAAACAGATATATTTCTGTCTGAACAGTCAGGGAGACACTATTACTGTTTTTTTTACGGAAAAAATGCCAAAAGCAGAATAATACAGAGATTTGACCCGTGGAACTGCAAAACCACAGTTCTAGTTATCTGGCCTACACCAGACTCTTTTAAACCGATATATTGGTGTCTGAACAGTCAGGGAGACACTATTACTATTTTTTTTTTTTACGGTAAAAATGCCAAAAGCAGGATAATACAGAGATTTGACCCGTGGAACTGCAAAACCAAAGTTCTAGTTATCTGGCCTACACCAGACTCTTTTAAACAGATATATTTGTGTCTGAACAGTCAGGGAGACACTATTACTTTTTTTTTTGCGGTAAAATTGCCAAAAGCAGATCAATGCAGAGATTTGAACCGTGGAACTGCAAAACCACAGTTCTAGTTATCTGGCCTACACCAGACTCTTTTAAACAGATATATTTGTGTCTGAATTGTCAGGGAGACACTATTACTGTTTTTTTTACGGAAAAAAATGCCAAAAGCAGGATAATACAGAGGTTTCACCCGTGGAACTGCAAAACCACAGTTCTAGTTATCTGGCCTACACCAGACTCTTTTAAACAGATATATTTGTGTCTGAATTGTCAGGGAGACACTATTACTGTTTTTTTTACGGAAAAAAATGCCAAAAGCAGGATAATACAGAGATTTGACCCGTGGAACTGCAAAACCACAGTTCTAGTTATCTGGCCTACACCAGACTCTTTTAAACAGATATATTGGTGTCTGAACAGTCAGGGAGAAACTATTACTGTTTTTTTTTTACGGAAAAAATGCCAAAGGCAGGATAATATAGAGATTTGACCCGTGGAACTGCAAAACCACAGTTCTAGTTATCTGGCCTACACCAGACTCTTTTAAACAGATATATTGGTGTCTGAACAGTCAGGGAGACACTATTACTAATTTTTTTAGGGTAAAAATGCCAAAAGCAGGATAATACAGAGATTTGAACCGTGGAACTGCAAAACCAAAGTTCTAGTTATCTGGCCTACACCAGACTCTTTTAAACAGATATATTGGTGTCTGAACAGTCAGGGAGACACTATTACTGTTTTTTTTTACGGTAAAAATGCCAATAGCAGAATAATACAGATATTTGAATCGTAGAACTGCCAAACCAAAGTTCTAGTTATCTGGCCTACACCAGACTCTTTTAAACAGATATATTGGTGTCTGAGCAGTCAGGGAGACACTATTACTGTTTTTTTTATGGTAAAAATGCCAAAAGCAGGATAATGCAGAGATTTGAACCGTGGAACTGCAAAACCAAAGTTCTAGTTATCTGGACTACACCAGACTCTATTAAACAGATATATTTGTGTCTGAACAGTCAGGGAGACACTATTAGTGTTTTTTTTATGGTAAAAATGCCAAAAGCAGGATAATACAGAGATTTGAACCATAGAACTGCAAAACCAAAGTTCTAGTTATCTGGCCTACACCAGACTCTTTTAAACAGATATATTGGTGTCTGAACAGTCAGGGAGACACTATTACTTTTTTTTTTTGCGGTGAAAATGCCAAAAGCAGGATAAAACAGAGATTTAAACCGTGGAACTGCAAAACCACAGTTCTACTTATCTGGCCTACCACAGACTCTTTTAAACAGATATATTTGTGTCTGAACAGTCAGGGAGACACTATTACTGTTTTTTTTACGGAAAAAATGCCAAAAGCAGGATAATACCGAGGTTTGACCCGTGGAACTGCAAAACCACAGTTCTAGTTATCTGGCCTACACCAGACTCTTTGAAACAGATATATTGGTGTCTGAACAGTCAGGGAGACACTATTACTAATTTTTTTTAGGGTAAAAATGGCAAAAGCAGGATAATACAGAGATCTGAACCGTGGAACTGCAAAACCACAGTTCTAGTTATCTGGCCTACACCAGACTCTTTTAAACAGATATATTGGTGTCTGAACAGTCAGGGAGACACTATTACTGGTTGTTTTTTTTACGGTAAAAATGCCAAAAGCAGAATAATACAGAGATTTTAATCGTAGAACTGCCAAACCAAAGTTCTAGTTATCTGGCCTACACCAGACTCTTTTAAACAGATATATTGGTGTCTGAACAGTCAGGGAGACACTATTACTGTTTTTTTTTTTACGGTAAAAATGCCAAAAGCAGGATAATACAGAGATTTGACCCGTGGATCTGCAAAACCAAAGTTCTAGTTATCTGGCCTACACCAGACTCTTTTAAACAGATATATTTGTGTCTGAACAGTCAGGGAGACACTATTACTTTTTTTTTTTGCGGTGAAAATGCCAAAAGCAGGATAAAACAGAGATTTAAACCGTGGAACTGCAAAACCACAGTTCTACTTATCTGGCCTACCACAGACTCTTTTAAACAGATATATTTGTGTCTGAACAGTCAGGGAGACACTATTACTGTTTTTTTTACGGAAAAAATGCCAAAAGCAGGATAATACCGAGGTTTGACCCGTGGAACTGCAAAACCACAGTTCTAGTTATCTGGCCTACACCAGACTCTTTGAAACAGATATATTGGTGTCTGAACAGTCAGGGAGACACTATTACTAATTTTTTTTAGGGTAAAAATGGCAAAAGCAGGATAATACAGAGATCTGAACCGTGGAACTGCAAAACCACAGTTCTAGTTATCTGGCCTACACCAGACTCTTTTAAACAGATATATTGGTGTCTGAACAGTCAGGGAGACACTATTACTGGTTGTTTTTTTTACGGTAACAATGCCAAAAGCAGAATAATACAGAGATTTTAATCGTAGAACTGCCAAACCAAAGTTCTAGTTATCTGGCCTACACCAGACTCTTTTAAACAGATATATTGGTGTCTGAACAGTCAGGGAGACACTATTACTGTTTTTTTTTTTACGGTAAAAATGCCAAAAGCAGGATAATACAGAGATTTGACCCGTGGATCTGCAAAACCAAAGTTCTAGTTATCTGGCCTACACCAGACTCTTTTAAACAGATATATTTGTGTCTGAACAGTCAGGGAGACACTATTGCTGTTTCGTTTACGGAAAAATGCCAAAAGCAGGATAATACAGAGATTTGACCCGTCGAACTGCAAAACTACAGTTCTAGCTATCTGGCCTACACCAGACTCTTTTAAACAGATATATTGGTTTCTGACCAGTCAGGGAGACACTACTACTGTTTATTTTTTACGTAAAAAATGCCAAAAGCAGGATAATACAGAGATTTGACCCGTGGATCTGCAAAACCACAGTTCTAGTTATCCGGCCTACACAAGACTCTTTTAAACAGATATATTGGTGTCTGAACAGTCAGGGAGACACTATTACTGTTTTTTTTCAGGGTAAAAATGCCAAAAGCAGGATAATACAGAGGTTTGAACCGTAGAACTGCAAAACCAAGTTCTAGTTATCTGGCCTACACCAGACTCTTTTAAACAGATATATTGGTGTCTGAACAGTCAGGGAGACACTATTACTGTTTTTTTTACGGAAAAAATGCCAAAAGCAGGATAATACAGAGATTTGAACCGTGGAACTGCAAAAGCAAAATTCTAGATATCTGGCCTACACCAGACTCTTTTAAACCGACATTTTGGTGTCTGAATAGTCAGGGAGACACTATTAGTGTTTTTTTAACGGTAAAAATGCCAAAAGCAGGATAATACATAGATTTGAACCGTGGAACTGCAAAACCAAAGTTCTAGTTATCTGGCCTACACCAGATTCTTTTAAACAGATATATTGGCGTCTGAACTGTCAGGGTGACACTATTACTGTTTTTTTTATGGGAAAAATGCCAAAAGCAGGATAATACAGATATTTGAACCATAGAACTGCAAAACCAAAGTTCTAGTTATCTGGCCTACACCAGACTCTTTTAAACAGATATATTGGTGTCTGAACAGTCAGGGAGACACTATTACTGTTTTTTTTTACGGTAAAAATGCCAAAAGCAGGATAATACAGAGATTTGAACCATGGAACTGCAAAACCAAAGTTCTAGTTATCTGGCCTACACCAGACTCTTTTAAACAGTTATATTGGTGACTGAACAGTCAGGGAGACACTATTACTGTTTTTTTTACGGAACAAATGCCAAAAGCAGGATAATACAGAGATTTGAACTGTTGAACTGCAAAACCACAGTTCTAGTTATCTGGCCTACACCAGACTCTTTTGAACAGATATAATGGTGTCTGAATTGTCAGGGAGACACTATTACTGATTTTTTTTTACGGTAAAAATGCCAAAAGCAGGATAATACCGAGATTTGACCCGTGGAACTGCAAAACCACAGTTCTAGTTATTTGGCCTACACCAGACTCTTTTAAACAGATATATTGGTGTCTCAACAGTCAGGGAGACACTATTACTGTTTTTTTTACGGAAAAAATGCCAAAAGCAGGATAATACAGAGATTTGACCCGTGGAACTGCAAAACCACAGTTCTAGTTATCTGGCCTACACCAGACTCTTTTAAACAGATATATTGGTGTCTGAACAGTCAGGGAGAAACTATTACTGTTTTTTTTTTACGGAAAAAATGCCAAAAGCAGGATAATATAGAGATTTGACCCGTGGATTTGCAAAACCACAGTTCTAGTTTTCTGGCCTACAACAGACTCTTTTAAACAGATATATTGGTGTCTGAACAGTCAGGGAGACACTATTACTTATTTTTTTAGGGTAAAAATGCCAAAAGCAGGATAATACAGAGATTTGAACAGTGGAACTGCAAAACCAAATTTCTAGTTATCTGGCCTACACCAGACTCTTTTAAACAGATATATTGGTATCTGAACAGTCAGGGAGACACTATTACTGTTTTTTTTTTACGGTAAAAATGCCAATAGCAGAATAATACAGAGATTTGAACCGTAGAACTGCCAAACCAAAGTTCTAGTTATCTGGCCTACACCAGACTCTTTTAAACAGATATATTGGTGTCTGAACTGTCAGGGAGACACTATTACTGTTTTTTTTTTTACGGTAAAAATGACAAAAGCAGGATAATACAGAGATTTGAACCGTGGAACTGCAAAACCAAAGTTCTAGTTATCTGGCCTACACCAGACTCTTTTATACAGTTATATTGGTGACTGAACAGTCAGGGAGACACTATTACTTTTTTTTTTACGGTAAAAATGCCAAAAGCAGGATAAAACAGAGATTTGAACCGTGCAACTGCAAAACCACAGTTCTACTTATCTGGCCTACCCCAGACTCTTTTAAACAGATATATTTGTGTCTGAACAGTCAGGGAGACACTATTACTGTTTTTTTTACGGAAAAAATGCCAAATCAGGATAATACAGAGATTTGACCCGTGGAACTGCAAAACCACAGTTCTAGTTATCTGGCCTACACCAGACTCTTTTAAACAGATATATTGGTGTCTGAACAGTCAGGGAGACACTATTACTAATTTTTTTTAGGGTAAAAATGGCAAAAGCAGGATAATACAGAGATCTGAACCGTGGAACTGCAAAACCTAAGTTCTAGTTATCTGGCCTACACCACTCTTTTAAACAGATATATTGGTGTCTGAACAGTCAGGGAGACACTATTACTGGTTGTTTTTTTTTACGGTAAAATTGGCAAAAGCAGAAAAATACAGAGATTTTAACCGTAGAACTGCCAAACCAAAGTTCTAGTTATCTGGCCTACACCAGACTCTTTAAAACAGATATATTGGTGTCTGAACAGTCAGGG
The DNA here is from genome assembly GCF_046119375.1 of Phyllobates terribilis. Classification (NCBI taxonomy): domain Eukaryota; kingdom Metazoa; phylum Chordata; class Amphibia; order Anura; family Dendrobatidae; genus Phyllobates; species Phyllobates terribilis. The sequence continues at coordinate 893,810,648 of NW_027362761.1, read as the reverse complement.
AGACACTATTACTATTTTTTTTTTTTACGGTAAAAATGCCAAAAGCAGATCAATGCAGAGATTTGAACCGTGGAACTGCAAAACCACAGTTCTAGTTATCTGGCCTACACCAGACTCTTTTAAACAGATATATTGGTGTCTGAACAGTCAGGGAGACATTATTACTTTGTTTTTGCGGTAAAAATGCCAAAAGCAGATCAATGCAGAGATTTGAACCGTGGAACTGCAAAACCACAGTTCTAGTTATCTGGCCTACACCAGACTCTTTTAAACAGATATATTTGTGTCTGAACAGTCAGGGAGACACTATTACTGTTTTTTTTACGGAAAAAATGCCAAAAGCAGGATAATACAGAGATTTGAACTGTTGAACTGCAAAACCACAGTTCTAGTTATCTGGCCTACACCAGACTCTTTTAAACAGATATATTTTTGTCTGAACAGTCAGGGAGACACTATTACTTTTTTTTTGCGGTAAAAATGCCAAAAGCAGATCAATGCAGAGATTTGAACCGTGGAACTGCAAAACCACAGTTCTATTTATCTGGCCTACACCAGACTCTTTTAAACAGTTATATTGGTAACTGAACAGTCAGGGAAACACTATTACTGTTTTTTTACGGAAAAAATGCCAAAAGCAGGATAATACCGAGATTTTCCCCGTGGAACTGCAAAACCACAGTTCTAGTTATCTGGCCTACACCAGACTCTTTTAAACAGATATATTGGTGTCTGAACAGTCAGGGAGACACTATTACTTTTTTTTTTGCGGTAAAAATGCCAAAAGCAGATCAATGCAGAGATTTGAACCGTGGAACTGCAAAACCACAGTTCTAGTTATCTGGCCTACACCAGACTCTTTTAAACAGATATATTGGTGTCTGAACAGTCAGGGAGACACTATTACTAATTTTTTTTAGGGTAAAAATGCCAAAAGCAGGATAATACAGAGATCTGAACCGTGGAACTGCAAAACCTAAGTTCTAGTTATCTGACCTACACCACTCTTTTAAACAGATATATTGGTGTCTGAACAGTCAGGGAGACACTATTACTGGTTGTTTTTTTTTACGGTAAAATTGGCAAAAGCAGAAAAATACAGAGATTTTAACCGTAGAACTGCCAAACCAAAGTTCTAGTTATCTGGCCTACACCAGACTCTTTAAAACAGATATATTGGTGTCTGAACAATCAGGGAGACACTATTACTATTTTTTTTTTTTACGGTAAAAATGCCAAAAGCAGATCAATGCAGAGATTTGAACCGTGGAACTGCAAAACCACAGTTCTAGTTATCTGGCCTACACCAGACTCTTTTAAACAGATATATTGGTGTCTGAACAGTCAGGGAGACACTATTACTTTTTTTTTTGCGGTAAAAATGCCAAAAGCAGATCAATGCAGAGATTTGAACCGTGGAACTGGAAAACCACAGTTCTAGTTATCTGGCCTACACCAGACTCTTTTAAACAGATATATTTGTGTCTGAACAGTCAGGGAGACACTATTACTGTTTTTTTTACGGAAAAAATGCCAAAAGCAGGATAATACAGAGATTTGACCCGTGGAACTGCAAAACCAAAGTTCTAGATATCTGGCCTACACCAGACTCTTTTAAACAGATATATTTGTGTCTGAACAGTCAGGGAGACACTATTACTTTTTTTTTTGCGGTAAAAATGCCAAAAGCAGATCAATGCAGGGATTTGAACCGTGGAACTGCAAAACCACAGTTCTAGTTATCTGGCCTACACCAGACTCTTTTAAACAGATATATTTCTGTCTGAACAGTCAGGGAGACACTATTACTGTTTTTTTTACGGAAAAAATGCCAAAAGCAGAATACTACAGAGATTTGACCCGTGGAACTGCAAAACCACAGTTCTAGTTATCTGGCCTACACCAGACTCTTTTAAACAGATATATTGGTGTCTGAACAGTCAGGGAGACACTATTACTATTTTTTTTTTTTACGGTAAAAATGCCAAAAGCAGGATAATACAGAGATTTGACCCGTGGAACTGCAAAACCAAAGTTCTAGTTATCTGGCCTACACCAGACTCTTTTAAACAGATATATTTGTGTCTGAACAGTCAGGGAGACACTATTACTTTTTTTTTTGCGGTAAAAATGCCAAAAGCAGATCAATGCAGAGATTTGAACCGTGGAACTGCAAAACCACAGTTCTAGTTATCTGGCCTACACCAGACTCTTTTAAACAGATATATTTGTGTCTGAATTGTCAGGGAGACACTATTACTGTTTTTTTTACGGAAAAAAATGCCAAAAGCAGGATAATACAGAGGTTTCACCCGTGGAACTGCAAAACCACAGTTCTAGTTATCTGGCCTACACCAGACTCTTTTAAACAGATATATTTGTGTCTGAATTGTCAGGGAGACACTATTACTGTTTTTTTTACGGAAAAAAATGCCAAAAGCAGGATAATACAGAGATTTGACCCGTGGAACTGCAAAACCACAGTTCTAGTTATCTGGCCTACACCAGACTCTTTTAAACAGATATATTGGTGTCTGAACAGTCAGGGAGAAACTATTACTGTTTTTTTTTTACGGAAAAAATGCCAAAGGCAGGATAATATAGAGATTTGACCCGTGGAACTGCAAAACCACAGTTCTAGTTATCTGGCCTACACCAGACTCTTTTAAACAGATATATTGGTGTCTGAACAGTCAGGGAGACACTATTACTAATTTTTTTAGGGTAAAAATGCCAAAAGCAGGATAATACAGAGATTTGAACCGTGGAACTGCAAAACCAAAGTTCTAGTTATCTGGCCTACACCAGACTCTTTTAAACAGATATATTGGTGTCTGAACAGTCAGGGAGACACTATTACTGTTTTTTTTTACGGTAAAAATGCCAATAGCAGAATAATACAGATATTTGAATCGTAGAACTGCCAAACCAAAGTTCTAGTTATCTGGCCTACACCAGACTCTTTTAAACAGATATATTGGTGTCTGAGCAGTCAGGGAGACACTATTACTGTTTTTTTTATGGTAAAAATGCCAAAAGCAGGATAATGCAGAGATTTGAACCGTGGAACTGCAAAACCAAAGTTCTAGTTATCTGGACTACACCAGACTCTATTAAACAGATATATTTGTGTCTGAACAGTCAGGGAGACACTATTACTGTTTTTTTTACGGAAAAAATGCCAAAAGCAGGATAATACCGAGGTTTGACCCGTGGAACTGCAAAACCACAGTTCTAGTTATCTGGCCTACACCAGACTCTTTGAAACAGATATATTGGTGTCTGAACAGTCAGGGAGACACTATTACTAATTTTTTTTAGGGTAAAAATGGCAAAAGCAGGATAATACAGAGATCTGAACCGTGGAACTGCAAAACCACAGTTCTAGTTATCTGGCCTACACCAGACTCTTTTAAACAGATATATTGGTGTCTGAACAGTCAGGGAGACACTATTACTGGTTGTTTTTTTTACGGTAAAAATGCCAAAAGCAGAATAATACAGAGATTTTAATCGTAGAACTGCCAAACCAAAGTTCTAGTTATCTGGCCTACACCAGACTCTTTTAAACAGATATATTGGTGTCTGAACAGTCAGGGAGACACTATTACTGTTTTTTTTTTACGGTAAAAATGCCAAAAGCAGGATAATACAGAGATTTGACCCGTGGATCTGCAAAACCAAAGTTCTAGTTATCTGGCCTACACCAGACTCTTTTAAACAGATATATTTGTGTCTGAACAGTCAGGGAGACACTATTACTTTTTTTTTTTGCGGTGAAAATGCCAAAAGCAGGATAAAACAGAGATTTAAACCGTGGAACTGCAAAACCACAGTTCTACTTATCTGGCCTACCACAGACTCTTTTAAACAGATATATTTGTGTCTGAACAGTCAGGGAGACACTATTACTGTTTTTTTTACGGAAAAAATGCCAAAAGCAGGATAATACCGAGGTTTGACCCGTGGAACTGCAAAACCACAGTTCTAGTTATCTGGCCTACACCAGACTCTTTGAAACAGATATATTGGTGTCTGAACAGTCAGGGAGACACTATTACTAATTTTTTTTAGGGTAAAAATGGCAAAAGCAGGATAATACAGAGATCTGAACCGTGGAACTGCAAAACCACAGTTCTAGTTATCTGGCCTACACCAGACTCTTTTAAACAGATATATTGGTGTCTGAACAGTCAGGGAGACACTATTACTGGTTGTTTTTTTTACGGTAAAAATGCCAAAAGCAGAATAATACAGAGATTTTAATCGTAGAACTGCCAAACCAAAGTTCTAGTTATCTGGCCTACACCAGACTCTTTTAAACAGATATATTGGTGTCTGAACAGTCAGGGAGACACTATTACTGTTTTTTTTTTTACGGTAAAAATGCCAAAAGCAGGATAATACAGAGATTTGACCCGTGGATCTGCAAAACCAAAGTTCTAGTTATCTGGCCTACACCAGACTCTTTTAAACAGATATATTTGTGTCTGAACAGTCAGGGAGACACTATTGCTGTTTCGTTTACGGAAAAATGCCAAAAGCAGGATAGTACAGAGATTTGACCCGTCGAACTGCAAAACTACAGTTCTAGCTATCTGGCCTACACCAGACTCTTTTAAACAGATATATTGGTTTCTGACCAGTCAGGGAGACACTACTACTGTTTATTTTTTACGTAAAAAATGCCAAAAGCAGGATAATACAGAGATTTGACCCGTGGATCTGCAAAACCACAGTTCTAGTTATCCGGCCTACACAAGACTCTTTTAAACAGATATATTGGTGTCTGAACAGTCAGGGAGACACTATTACTGTTTTTTTTCAGGGTAAAAATGCCAAAAGCAGGATAATACAGAGGTTTGAACCGTAGAACTGCAAAACCAAGTTCTAGTTATCTGGCCTACACCAGACTCTTTTAAACAGATATATTGGTGTCTGAACAGTCAGGGAGACACTATTACTGTTTTTTTTACGGAAAAAATGCCAAAAGCAGGATAATACAGAGATTTGAACCGTGGAACTGCAAAAGCAAAATTCTAGATATCTGGCCTACACCAGACTCTTTTAAACCGACATTTTGGTGTCTGAATAGTCAGGGAGACACTATTAGTGTTTTTTTAACGGTAAAAATGCCAAAAGCAGGATAATACATAGATTTGAACCGTGGAACTGCAAAACCAAAGTTCTAGTTATCTGGCCTACACCAGATTCTTTTAAACAGATATATTGGCGTCTGAACTGTCAGGGTGACACTATTACTGTTTTTTTTATGGGAAAAATGCCAAAAGCAGGATAATACAGATATTTGAACCATAGAACTGCAAAACCAAAGTTCTAGTTATCTGGCCTACACCAGACTCTTTTAAACAGATATATTGGTGTCTGAACAGTCAGGGAGACACTATTACTGTTTTTTTTTACGGTAAAAATGCCAAAAGCAGGATAATACAGAGATTTGAACCATGGAACTGCAAAACCAAAGTTCTAGTTATCTGGCCTACACCAGACTCTTTTAAACAGTTATATTGGTGACTGAACAGTCAGGGAGACACTATTACTGTTTTTTTTACGGAACAAATGCCAAAAGCAGGATAATACAGAGATTTGAACTGTTGAACTGCAAAACCACAGTTCTAGTTATCTGGCCTACACCAGACTCTTTTGAACAGATATAATGGTGTCTGAATTGTCAGGGAGACACTATTACTGATTTTTTTTTACGGTAAAAATGCCAAAAGCAGGATAATACCGAGATTTGACCCGTGGAACTGCAAAACCACAGTTCTAGTTATTTGGCCTACACCAGACTCTTTTAAACAGATATATTGGTGTCTCAACAGTCAGGGAGACACTATTACTGTTTTTTTTACGGAAAAAATGCCAAAAGCAGGATAATACAGAGATTTGACCCGTGGAACTGCAAAACCACAGTTCTAGTTATCTGGCCTACACCAGACTCTTTTAAACAGATATATTGGTGTCTGAACAGTCAGGGAGAAACTATTACTGTTTTTTTTTTACGGAAAAAATGCCAAAAGCAGGATAATATAGAGATTTGACCCGTGGATTTGCAAAACCACAGTTCTAGTTTTCTGGCCTACAACAGACTCTTTTAAACAGATATATTGGTGTCTGAACAGTCAGGGAGACACTATTACTTATTTTTTTAGGGTAAAAATGCCAAAAGCAGGATAATACAGAGATTTGAACAGTGGAACTGCAAAACCAAATTTCTAGTTATCTGGCCTACACCAGACTCTTTTAAACAGATATATTGGTATCTGAACAGTCAGGGAGACACTATTACTGTTTTTTTTTTACGGTAAAAATGCCAATAGCAGAATAATACAGAGATTTGAACCGTAGAACTGCCAAACCAAAGTTCTAGTTATCTGGCCTACACCAGACTCTTTTAAACAGATATATTGGTGTCTGAACTGTCAGGGAGACACTATTACTGTTTTTTTTTTTACGGTAAAAATGACAAAAGCAGGATAATACAGAGATTTGAACCGTGGAACTGCAAAACCAAAGTTCTAGTTATCTGGCCTACACCAGACTCTTTTAAACAGATATATTTTTGTCTGAACAGTCAGGGAGACACTATTACTTTTTTTTTGCGGTAAAAATGCCAAAAGCAGATCAATGCAGAGATTTGAACCGTGGAACTGCAAAACCACAGTTCTATTTATCTGGCCTACACCAGACTCTTTTAAACAGTTATATTGGTAACTGAACAGTCAGGGAAACACTATTACTGTTTTTTTACGGAAAAAATGCTAAAAGCAGGATAATACCGAGATTTTCCCCGTGGAACTGCAAAACCACAGTTCTAGTTATCTGGCCTACACCAGACTCTTTTAAACAGATATATTGGTGTCTGAACAGTCAGGGAGACACTATTACTTTTTTTTTTGCGGTAAAAATGGCAAAAGCAGATCAATGCAGAGATTTGAACCGTGGAACTGCAAAACCACAGTTCTAGTTATCTGGCCTACACCAGACTCTTTTAAACAGATATATTGGTGTCTGAACAGTCAGGGAGACACTATTACTAATTTTTTTTAGGGTAAAAATGGCAAAAGCAGGATAATACAGAGATCTGAACCGTGGAACTGCAAAACCTAAGTTCTAGTTATCTGACCTACACCACTCTTTTAAACAGATATATTGGTGTCTGAACAGTCAGGGAGACACTATTACTGGTTGTTTTTTTTTACGGTAAAATTGGCAAAAGCAGAAAAATACAGAGATTTTAACCGTAGAACTGCCAAACCAAAGTTCTAGTTATCTGGCCTACACCAGACTCTTTAAAACAGATATATTGGTGTCTGAACAGTCAGGGAGACACTATTACTATTTTTTTTTTTTACGGTAAAAATGCCAAAAGCAGATCAATGCAGAGATTTGAACCGTGGAACTGCAAAACCACAGTTCTAGTTATCTGGCCTACACCAGACTCTTTTAAACAGATATATTGGTGTCTGAACAGTCAGGGAGACACTATGACTTTTTTTTTTGCGGTAAAAATGCCAAAAGCAGATCAATGCAGAGATTTGAACCGTGGAACTGGAAAACCACAGTTCTAGTTATCTGGCCTACACCAGACTCTTTTAAACAGATATATTTGTGTCTGAACAGTCAGGGAGACACTATTACTGTTTTTTTTACGGAAAAAATGCCAAAAGCAGGATAATACAGAGATTTGAACTGTTGAACTGCAAAACCACAGTTCTAGTTATCTGGCCTACACCAGACTCTTTTAAACAGATATATTTTTGTCTGAACAGTGAGGGACACACTATTACTTTTTTTTTGCGGTAAAAATGCCAAAAGCAGATCAATGCAGAGATTTGAACCGTGGAACTGCAAAACCACAGTTCTAGTTATCTGGCCTACACCAGACTCTTTTAAACAGTTATATTGGTAACTGAACAGTCAGGGAGACACTATTACTGTTTTTTTTACGGAAAAAATGCCAAAAGCAGGATAATACCGAGATTTGACCCGTGGAACTGCAAAACCACAGTTCTAGTTATCTGGCCTACATCAGACTCTTTTAAACAGATATATTGGTGTCTGAACAGTCAGGGAGACACTATTACTTTTTTTTTTGCGGTAAAAATGCCAATAGCTGAATAATACAGAGATTTGAACCGTAGAACTGCCAAACCACAGTTCTAGTTATCTGGCCTACACCAGACTCTTTTAAACAGATATATTGGTGTCTGAGCAGTCAGGAGGACACTATTACTGTTTTTTTTATGGTAAAAATGCCAAAAGCAGGATAATGCAGAAATTTGAACCGTGGAACTGCAAAACCAAAGTTCTAGTTATCTGGCCTACACCAGACTATTTTAAACAGATATATTGGTGTCTGAACTGTCAGGGAGACACTATTACTGTTTTTTTTTTACGGTAAAAATGCCAAAAGCAGGATAAAACAGAGATTTGAACCGTGGAACTGCAAAACCACAGTTCTAGTTATCTGGCCTACCCCAGACTCTTTTAAACAGATATATTTGTGTCTGAACAGTCAGGGAAACACTATTACTGTTTTTTTTACGGAAAAAATGCCAAAAGCAGGATAATACAGAGATTTGACCCGTGGAACTGCAAAACCACAGTTCTAGTTATCTGGCCTACACCAGACTCTTTTAAACAGATATATTGGTATCTGAACTGTCAGGGAGACACTATTACTAATTTTTTTTAGGGTAAAAATGGCAAAAGGAGGATAATACAGAGATCTGAACCGTGGAACTGCAAAACCTAAGTTCTAGTTAACTGGCCTACACCAGACTCTTTTAAACAGATATATTGGAGTCTGAACAGTCAGGGAGACACTATTACTGGTTGTTTTTTTTTACGGTAAAAATGCCAAAAGCAGAATAATACAGAGATTTTAACCGTAGAACTGCCAAACCAAAGTTCTAGTTTTCTGGCCTACACCAGACTCTTTTAAACAGATATATTTTTGTCTGAACAGTCAAGGAGACACTATTACTTTTTTTTTGCGGTAAAAATGCCAAAAGCAGATCAATGCAGAGATTTGAACCGTGGAACTGCAAAACCACAGTTCTATTTATCTGGCCTACACCAGACTCTTTTAAACAGTTATATTGGTAACTGAACAGTCAGGGAGACACTATTACTGTTTTTTTTACGGAAAAAATGCCAAAAGCAGGATAATACCGAGATTTTCCCCGTGGAACTGCAAAACCACAGTTCTAGTTATCTGGCCTACACCAGACTCTTTTAAACAGATATATTGGTGTCTGAACAGTCAGGGAGACACTATTACTTTTTTTTTTGCGGTAAAAATGCCAAAAGCAGATCAATGCAGAGATTTGAACCGTGGAACTGCAAAACCACAGTTCTAGTTATCTGGCCTACACCAGACTCTTTTAAACAGATATATTGGTGTCTGAACAGTCAGGGAGACACTATTACTAATTTTTTTTAGGGTAAAAATGGCAAAAGCAGGATAATACAGAGATCTGAACCGTGGAACTGCAAAACCACAGTTCTAGTTATCTGGCCTACACCAGACTCTTTTAAACAGATATATTGGTGTCTGCACAGTCAGGGAGACACTATTACAGTTTTTTTTACGGAAAAAATGCCAAAAGCAGGATAATACAGAGATTTGAACTGTTGAACTGCAAAACCACAGTTCTAGTTATCTGGCCTACACCAGACTCTTTTAAACAGTTATATTTTTGTCTGAACAGTCAGGGACACAGTATTACTTTTTTTTGCGGTAAAAATACCAAAAGCAGATCAATGCAGAGATTTGAACCGTGGAACTGCAAAACCACAGTTCTAGTTATCTGGCCTACACCAGACTCTTTTAAACAGATATATTGGTAACTGAACAGTCAGGGAGACACTATTACTGTTTTTTTTACGGAAAAAATGCCAAAAGCAGGATAATACCGAGATTTGACCCGTGGAACTGCAAAACCACAGTTCTAGTTATCTGGCCTACACCAGACTATTTTAAACAGATATATTGGTGTCTGAACTGTCAGGGAGACACTATTACTGTTTTTTTTTTACGGTAAAAATGCCAAAAGCAGGATAAAACAGAGATTTGAACCGTGGAACTGCAAAACCACAGTTCTAGTTATCTGGCCTACCCCAGACTCTTTTAAACAGATATATTGGAGTCTGAACAGTCAGGGAGACACTATTACTGGTTGTTTTTTTTTACGGTAAAAATGCCAAAAGCAGAATAATACAGAGATTTTAACCGTAGAACTGCCAAACCAAAGTTCTAGTTTTCTGGCCTACACCAGACTCTTTTAAACAGATATATTTTTGTCTGAACAGTCAAGGAGACACTATTACTTTTTTTTTGCGGTAAAAATGCCAAAAGCAGATCAATGCAGAGATTTGAACCGTGGAACTGCAAAACCACAGTTCTATTTATCTGGCCTACACCAGACTCTTTTAAACAGTTATATTGGTAACTGAACAGTCAGGGAGACACTATTACTGTTTTTTTTACGGAAAAAATGCCAAAAGCAGGATAATACCGAGATTTTCCCCGTGGAACTGCAAAACCACAGTTCTAGTTATCTGGCCTACACCAGACTCTTTTAAACAGATATATTGGTGTCTGAACAGTCAGGGAGACACTATTACTTTTTTTTTTGCGGTAAAAATGCCAAAAGCAGATCAATGCAGAGATTTGAACCGTGGAACTGCAAAACCACAGTTCTAGTTATCTGGCCTACACCAGACTCTTTTAAACAGATATATTGGTGTCTGAACAGTCAGGGAGACACTATTACTAATTTTTTTTAGGGTAAAAATGGCAAAAGCAGGATAATACAGAGATCTGAACCGTGGAACTGCAAAACCACAGTTCTAGTTATCTGGCCTACACCAGACTCTTTTAAACAGATATATTGGTGTCTGCACAGTCAGGGAGACACTATTACAGTTTTTTTTACGGAAAAAATGCCAAAAGCAGGATAATACAGAGATTTGAACTGTTGAACTGCAAAACCACAGTTCTAGTTATCTGGCCTACACCAGACTCTTTTAAACAGTTATATTTTTGTCTGAACAGTCAGGGACACAGTATTACTTTTTTTTGCGGTAAAAATACCAAAAGCAGATCAATGCAGAGATTTGAACCGTGGAACTGCAAAACCACAGTTCTAGTTATCTGGCCTACACCAGACTCTTTTAAACAGATATATTGGTAACTGAACAGTCAGGGAGACACTATTACTGTTTTTTTTACGGAAAAAATGCCAAAAGCAGGATAATACCGAGATTTGACCCGTGGAACTGCAAAACCACAGTTCTAGTTATCTGGCCTACACCAGACTCTTTTAAACAGATATATTGGTGTCTGAACAGTCAGGGAGACACTATTACTTTTTTTTTTGCGGTAAAAATGCCAATAGCAGAATAATACAGAGATTTGAACCGTAGAACTGCCAAACCACAGTTCTAGTTATCTGGCGTACACCAGACTCTTTTAAACAGATATATTGGTGTCTGAGCAGTCAGGAAGACACTATTACTGTTTTTTTTTATGGTAAAAATGCCAAAAGCAGGATAATGCAGAAATTTGAACCGTGGAACTGCAAAACCAAAGTTCTAGTTATCTGGCCTACACCAGACTCTTTTAAACAGATATATTGGTGTCTGAACTGTCAGGGAGACACTATTACTGTTTTTTTTTTACGGTAAAAATGCCAAAAGCAGGATAAAACAGAGATTTGAACCGTGGAACTGCAAAACCACAGTTCTAGTTATCTGGCCTACCCCAGACTCTTTTAAACAGATATATTTGTGTCTGAACAGTCAGGGAGACACTATTACTGTTTTTTTTACGGAAAAAATGCCAAAAGCAGGATAATACAGAGATTTGACCCGTGGAACTGCAAAACCAGAGTTCTAGTTATCTGGCCTACACCAGACTCTTTTAAACAGATATATTGGTGTCTGAACAGTCAGGGAGACACTATTACTTTTTTTTTTGCGGTAAAAATGCCAAAAGCAGATCAATGCAGAGATTTGAACCGTGGAACTGGAAAACCACAGTTCTAGTTATCTGGCCTACACCAGACTCTTTTAAACAGATATATTTGTGTCTGAACAGTCAGGGAGACACTATTACTGTTTTTTTTACGGAAAAAATGCCAAAAGCAGGATAATACAGAGACTTGAACTGTTGAACTGCAAAACCACAGTTCTAGTTATCTGGCCTACACCAGACTCTTTTAAACAGATATATTTTTGTCTGAACAGTGAGGGACACACTATTACTTTTGTTTTGCGGTAAAAATGCCAAAAGCAGATCAATGCAGAGATTTGAACCGTGGAACTGCAAAACCACAGTTCTAGTTATCTGGCCTACACCAGACTCTTTTAAACAGTTATATTGGTAACTGAACAGTCAGGGAGACACTATTACTGTTTTTTTTACGGAAAAAATGCCAAAAGCAGGATAATACCGAAATTTGACCCGTGGAACTGCAAAACCACAGTTCTAGTTATCTGGCCTACACCAGACTCTTTTAAACAGATATATTGGTGTCTGAACAGTCAGGGAGACACTATTACTTTTTTTTTTGCGGTAAAAATGCCAATAGCAGAATAATACAGAGATTTGAACCGTAGAACTGCCAAACCACAGTTCTAGTTATCTGGCCTACACCAGACTCTTTTAAACAGATATATTGGTGTCTGAGCAGTCAGGAGGACACTATTACTGTTTTTTTTATGGTAAAAATGCAAAAAGCAGGATAATGCAGAAATTTGAACCGTGGAACTGCAAAACCAAAGTTCTAGTTATCTGGCCTACACCAGACTATTTTAAACAGATATATTGGTGTCTGAACTGTCAGGGAGACACTATTACTGTTTTTTTTTTACGGTAAAAATGCCAAAAGCAGGATAAAACAGAGATTTGAACCGTGGAACTGCAAAACCACAGTTCTAGTTATCTGGCCTACCCCAGACTCTTTTAAACAGATATATTTGTGTCTGAACAGTCAGGGAGACACTATTACTGTTTTTTTCATGGAAAAAATGCCAAAAGCAGGATAATACAGAGATTTGACCCGTGGAACTGCAAAACCACAGTTCTAGTTATCTGGCCTACACCAGACTCTTTTAAACAGATATATTGGTATCTGAACTGTCAGGGAGACACTATTACTAATTTTTTTTAGGGTAAAAATGGCAAAAGCAGGATAATACAGAGATCTGAACCGTGGAACTGCAAAACCTAAGTTCTAGTTATCTGGCCTACACCAGACTCTTTTAAACAGATATATTGGTGTCTGAACAGTCAGGGAGACACTATTACTGGTTGTTTTTTTTTACGGTAAAAATGCCAAAAGCAGAATAATACAGAGATTTTAACCGTAGAACTGCCAAACCAAAGTTCTAGTTTTCTGGCCTACACCAGACTCTTTTAAACAGATATATTGGTGTCTAAACAGTCAGGGAGACATTATTACTATTTTTTTTTTTACGGTAAAAATGCCAAAAGCAGGATAATACAGAGATTTGACCCGTGGAACTGCAAAACCACAGTTCTAGTTATCTGGCCTACACCAGACTCTTTTAAACAGATATATTTGTGTCTAAACAGTCAGGGAGACACTATTACTGTTTTTTTTACGGAAAAAATGCCAAAAGCAGGATAATACAGAGATTTGACCCGTGGAACTGCAAAACCAAAGTTCTAGTTATCTGGCCTACACCAGACTCTTTTAAACAGATATATTGGTGTCTGAACTGTCAGGGAGACACTATTACTGTTTTTTTTTTACGGTATAAATGACAAAAGCAGGATAATACAGAGATTTGAACCGTGGAACTGCAAAACCAAAGTTCTAGTTATCTGGCCTACACCAGACTCTTTTATACAGTTATATTGGTGACTGAACAGTCAGGGAGACACTATTACTTTTTTTTTTACGGTAAAAATGCCAAAAGCAGGATAAAACAGAGATTTGAACCGTGGAACTGCAAAACCACAGTTCTACTTATCTGGCCTACCCCAGACTCTTTTAAACAGATATATTTGTGTCTGAACAGTCAGGGAGACACTATTACTATTTTTTTTACGGAAAAAATGCCAAAAGCAGGATAATACAGAGATTTGACCCGAGGAACTGCAAAACCACAGTTCTACTTATCTGGCCTACACCAGACTCTTTTAAACAGATATATTGGTGTCTGAACTGTCAGGGAGACACTATTACTAATTTTTTTAGGGTAAAAATGGCAAAAGCAGGATAATACAGAGATCTGAACCGTGGAACTGCAAAACCTAAGTTCTAGTTATCTGGCCTACACGAGACTCTTTTAAACAGATATATTGGTGTCTGAACAGTCAGGGAGACACTATTACTGGTTGTTTTTTTTTACGGTAAAAATGCCAAAAGCAGAATAATACAGAGATTTTAACCGTAGAACTGCCAAACCAAAGTTCTAGTTATCTGGCCTACACCAGACTCTTTTAAACAGATATATTGGTGTCTGAACAGTCAGGGAGACACTATTACTTTTTTTTTTTTTTACGGTAAAAATGCCAAAAGCAGATCAATGCAGAGATTTGAACCGTGGAACTGCAAAACCACAGTTCTAGTTATCTGGCCTACACCAGACTCTTTTAAACAGATATATTGGTGTCTGAGCAATCAGGAAGACACTATTACTGTTTTTTTATGGTAAAAATGCCAAAAGCAGGATAATGCAGAAATTTGAACCGTGGAACTGCAAAACCAAAGTTCTAGTTATCTGGCCTACACCAGACTCTTTTAAACAGATATATTGGTGTCTGAACTGTCAGGGAGACACTATTGCTGTTTTTTTTTTACGGTAAAAATGAGAAAAGCAGGATAATACAGAGATTTGAACCGTGGAACTGCAAATCCAAAGTTCTAGTTATCTGGCCTACACCAGACTCTTTTATACAGTTATATTGGTGACTGAACAGTCAGGGAGACACTATTACTGTTTTTTTTTACGGAAAAAATGCCAAAAGCAGGATAATACAGAGATTTGACCCGAGGAACTGCAAAACCACAGTTCTAGTTATCTGGCCTACACCAGACTCTTTTAAACAGATATATTGGTGTCTGAACAGTCAGGGAGACACTATTACTTTTTTTTTTGCGGTAAAAATGCCAAAAGCAGATCAATGCAGAGATTTGAACCGTGGAACTGCAAAACCACAGTTCTAGTTATCTGGCCTACACCAGACTCTTTTAAACAGATATATTGGTGTCTGAACAGTCAGGGAGACACTATTACTAATTTTTTTTAGGGTAAAAATGGCAAAAGCAGGATAATACAGAGATCTGAACCGTGGAACTGCAAAACCACAGTTCTAGTTATCTGGCCTACACCAGACTCTTTTAAACAGATATATTGGTGTCTGAACAGTCAGGGAGACACTATTACAGTTTTTTTTACGGAAAAAATGCCAAAAGCAGGATAATACAGAGATTTGAACTGTTGAACTGCAAAACCACAGTTCTAGTTATCTGGCCTACACCAGACTCTTTTAAACAGATATATTTTTGTCTGAACAGTCAGGGACACAGTATTACTTTTTTTTGCGGTAAAAATACCAAAAGCAGATGAATGCAGAGATTTGAACCGTGGAACTGCAAAACCACAGTTCTAGTTATCTGGCCTACACCAGACTCTTTTAAACAGATATATTGGTAACTGAACAGTCAGGGAGACACTATTACTGTTTTTTTTACGGAAAAAATGCCAAAAGCAGGATAATACCGAGATTTGACCCGTGGAACTGCAAAACCACAGTTCTAGTTATCTGGCCTACACCAGACTCTTTTAAACAGATATATTGGTGTCTGAACAGTCAGGGAGACACTATTACTTTTTTTTTTGCGGTAAAAATGCCAATAGCAGAATAATACAGAGATTTGAACCGTAGAACTGCCAAACCACAGTTCTAGTTATCTGGCGTACACCAGACTCTTTTAAACAGATATATTGGTGTCTGAGCAGTCAGGAAGACACTATTACTGTTTTTTTTTATGGTAAAAATGCCAAAAGCAGGATAATGCAGAAATTTGAACCGTGGAACTGCAAAACCAAAGTTCTAGTTATCTGGCCTACACCAGACTCTTTTAAACAGATATATTGGTGTCTGAACTGTCAGGGAGACACTATTACTGTTTTTTTTTTACGGTAAAAATGCCAAAAGCAGGATAAAACAGAGATTTGAACCGTGGAACTGCAAAACCACAGTTCTAGTTATCTGGCCTACCCCAGACTCTTTTAAACAGATATATTTGTGTCTGAACAGTCAGGGAGACACTATTACTGTTTTTTTTACGGAAAAAATGCCAAAAGCAGGATAATACAGAGATTTGACCCGTGGAACTGCAAAACCAGAGTTCTAGTTATCTGGCCTACACCAGACTCTTTTAAACAGATATATTGGTGTCTGAACAGTCAGGGAGACACTATTACTTTTTTTTTTGCGGTAAAAATGCCAAAAGCAGATCAATGCAGAGATTTGAACCGTGGAACTGGAAAACCACAGTTCTAGTTATCTGGCCTACACCAGACTCTTTTAAACAGATATATTGGTATCTGAACTGTCAGGGAGACACTATTACTAATTTTTTTTAGGGTAAAAATGGCAAAAGCAGGATAATACAGAGATCTGAACCGTGGAACTGCAAAACCTAAGTTCTAGTTATCTGGCCTACACCAGACTCTTTTAAACAGATATATTGGTGTCTGAACAGTCAGGGAGACACTATTACTGGTTGTTTTTTTTTACGGTAAAAATGCCAAAAGCAGAATAATACAGAGATTTTAACCGTAGAACTGCCAAACCAAAGTTCTAGTTTTCTGGCCTACACCAGACTCTTTTAAACAGATATATTGGTGTCTAAACAGTCAGGGAGACATTATTACTATTTTTTTTTTTTACGGTAAAAATGCCAAAAGCAGGATAATACAGAGATTTGACCCGTGGAACTGCAAAACCACAGTTCTAGTTATCTGGCCTACACCAGACTCTTTTAAACAGATATATTTGTGTCTGAACAGTCAGGGAGACACTATTACTGTTTTTTTTACGGAAAAAATGCCAAAAGCAGGATAATACAGAGATTTGACCCGTGGAACTGCAAAACCAAAGTTCTAGTTATCTGGCCTACACCAGACTCTTTTAAACAGATATATTGGTGTCTGAACTGTCAGGGAGACACTATTACTGTTTTTTTTTTACGGTATAAATGACAAAAGCAGGATAATACAGAGATTTGAACCGTGGAACTGCAAAACCAAAGTTCTAGTTATCTGGCCTACACCAGACTCTTTTATACAGTTATATTGGTGACTGAACAGTCAGGGAGACACTATTACTTTTTTTTTTACGGTAAAAATGCCAAAAGCAGGATAAAACAGAGATTTGAACCGTGGAACTGCAAAACCACAGTTCTACTTATCTGGCCTACCCCAGACTCTTTTAAACAGATATATTTGTGTCTGAACAGTCAGGGAGACACTATTACTATTTTTTTTACGGAAAAAATGCCAAAAGCAGGATAATACAGAGATTTGACCCGAGGAACTGCAAAACCACAGTTCTAGTTATCTGGCCTACACCAGACTCTTTTAAACAGATATATTGGTGTCTGAACTGTCAGGGAGACACTATTACTAATTTTTTTTAGGGTAAAAATGGCAAAAGCAGGATAATACAGAGATCTGAACCGTGGAACTGCAAAACCTAAGTTCTAGTTATCTGGCCTACACGAGACTCTTTTAAACAGATATATTGGTGTCTGAACAGTCAGGGGAGACACTATTACTGGTTGTTTTTTTTTACGGTAAAAATGCCAAAAGCAGAATAATACAGAGATTTTAACCGTAGAACTGCCAAACCAAAGTTCTAGTTATCTGGCCTACACCAGACTCTTTTAAACAGATATATTGGTGTCTGAACAGTCAGGGAGACACTATTACTATTTTTTTTTTTTTACGGTAAAAATGCCAAAAGCAGATCAATGCAGAGATTTGAACCGTGGAACTGCAAAACCACAGTTCTAGTTATCTGGCCTACACCAGACTCTTTTAAACAGATATATTGGTGTCTGAGCAATCAGGAAGACACTATTACTGTTTTTTTATGGTAAAAATGCCAAAAGCAGGATAATGCAGAAATTTGAACCGTGGAACTGCAAAACCAAAGTTCTAGTTATCTGGCCTACACCAGACTCTTTTAAACAGATATATTGGTGTCTGAACTGTCAGGGAGACACTATTGCTGTTTTTTTTTTACGGTAAAAATGACAAAAGCAGGATAATACAGAGATTTGAACCGTGGAACTGCAAATCCAAAGTTCTAGTTATCTGGCCTACACCAGACTCTTTTATACAGTTATATTGGTGACTGAACAGTCAGGGAGACACTATTACTGTTTTTTTTTACGGAAAAAATGCCAAAAGCAGGATAATACAGAGATTTGACCCGAGGAACTGCAAAACCACAGTTCTAGTTATCTGGCCTACACCAGACTCTTTTAAACAGATATATTTGTGTCTGAACTGTCAGGGAGACACTATTACTAATTTTTTTTAGGGTAAAAATGGCAAAAGCAGGATAATACAGAGATCTGAACCGTGGAACTGCAAAACCTAAGTTCTAGTTATCTGGCCTACACGAGACTCTTTTAAACAGATATATTGGTGTCTGAACAGTCAGGGAGACACTATTACTGGTTGTTTTTTTTACGGTAAAAATGCCAAAAGCAGAATAATACAGAGATTTTAACCGTAGAACTGCCAAACCAAAGTTCTAGTTATCTGGCCTACACCAGACTCTTTTAAACAGATATATTGGTGTCTGAACAGTCAGGGAGACACTATTACTATTTTTTTTTTTTACGGTAAAAATGCCAAAAGCAGATCAATGCAGAGATTTGAACCGTGGAACTGCAAAACCACAGTTCTAGTTATCTGGCCTACACCAGACTCTTTTAAACAGATATATTTGTGTCTGAACAGTCAGGGAGACACTATTTCTGTTTTTTTTACGGAAAAAATGCGAAAAGCAGGATAATACAGAGATTTGAACTGTTGAACTGCAAAACCACAGTTCTAGTTATCTGGCCTACACCAGACTCTTTTAAACAGATATATTTTTGTCTGAACAATCACGGAGACACTATTACTTTTTTTTTGCGGTAAAAATGCCAAAAGCAGTTCAATGCAGAGATTTGAACCGTGGAACTGCAAAACCACAGTTCTAGTTATCTGGCCTACACCAGACTCTTTTAAACAGTTATATTGGTAACTGAACAGTCAGGGAGACACTATTACTGTTTTTTTTACGGAAAAAATGCCAAAAGCAGGATAATACCGAGATATGACCCGTGGAACTGCAAAACCACAGTTCTAGTTATCTGGCCTACACCAGACTCTTTTAAACAGATATATTGGTGTCTGAACAGTCAGGGAGACACTATTACTTTTTTTTTTGCGGTAAAAATGCCAAAAGCAGATCAATGCAGAGATTTGAACCGTGGAACTGCAAAACCACAGTTCTAGTTATCTGGCCTACACCAGACTCTTTTAAACAGATATATTTGTGTCTGAACAGTCAGGGAGACACTATTACTGTTTTTTTTACGGAAAAAATGCCAAAAGCAGGATAATACAGAGATTTGAACTGTTGAACTGCAAAACCACAGTTCTAGTTATCTGGCCTACACCAGACTCTTTTAAACAGATATATTTTTGTCTGAACAGTCAGGGAGACACTATTACTTTTTTTTTGCGGTAAAAATGCCAAAAGCAGATCAATGCAGAGATTTGAACCGTGGAACTGCAAAACCACAGTTCTAGTTATCTGGCCTACACCAGACTCTTTTAAACAGTTATATTGGTAACTGAACAGTCAGGGAGACACTGTTACTGTTTTTTTTACGGAAAAAATGCCAAAAGCAGTATAATACCGAGATTTGACCCGTGGAACTGCAAAACCACAGTTCTAGTTATCTGGCCTACACCAGACTCTTTTAAACAGATATATTGGTGTCTGAACAGTCAGGGAGACACTATTACTTTTTTTTTGCGGTAAAAATGCCAAAAGCAGATCAATGCAGAGATTTGAACCGTGGAACTGCAAAACCACAGTTCTAGTTATCTGGCCTACACCAGACTCTTTTAAACAGATATATTTGTGTCTGAACAGTTAGGGAGAAACTATTACTGTTTTTTTTTTACGGAAAAAATGCCAAAAGCAGGATAATATAGAGATTTGACCCGTGGAACTGCAAAACCACAGTTCTAGTTATCTGGCCTACAACAGACTCTTTTAAACAGATATATTGGTGTCTGAACAGTCAGGGAGACACTATTACTAATTTTTTTTAGGGTAAAAATGGCAAAAGCAGGATAATACAGAGATCTGAACCGTGGAACTGCAAAACCAATGTTCTAGTTATCTGGCCTACACCAGACTCTTTTAAACAGATATATTGGTGTCTGAACAGTCAGGGAGACACTATTATTGGTTGTTTTTTTTTACGGTAAAAATGCCAAAAGCAGAATAATACAGAGATTTTAACCGTAGAACTGCCAAACCAAAGTTCTAGTTATCTGGCCTACACCAGACTCTTTTAAACAGATATATTGGTGTCTGAACAGTCAGGGAGACACTATTACTATTTTTTTTTTTTACGGTAAAAATGCCAAAAGCAGAATAATACAGAGATTTTAACCGTAGAACTGCCAAACCAAAGTTCTAGTTATCTGGCCTACACCAGACTCTTTTAAACAGATATATTGGTGTCTGAACAGTCAGGGAGACACTATTACTTTTTTTTTTGCGGTAAAAATGCCAAAAGCAGATCAATGCAGAGATTTGAACCATGGAACTGCAAAACCACAGTTCTAGTTATCTGGCCTACACCAGACTCTTTTAAACACATATATTTGTGTCGGAACAGTCAGGGAGACACTATTACTGTTTTTTTTACGGAAAAAATGCCAAAAGCAGGATAATACAGAGATTTGAACCATGGAACTGCAAAACCACAGTTCTAGTTATCTGGCCTACACCAGACTCTTTTAAACAGATATATTGTTGTCTGAACAGTCAGGGAGAAACTATTACTGTTTTTTTTTTTACGGAAAAAATGCCAAAAGCAGGATAATATAGAGATTTGACCCGTGGAACTGCAAAACCACAGTTCTAGTTATCTGGCCTACACCAGACTCTTTTAAACAGATATATTGGTGTCTGAACAGTCAGGGAGACACTATTACTAATTTTTTTTAGGGTAAAAATGCCAAAAGAAGAATAATACAGAGATTTGAACCGTAGAACTGCCAAACCAAAGTTCTAGTTATCTGGCCTACACCAGACTCTTTTAAACAGATATATTGGTGTCTGAGCAGTCAGGGAGACATTATTACTGTTTTTTTTATGGTAAAAATGCGAAAAGCAGGATAATACAGAGATTTGAACCATAGAACTGCAAAACCAAAGTTCTAGTTATCTGGCCTACACCAGACTCTTTTAAACAGATATATTGGTGTCTGAACAGTCAGGGAGACACTATTACTGTTTTTTTTTTACGGTAAAAATGACAAAAGCAGGATAATACAGAGATTTGAACCGTGGAACTGCAAAACCAAAGTTCTAGTTATCTGGCCTACACCAGACTCTTTTATACAGTTATATTGGTGACTGAACAGTCAGGGAGACACTATTACTTTTTTTTTTACGGTAAAAATGCCAAAAGCAGGATAAAACAGAGATTTGAACCATGGAACTGCAAAACCACAGTTCTACTTATCTGGCCTACCCCAGACTCTTTTAAACAGATATATTTGTGTCTGAACAGTCAGGGAGACACTATTAGTGTTTTTTTTTACGGTAAAAATGCCAAAAGCAGGATAATACAGAGATTTGAACTGTGGAACTGCAAAACCAAAGTTCTAGTTATCTGGCCTACACCAGACTCTTTTAAACAGTTATATTGGTGACTGAACAGTCAGGGAGACACTATTACTGTTTTTTTTACGGAACAAATGCCAAAAGCAGGATAATACAGACATTTGAACTGTTGAACTGCAAAACCACAGTTCTAGTTATCTGGCCTACACCAGACTATTTTGAACATATATAATGGTGTCTGATTTGTCAGGGAGACACTATTACTGATTTTTTTTTACGGTAAAAATGCCAAAAGCAGGATAATACCGAGATTTGACCCGTGGAACTGCAAAACCACAGTTCTAGTTATCTGGCCTACACCTGACTCTTTTAAACAGATATATTGGTGTCTGAACAGTCAGGGAGACATTATTACTGTTTTTTTTACGGAAAAAATGCCAAAAGCAGGATAATATAGAGATTTGACCCGTGGATTTGCAAAACCACAGTTCTAGTTTTCTGGCCTACAACAAACTCTTTTAAACAGATATATTGGTGTCTGAATAGTCAGGGAGACACTATTACTATTTTTTTTAGGGTAAAAATGCCAAAAGCAGGATAATACAGAGATTTGAACCGTGGAACTGCAAAACCAAAGTTCTAGTTATCTGGCCTACACCAGACCCTTTAAACAGATATATTGGTATCTGAACAGTCAGGGAGACACTATTACTGTTTTTTTTTTTTACGGAAAAAATGCCAAAAGCAGGATAATACAGAGATTTGACCCGTGGAACTGCAAAACCACAGTTCTAGTTATCTGGCCTACACCAGACTCTTTTAAACAGATATATTGGTGTCTGAACTGTCAGGGAGACACTATTACTAATTTTTTTTAGGGTAAAAATGCCAAAAGCAGGATAATACAGAGGTTTGAACCGTAGAACTGCAAAACCAAAGTTCTAGTTATCTGGCCTACACCAGACTCTTTTAAACAGATATATTGGTGTCTGAACAGTCAGGGAGACACTATTACTGTTTTTTTTACGGAAAAAATGCCAAAAGCAGGATAATACAGAGATTTGACCCGTGGAACTGCAAAACCACACTTCCAGTTATCTGGCCTACACCAGACTCTTTTAAACAGATATATTGGTGTCTGAACAGTCAGGGAGACACTATTATTGTTTTTTTTTTTACGGTAAAAATGCCAAAAGCAGGATAATACAGATATTTGAACCGTGGAACTGCAAAACCAAAGTTCTAGTTATCTGGCCTACACCAGACTCTTTTAAACAGTTATATTGGTGTGTGAACAGTCAGGGAGACACTATTACTTTTTTTTTTACGGTAAAAATGCCAAAAGCAGGATAATACAGAGATTTGAACCATGGAACTGCAAAACCACAGTTCTAGTTATCTGGCCTTCACCAGACTCTTTTAAACAGATATATTTGTGTCTGAACAGTCAGGGAGACACTATTACTGTTTTTTTTACGGAAAAAATGCCAAAAGCAGGATAATACAGAGATTTGACTCGTGGAACTGCAAAACCACCATTCTAGTTATCTGGCCTACACCAGACTCTTTTAAACAGATATATTGGTGTCTGAACAGTCAGGGAGACACTATTACTGTTTTTTTTTTACGGAAAAAATGCTAAAAGCAGGATAATACAGAAATTTGACCAGTGGAACTGCAAAACCACAGTTCTAGTTATCTGGCCTACACCAGACTCTTTTAAACAGATATATTGGTGTCTGAACAGTCAGGGAGACACTATTACTAATTTTTTTAAGGGTAAAAAGCCAAAAGCAGGATAATATAGAGATTTGAATCGCGGAACTGCAAAACGAAAGTTCTAGTTATCTGGCCTACACCAGACTCTTTTAAACAGATATATTGGTGTCTGAACAGTCAGGGAGATACTATTATTGTTTTTTTTTTTTTTACGGTAAAAATGCCAAAAGCAGAATAGTACAGAGATTTGAACCGTAGAACTGCTAATCCAAAGTTCTAGTTATCTGGCCTACACCAGACTCTTTTAAACAGATATATTGGTGCCTGAACAGTCAGGGAGACACTATTACTTTTTTTTTACGGTAAAAATGCCAAAAGCAGATCAATACAGAGATTTGAACCGTGGAGCTGCAAAACCACAGTTCTAGTTATCTGGCCTACACCAGACTCTTTTAAACAGATATATTTGTGTCTGAACAGTCAGGGAGACACTATTAATGTTTTTTTAATGGTAAAAATGCCAAAAGGAGGATAATGCAGAGATTTGAACCGTGGAACTGCAAAACCAAAGTTCTAGTTTTCTGGACTACACCAGACTCTTTTAAACAGATATATTTGTGTCTGAACAGTCAGGGAGACACTATTAATGTTTTTTTTACGCAAAAAATGCCAAAAGCAGGATAATACAGAGATTTGACCCGGGGAACTGCAAAACCACAGTTCTAGTTATCTGGCCTACACCAGACTCTTTTAAACAGATATATTGGTGTCTGAACTGTCAGGGTGACACTATTACAGTTTTTTTTATGGCAAAAATGCCAAAAGCAGGATAATACAGAGATTTGAACCATAGAACTGTAAAACCAAAGTTCTAGTTATCTGGCCTACATCAGACTCTTTTAAACAGATATATTGGTGTCTGAACAGTCAGGGAGACACTATTACTGTTTTTTTTTTTACGGTAAAAATGCCAAAAGCAGGATAATACAGAGATTTGAACCGTGGAACTGCAAAAACAGAGTTCTAGTTATCAGGCCTACACCAGACTCTTTTAAACAGTTATATTGGTGATTGAACAGTCAGGGAGACACTATTACTGTTTTTTTATGGTAAAAATGCCAAAAGCAGGATAATACAGAGATTTGAACCATAGAACTGCAAAACCAAAGTTCTAGTTATCTGGCCCACACCAGACTCTTTTAAACAGTTATATTGGTGACTGAACAGTCATGGAGACACTATTACTGTTTTTTTTACGCAAAAAATGCCAAAAGCAGGATAATACAGAGATTTGAACTGTTGAACTGCAAAACCACAGTTCTAGTTATCTGGCCTACACCAGACTCTTTTGAACAGATATAATGGTGTCTGAATTGTCAGGGAGACACTATTACTGATTTTTTTTTTTACGGTAAAAATGCCAAAAGCAGGATAATACTGAGATTTTACCCGTGGAACAGCAAAACCACAGTTCTAGTTATCTGGCCTACACCAGACTCTTTTAAACAGATATATTGGTGTCTAAACAGTCAGGGAGACACTATTACTATTTTTTTTTTTTTTACGGTAAAAATGCCAAAAGCAGGATAATACAGAGATCTGAACCGTGGAACTGCAAAACCAAAGTTCTAGTTATCTGGCCTACGCCAGACTCTTTAAAACAGATATATTGGTGTCTGAACAGTCAGGGAGACACTATTATTGGTTGTTCTTTTTTACGGTAAAAATGCCAAAAGCAGAATAATACAGAGATTTTAACCGTAGAACTGCCAAACCAAAGTTCTAGTTATCTGGCCTACACCAGACTCTTTTAAACAGATATATTGGTGTCTAAACAGTCAGGGAGACACTATTACTATTTTTTTTTTTTTACGGTAAAAATGCCAAAAGCAGGATAATACAGAGATTTGACCCGTGGAACTGCAAAACCACAGTTCTCGTTATCTGGCCTACACCAGACTCTTTTAAACAGATGTATTTGTGTCTGAACAGTCAGGGAGACACTATTACTGTTTTTTTTACGGAAAAAATGCCAAAAGCAGGATAATACAGAGATTTGACCCGTGGAACTGCAAAACCACAGTTCTAGTTATCTGGCCTACGCCAGACTCTTTTAAACAGATATATTGGTGTCTGAACAGTCAGGGAGACACTATTATTGGTTGTTGTTTTTTTACGGTAAAAATGACAAAAGCAGAATAATACAGAGATTTTAACCGTAGAACTGCCAAACCAAAGTTCTAGTTATCTGGCCTACACCAGACTCTTTTAAACAGATATATTGGTGTCTGGACAGTCAGGGAGACACTATTACTATTTTTTTTTTTTTTACGGTAAAAATGCCAAAAGCAGGATAATACAGAGATTTGACCCGTGGAACTGCAAAACCAAAGTTCTAGTTATCTGGCCTACACCAGACTCTTTTAAACAGATATATTTGTGTCTGAACAGTCAGGGAGACACTATTACTTTTTTTTTGCGGTAAAAATGCCAAAAGCAGATCAATGCAGAGATTTGAACCGTGGAACTGCAAAACCACAGTTCTAGTTATCTGGCCTACACCAGACTCTTTTAAACAGATATATTGGTGTCTGAACAGTCAGGGAGAAACTGTTACTGTTTTTTCTTTTATGGAAAAAATGCCAAAAGCAGGATAATATAGAGATTTAACCCGTGGAACTGCAAAACCACAGTTCTAGTTATCTGGCCTACACCAGACTCTTTTAAACAGATATATTGGTGTCTGAACAGTCAGGGAGACACTATTACTAATTTTTTTTAGGGTAAAAATGCCAAAAGCAGGATAATACAGAGATTTCAACCATGGAACTGCAAAACCAAAGTTCTAGTTATCTGGCGTACACCAGACTCTTTTAAACAGATATATTGGTGTCTGAACAGTCAGGGAGACACTATTACTGTTTTTTTTATGGTAAAAATGCCAAAAGCAGGATAATACAGAGATTTGAACCATAGAACTGCAAAACCAAAGTTTTAGTTATCTGGCCTACACCAGACTCTTTTAAACAGATATATTGGTGTCTGAACAGTCAGGGAGACACTATTACTGTTTTTTTTACCGTAAAAATGACAAAAGCAGGATAATACAGAGATTTGAACCGTGGAACTGCAAAACCAAAGTTCTAGTTATCTGGCCTACACCAGACTCTTTTATACCGATATATTGGTGACTGAACAGTCAGGGAGACACTATTACTTTTTTTGTTTGCGGTGAAAATGCCAAAAGCAGGATAAAACAGAGATTTAAACCGTGGAACTGCAAAACCACAGTTCTACTTATCTGGCCTACCCCAGACTCTTTTAAACAGATATATTTGTGTCTGAACAGTCAGGGAGACACTATTACTGTTTTTTTTACGGAAAAAATGCCAAAAGCAGGATAATACAGAGATTTGACCCGTGGAACTGCAAAACCACAGTTCTAGTTATCTGGCCTACACCAGACTCTTTTAAACAGATATATTGGTGTATGAACAGTCAGGGAGACACTATTACTGACTTTTTTTTAAGGAAAAAATGCGAAAAGCAGGATAATACCGAGGTTTGACCCGTGGAACTGCAAAACCACAGTTCTAGTTATCTGGCCTACACCAGACTCTTTGAAACAGATATATTGGTGTCTGAACAGTCAGGGAGACACTATTACTAATTTTTTTTAGGGTAAAAATGGCAAAAGCAGGATAATACAGAGATCTGAACCGTGGAACTGCAAAACCAAAGTTCTAGTTATCTGGCCTACACCAGACTCTTTAAACAGTTATATTGGTGTCTGAACAGTCAGGGAGACATTATTACTGGTTGTTTTTTTTTACGGTAACAATGCCAAAAGCAGAATAATATAGAGATTTTAACCGTAGAACTGCCAAACCAAAGTTCTAGTTATCTGGCCTACACCAGACTCTTTTAAACAGATATATTGGTGTCTGAACAGTCAGGGAGACACTATTACTGTTTTTTTTTTTACGGTAAAAATGCCAAAAGCAGGATAATACAGAGATTTGAACCGTGGATCTGCAAAACCAAAGTTCTAGTTATCTGGCCTACACCAGACTCTTTTAAACAGATATATTTGTGTCTGAACAGTCAGGGAGACACTATTGCTGTTTTTTTTACGCAAAAAATGCCAAAAGCAGGATAATACAGAGATTTGAACTGTTGAACTGCAAAACCACAGTTCTAGTTATCTGGCCTACACCAGACTCTTTTGAACAGATATAATGGTGTCTGAATTGTCAGGCAGACACTATTACTGATTTTTTTTTTTACGGTAAAAATGCCAAAAGCAGGATAATACCGAGATTTGACCCGTGGAACAGCAAAACCACAGTTCTAGTTATCTGGGATACACCAGACTCTTTTAAACAGATATATTGGTGTCTGAACAGTCAGGGAGACACTATTACTAATTTTTTTTAGGGTAAAAATGGCAAAAGCAGGATAATACAGAGATCTCAACCGTGGAACTGCAAAACCAAAGTTCTAGTTATCTGGCCTACACCAGACTCTTTTAAACAGATATATTGGTGTCTGAACAGTCAGGGAGACACTAATATTGGTTGTTTTTTTTTACGGTAAAAATGCCAAAAGCAGAATAATACAGAGATTTGACCCGTGGAACTGCAAAACCAAAGTTCTAGTTATCTGGCCTACACCAGACTCTTTTAAACACATATATTTGTGTCGGAACAGTCAGGGAGACACTATTACTGTTTTTTTTTACGGAAAAAATGCCAAAAGCAGGATAATACAGAGATTTGAACCATGGAACTGCAAAACCACAGTTCTAGTTATCTGGCCTACACCAGACTCTTTTAAACAGATATATTGTTGTCTGAACAGTCAGGGAGAAACTATTACTGTTTTTTTTTTTACGGAAAAAATGCCAAAAGCAGGATAATATAGAGATTTGACCCGTGGAACTGCAAAACCACAGTTCTAGTTATCTGGCCTACACCAGACTCTTTTAAACAGATATATTGGTGTCTGAACAGTCAGGGAGACACTATTACTAATTTTTCTTAGGGTAAAAATGCCAAAAGCAGAATAATACAGAGATTTGAACCGTAGAACTGCCAAACCAAAGTTCTAGTTATCTGGCCTACACCAGACTCTTTTAAACAGATATATTGGTGTCTGAGCAGTCAGGGAGACATTATTACTGTTTTTTTTATGGTAAAAATGCCAAAAGCAGGATAATGCAGAGATTTGAACCGTGGAACTGCAAAACCAAAGTTCTAGTTATCTGGACTACACCAGACTCTATTAAACAGATATATTTGTGTCTGAACAGTCAGGGAGACACTATTACTGTTTTTTTATGGTAAAAATGCGAAAAGCAGGATAATACAGAGATTTGAACCATAGAACTGCAAAACCAAAGTTCTAGTTATCTGGCCTACACCAGACTCTTTTAAACAGATATATTGGTGTCTGAACAGTCAGGGAGACACTATTACTGTTTTTTTTTTACGGTAAAAATGACAAAAGCAGGATAATACAGAGATTTGAACCGTGGAACTGCAAAACCAAAGTTCTACTTATCTGGCCTACCCCAGACTCTTTTAAACAGATATATTTGTGTCTGAACAGTCAGGGAGACACTATTACTGTTTTTTTTACGGAAAAAATGCCAAAAGCAGGATAATACAGAGATTTGTCCCGTGGAACTGCAAAACCACAGTTCTAGTTATCTGGCCTACACCAGACTCTTTTAAACAGATATATTGGTGTCTGAACAGTCAGGGAGACACTATTACTGACATTTTTTTATGGAAAAAATGCGAAAAGCAGGATAATACCGAGATTTGACCCGTGGAACTGCAAAACCACAGTTCTAGTTATCTGGCCTACACCAGACTCTTTGAAACAGATATATTGGTGTCTGAACAGTCAGGGAGACACTATTACTAATTTTTTTTAGGGTAAAAATGGCAAAAGCAGGATAATACAGAGATCTGAACCGTGGAACTGCAAAACCAAAGTTCTAGTTATCTGGCCTACACCAGACTCTTTTAAACCGACATTTTGGTGTCTGAATAGTCAGGGAGACACTATTAGTGTTTTTTTAACGGTAAAAATGCCAAAAGCAGGATAATACATAGAATTGAACCGTGGAACTGCAAAACCAAAGTTCTAGTTATCTGGCCTACATCAGACTCTTTTAAACAGATATATTGGTGTCTGAACAGTCAGGGAGACACTATTACTGTTTTTTTTTTTACGGTAAAAATGCCAAAAGCAGGATAATACAGAGATTTGACCCGTGGATCTGCAAAACCAAAGTTCTAGTTATCTGGCCTACACCAGACTCTTTTAAACAGATATATTTGTGTTTGAACAGTCAGGGAGACACTATTACTGTTTTTTTTTTTACGGAAAAATGCCAAAAGCAGGATAATACAGAGATTTGACCCGTCGAACTGCAAAAAGACAGTTCTAGTTATCTGGCCTACACCAGACTCTTTTAAACAGATATATTGGTTTCTTACCAGTCAGGGAGACACTATTACTGTTTATTTTTTACATAAAAAATGCCAAAAGCAGGATAATACAGAGATTTGACCCGTGGATCTGCAAAACCACAGTTCTAGTTATCTGGCCTACACCAGACTCTTTTAAACAGATATATTGGTGTCTGAACAGTCAGGGAGACACTATTACTGTTTTTTTTTTAGGGTAAAAATGCCAAAAGCAGGATAATACAGAGGTTTGAACCGTAGAACTGCAAAACCAAAGTTCTAGTTATCTGGCCTACACCAGACTCTTTTAAACAGATATATTGGTGTCTGAGCAGTCAGGGAGACATTATTACTGTTTTTTTTATGGTAAAAATGCCAAGAGCAGGATAATGCAGAGATTTGAACCGTGGAACTGCAAAACCAAAGTTCTAGTTATCTGGACTACACCAGACTCTATTAAACAGATATATTTGTGTCTGAACAGTCAGCGAGACACTATTACTGTTTTTTTTATGGTAAAAATGCGAAAAGCAGGATAATACAGAGATTTGAACCATAGAACTGCAAAACCAAAGTTCTAGTTATCTGGCCTACACCAGACTCTTTTAAACAGATATATTGGTGTCTGAACAGTCAGGGAGACACTATTACTGTTTTTTTTTTACGGTAAAAATGACAAAAGCAGGATAATACAGAGATTTGAACCGTGGAACTGCAAAACCAAAATTCTAGTTATCTGGCCTACACCAGACTCCTTTATACAGATATATTGGTGACTGAACAGTCAGGGAGACACTATTACTTTTTTTTTTTGCGGTGAAAATGCCAAAAGCAGGATAAAACAGAGATTTAAACTGTGGAACTGCAAAACCACAGTTCTACTTATCTGGCCTACCCCAGACTCTTTTAAACAGATATATTTGTGTCTGAACAGTCAGGGAGACACTATTACTGTTTTTTTTACGGAAAAAATGCCAAAAGCAGGATAATACAGAGATTTGTCCCGTGGAACTGCAAAACCACAGTTCTAGTTATCTGGCCTACACCAGACTCTTTTAAACAGATATATTGGTGTCTGAACAGTCAGGGAGACACTATTACTGACATTTTTTTATGGAAAAAATGCGAAAAGCAGGATAATACCGAGATTTGACCCGTGGAACTGCAAAACCACAGTTCTAGTTATCTGGCCTACACCAGACTCTTTTAAACAGATATATTGGTGTCTGAACAGTCAGGGAGACACTATTACTGTTTTTTTACGGAAAAAATGCCAAAAGCAGGATAATACAGAGATTTGAACCGTGGAACTGCAAAAGCAAAATTCTAGTTATCTGGCCTACACCAGACTCTTTTAAACCGACATTTTGGTGTCTGAATAGTCAGGGAGACACTATTAGTGTTTTTTTAACGGTAAAAATGCCAAAAGCAAAATAATACATAGATTTGAACCGTGGAACTGCAAAACCAAAGTTCTAGTTATCTGGCCTACACCAGACTCTTTTAAACAGATATATTGGCGTCTGAACTGTCAGGGTGACACTATTACTGTTTTTTTTATGGGAAAAATGCCAAAAGCAGGATAATACAGATATTTGAACCATAGAACTGCAAAACCAAAGTTCTAGTTATCTGGCCTACACCAGACTCTTTTAAACAGATATATTGGTGTCTGAACAGTCAGGGAGACACTATTACTGTTTTTTTTTTACAGTAAAAATGCCAAAAGCAGGGTAATACAGAGATTTGAACCGTGGAACTGCAAAACCAAAGTTCTAGTTATCTGGCCTACACCAGACTCTTTTAAACAGTTATATTGGTGACTGAACAGTCAGGGAGACACTATTACTGTTTTTTTTACGGAACAAATGCCAAAAGCAGGATAATACAGAGATTTGAACTGTTGAACTGCAAAACCACAGTTCTAGTTATCTGGCCTACACCAGACTCTTTTAAACAGTTATATTGGTGACTGAACAGTCAGGGAGACACTATTACTGTTTTTTTTACGGTAAAAATGCCAAAAGTAGGATAATACCGAGATTTGACCCGTGGAACTGCAAAACCACAGTTCTAGTTATCTGGCCTACATTAGACTCTTTTAAACAGATATATTGGTCTGTGACAAGTCAGGGAGACACTATTACTGTTTATTTTTTACGAAAAAAATGCCAAAAGCAGGATAATACAGAGATTTGACCCGTGGATCTGCAAAACCACAGTTCTAGTTATCTGGCCTACACCAGACTCTTTTAAACAGATATATTGGTGTCTGAACAGTCAGGGAGACACTATTACTGTTTTTTTTTAGGGTAAAAATGCCAAAAGCAGGATAATACAGAGGTTTGAACCGTAGAACTGCAAAACCAAAGTTCTAGTTATCTGGCCTACACCAGACTCTTTTAAACAGATATATTGGTGTCTGAACAGTCAGGGAGACAGTATTACTGTTTTTTTTACGCAAAAAATGCCAAAAGCAGGATAATACAGAGATTTGAACCGTGGAACTGCAAAAGCAAAGTTCTAGTTATCTAGCCTACACCAGACTCTTTTAAAAGGACATTTTGGTGTCTGAATAGTCAGGGAGACACTATTAGTGTTTTTTTTACTGTAAAAATGCCAAAAGCAGGATAATACATAGATTTGAACCGTGGAACTGCAAAACCAAAGTTCTAGTTATCTGGCCTACACCACACTCTTTTAAACAGTTATATTGGTGTCTGAACAGTCAGGGAGACACTATTACTAATTTTTTTTAGGGTAAAAATGCCAAAAGCAGGATAATACAGAGATTTGAAGCGTGGAACTGCAAAACCAAAGTTCTACTTATCTGGCCTACACCAGACTCTTTTAAACAGTTATATTGGTGACTGAACAGTCAGAGAGACACTATTACTGTTTTCTTTACGGAAAAAATGCCAAAAACAGGATAATACAGAGATTTGACCCGTGGAACTGCAAAACCACAGTTCTAGTTATCTGGCCTACACCAGACTCTTTTAAACAGATATATTTGTGTCTGAACAGTCAGGGAGACACTATTACTGTTTTTTTTACGGAAAAAAATGCCAAAAGCAGGATAATACAGAGATTTGACCCGTGGAACTGCAAAACCACAGTTCTAGTTATCTGGCCTACACCAGACTCTTTTAAACAGATATATTGGTGTCTGAACAGTCAGGGAGAAACTATTACTGTTTTTTTTTTACGGAAAAAATGCCAAAAGCAGGATAATATAGAGATTTGACCCATGGATTTGCAAAACCACAGTTCTAGTTTTCTGGCCTACAACAGACTCTTTTAAACAGATATATTGGTGTCTGAACAGTCAGGGATACACTATTACTATTTTTTTTTAGGGTAAAAATGCCAAAAGCAGGATAATACAGAGATTTGAACCGTGGAACTGCAAAACCAAAGTTCTAGTTATCTGGCCTACACCAGACTCTTTTAAACAGATATATTGGTATCTGAACAGTCAGGGAGACACTACTACTGTTTTTTTTACGGTAAAAATGCCAATAGCAGAATAATACAGAGATTTTAACCGTAGAACTGCCAAACCAAAGTTCTAGTTATCTGGCTTACACCAGACTCTTTTAAACCGATATATTGTTGTCTGAGCAGTCAGGAAGACACTATTACTGTTTTTTTTTATGGTAAAAATGCCAAAAGCAGGATAATGCAGAAATTTGAACCGTGGAACTGCAAAACCAAAGTTCTAGTTATCTGGCCTACACCAGACTCTTCTAAACAGATATATTGGTGTCTGAACTGTCAGGGAGACACTATTACTGTTTTTTTTTACGGTAAAAATGACAAAAGCAGGATAATACAGAGATTTGAACCGTGGAACTGCAAAACCAAAGTCCTAGTTATCTGGCCTACACCAGACTCTTTTATACAGTTATATTGGTGACTGAACAGTCAGGGAGACACTATTACTTTTTTTTTTACGGTAAAAATGCCAAAAGCAGGATAAAACAGAGATTTGAACCATGGAACTGCAAAACCACAGTTCTACTTATCTGGCCTACCCCAGACTCTTTTAAACAGATATATTTGTGTCTGAACAGTCAGGGAGACACTATTAGTGTTTTTTTAACGGTAAAAATGCAAAAAGAAGGATAATACATAGATTTGAACCGTGGAACTGCAAAACCAAAGTTCTAGTTATCTGGCCTACACCAGACTCTTTTAAACAGATATATTGGCGTCTGAACTGTCAGGGTGACACTATTACTGTTTTGTTTATGGGAAAAATGCCAAAAGCAGAATAATACAGATATTTGAACCAAAGAACTGCAAAACCAAAGTTCTAGTTATCTGGCCTACACCAGACTCTTTTAAACAGATATATTGGTGTCTGAACAGTCAGGGAGACACTATTACTGTTTTTTTTTTACGGTAAAAATGCCAAAAGCAGGATAATACAGAGATTTGAACTGTGGAACTGCAAAACCAAAGTTCTAGTTATCTGGCCTACACCAGACTCTTTTAAACAGTTATATTGGTGACTGAACAGTCAGGGAGACACTATTACTGTTTTTTTTACGGAACAAATGCCAAAAGCAGGATAATACAGACATTTGAACTGTTGAACTGCAAAACCACAGTTCTAGTTATCTGGCCTACACCAGACTCTTTTGAACATATATAATGGTGTCTGAATTGTCAGGGAGACACTATTACTGATTTTTTTTTACGGTAAAAATGCCAAAAGCAGGATAATACCGAGATTTGACCCGTGGAACTGCAAAACCACAGTTCTAGTTATCTGGCCTACACCAGACTCTTTTAAACAGATATATTGGTGTCTGAACAGTCAGGGAGACATTATTACTGTTTTTTTTACGGAAAAAATGCCAAAAGCAGGATAATATAGAGATTTGACCCGTGGATTTGCAAAACCACAGTTCTAGTTTTCTGGCCTACAACAGACTCTTTTAAACAGATATATTGGTGTCTGAATAGTCAGGGAGACACTATTACTATTTTTTTTAGGGTAAAAATGCCAAAAGCAGGATAATACAGAGATTTGAACCGTGGAACTGCAAAACCAAAGTTCTAGTTATCTGGCCTACACCAGACCCTTTAAACAGATATATTGGTATCTGAACAGTCAGGGAGACACTATTACTGTTTTTTTTTTTACGGAAAAAATGCCAAAAGCAGGATAATACAGAGATTTGACCCGTGGAACTGCAAAACCACAGTTCTAGTTATCTGGCCTACACCAGACTCTTTTAAACAGATATATTGGTGTCTGAACTGTCAGGGAGACACTATTACTAATTTTTTTTAGGGTAAAAATGCCAAAAGCAGGATAATACAGAGGTTTGAACCGTAGAACTGCAAAACCAAAGTTCTAGTTATCTGGCCTACACCAGACCCTTTTAAACAGATATATTGGTGTCTGAACAGTCAGGGAGACACTATTACTGTTTTTTTTACGGAAAAAATGCCAAAAGCAGGATAATACAGAGATTTGAACCGTGGAACTGCAAAAGCAAAGTTATAGTTATCTGGCCTACACCAGACTCTTTTAAACCGACATTTTTGTGTCTGAATAGTCAGGGAGACACTATTAGTGTTTTTTTACGGTAAAAATGCCAAAAGCAGGATAATACATAGATTTTAACCGTGGAACTGCAAAACCAAAGTTCTAGTTATCTGGCCTACACCAGACTCTTTTCTACAGTTATATTGGTAACTGAACAGTCAGGGAGACACTTACTGTTTTTTTTACGGAAAAAATGCCAAAAGCAGGATAATACAGAGATTTGAACTGTTGAACTGCAAAACCATAGTTCTAGTTATCTGGCCTACATCAGACTCTTTTGAACAGATATAATGGTGTCTGAATTGTCAGGAAGACACTATTACTGACTTTTTTTTACGGTAAAAATGCCAAAAGCAGGATAATACCGAGATTTGACCCGTGGAACTGCAAAACCACAGTTCTAGTTATCTGGCCTACACCAGACTCTTTTAAACAGATATATTGGTGTCTGAACAGTCAGGGAGACACTATTACTTTTTTTTTTGCGGTAAAAATGCCAAAAGCAGATCAATGCAGAGATTTGAACCGTGGAACTGCAAAACCACAGTTCTAGTTATCTGGCCTACACCAGACTCTTTTAAACAGATATATTTGTGTCTGAACAGTCAGGGAGAAACTATTACTGTTTTTTTTTTACGGAAAAAATGCCAAAAGCAGGATAATATAGAGATTTGACCCGTGGAACTGCAAAACCACAGTTTTAGTTATCTGGCCTACAACAGACTCTTTTAAACAGATATATTGGTGTCTGAACAGTCAGGGAGACACTATTACTAATTTTTTTAGGGTAAAAATGACAAAAGCAGGATAATACAGAGATTTGAAACGTGGAACTGCAAAACCAAAGTTCTAGTTATCTGGCCTACACCAGACTCTTTTAAACAGAAATATTGGTATCTGAACAGTCAGGGAGACACTATTACTGTTTTTTTTTTTACGGTAAAAATGCCATTAGCAGAATAATACAGAGATTTGAAACGTAGAACTGCCAAATCAAAGTTCTAGTTATCTGGCCTACACCAGACTCTTTTAAACAGATATATTGGTGTCTGGGCAGTCAGGGAGACACTATTACTGTTTTTTTTTATGGTAAAAATGCCAAAAGCAGGATAATGCAGAGATTTGACCCGTGGAACGGCAAAACCACAGTTTTAGTTATCTGGCCTACACCAGACTCTTTTAAACAGATATATTGGTGTCTGAACAGTCAGGGAGACACTATTACTAATTTTTTTTAGGGTAAAAATGGGAAAAGCAGGATAATACAGAGATCTGAACCGTGGAACTGCAAAACCAAAGTTCTAGTTATCTGGCCTACACCAGACTCTTTTAAACAGATATATTGGTGTCTGAACAGTCAGGGAGACACTATTACTATTTTTTTTTTTTACGGTAAAAATGCCAAAAGCAGGATAATACAGAGATTTGACCCGTGGAACTGCAAAACCAAAGTTCTAGTTATCTGGCCTACACCAGACTCTTTTAAACAGATATATTTGTGTCTGAACAGTCAGGGAGACACTATTGCTGTTTTGTTTACGGAAAAAATGCCAAAAGCAGGATAATACAGAGATTTGAACCGTGGAACTGCAAAACCACAGTTCTAGTTATCTGGCCTACATTAGACTCTTTTAAACAGATATATTGGTCTGTGACAAGTCAGGGAGACACTATTACTGTTTATTTTTTACGAAAAAAATGCCAAAAGCAGGATAATACAGAGATTTGACCCATGGATCTGCAAAACCACAGTTCTAGTTATCTGGCCTACACCAGACTCTTTTAAACAGATACAGTTATATGAAAAAGTTTGGGCACCCCTATTAATCTTAAGCTTAATGTTTTATAAAAATTGGTGTTTTTGCAACAGCTATTTCAGTTTGATATATGTAATAACTGTTGGACACAGTAATGTTTCTGCCTTGAAATGAGGTTTATTGTACTAACAGAAAATGTGCAATCTGCATTCAAACAAAATTTGACAGGTGCATAAGTATGGGCACCCTTATCATTTTCTTGTTTTAAATACTCCTACCTACTTTTTACTGACTTACTAAGGCACTTTTTTTGGTTTTGTAACCTCATTGAACTTTGAACTTCATAGCCAGGTGTATGCAATCATGAGAAAAGCTACTTAAAGTGGCCACTTGCAAGTTGTTCTCCTGTTTGAATCTCCTCTGAAGAGTGGCATCATGGGCTCCTCAAAACAACTGTCAAATGATCTGAAAACAAAGATTATTCAACATAGTTGGTCAGGGGAAGGATACAAAAATCTGTCTCAAAGATTTAACCTGTCAGTTTCCACTGTGAGGAGCATAGTAAGGAAATGGAAGAACACAGGGACAGTTCTTTTTAAGGCCAGAAGTGGCAGGCCAAGAAAAACATCAGAAAGGCAGAGAAGAAGAATGGTGAGATCAGTCAAGGACAATCCTCAGACCACCTCCCGAGAGCTGCAGCATCAACTTGCTGCAGATGGTGTCACTGTGCATCGGTCAACTATACAACGCACTTTGCACAAGGAGAAGCAGTATCTGAGAGTGATGCGAAAGAAGCCGTTTCTGCAAGCACGCCACAAACAGAGTCGGCTCAGGTATGCAAAAGCACATTTGGAGAAGCCAATTTCTTTTTGGAAGAAGGTCCTGTGGACTGATGAAACCAAGATTGAGTTGTTTGGTCATACAAAAAGGCGTTATGCATGGCGTCAAAAAGACACAGCATTCCAGGAAAAACACTTGCTACCCACAGTAAAATTTGGTGGAGGTTCCATCATGCTTTGGGGCTGTGTGGCCAATGCCGGCACCGGGAATCTTGTTAAAGTTGAGGAACTCCACTCAGTATCAGCAGATTCTTGACAATAATGTTTAAGAATCAGTGACAAAGTTGAAGTTACGCAGGGGATGGATCTTTCAGCAAGACAATGATCCAAAACACCGCTCCAAATCTACTCAGGCATTCATGCAGAGGAACAATTAGAATGTTCTGGAATGGTCATCCCAGTCCCCAGACCTGAATATCATTGAACATCTGTGGGATCATTTGAAGAGGGCTGTCCATGCTCGGCGACCATCAAACTTAACTGAACTGGAATTGTTTTGTAAAGAGGAATGGTCAAAAATACCTTCATCCAGGATACCGGAAATCATTAAAAGCTACAGGAAGCGACTAGAGGCTGTTATTTTTGCAAAAGGAGGATCTACTAAATATTAATGTCACTTTTCTGGTGAGGTGCACAAACTTATGCACTTGTCAAATTTTGTTTGAATGCAGATTGCACATTTTCTGTTAGTACAATAAACCTCATTTCAAGGCAGAAACATTACTGTGTCCAACAGTTATTACATATATCAAACTGAAATAGCTGTTGCAAAAACACCAATTTTTATAAAACATTAAGCTTAAGATTAATAGGGGTGCCCAAACTTTTTCATATAACTGTATATTGGTGTCTGAACAGTCAGGGAGACACTATTACTGTTTTTTTTTAGTGTAAAAATGCCAAAAGCAGGATAATACAGAGGTTTGAACCGTAGAACTGCAAAACCAAAGTTCTAGTTATCTGGCCTACACCAGACTCTTTTAAACAGATATATTGGTGTCTGAACAGTCAGGGAGACACTATTACTGTTTTTTTTTTACGGAAAAAATGCCAAAAGTAGGATAATACAGAGATTTGAACCGTGGAACTGCAAAAGCAAAGTTCTTGTTATCTGGCCTACACCAGACTCTTTTAAACCGACATTTTGGTGTCTGAATAGTCAGGGAGACACTATTAGTGTTTTTTTTACGGTAAAAATGCCAAAAGCAGGATAATACATAGATTTCAACCGTGGAACTGCAAAACCACAGTTCTAGTTATCTGGCCTACACAAGACTCTTTTAAACAGTTATATTGGTGTCTGAACAGTCAGGGAGACACTATTACTAATTTTTTTTAGGGTAAAATTGCCAAAAGCAGGATAATACAGAGATTTGAAGCGTGGAACTGCAAAACCAAAGTTCTAGTTATCTGGCCTACACCAGACTCTTTTAAACAGTTATATTGGTGACTGAACAGTCAGGGAGACACTATTACTGTTTTTTTTACGAAAAAATGCCAAAAGCAGGATAATACAGAGATTTCAACTGTTGAACTGCAAAACCACAGTTCTAGTTATCTGGCCTACACCAGACTCTTTTGAACAGATATAATGGTGTCTGAATTGTCAGGGAGACACTATTACTGATTTTTTTTTTACGGTAAAAATGCCAAAAGCAGGATAATACAGAGATTTGACCCGTGTAACTGCAAAACCACAGTTCTAGTTATCTGGCCTACACCAGACTCTTTTAAACAGATATATTTGTGTCTGAACAGTCAGGGAGACACTATTACTGTTTTTTACGGAAAAAATGCCAAAAGCAGGATAATACAGAGATTTGACCCGTGGAACTGCAAAACCACAGTTCTAGTTATCTGGCCTACACCAGACTCTTTTAAACAGATATATTGGTGTCTGAACAGTCAGGGAGAAACTATTACTGTTTTTTTTTTACGGAAAAAATGCCAAAAGCAGGATAATATAGAGATTTGACCCGTGGAACTGCAAAACCACAGTTCTAGTTATCTGGCCTACAACAGACTCTTTTAAACAGATATATTGGTGTCTGAACAGTCAGGGAGACACTATTACTAATTTTTTTTAGGGTAAAAATGCCAAAAGCAGGATAATACAGAGATTTGAACCGTGGAACTGCAAAACCAAAGTTCTAGTTATCTGGCCTACACCAGACTCTTTTAAACAGATATATTTGTGTCTGAACAGTCAGGGAGACACTATTGCTGTTTTGTTTACGGAAAAAATGCCAAAAGCAGGATAATACCGAGATTTGACCCGTGGAGCTGCAAAACCACAGTTCTAGTTATCTGGCCTACACCAGACTCTTTTAAACAGATATATTGGTTTCTGACCAGTCAGGGAGACACTATTACTGTTTATTTTTTACGGAAAAAATGCCAAAAGCAGGATAATACAGAGATTTGACCCGTGGATCTGCAAAACCACAGTTCTAGTTATCTGGCCTACACCAGACTCTTTTAAACAGATATATTGGTGTCTGAACAGTCAGGGAGACACTATTAC
The DNA here is from genome assembly GCF_046119375.1 of Phyllobates terribilis. Classification (NCBI taxonomy): domain Eukaryota; kingdom Metazoa; phylum Chordata; class Amphibia; order Anura; family Dendrobatidae; genus Phyllobates; species Phyllobates terribilis. The sequence goes on along the minus strand of NW_027362761.1, from coordinate 893,769,827 downwards.
TGTTTTTTTTAGGGTAAAAATGCCAAAAGCAGGTAATACAGAAGTTTGAACCGTAGAACTGCAAAACCAAAGTTCTAGTTATCTGGCCTACACCAGAGTCTTTTCAACAGATATATTGGTGTCTGAACAGTCAGGGAGACACTATTGCTGTTTTGTTTACGGAAAAAATGCCAAAAGCAGGATAATACAGAGATTTGACCCGTCGAACTGCAAAACCACAGTTCTAGTTATCTGGCCTACACCAGACTCTTTTAAACAGATATATTGGTGTCTGAACAGTCAGCGAGACACTATTACTGTTTTTTTTTTAGGGTAAAAATGCCAAAAGCAGGATAATACAGAGGTTTGAACTGTAGAACTGCAAAACCAAAGTTCTAGTTATCTGGCCTACACCAGACTCTTTTAAACAGATATATTGGTGTCTGAACAGTCAGGGAGAAACTATTACTGTTTTTTTTTACAGAAAAAATGCCAAAAGCAGGATAATATAGAGATTTGACCCGTGAAACTGCAAAACCACAGTTCTAGTTATCTGGCCTACAACAGACTCTTTTAAACAGATATATTTGTGTCTGAACAGTCAGGGAGACACTATTGCTGTTTTGTTTACGGAAAAAATGCCAAAAGCAGGATAATACAGAGATTTGACCCGTGGATCTGCAAAACCACAGTTCTAGTTATCTGGCCCACACCAGACTCTTTTAAACAGATATATTGGTGTCTGAACAGTCAGGGAGACACCATTACTGTTTTTTTTACGGAAAAAATGCCAAAAGCAGGATAATACAGAGACTTGAACTATGGAACTGCAATAGCAAAGTTCTAGTTATCTGGCCTACACCAGACTCTTTTAAACCGACATTTTGGTGTCTAAATAGTCAGGGAGACACTATTAGTGTTTTTTTTACGGTAAAAATGCCAAAAGCAGGATAATACATAGATTTGAACCGTGGAACTGCAAAACCAAAGTTCTAGTTATCTGGCCTACACCAGACTCTTTTAAACAGATATATTGGCGTCTGAAATGTCAGGGTGACACTATTACTGTTTTTCTTATTGTAAAAATGCCAAAAGAAGGATAATACAGAGATTTGAACCGTGGAACAGCAAAACCAAAGTTCTAGTTATCTGGACTACACCAGACTCTATTAAACAGATATATTTGTGTCTGAACAGTCAGGGAGACAGTATTACTGTTTTTTTACGGAAAAAATGCCAAAAGCAGGATAATACAGAGATTTGACCCGTGGAACTGCAAAACCACAGTTCTAGTTATCTGGCCTACACCAGACTCTTTTAAACAGATATTTTGGTGTCTGAACAGTCAGGGAGACACTATTACTGACTTTTTTTTAACGAAAAAATGCGAAAAGCAGGATAATACCGAGGTTTGACCCGTGGAACTGCAAAACCACAGTTCTAGTTATCTGGCCTACACCAGACTCTTTGAAACAGATATATTTGTGTCTGAACAGTCAGGGAGACACTATTACTAATTTTTTTAGGGTAAAAATGGCAAAAGCAGGATAATACAGAGATCTGAACCGTGGAACTGCAAAACCAAAGTTCTAGTTATCTGGCCTACACCAGACTCTTTTAAACAGATATACTGGTGTCTGAACAGTCAGCGAGACACTATTACTGGCTGTTTTTTTTTACGGTAAAAATGCCAAAAGCTGAATAATTCCGAGATTTTAACCGTAGAACTGCCAAGCCAAAGTTCTAGTTATCTGGCCTAAACCAGACTCTTTTAAACAGATATATTGGTGTCTGAACAGTCAGGGAGACACTATTACTGTTTTTTTTTACGGTAAAAATGCCAAAAGCAGGATAATACAGAGATTTGACCCGTGGATCTGCAAAACCAAAGTTCTAGTTATCTGGCCTACACCAGACTCTTTTAAACAGATATATTTGTGTCTGAACAGTCAGGGAGACACTATTGCTGTTTTGTTTACGGAAAAATGCCAAAAGCAGGATAATACAGAGATTTGACCCGTCAAACTGCAAAACCAAAGTTCTAGTTATCTGGCCTACACCAGACTCTTTTAAACAGATATATTGGTTTCTGTCAAGTCAGGGAGACACTATTACTGTTTATTTTTTACGTAAAAAATGCCAAAAGCAGGATAATACAGAGATTTGACCCGTGGATCTGCAAAACCACAGTTCTAGTTATCTGGCCTACACCAGACTCTTTTAAACAGATATATTGGTGTCTGAACAGTCAGGGAGACACTATTACTGTTTTTTTTTAGGGTAAAAATGCCAAAAGCAGGATAATACAGAGGTTTGAACCGTAGAACTGCAAAACCAAAGTTCTAGTTAACTGGCCTACACCAGACTCTTTTAAACAGATATATTGGTGTCTGAACAGTCAGGGAGACACTATTACTGTTTTTTTTACGGAAAAAATGCCAAAGACAGGATAATACAGAGATTTGAACCGTGGAACTGCAAAAGCAAAATTCTAGTCATCTGGCCTACACCAGACTCTTTTAAACCGACATTTTGGTGTCTGAATAGTCAGGGAGACACTATTAGTGTTTTTTTAACGGTAAAAATGCCAAAAGCAGGATAATTAATAGATTTGAACCGTGGAACTGCAAAACCAAATTTCTAGTTATCTGGCCTACACCAGACTCTTTTAAACAGATATATTGGCGTCTGAACTGTCAGGGTGACACTATTACTGTTTTTTTTATGGGAAAAATGCCAAAAGCAGGATAATACAGATATTTGAACCATAGAACTGCACAACCAAAGTTCTAGTTATCTGGCCTTCACCAGACTCTTTTAAACAGATATATTGGTGTCTGAACAGTCAGGGAGACAATATTACTGTTTTTTTTTACGGTAAAAATGCCAAAAGCAGGATAATACAGAGATTTGAACCGTGGAACTGCAAAACCAAAGTTCTAGTTATCTGGCCTACACCAGACTCTTTTAAAAAGTTATATTGGTGACTGAACAGTCAGGGAGACACTATTACTGTTTTTTTTACGGAACAAATGCCAAAAGCAGGATAATACAGAGATTTGAACCGTGGAACTGCAAAAGCAAAATTCTAGTTATCTGGCCTACACCAGACTCTTTTAAACCGACATTTTGGTGTCTGAATAGTCAGGGAGACACTATTAGTGTTTTTTTAACGGTAAAAATGCCAAAAGCAGGATAATACATAGATTTTAACCGTGGAACTGCAAAACCAAAGTTCTAGTTATCTGGCCTACACCAGACTCTTTTAAACAGATATATTGGCGTCTGAACTGTCAGGGTGACACTATTACTGTTTTTTTTATGGGAAAAATGCCAAAAGCAGGATAATACAGATATTTGAACCATAGAACTGCAAAACCAAAGTTCTAGTTATCTGGCCTACACCAGACTCTTTTAAACAGATATATTGGTGTCTGAACAGTCAGGGAGACACTATTACTGTTTTTTTTTACGGTAAAAATGCCAAAAGCAGGATAATACAGAGATTTGAGCCGTGGAACTGCAAAACCAAAGTTCTAGTTATCTGGCCTGCACCAGACTCTTTTAAAAAGTTATATTGGTGACTGAACAGTCAGGGAGACACTATTACTGTTTTCTTTACGGAACAAATGCCAAAAGCAGGATAATACAGAGATTTGAACTGTTGAACTGCAAAACCACAGTTCTAGTTATCTGGCCTACACCAGACTCTTTTAAACAGATATATTGGTATCTGAACAGTCAGGGAGACACTATTACTGTTTTTTTTTTACGGTAAAAATGCCAATAGCAGAATAATACAGAGATTTCAACCGTACAACTGCCAAACCAAAGTTCTAGTTATTTGGCCTACACCAGACTCTTTTAAACAGATATATTGGTGTCTGAACTGTCAGGGAGACACTATTACTGTTTTTTTTTTACGGTAAAAATGACAAAAGCAGGATAATACAGAGATTTGAACCGTGGAACTGCAAAACCAAAGTTCTAGTTATCTGGCCTACACCAGACTCTTTTATACAGTTATATTGGTGACTGAACAGTCAGGGAGACACTATTACTGTTTTTTTTACGGAAAAAATACCAAAAGCAGGATAATACAGAGATTTGAACTGTTGAACTGCAAAACAACAGTTCTAGTTATCTGGCCTACACCAGACTCTTTTAAACAGATATATTGGTGTCTGAACAGTCAGGGAGACACTATTACTTTTTTTTGCGGTAAAAATGCCAAAACCAGATCAATGCAGAGATTTGAACCGTGGAACTGCAAAACCACAGTTCTAGTTATCTGGCCTACACCAGACTCTTTTAAACAGATATATTTGTGTCTGAACAGTCAGGGAGACACTATTACTGTTTTTTTACGGAAAAAATGCCAAAAGCAGGATAATACAGAGATTTGACTCCGTGGAACTGCAAAACCACAGTTCTAGTTATCTGGCCTACACCAGACTCTTTTAAACAGATATATTGGTGTCTGAACAGTCAGGGAGAAACTATTACTGTTTTTTTTTTACGGAAAAAATGCCAAAAGCAGAATAATATAGAGATTTGACCCGTGGAACTGCAAAACCACAGTTCTAGTTATCTGGCCTACACCAGACTCTTTTAAACAGATATATTGGTGTCTGAACAGTCAGGGAGACACTATTACTAATTTTTTTTAGGGTAAAAATGCCAAAAGCAGGATAATACAGAGATTTGAACCGTGGAACTGCAAAACCAAAGTTCTAGTTATCTGGCCTACACCAGACTCTTTTAAACAGATATATTGGTGTCTGAACAGTCAGGGAGACACTATTACTGTTTTTTTTTTACGGTAAAAATGCCAATAGCAGAATAATACAGAGATTTGAACCGTAGAACTGCCAAACCAAAGTTCTAGTTATCTGGCCTACACCAGACTCTTTTAAACAGATATATTGGTGTCTGAGCAGTCAGGGAGACACTATTGCTGTTTTTTTTATGGTAAAAATGCCAAAAGCAGGATAATGCAGAGATTTGAACCGTGGAACAGCAAAACCAAAGTTCTAGTTATCTTGACTACACCAGACTCTATTAAACAGATATATTTGTGTCTGAACAGTCAGGGAGACACTATTACTGTTTTTTTACGGAAAAAATGCCAAAAGCAGGATAATACAGAGATTTGACCCGTGGAACTGCAAAACCACAGTTCTAGTTATCTGGCCTACACCAGACTCTTTTAAACAGATATATTGGTGTCTGAACAGTCAGGGAGACACTATTACTGACTTTTTTTTATGGAAAAAATGCGAAAAGCAGGATAATACCGAGGTTTGACCCGTGGAACTGCAAAACCACAGTTCTAGTTATCTGGCCTACACCAGACTCTTTGAAACAGATATATTGGTGTCTAAACAGTCAGGGAGACACTATTACTAATTTTTTTTTGGGTAAAAATGGCAAAAGCAGGATAATACAGAGATCTGAACCGTGGAACTGCAAAACCAAAGTTCTAGTTATCTGGCCTACACCAGACTCTTTTAAACAGATATATTGGTGTCTGAACAGTCAGGGAGACACTATTACTGGTTATTTTTTTTTACGGTAAAAATGGCAAAAGCAGAATAATTCAGAGATTTTAACCGTAGAACTGCCAAGCCAAAGTTCTAGTTATCTGGCCTACACCAGACTCTTTTAAACAGATATATTGGTGTCTGAACAGTCAGGGAGACACTATTACTGTTTTTTTTTTACGGTAAAAATGCCAAAAGCAGGATAATGCAGAGATTTGAACCGTGGAACTGCAAAACCAAAGTTCTACTTATCTGGACTACACCAGACTATTTTAAACAGATATATTGGTGTCTGAACAGTCAGGGAGACACTATTACTGTTTTTTTTTACGGTAAAAATGGCAAAAGCAGGATAATACAGAGATTTGACCCGTGGAACTGCAAAACCACAGTTCTAGTTATCTGGCCTACACCAGACTCTTTTAAACAGATATATTGGTGTCTGAACAGTCAGGGAGACACTATTACTGTTTTTTTTTTTACGGTAAAAATGCCAATAGCAGAATAATACAGAGATTTGAACCGTAGAACTGCCAAACCAAAGTTCTAGTTATCTGGCCTACACCAGACTCTTTTAAACAGATATATTGGTGTCTGAGCAGTCAGGGAGACACTATTACTGTTTTTTTTATGGTAAAAATGCCAAAAGCAGGATAATGCAGAGATTTGAACAGTGGAACAGCAAAACCAAAGTTCTAGTTATCTGGACTACACCAGACTCTATTAAACAGATATATTGGTGTCTGAACAGTCAGGGAGACACTATTACTGGTTGTTTTTTTTTAGGGTAAAAATGCCAAAAGCAGAATAATTCAGAGATTTTAACCGTAGAACTGCCAAGCCAAAGTTCTAGTTATCTGGCCTACACCAGACTCTTTTAAACAGATATATTGGTGTCTGAACAGTCAGGGAGACACTATTACTGTTTTTTTTTACAGGAAAAATGCCAAAAGCAGGATAATGCAGAGATTTGAACCGTGGAACTGCAAAACCAAAGTTCTAGTTATCTGGACTACACCAGACTCTTTTAAACAGATATATTTGTGTCTGAACAGTCAGGGAGACACTATTCTGTTTTTTTTACGGTAAAAATGCCAAAAGCAGGATAAAACAGAGATTTGACCCGTGGAACTGCAAAACCACAGTTCTAGTTATCTGGCCTACACCAGACTCTTTTAAACAGATATATTGGTGTCTGAACAGTCAGGGAGACACTATTACTAATTTTTTTTAGGGTAAAAATGGCAAAAGCAGGATAATACAGAGCTCTGAACCGTGGAACTGCAAAACCAAAGTTCTAGTTATCTGGCCTACACCAGACTCTTTTAAACAGATATATTGGTGTCTGAACAGTCAGGGAGACACTATTATTGGTTGTTTTTTTTACGGTAAAAATGCCAAAAGCAGAATAATACAGAGATTTTAACCGTAGAACTGCCAAACCAAAGTTCTAGTTATCTGGCCTACACCAGACTCTTTTAAACAGATATATTGGTGTCTGAACAGTCAGGGAGACACTATTACTATTTTTTTTTTTACGGTAAAAATTCCAAAAGCAGGATAATACAGAGATTTGACCCGTGGAACTGCAAAACCAAAGTTCTAGTTATCTGGCCTACATTAGACTCTTTTAAACAGATATATTGGTCTCTGACCAGTCAGGGAGACACTATTACTGTTTATTTTTTACAGAAAAAATGGCAAAAGCAGGATAATACAGAGATGTGACCCGTGGATCTGCAAAACCACATTTCTAGTTATCTGGCCTACACCAGACTCTTTTAAACAAATATATTGGTGTCTGAACAGTCAGGGAGACACTATTTCTGTTTTTTTTTAGGGTAAAAATGCCAAAAGCAGGATAATACAGAGGTTTGAACCGTAGAACTGCAAAACCAAAGTTCTAGTTATCTGGCCTACACCAGACTCTTTTAAACATATATATTTGTGTCTGAACAGTCAGGGAGACACTATTACTGTTTTTTTACGGAAAAAAATGCCAAAAGCAGGATAATACAGAGATTTGAACCGTGGAACTGCAAAAGCAAAGTTCTAGTTATCTGGCCTACACCAGACTCTTTTAAACCGACATTTTGGTGTCTGAATAGTCAGGGAGACACTATTAGTGTTTTTTTTACGGTAAAAATGCCAAAAGCAGGATAATACATAGATTTGAACCGTGGAACTGCAAAACCAAAATTCTAGTTATCTGGCCTACACCAGACTCTTTTAAACAGATATATTGGCGTCTGAACTGTCAGGGTGACACTATTACTGTTTTTTTTATGGTAAAAATGCCAAAAGCAGGATAATACAGAGATTTGAACCGTGGAACTGCAAAACCAAAGTTCTAGTTATCTGGCCTACACCAGACTCTTTTAAACAGTTATATTGGTGACTGAACAGTCAGGGAGACTCTATTACTGTTTTTTTTACGGAAAAAATGCCAAAAGCAGGATAATACAGAGATTTGAACTGTTGAACTGCAAAACCACAGTTCTAGTTATCTGGCCTACACCAGACTCTTTTGAACAGATATAATGGTGTCTGAATTGTCAGGGAGACACTATTACTGATTTTTTTTTACGGTAAAAATGCCAAAAGCAGGATAATACAGAGATTTGACCCGTGGAACTGCAAAACCACAGTTCTAGTTATCTGGCCTACACCAGACTCTTTTAAACAGATATATTGGTGTCTGAACAGTCAGGGAGACACTATTACTTTTTTTTTGCGGTAAAAATGCCAAAAGCAGATCAATGCAGAGATTTGAACCGTGGAACTGCAAAACCACAGTTCTAGTTATCTGGCCTACACCAGACTCTTTTAAACAGATATATTTGTGTCTGAACAGTCAGGGAGACACTATTACTGTTTTTTTTACGGAAAAAATGCCAAAAGCAGGATAATACAGAGATTTGACTCGTGGAACTGCAAAACCACATTTCTAGTTATCTGGCCTACAACAGACTCTTTTAAACAGATATATTAGTGTCTGAACAGTCAGGGAGACACTATTACTAATTTTTTTTAGGGTAAAAATGCCAAAAGCAGGATAATACAGAGATTTGAACCGTGGAACTGCAAAACCAAAGTTCTAGTTATCTGGCCTACACCAGACTCTTTTAAACAGATACAGTCATATGAAAAAGTTTGGGCACCCCTATTAATCTTAAGCTTAATGTTTTATAAAAATTGGTGTTTTTGCAACAGCTATTTCAGTTTGATATATGTAATAACTGTTGGATACAGTAATGTTTCTGCCTTGAAATGAGGTTTATTGTACTAACAGAAAATGTGCAATCTGCATTCAAACAAAATTTGACAGGTGCATAAGTATGGGCACCTCACCAGAAAAGTGACATTAATATTTAGTAGATCCTCCTTTTGCAAAAATAACAGCCTCTAGTCGCTTCCTGTAGCTCTTAATGAGTTCCTGGATCCTGGATGAAGGTATTTTTGACCATTCCTCTTTACAAAACAATTCCAGTTCAGTTAAGTTTGATGGTCGCCGAGCATGGACAGCCTCTTCAAATGATCCCACAGATGTTCAATGATATTCAGGTCTGGGGACTGGGATGGCCATTCCAGAACATTGTAATTGTTCCTCTGCATGAATGCCTGAGTAGATTTGGAGCGGTGTTTTGGATCATTGTCTTGCTGAAAGATCCATCCACTGCGTAACTTCAACTTTATCACTGATTCTTGAACACTATTGCCAAGAATCTGCTGATACTGAGTGGAATCCATGCGTCCCTCAACTTTAACAAGATTCCCAGTGCCGGCATTGACCACACAGCCCCAAAGCATGATGGAACCTCCACCAAATTTTACTGTGGGTAGCAAGTGTTTTTCTTGGAATGCTGTGTTTTTTTGCCACCATGCATAACGCCTTTTTGTATGACCAAACAACTCAATCTTGGTTTCATCAGTCCACAGGACCTTCTTCCAAAAAGAAATAGGCTTCTTCAAATGTGCTTTTGCATACCTCAGCCGACTCTGTTTGTGCGTACTTGCAGAAACGGCTTCTTTCGCATCACTCTCCCATACAGCTTCTCCTTGTGCAAAGTGCGTTGTATAGTTGACCGATGCACAGTGACACCATCTGCAGCAAGTTGATGCTGCAGCTCTCTGGAGGTGGTCTGAGGAATGTCCTTGACTGATCTCACCATTCTTCTTCTCTGCCTTTCTGATGTTTTTCTTCTCCTGACACTTCTGGCCTTAACAAGAACTGTCCCTATGTTCTTCCATTTCCTTACTATGTTCCTCACAGTGGAAACTGACAGGTTAAATCTCTGAGACAGCTTTTTGTATCCTTCTCCTGAACAACTATGTTGAATAATCTTTGTTTTCAGATCATTTGACAGTTGTTTTGAGGAGCCCATGATGCCACTCTTCAGAGGAGATTCAAACAGGAGAACAACTTGCAAGTGGCCACTTTAAGTAGCTTTTCTCATGATTGCATACACCTGGCTATAAAGTTAAAAGCTCAATGAGGTTACAAAACCAAAAAAAGTGCTTTAGTAAGTCAGTAAAAAGTAGGCAGGAGTATTTAAAACAAGAAAATGATAAGGGTGCCCATACTTATGCACAGGTCAAATTTTGTTTGAAAGCAGATTGCACATTTTCTGTTAGCACAATAAACCTCATTTCAAGGCAGAAACATTACTGTGTCCAACAGTTATTACATATATCAAACTGAAATAGCTGTTGCAAAAACACCAATTTTTATAAAACATTAAGCTTAAGATTAATAGGGGTGCCCAAACTTTTTCATATGACTGTATATTTGTGTCTGAACAGTCAGGGAGACACTATTGCTGTCTTGTTTACGGAAAAAATGCCAAAAGCAGGATAATACAGAGATTTGACCCGTCGAACTGCAAAACCACAGTTCTAGTTATCTGGCCTACAGCAGACTCTTTTAAACAGATATATTGGTTTCTGACCAGTCAGGGAGACACTATTACTGTTTATTTTTTGCGGAAAAAATGCCAAAAGCAGGATAATACAGAGATTTGACCCGTGGATCTGCAAAACCACAGTTCTAGTTATCTGGCCTACACCAGACTCTTTTAAACAGATATATTGGTGTCTGAACAGTCAGGGAGACACTATTACTGTTTTTTTTTAGGGTAAAAATGCCAAAAGCAGGATAATACAGAGGTTTGAACCGTAGAACTGCAAAACCAAAGTTCTAGTTATCTGACCTACACCAGACTCTTTTAAACAGATATATTGGTGTCTGAACAGTCAGGGAGACACTATTACTGTTTTTTTTACCGAAAAAATGCCAAAAGCAGGATAATACAGAGATTTGAACCGTGGAACTGCAAAAGCAAAGTTCTAGTTATCTGGCCTACACCAGACTCTTTTAAACCGACATTTTGGTGTCTGAATAGTCAGGGAGACACTATTAGTGTTTTTTTTACTGTAAAAATGCCAAAAGCAGGATAATACATAGATTTGAACCGTGGAACTGCAAAACCAAAGCTCTAGTTATCTGGCCTACACTAGACTCTTTTAAACAGATATATTGGCGTCTGAACTGTCAGGGTGACACTATTACTGTTTTTTTTATGGTAAAAATGCCAAAAGCAGGATAATACAGAGATTTGAACCGTGGAACTGCAAAACCAAAGTTCTAGTTATCTGGCCTACACCAGACTCTTTTAAACAGTTATATTGGTGACTGAACAGTCAGTGAGACACTATTACTGTTTTTTTTACAGAAAAAATGCCAAAAGAAGGATAATACAGAGATTTGAACTGTTGAACTGCTAAACCACAGTTCTAGTTATCTGGCCTACACCAGACTCTTTTGAACAGATATAATGGTGTCTGAATTGTCAGGGAGACACTATTGCTGATTTTTTTTTATGGTAAAAATGCCAAAAGCAGGATAATACCGAGATTTGACCCGTGGAACTGCAATACCACAGTTCTAGTTATCTGTCCTACACCAGACTCTTTTAAACAGATATATTGGTGTCTGAACAGTCAGGGAGACACTATTACTTTTTTTTTTGCGGTAAAAATGCCAAAAGCAGATCAATGCAGAGATTTGAACCGTGGAACTGCAAAACCACAGTTCTAGTTATCTGGCCTACACCAGACTCTTTTAAACAGATATATTGGTGTCTGAACAGTCAGGGAGAAACTATTACTGTTTTTTTTTTTACGGAAAAAATGCCAAAAGCAGGATAATATAGAGATTTGACCCGTGGAACTGCAAAACCACAGTTCTAGTTATCTGGCCTACACCAGACTCTTTTAAACAGATATATTGGTGTCTGAACAGTCAGGGAGACACTATTACTGACTTTTTTTTATGGAAAAAATGCGAAAAGCAGGATAATACCGAGGTTTGACCCGTGGAACTGCAAAACCACAGTTCCAGTTATCTGGCCTACACCAGACTCTTTGAAACAGATATATTGGTGTCTGAACAGTCAGGGAGACACTATTACTAATTTTTTTTAGGGTAAAAATGGCAAAAGCAGGATAATACAGAGATCTGAACCGTGGAACTGCAAAACCAAAGTTCTAGTTATCTGGCCTACACCAGACTCTTTTAAACAGATATATTGGTGTCTGAACAGTCAGGGAGACACGATTACTGGTTGTTTTTTTTTACGGTAAAAATGCCAAAAGCAGAATAATTCAGAGATTTTAAACGTAGAACTGCCAAGCCAAAGTTCTAGTTATCTGGCCTACACCAGACTCTTTTAAACAGATATATTGGTGTCTGAACAGTCAGGGAGACACTATTACTGTTTTTTTTTTACGGTAAAAATGCCAAAAGCAGGATAATGCAGAGATTTGAACCGTGGAACTGCAAAACCAAAGTTCTAGTTATCTGGACTACACCAGACTCTTTTAAACAGATATATTGGTGTCTGAACAGTCAGGGAGACACTATTACTGTTTTTTTTTACGGTAAAAATGGCAAAAGCAGGATAATACAGAGATTTGAACGGTGGCACTGCAAAACCAAAGTTCTAGTTATCTGGCCTACACCAGACTCTTTTAAACAGTTATATTGGTGACTGAACAGTCAGGGAGACACTATTACTGTTTTTTTTACGGAAAAAATACCAAAAGCAGGATAATACAGAGATTTGAACTGTTGAACTGCAAAACCACAGTTCTAGTTATCTGGCCTACACCAGACTCTTTTAAACAGATATATTGGTGTCTGAACAGTCAGGGAGACACTATTACTTTTTTTTGCGGTAAAAATGCCAAAACCAGATCAATGCAGAGATTTGAACCGTGGAACTGCAAAACCACAGTTCTAGTTATCTGGCCTACACCAGACTCTTTTAAACAGATATATTTGTGTTTGAACAGTCAGGGAGACACTATTACTGTTTTTTTTACGGAAAAAATGCCAAAAGCAGGATAATACAGAGATTTGACCCGTGGAACTGCAAAACCACAGTTCTAGTTATCTGGCCTACACCAGACTCTTTTAAACAGATATATTGGTGTCTGAACAGTCAGGGAGACACTATTACTAATTTTTTTTAGGGTAAAAATGCCAAAAGCAGGATAATACAGATATTTGAACCGTGGAACTGCAAAACCAAAGTTCTAGTTATCTGGCCTACACCAGACTCTTTTAAACAGATATATTGGTGTCTGAACAGTCAGGGAGACACTATTACTGTTTTTTTTTTACGGTAAAAATGCCAATAGCAGAATAATACAGAGATTTGAACCGTAGAACTGCCAAACCACAGTTCTAGTTATCTGGCCTACACCAGACTCTTTTAAACAGATATATTGGTGTCTGAACAGTCAGGGAGACACTATTACTGTTTTTTTTTTACGGTAAAAATGCCAAAAGCAGGATAATGCAGAGATTTGAACCGTGGAACTGCAAAACCAAAGTTCTAGTTATCTGGACTACACCAGACTCTTTTAAACAGATATATTGGTGTCTGAACAGTCAGGGAGACACTATTACTGTTTTTTTTTACGGTAAAAATGGCAAAAGCAGGATAATACAGAGATTTGAACCGTGGCACTGCAAAACCAAAGTTCTAATTATCTGTCCTACACCAGACTCTTTTAAACAGTTATATTGGTGACTGAACAGTCAGGGAGACACTATTACTGTTTTTTTTACGGAAAAAATACCAAAAGCAGGATAATACAGAGATTTGAACTGTTGAACTGCAAAACCACAGTTCTAGTTATCTGGCCTACACCAGACTCTTTTAAACAGATATATTGGTGTCTGAACAGTCAGGGAGACACTATTACTTTTTTTTGCGGTAAAAATGCCAAAACCAGATCAATGCAGAGATTTGAACCGTGGAACTGCAAAACCACAGTTCTAGTTATCTGGCCTACACCAGACTCTTTTAAACAGATATATTTGTGTCTGAACAGTCAGGGAGACACTATTACTGTTTTTTTTACGGAAAAAATGCCAAAAGCAGGATAATACAGAGATTTGACCCGTGGAACTGCAAAACCACAGTTCTAGTTATCTGGCCTACACCAGACTCTTTTAAACAGATATATTGGTGTCTGAACAGTCAGGGAGAAACTATTACTGTTTTTTTTTTTACGGAAAAAATGCGAAAAGCAGGATAATACCGAGGTTTGACCCGTGGAACTGCAAAACCACAGTTCCAGTTATCTGGCCTACACCAGACTCTTTTAAACAGATATATTGGTGTCTGAACAGTCAGGGAGACACTATTACTGACTTTTTTTTATGGAAAAAATGCTAAAAGCAGGATAATACCAAGGTTTGACCCGTGGAACTGCAAAACCACAGTTCCAGTTATCTGGCCTACACCAGACTCTTTGAAACAGATATATTGGTGTCTGAACAGTCAGGGAGACACTATTACTAATTTTTTTTAGGGTAAAAATGGCAAAAGCAGGATAATACAGAGATCTGAACCGTGGAACTGCAAAACCAAAGTTCTAGTTATCTGGCCTACACCAGACTCTTTTAAACAGATATATTGGTGTCTGAACAGTCAGGGAGACACTATTACTGGTTGTTTTTTTTACGGTAAAAATGCCAAAAGCAGAATAATTCAGAGATTTTAACCGTAGAACTGCCAAGCCAAAGTTCTAGTTATCTGGCCTACACCAGACTCTTTTAAACAGATATATTGGTGTCTGAACAGTCAGGGAGACACTATTACTGTTTTTTTTTTACGGTAAAAATGCCAAAAGCAGGATAATGCAGAGATTTGAACTGTGGAACTGCAAAACCAAAGTTCTAGTTATCTGGACTACACCAGACTCTTTTAAACAGATATATTGGTGTCTGAACAGTCAGGGAGACACTATTACTGTTTTTTTTTACGGTAAAAATGGCAAAAGCAGGATAATACAGAGATTTGAACCGTGGCACTGCAAAACCAAAGTTCTAGTTATCTGGCCTACACCAGACTCTTTTAAACAGCTATATTGGTGTCTGAACAGTCAGGGAGACACTATTACTGTTTTTTTTACGGAAAAAATACCAAAAGCAGGATAATACAGAGATTTGAACTGTTGAACTGCAAAACCACAGTTCTAGTTATCTGGCCTACACCAGACTCTTTTAAACAGATATATTGGTGTCTGAACAGTCAGGGAGACACTATTAATTTTTTTTGCGGTAATAATGCCAAAACCAGATCAATGCAGAGATTTGAACCGTGGAACTGCAAAACCACAGTTCTAGTTATCTGGCCTACACCAGACTCTTTTAAACAGATATATTTGTGTCTGAACAGTCAGGGAGACACTATTACTGTTTTTTTTACGGAAAAAATGCCAAAAGCAGGATAATACAGAGATTTGACCCGTGGAACTGCAAAACCACAGTTCTAGTTATCTGGCCTACACCAGACTCTTTTAAACAGATATATTGGTGTCTGAACAGTCGGGGAGAAACTATTACTGTTTTTTTTTTTTACGGAAAAATTGCCAAAAGCAGGATAATATACAGATTTGACCCGTGGAACTGCAAAACCACAGTTCTAGTTATCTGGCCTACACCAGACTCTTTTAAACAGATATATTGGTGTCTGAACAGTCAGGGAGACACTATTACTAATTTTTTTTAGGGTAAAAGTGCCAAAAGCAGGATAATACAGATATTTGAACCGTGGAACTGCAAAACCAAAGTTCTAGTTATCTGGCCTACACCAGACTCTTTTAAACAGATATATTGGTGTCTGAACAGTCAGG
This sequence comes from Phyllobates terribilis, assembly GCF_046119375.1. Lineage (NCBI taxonomy): Eukaryota > Metazoa > Chordata > Amphibia > Anura > Dendrobatidae > Phyllobates > Phyllobates terribilis. The sequence goes on along the minus strand of NW_027362761.1, from coordinate 893,754,096 downwards.
GAGACATTATTACTGTTTTTTTTTTACGGTAAAAATGCCAATAGCAGAATAATACAGAGATATGAACCGTAGAACTGCCAAACCAAAGTTCTAGTTATCTGGCCTACACCAGACTCTTTTAAACAGATATATTGGTGTCTGAGCAGTCAGGGAGACACTATTACTGTTTTTTTATGGTAAAAATGCCAAAAGCAGGATAATGCAGAGATTTGAACCGTGGAACAGCAAAACCAAAGTTCTAGTTATCTGGACTACACCAGACTCTATTAAACAGATATATATGTGTCTGAACAGTCAGGGAGACACTATTACTGTTTTTTTACGGAAAAAATGCCAAAAGCAGGATAATACAGAGATTTGACCTGTGGAACTGCAAAACCACAGTTCTAGTTATCTGGCCTACATCAGACTCTTTTAAACAGATATATTGGTGTCTGAACAGTCAGGGAGACACTATTACTGACTTTTTTTTTATGGAAAAAATGCAAAAAGCAGGATAATACCAAGGTTTGACCCGTGGAACTGCAAAACCACAGTTCTAGTTATCTGGCCTACACCAGACTCTTTGAAACAGATATATTGGTGTCAGAACAGTCAGGGAGACACTATTACTAATTTTTTTCAGGGTAAAAATGGCAAAAGCAGGATAATACAGAGATCTGAACCGTGGAACTGCAAAACCAAAGTTCTAGTTATCTTGGCTACACCAGACTCTTTTAAACAGATATATTGGTGTCTGAACAGTCAGGGAGACACTATTACTGGTTGTTTTTTTTTACGGTAAAAATGCCAAAAGCAGAATAATTCAGAGATTTTAACCGTAGAACTGCCAAGCCAAAGTTCTAGTTATCTGGCCTACACCAGACTCTTTTAAACAGATATATTGGTGTCTGAACAGTCAGGGAGACACTATTACTGTTTTTTTTTTACGGTAAAAATGTCAAAAGCAGGATAATGCAGAGATTTGAACCGTGGAACTGCAAAACCAAAGTTCTAGTTATCTGGACTACACCAGACTCTTTTAAACAGATATATTTGTGTCTGAACAGTCAGGGAGACACTATTACTGTTTTTTTTACGGTAAAAATGCCAAAAGCAGGATAAAACAGAGATTTGACCCGTGGAACTGCAAAACCACAGTTCTAGTTATCTGGCCTACACCAGACTCTTTTAAACAGATATATTGGTGTCTGAACCGTCAGGGAGACACTATTACTAATTTTTTTTAGGGTAAAAATGGCAAAAGCAGGATAATACAGAGATCTGAACCGTGGAACTGCAAAACCAAAGTTCTAGTTATCTGGACTACACCAGACTCTATTAAACAGATATATTTGTGTCTGAACAGTCAGGGAGACACTATTACTGTTTTTTTACGGAAAAAATACCAAAAGCAGGATAATACAGAGATTTGACCCGTGGAACTGCAAAACCAAAGTTCTAGTTATCTGGCCTACACCAGACTCTTTTAAACAGATATATTGGTGTCTGAACAGTCAGGGAGACACTATTACTGTTTTTTTTTTACGGTAAAAATGCCAAAAGCAGGATAATGCAGAGATTTGAACAGTGGAACTGCAAAACCAAAGTTCTAGTTATCTGGAGTACACCAGACTCTTTTAAACAGATATATTGGTGTCTGAACAGTCAGGGAGACACTATTACTAATTTTTTTAGGGTAAAAATGGCAAAAGAAGGATAATACAGAGATTTGACCCGTGGAACTGCAATGCCACAGTTCTAGTTATCTGGCCTACAGCAGACTCTTTTAAACAGATATATTGGTGTCTGAACAGTCAGGGAGACACTATTACTTTTTTTTTTAGGGTAAAAATGGCAAAAGCAGGATAATACAGAGATTTGACCCGTGGAACTGCAATGCCACAGTTCTAGTTATCTGGCCTACACCAGACTCTTTTAAACAGATATATTGGTGTCTGAACAGTCAGGGAGACACTATTACTTTTTTTTTTGCGGTAAAAATGCCAAAAGCAGATCAATGCAGAGATTTGAACCGTGGAACTGCAAAACCACAGTTCTAGTTATCTGGCCTACACCAGACTCTTTAAACAGATATATTTGTGTCTGAACAGTGAGCGAGACATTATTACTGTTTTTTTTACGGAAAAAATGCCAAAAGCAGGATAATACAGAGATTTGACCCGTGGAACTGCAAAACCACAGTTCTAGTTATCTGGCCTACACCAGACTCTTTTAAACAGATATATTGGTATCTGAACAGTCAGGGAGACACTATTACTGTTTTTTTTTTACGGTAAAAATGCCAATAGCAGAATAATACAGAGATTTGAACCGTAGAACTGCCAAACCAAAGTTCTAGATATCTGGCCTACACCAGACTCTTTTAAACAGATATATTGGTGTCTGAACTGTCAGGGAGACACTATTACTGTTTTTTTTTTACGGTAAAAATGACAAAAGCAGGATAATACAGAGATTTGAACCGTGGAACTGCAAAACCAAAGTTCTAGTTATCTGGCCTACACCAGACTCTTTTATACAGTTATATTCGTGACTGAACAGTCAGGGAGACACTATTACTTTTTTTTTTACGGTAAAAATGCCAAAAGCAGGATAAAACAGAGATTTGAACCGTGGCACTGCAATACCAAAGTTCTAGTTATCTGGCCTACACCAGACTCTTTTAAACAGTTATATTGGTGACTGAACAATCAGGGAGACACTATTACTGTTTTTTTGACGGAAAAAATACTAAAAGCAGGATAATACAGAGATTTGAACTGTTGAACTGCAAAACCACAGTTCTAGTTATCTGGCCTACACCAGACTCTTTTAAACAGATATATTGGTGTCTGAACAGTCAGGGAGACACTATTACTTTTTTTTGCGGTAAAAATTCCAAAACCAGATCAATGCAGAGATTTGAACCGTGGAAATGCAAAACCACAGTTCTAGTTATCTGGCCTACACCAGACTCTTTTAAACAGATATATTTGTGTCTGAACAGTCAGGGAGAAACTATTACTGTTTTTTTTTTACGGAAAAAATGCCAAAAGCAGAATAATATAGAGATTTGACCCGTGGAACTGCAAAACCACAGTTCTAGTTATCTGGCCTACACCAGACTCTTTTAAACAGATATATTGGTGTCTGAACAGTCAGGGAGACACTATTACTAATTTTTTTTAGGGTAAAAATGCCAAAAGCAGGATAATACAGAGATTTGAACCGTGGAACTGCAAAACCAAAGTTCTAGTTATCTGGCCTACACCAGACTCTTTTAAACAGATATATTGGTGTCTGAACAGTCAGGGAGACACTATTACTGTTTTTTTTTTACGGTAAAAATGCCAATAGCAGAATAATACAGAGATTTGAACCGTAGAACTGCCAAACCAAAGTTCTAGTTATCTGGCCTACACCAGACTCTTTTAAACAGATATATTGGTGTCTGAGCAGTCAGGGAGACACTATTACTGTTTTTTTTATGGTAAAAATGCCAAAAGCAGGATAATGCAGAGATTTGAACCGTGGAACAGCAAAACCAAAGTTATAGTTATCTTGACTACACCAGACTCTATTAAACAGATATATTGGTGTCTGAACAGTCAGGGAGACACTATTACTGTTTTTTTACGGAAAAAATGCCAAAAGCAGGATAATACAGAGATTTGACCCGTGGAACTGCAAAACCACAGTTCTAGTTATCTGGCCTACACCAGACTCTTTTAAACAGATATATTGGTGTCTGAACAGTCAGGGAGACACTATTACTGACTTTTTTTATGGAAAAAATGCGAAAAGCAGAATAATACCGAGGTTTGACCCGTGGAACTGCAAAACCACAGTTCCAGTTATCTGGCCTACACCAGACTCTTTGAAACAGATATATTGGTGTCTGAACAGTCAGGGAGACACTATTACTAATTTTTTTTAGGGTAAAAATGGCAAAAGCAGGATAATACAGAGACCTGAACCGTGGAACTGCAAAACCAAAGTTCCAGTTATCTGGCCTACACCAGACTCTTTTAAACAGATATATTGGTGTCTGAACAGTCAGGGAGACACTATTACTGGTTGTTTTTTTTTACGGTAAAAATGCCAAAAGCAGAATAATTCAGAGATTTTAACCGTAGAACTGCCAAGCCAAAGTTCTAGTTATCTGGCCTACACCAGACTCTTTTAAACAGATATATTGGTGTCTGAACAGTCAGGGAGACACTATTACTGTTTTTTTTTTACGGTAAAAATGCCAAAAGCAGGATAATGCAGAGATTTGAACCGTGGAACTGCAAAACCAAAGTTCTAGTTATCTGGACTACACCAGACTCTTTTAAACAGATATATTGGTGTCTGAACAGTCAGGGAGACACTATTACTGTTTTTTTTATGGTAAAAATGGCAAAAGCAGGATAATACAGAGATTTGAACTGTTGAACTGCAAAACCACAGTTCTAGTTATCTGGCCTACACCAGACTCTTTTAAACAGATATATTGGTGTCTGAACAGTCAGGGAGACACTATTACTTTTTTTTTGCGGTAAAAATGTCAAAACCAGATCAATGCAGAGATTTGAACTGTGGAACTGCAAAACCACAGTTCTAGTTATCTGGTATACACCAGACTCTTTTAAACAGATATATTTGTGTCTGAACAGTCAGGGAGACACTATTACTGTTTTTTTTACGGAAAAAATGCCAAAAGCAGGATAATACAGAGATTTGACCCGTGGAACTGCAAAACCACAGTTCTAGTTATCTGGCCTACACCAGACTCTTTTAAACAGATATATTGGTGTCTGAACAGTCAGGGAGACACTATTACTAATTTTTTTTAGGGTAAAAATGCCAAAAGCAGGATAATTCAGATATTTGAACCGTGGAACTGCAAAACCAAAGTTCTAGTTATCTGGCCTACACCAGACTCTTTTAAACAGATATATTGGTGTCTGAACAGTCAGGGAGACACTATTACTGTTTTTTTTTTACGGTAAAAATGCCAATAGCAGAATAATACAGAGATTTGAACCGTAGAACTGCCAAACCAAAGTTCTAGTTATCTGGCCTACACCAGACTCTTTTAAACAGATATATTGGTGTCTGAGCAGTCAGGGAGACACTATTTTTTTTTTTTTTATGGTAAAAATGCCAAAAGCAGGATAATGCAGAGATTTGAACCGTGGAACAGCAAAACCAAAGTTCTAGTTATCTGGACTACACCAGACTCTATTAAACAGATATATTTGTGTCTGAACAGTCAGGGAGACACTATTACTGTTTTTTTACGGAAAAAATGCCAAAAGCAGGATAATACAGAGATTTGACCCGTGGAACTGCAAAACCACAGTTCTAGTTATCTGGCCTACACCAGACTCTTTTAAACAGATATATTGGTGTCTGAACAGTCAGGGAGAAACTATTACTGTTTTTTTTTTACGGAAAAAATGCCAAAAGCAGAATAATATAGAGATTTGACCCGTGGAACTGCAAAACCACAGTTCTAGTTATCTGGCCTACACCAGACTCTTTTAAACAGATATATTGGTGTCTGAACAGTCAGGGAGACACTATTACTAATTTTTTTTAGGGTAAAAATGCCAAAAGCAGGATAATACAGAGATTTGAACCGTGGAACTGCAAAACCAAAGTTCTAGTTATCTGGCCTACACCAGACTCTTTTAAACAGATATATTGGTGTCTGAACAGTCAGGGAGACACTATTACTGTTTTTTTTTTACGGTAAAAATGCCAATAGCAGAATAATACAGAGATTTGAACCGTAGAACTGCCAAACCAAAGTTCTAGTTATCTGGCCTACACCAGACTCTTTTAAACAGATATATTGGTGTCTGAGCAGTCAGGGAGACACTATTACTGTTTTTTTTATGGTAAAAATGCCAAAAGCAGGATAATGCAGAGATTTGAACCGTGGAACAGCAAAACCAAAGTTATAGTTATCTTGACTACACCAGACTCTATTAAACAGATATATTGGTGTCTGAACAGTCAGGGAGACACTATTACTGTTTCTTTACGGAAAAAATGCCAAAAGCAGGATAATACAGAGATTTGACCCGTGGAACAGCAAAACCACAGTTCTAGTTATCTGGCCTACACCAGACTCTTTTAAACAGATATATTGGTGTCTGAACAGTCAGGGAGACACTATTACTGACTTTTTTTATGGAAAAAATGCGAAAAGCAGGATAATACCGAGGTTTGACCCGTGGAACTGCAAAACCACAGTTCCAGTTATCTGGCCTACACCAGACTCTTGGAACAGATATATTGGTGTCTGAACAGTCAGGGAGACACTATTACTAATTTTTTTTAGGGTAAAAATGGCAAAAGCAGGATAATACAGAGACCTGAACCGTGGAACTGCAAAACCAAAGTTCTAGTTATCTGGCCTACACCAGACTCTTTTAAACAGATATATTGGTGTCTGAACAGTCAGGGAGACACTATTACTGGTTGTTTTTTTTTACGGTAAAAATGCCAAAAGCAGAATAATTCAGAGATTTTAACCGTAGAACTGCCAAGCCAAAGTTCTAGTTATCTGGCCTACACCAGACTCTTTTAAACAGATATATTGGTGTCTGAACAGTCAGGGAGACACTATTACTGTTTTTTTTTTACGGTAAAAATGCCAAAAGCAGGATAATGCAGAGATTTGAACCGTGGAACTGCAAAACCAAAGTTCTAGTTATCTGGACTACACCAGACTCTTTTAAACAGATATATTGGTGTCTGAACAGTCAGGGAGACACTATTACTGTTTTTTTTATGGTAAAAATGGCAAAAGCAGGATAATACAGAGATTTGAACTGTTGAACTGCAAAACCACAGTTCTAGTTATCTGGCCTACACCAGACTCTTTTAAACAGATATATTGGTGTCTGAACAGTCAGGGAGACACTATTACTTTTTTTTGCGGTAAAAATGTCAAAACCAGATCAATGCAGAGATTTGAACTGTGGAACTGCAAAACCACAGTTCTAGTTATCTGGCCTACACCAGACTCTTTTAAACAGATATATTTGTGTCTGAACAGTCAGGGAGACACTATTACTGTTTTTTTTACGGAAAAAATGCCAAAAGCAGGATAATACAGAGATTTGACCCGTGGAACTGCAAAACCACAGTTCTAGTTATCTGGCCTACACCAGACTCTTTTAAACAGATATATTGGTGTCTGAACAGTCAGGGAGACACTATTACTAATTTTTTTTAGGGTAAAAATGCCAAAAGCAGGATAATTCAGATATTTGAACCGTGGAACAGCAAAACCAAAGTTCTAGTTATCTGGACTACACCAGACTCTATTAAACAGATATATTTGTGTCTGAACAGTCAGGGAGACACTATTACTGTTTTTTTACGGAAAAAATGCCAAAAGCAGGATAATACAGAGATTTGACCCGTGGAACTGCAAAACCACAGTTCTAGTTATCTGGCCTACACCAGACTCTTTTAAACAGATATATTGGTGTCTGAACAGTCAGGGAGAAACTATTACTGTTTTTTTTTTACGGAAAAAATGCCAAAAGCAGAATAATATAGAGATTTGACCCGTGGAACTGCAAAACCACAGTTCTAGTTATCTGGCCTACACCAGACTCTTTTAAACAGATATATTGGTGTCTGAACAGTCAGGGAGACACTATTACTAATTTTTTTTAGGGTAAAAATGCCAAAAGCAGGATAATACAGAGATTTGAACCGTGGAACTGCAAAACCAAAGTTCTAGTTATCTGGCCTACACCAGACTCTTTTAAACAGATATATTGGTGTCTGAACAGTCAGGGAGACACTATTACTGTTTTTTTTTTACGGTAAAAATGCCAATAGCAGAATAATACAGAGATTTGAACCGTAGAACTGCCAAACCAAAGTTCTAGTTATCTGGCCTACACCAGACTCTTTTAAACAGATATATTGGTGTCTGAGCAGTCAGGGAGACACTATTACTGTTTTTTTTATGGTAAAAATGCCAAAAGCAGGATAATGCAGAGATTTGAACCGTGGAACAGCAAAACCAAAGTTATAGTTATCTTGACTACACCAGACTCTATTAAACAGATATATTGGTGTCTGAACAGTCAGGGAGACACTATTACTGTTTCTTTACGGAAAAAATGCCAAAAGCAGGATAATACAGAGATTTGACCCGTGGAACAGCAAAACCACAGTTCTAGTTATCTGGCCTACACCAGACTCTTTTAAACAGATATATTGGTGTCTGAACAGTCAGGGAGACACTATTACTGACTTTTTTTATGGAAAAAATGCGAAAAGCAGGATAATACCGAGGTTTGACCCGTGGAACTGCAAAACCACAGTTCCAGTTATCTGGCCTACACCAGACTCTTGGAACAGATATATTGGTGTCTGAACAGTCAGGGAGACACTATTACTAATTTTTTTTAGGGTAAAAATGGCAAAAGCAGGATAATACAGAGACCTGAACCGTGGAACTGCAAAACCAAAGTTCTAGTTATCTGGCCTACACCAGACTCTTTTAAACAGATATATTGGTGTCTGAACAGTCAGGGAGACACTATTACTGGTTGTTTTTTTTTACGGTAAAAATGCCAAAAGCAGAATAATTCAGAGATTTTAACCGTAGAACTGCCAAGCCAAAGTTCTAGTTATCTGGCCTACACCAGACTCTTTTAAACAGATATATTGGTGTCTGAACAGTCAGGGAGACACTATTACTGTTTTTTTTTTACGGTAAAAATGCCAAAAGCAGGATAATGCAGAGATTTGAACCGTGGAACTGCAAAACCAAAGTTCTAGTTATCTGGACTACACCAGACTCTTTTAAACAGATATATTGGTGTCTGAACAGTCAGGGAGACACTATTACTGTTTTTTTTATGGTAAAAATGGCAAAAGCAGGATAATACAGAGATTTGAACTGTTGAACTGCAAAACCACAGTTCTAGTTATCTGGCCTACACCAGACTCTTTTAAACAGATATATTGGTGTCTGAACAGTCAGGGAGACACTATTACTTTTTTTTGCGGTAAAAATGTCAAAACCAGATCAATGCAGAGATTTGAACTGTGGAACTGCAAAACCACAGTTCTAGTTATCTGGCCTACACCAGACTCTTTTAAACAGATATATTTGTGTCTGAACAGTCAGGGAGACACTATTACTGTTTTTTTTACGGAAAAAATGCCAAAAGCAGGATAATACAGAGATTTGACCCGTGGAACTGCAAAACCACAGTTCTAGTTATCTGGCCTACACCAGACTCTTTTAAACAGATATATTGGTGTCTGAACAGTCAGGGAGACACTATTACTAATTTTTTTTAGGGTAAAAATGCCAAAAGCAGGATAATTCAGATATTTGAACCGTGGAACTGCAAAACCAAAGTTCTAGCTATCTGGCCTACACCAGACTCTTTTAAACAGATATATTGGTGTCTGAACAGTCAGGGAGACACTATTACTGTTTTTTTTTTACGGTAAAAATGCCAATAGCAGAATAATACAGAGATTTGAACCGTAGAACTGCCAAACCAAAGTTCTAGTTATCTGGCCTACACCAGACTCTTTTAAACAGATATATTGGTGTCTGAGCAGTCAGGGAGACACTATTTTTTTTTTTTTTATGGTAAAAATGCCAAAAGCAGGATAATGCAGAGATTTGAACCGTGGAACAGCAAAACCAAAGTTCTAGTTATCTGGACTACACCAGACTCTATTAAACAGATATATTTGTGTCTGAACAGTCAGGGAGACACTATTACTGTTTTTTTACGGAAAAAATGCCAAAAGCAGGATAATACAGAGATTTGACCTGTGGAACTGCAAAACCACAGTTCTAGTTATCTGGCCTACACCAGACTCTTTTAAACAGATATATTGGTGTCTGAACAGTCAGGGAGACACTATTACTGACTTTTTTTTATGGAAAAAATGCGAAAAGCAGGATAATACCGAGGTTTGACCCGTGGAACTGCAAAACCACAGTTCTAGTTATCTGGCCTACACCAGACTCTTTGAAACAGATATATTGGTGTCTGAACAGTCAGGGAGACACTATTACTAATTTTTTTTAGGGTAAAAATGGCAAAAGCAGGATAATACAGAGATCTGAACCGTGGAACTGCAAAACCAAAGTTCTAGTTATCTGGCCTACACCAGACTCTTTTAAACAGATATATTGGTGTCTGAACAGTCAGGGAGACACTATTACTGGTTGTTTTTTTTTACGGTAAAAATGCCAAAAGCAGAATAATTCAGAGATTTTAACCGTAGAACTGCCAAGCCAAAGTTCTAGTTATCTGGCCTACACCAGACTCTTTTAAACAGATATATTGGTGTCTGAACAGTCAGGGAGACACTATTACTGGTTTTTTTTTACGGTAAAAATGCCAAAAGCAGGATAATGCAGAGATTTGAACCGTGGAACTGCAAAACCAAAGTTCTAGTTATCTGGACTACACCAGACTCTTTTAAACAGATATATTTGTGTCTGAACAGTCAGGGAGACACTATTACTGTTTTTTTTACGGTAAAAATGCCAAAAGCAGGATAAAACAGAGATTTGACCCGTGGAACTGCAAAACCACAGTTCTAGTTATCTGGCCTACACCAGACTCTTTTAAACAGATATATTGGTGTCTGAACAGTCAGGGAGATACTATTACTAATTTTTTTAGGGTAAAGATGGCAAAAGCAGGATAATACAGAGATCTGAACCGTGGAACTGCAAAACCAAAGTTCTAGTTATCTGGCCTACACCAGACTCTTTTAAACTGATATATTGGTGTCTGAGCAGTCAGGGAGACACTATTACTGTTTTTTTTATGGTAAAAATGCCAAAAGCAGGATAATGCAGAGATTTGAACCGTGGAACAGCAAAACCAAAGTTCTAGTTATCTGGACTACACCAGACTCTATTAAACAGATATATTTGTGTCTGAACAGTCAGGGAGACACTATTACTGTTTTTTTACGGAAAAAATGCGAAAAGCAGGATAATACAGAGATTTGACCCGTGGAACTGCAAAACCACAGTTCTAGTTATCTGGCCTACACCAGACTCTTTTAAACAGATATATTGGTGTCTGAACAGTCAGGGAGACACTATTACTGACTTTTTTTTATGGAAAAAATGCGAAAAGCAGGATAATACCGAAGTTTGACCCGTGGAACTGCAAAACCACAGTTCTAGTTATCTGGCCTACACCAGACTCTTTGAAACAGATATATTGGTGTCTGAACAGTCAGGGAGACACTATTACTAATTTTTTTTAGGGTAAAAATGGCAAAAGCAGGATAATACAGAGATCTGAACCGTGGAACTGCAAAACCAAAGTTCTAGTTATCTGGCCTACACCAGACTCTTTTAAACAGATATATTGGTGTCTGAACAGTCAGGGAGACACTATTACTGGTTGTTTTTTTTACGGTAAAAATGCCAAAAGCAGAATAATTCAGAGATTTTAACCGTAGAACTGCCAAGCCAAAGTTCTAGTTATCTGGCCTACACCAGACTCTTTTAAACAGATATATTGGTGTCTGAACAGTCAGGGAGACACTATTACTGTTTTTTTTTTACGGTAAAAATGCCAAAAGCAGGATAATGCAGAGATTTGAACCGTGGAACTGCAAAACCACAGTTCTAGTTATCTGGACTACACCAGACTCTTTTAAACAGATATATTGGTGTCTGAACAGTCAGGGAGACACTATTACTAATTTTTTTTAGGGTAAAAATGGCAAAAGCAGGATAATACAGAGATCTGAACCGTGGAACTTGAAAACCAAAGTTCTAGTTATCTGGCCTACACCAGACTCTTTTAAACAGATATATTGGTGTCTGAACAGTCAGGGAGACACTATTATTGGTTGTTTTTTTTACGGTAAAAATGCCAAAAGCAGAATAATACAGAGATTTTAACCGTAGAACTGCCAAACCAAAGTTCTAGTTATCTGGCCTACACCAGACTCTTTTAAACAGATATATTGGTGTCTGAACAGTCAGGGAGACACTATTACTATTTTTTTTTTTTTACGGTAAAAATTCCAAAAGCAGGATAATACAGAGATTTGACCCGTGGAACTGCAAAACCAAAGTTCTAGTTAACTGGCCTACACCAGACTCTTTTAAACAGATATATTTGTGTCTGAACAGTCAGGGAGACACTATTGCTGTTTTGTTTAAGGAAAAAATGCCAAAAGCAGGATAATACAGAGATTTGACCCGTGGAACTGCAAAACCACAGTTCTAGTTATCTGGCCTACATTAGACTCTTTTAAACAGATATATTGGTCTCTGACCAGTCAGGGAGACACTATTACTGTTTATTTTTTACGGAAAAAATGCCAAAAGCAGGATAATACAGAGATTTGACCCGTGGATCTGCAAAACCACAGTTCTAGTTATCTGGCCTACACCAGACTCTTTTAAACAAATATTTTGGTGTCTGAACAGTCAGGGAGACACTATTACTGTTTTTTTTTTAGGGTAAAAATGCCAAAAGCAGGATAATACAGAGGTTTGAACCGTAGAACTGCAAAACCAAAGTTCTAGTTATCTGGCCTACACCAGACTCTTTTAAACAGATATATTTGTGTCTGAACAGTCAGGGAGACACTATTACTGTTTTTTTTACGGAAAAAAATGCCAAAAGCAGGATAATACAGAGATTTGAACCGTGGAACTGCAAAAGCAAAGTTCTAGTTATCTGGCCTACACCAGACTCTTTTAAACCGACATTTTGGTGTCTGAATAGTCAGTGAGACACTATTAGTGTTTTTTTTACGGTAAAAATGCCAAAAGCAGGATAATACATAGATTTGAACCGTGGAACTGCAAAACCACATTTCTAGTTATCTGGACTACACCAGACTCTTTTAAACAGATATATTGGTGTCTGAACAGTCAGGGAGACACTATTACTAATTTTTTTTAGGGTAAAAATGGCAAAAGCAGGATAATACAGAGATCTGAACCGTGGAACTTGAAAACCAAAGTTCTAGTTATCTGGCCTACACCAGACTCTTTTAAACAGATATATTGGTGTCTGAACAGTCATGGAGACACTATTATTGGTTGTTTTTTTACGGTAAAAATGACAAAAGCAGAACAATACAGAGATTTTAACCGTAGAACTGCCAAACCAAAGTTCTAGTTATCTGGCCTACACCAGACTCTTTTAAACAGATATATTGGTGTCTGAACAGTCAGGGAGACACTATTACTATTTTTTTTTTTTTACGGTAAAAATTCCAAAAGCAGGATAATACAGAGATTTGACCCGTGGAACTGCAAAACCAAAGTTCTAGTTATCTGGCCTACACCAGACTCTTTTAAACAGATATATTTGTGTCTGAACAGTCAGGGAGACACTATTGCTGTTTTGTTTAAGGAAAAAATGCCAAAAGCAGGATAATACAGATATTTGACCCGTGGAACTGCAAAACCACAGTTCTAGTTATCTGGCCTACATTAGACTCTTTTAAACAGATATATTGGTCTCTGACCAGTCAGGGAGACACTATTACTGTTTATTTTTTACGGAAAAAATGCCAAAAGCAGGATAATACAGAGGTTTGACCCGTGGATCTGCAAAACCACAGTTCTAGTTATCTGGCCTACACCAGACTCTTTTAAACAAATATTTTGGTGTCTGAACAGTCAGGGAGACACTATTACTGTTTTTTTTTTTAGGGTAAAAATGCCAAAAGCAGGATAATACAGAGGTTTGAACCGTAGAACTGCAAAACCAAAGTTCTAGTTATCTGGCCTACACCAGACTCTTTTAAACAGATATATTTGTGTCTGAACAGTCAGGGAGACACTATTACTGTTTTTTTTACGGAAAAAAATGCCAAAAGCAGGATAATACAGAGATTTGAACCGTGGAACTGCAAAAGCAAAGTTCTAGTTATCTGGCCTACACCAGACTCTTTTAAACCGAAATTTTGGTATCTGAATAGTCAGGGAGACACTATTAGTGTTTTTTTTACGGTAAAAATGCCAAAAGCAGGATAATACATAGATTTGAACCGTGGAACTGCAAAACCAAAATTCTAGTTATCTGGCCTACACCAGACTCTTTTAAACAGATATATTGGCGTCTGAACTGTCAGGGTGACACTATTACTGTTTTTTTTATGGTAAAAATGCCAAAAGCAGGATAATACAGAGATTTGAACCGTGGAACTGCAAAACCAAAGTTCTAGTTATCTGGCCTACACCAGACTCTTTTAAACAGTTATATTGGTGACTGAACAGTCAGGGAGACACTATTACTGTTTTTTTTACGGAAAAAATGCCAAAATCAGGATAATACAGAGATTTGAGCTGTTGAACTGCAAAACCACAGTTCTAGTTATCTGGCCTACACCAGACTCTTTTGAACAGATATAATGGTGTCTGAATTGTCAGGGAGACACTATTACTGATTTTTTTTTACGGTAAAAATGCCAAAAGCAGGATAATACAGAGATTTGACCCGTGGAACTGCAAAACCACAGTTCTAGTTATCTGGCCTACACCAGACTCTTTTAAACAGATATATTGGTGTCTGAACAGTCAGGGAGACACTATTACTTTTTTTTTTGCGGTAAAAATGCCAAAAGCAGATCAATGCAGAGATTTGAACCGTGGAACTGCAAAACCACAGTTCTAGTTATCTGGCCTACACCAGACTCTTTTAAACAGATATATTTGTGTCTGAACAGTCAGGGAGACACTATTACTGTTTTTTTTACGGAAAAAATGCCAAAAGCAGGATAATACAGAGATTTGACCCGTGGAACTGTAAAACCACATTTCTAGTTATCTGGCCTACAACAGACTCTTTTAAACAGATATATTGGTGTCTGAACAGTCAGGGAGACACTATTACTAATTTTTTTCAGGGTAAAAATGCCAAAAGCAGGATAATACAGAGATTTGAACCGTGGAACTGCAAAACCAAAGTTCTAGTTATCTGGCCTACACCAGACTCTTTTAAACAGATATATTTGTGTCTGAACAGTCAGGGAGACACTATTGCTGTTTTGTTTACGGAAAAAATGCCAAAAGCAGGATAATACAGAGATTTGACCCGTCGAACTGCAAAACCACAGTTCTAGTTATCTGGCCTACACCAGACTCTTTTAAACAGATATATTGGTTTCTGACCAGTCAGGGAGTCACTATTACTGTTTATTTTTTGCGGAAAAAATGCCAAAAGCAGGATAATACAGAGATTTGACCCGTGGATCTGCAAAACCACAGTTCTAGTTATCTGGCCTACACCAGACTCTTTTAAACAGATATATTGGTGTCTGAACAGTCAGGGAGACACTATTACTGTTTTTTTTTAGGGTAAAAATGCCAAAAGCAGGATAATACAGAGGTTTGAACCGTAGAACTGCAAAACCAAAGTTCTAGTTATCTGGCCTACACCAGACTCTTTTAAACAGATATATTGGTGTCTGAACAGTCAGGGAGACACTATTACTGTTTTTTTTACGGAAAAAATGCCAAAAGCAGGATAATACAGAGATTTGAACCGTGGAACTGCAAAAGCAAAGTTCTAGTTATCTGGCCTACACCAGACTCTTTTAAACCGACATTTTGGTGTCTGAATAGTCAGGGAGACACTATTAGTGTTTTTTTTACTGTAAAAATGCCAAAAGCAGGATAATACATAGATTTGAACCGTGGAACTGCAAAACCAAAGTTCTAGTTATCTGGCCTACACTAGACTCTTTTAAACAGATATATTGGCGTCTGAACTGTCAGGGTGACACTATTACTGTTTTTTTTATGGTAAAAATGCCAAAAGCAGGATAATACAGAGATTTGAACCGTGGAACTGCAAAACCAAAGTTCTAGTTATCTAGCCTACACCAGACTCTTTTAAACAGTTATATTGGTGACTGAACAGTCAGGGAGACACTATTACTGTTTTTTTTACAGAAAAAATGCCAAAAGAAGGATAATACAGAGATTTGAACTGTTGAACTGCAAAACCACAGTTCTAGTTATCTGGCCTACACCAGACTCTTTTGAATAGATATAATGGTGTCTGAATTGTCAGGGAGACACTATTGCTGATTTTTTTTTACGGTAAAAATGCCAAAAGCAGATCAATGCAGAGATTTGAACCGTGGAACTGCAAAACCACAGTTCTAGTTATCTGGCCTACACCAGACTCTTTTAAACAGATATATTGGTGTCTGAACAGTCAGGGAGAAACTATTACTGTTTTTTTTTTACGCAAAAAATGCCAAAAGCAGGATAATATAGAGATTTGACCCATGGAACTGCAAAACCACAGTTCTAGTTATCTGGCCTACACCAGACTCTTTTAAACAGATATATTGGTGTCTGAGCAGTCAGGGAGACACTATTACTGTTTTTTTTTATGGTAAAAATGCCAAAAGCAGGATAATGCAGAGATTTGAACCGTGAAACTGTAAAACCAAAGTTCTAGTTATCTGGACTACACCAGACTCTTTTAAACAGATATATTTGTGTCTTAACAGTCAGGGAGACACTATTACTGTTTTTTTTTATAATAAAAATGCCAAAAGCAGGATAATACAGAGATTTGAACCATAGAACTGCAAAACCAAAGTTCTAGTTACCTGGCCTACACCAGACTCTTTTAAACAGATATATTGGTGTCTGAGCAGTCAGGGAGACACTATTACTGTTTTTTTTATGGTAAAAATGCCAAAAGCAGGATAATGCAGAGATTTGAACCATAGAACTGCAAAACCAAAGTTCTAGTTATCTGGACTACACCAGACTCTTTTAATCAGATATATTGGTGTCTGAACAGTCAGGGAGACACTATTACTGTTTTTTTTTTACGGTAAAAATGACAAAAGCAGGATAATACAGAGATTTGAACCGTGGAACTGCAAAAGCAAAGTTCTAGTTATCTGGCCTACACCAGACTCTTTTAAACAGACATTTTGGTGTCTGAATAGTCAGGGAGACACTATTAGTGTTTCTTTTACGGTAAAAATGCCAAAAGCAGGATAATACATAGATTTGAACCGTGGAACTGCAAAACCAAAGTTCTAGTTATCTGGCCTACACCAGACTCTTTTCAACAGATATATTGGTGTCTGAACAGTCAGGGAGACACAATTACTGTTTTTTTTTTCGGTAAAAATGCCAAAAGCAGGATAATACAGAGATTTGAACCGTGGAACTGCAAAACCAAAGTTCTAGTTATCTGGCCTACACCAGACTCTTTTAAACAGTTATCTTGGTGACTGAACAGTCAGGGAGACACTATTACTGTTTTTTTTACGGAAAAAATGCGAAAAGCAGGATAATACAGAGATTTGAACTGTTGAACTGCAAAACCACAGTTCTAGTTATCTGGCCTACACCAGACTCTTTTGAACAGATATAATGGTGTCTGAATTGTCAGGGAGACACTATTACTGATTTTTTTTTACGGTAAAATTGCCAAAAGCAGGATAATACCGAGATTTGACCCGTAGAACTGCAAAACCACAGTTTTAGTTATCTGGCCTACACCAGACTGTTTTAAACAGATATATTGGTGTCTGAGCAGTCAGAGAGACACTATTACTTTTTTTTTTGCGGTAAAAATGCCAAAAGCAGATCAATGCAGAGATTTGAACCGTGGAACTGCAAAACCACAGTTCTAGTAATCTGGCCTTCACCAGACTCTTTTAAACAGATATATTGGTGTCTGAACAGTCAGGGAGAAACTATTACTGTTTTTTTTTACGGAAAAAAATGCCAAAAGCAAGATAATATAGAGATTTGACCCGTGGAACTGCAAAACCACAGTTGTAGTTATCTGGCCTACAACAGACTCTTTTAAACAGATATATTGGTGTCTGAACAGTCAGGGAGACACTATTACTAATTTTTTTAGGGTAAAAATGCCAAAAGCAGGATAATACAGAGATTTGAACCGTGGAACTGCAAAACCAAAGTTCTAGTTATCTGGCCTACACCAGACTCTTTTAAACAGATATATTGGTATCTGAACAGTCAGGGAGACACTATTACTGTTTTTTTTATGGTAAAAATGCCAAAAGCAGGATAATGCAGAGATTTGAACCGTGGAACTGCAAAACCAAAGTTCTAGTTATCTGGACTACACCAGACTCTTTTAAACAGATATATTTGTGTCTGAACAGTCAGGGAGACACTATTACTATTTTTTTATGGTAAAAATGCCAAAAGCAGGATAATACAGAGATTTGAACCATAGAACTGCAAAACCAAAGTTCTAGTTATCTGGCCTACACCAGACTCTTTTAAACAGATATATTGGTGTCTGAACAGTCAGGGAGACACTATTACTGTTTTTTCTTTACGGTAAAAATGACAAAAGCAGGATAATACAGAGATTTGAACCGTGGAACTGCAAAACCAAAGTTCTAGTTATCTGGCCTACACCAGACTCTTTTAAACAGATATATTGGTGTCTGAACAGTCAGGGAGACACTATTACTGACTTTTTTTTATGGAAAAAATGCGAAAAGCAGGATAATACCGAGGTTTGACCCGTGGAACTGCAAAACCACAGTTCTAGTTATCTGGCCTACACCAGACTCTTTGAAACAGATATATTGGTGTCTGAACAGTCAGGGAGACACTATTACTAATTTTTTTTAGGGTAAAAATGGCAAAAGCAGGATAATACAGAGATCTGAACCGTGGAACTGCAAAACCAAAGTTCTAGTTATCTGGCCTACACCAGACTCTTTTAAACAGATATATTGGTGTCTGAACAGTCAGGGAGACACTATTACTGGTTGTTTTTTTTACGGTAAAAATGCCAAAAGCAGAATAATTCAGAGATTTTAACCGTAGAACTGCCAAGCCAAAGTTCTAGTTATCTGGCCTACACCAGACTCTTTTAAACAGATATATTGGTGTCTGAACAGTCAGGGAGACACTATTACTGTTTTTTTTTTACGGTAAAAATGCCAAAAGCAGGATAATGCAGAGATTTGAACCGTGGAACTGCAAAACCACAGTTCTAGTTATCTGGACTACACCAGACTCTTTTAAACAGATATATTGGTGTCTGAACAGTCAGGGAGACACTATTACTAATTTTTTTTAGGGTAAAAATGGCAAAAGCAGGATAATACAGAGATCTGAACCGTGGAACTTGAAAACCAAAGTTCTAGTTATCTGGCCTACACCAGACTCTTTTAAACAGATATATTGGTGTCTGAACAGTCAGGGAGACACTATTATTGGTTGTTTTTTTTACGGTAAAAATGCCAAAAGCAGAATAATACAGAGATTTTAACCGTAGAACTGCCAAACCAAAGTTCTAGTTATCTGGCCTACACCAGACTTTTTTAAACAGATATATTGGTGTCTGAACAGTCAGGGAGACACTATTACTATTTTTTTTTTTTTACGGTAAAAATTCCAAAAGCAGGATAATACAGAGATTTGACCCGTGGAACTGCAAAACCAAAGTTCTAGTTAACTGGCCTACACCAGACTCTTTTAAACAGATATATTTGTGTCTGAACAGTCAGGGAGACACTATTGCTGTTTTGTTTAAGGAAAAAATGCCAAAAGCAGGATAATACAGAGATTTGACCCGTGGAACTGCAAAACCACAGTTCTAGTTATCTGGCCTACATTAGACTCTTTTAAACAGATATATTGGTCTCTGACCAGTCAGGGAGACACTATTACTGTTTATTTTTTACGGAAAAAATGCCAAAAGCAGGATAATACAGAGATTTGACCCGTGGATCTGCAAAACCACAGTTCTAGTTATCTGGCCTACACCAGACTCTTTTAAACAAATATTTTGGTGTCTGAACAGTCAGGGAGACACTATTACTGTTTTTTTTTTAGGGTAAAAATGCCAAAAGCAGGATAATACAGAGGTTTGAACCGTAGAACTGCAAAACCAAAGTTCTAGTTATCTGGCCTACACCAGACTCTTTTAAACAGATATATTTGTGTCTGAACAGTCAGGGAGACACTATTACTGTTTTTTTTACGGAAAAAAATGCCAAAAGCAGGATAATACAGAGATTTGAACCGTGGAACTGCAAAAGCAAAGTTCTAGTTATCTGGCCTACACCAGACTCTTTTAAACCGACATTTTGGTGTCTGAATAGTCAGGGAGACACTATTAGTGTTTTTTTTACGGTAAAAATGCCAAAAGCAGGATAATACATAGATTTGAACCGTGGAACTGCAAAACCACAGTTCTAGTTATCTGGACTACACCAGACTCTTTTAAACAGATATATTGGTGTCTGAACAGTCAGGGAGACACTATTACTAATTTTTTTTAGGGTAAAAATGGCAAAAGCAGGATAATACAGAGATCTGAACCGTGGAACTTGAAAACCAAAGTTCTAGTTATCTGGCCTACACCAGACTCTTTTAAACAGATATATTGGTGTCTGAACAGTCAGGGAGACACTATTATTGGTTGTTTTTTTTACGGTAAAAATGACAAAAGCAGAATAATACAGAGATTTTAACCGTAGAACTGCCAAACCAAAGTTCTAGTTATCTGGCCTACACCAGACTCTTTTAAACAGATATATTGGTGTCTGAACAGTCAGGGAGACACTATTACTATTTTTTTTTTTTTACGGTAAAAATTCCAAAAGCAGGATAATACAGAGATTTGACCCGTGGAACTGCAAAACCAAAGTTCTAGTTATCTGGCCTACACCAGACTCTTTTAAACAGATATATTTGTGTCTGAACAGTCAGGGAGACACTATTGCTGTTTTGTTTAAGGAAAAAATGCCAAAAGCAGGATAATACAGATATTTGACCCGTGGAACTGCAAAACCACAGTTCTAGTTATCTGGCCTACATTAGACTCTTTTAAACAGATATATTGGTCTCTGACCAGTCAGGGAGACACTATTACTGTTTATTTTTTACGGAAAAAATGCCAAAAGCAGGATAATACAGAGGTTTGACCCGTGGATCTGCAAAACCACAGTTCTAGTTATCTGGCCTACACCAGACTCTTTTAAACAAATATTTTGGTGTCTGAACAGTCAGGGAGACACTATTACTGTTTTTTTTTTTAGGGTAAAAATGCCAAAAGCAGGATAATACAGAGGTTTGAACCGTAGAACTGCAAAACCAAAGTTCTAGTTATCTGGCCTACACCAGACTCTTTTAAACAGATATATTTGTGTCTGAACAGTCAGGGAGACACTATTACTGTTTTTTTTACGGAAAAAAATGCCAAAAGCAGGATAATACAGAGATTTGAACCGTGGAACTGCAAAAGCAAAGTTCTAGTTATCTGGCCTACACCAGACTCTTTTAAACCGACATTTTGGTATCTGAATAGTCAGGGAGACACTATTAGTGTTTTTTTTACGGTAAAAATGCCAAAAGCAGGATAATACATAGATTTGAACCGTGGAACTGCAAAACCAAAATTCTAGTTATCTGGCCTACACCAGACTCTTTTAAACAGATATATTGGCGTCTGAACTGTCAGGGTGACACTATTACTGTTTTTTTTATGGTAAAAATGCCAAAAGCAGGATAATACAGAGATTTGAACCGTGGAACTGCAAAACCAAAGTTCTAGTTATCTGGCCTACACCAGACTCTTTTAAACAGTTATATTGGTGACTGAACAGTCAGGGAGACACTATTACTGTTTTTTTTACGGAAAAAATGCCAAAAGCAGGATAATACAGAGATTTGAGCTGTTGAACTGCAAAACCACAGTTCTAGTTATCTGGCCTACACCAGACTCTTTTGAACAGATATAATGGTGTCTGAATTGTCAGGGAGACACTATTACTGATTTTTTTTTACGGTAAAAATGCCAAAAGCAGGATAATACAGAGATTTGACCCGTGGAACTGCAAAACCACAGTTCTAGTTATCTGGCCTACACCAGACTCTTTTAAACAGATATATTGGTGTCTGAACAGTCAGGGAGACACTATTACTTTTTTTTTTGCGGTAAAAATGCCAAAAGCAGATCAATGCAGAGATTTGAACCGTGGAACTGCAAAACCACAGTTCTAGTTATCTGGCCTACACCAGACTCTTTTAAACAGATATATTTGTGTCTGAACAGTCAGGGAGACACTATTACTGTTTTTTTTACGGAAAAAATGCCAAAAGCACGATAATACAGAGATTTGACCCGTGGAACTGTAAAACCACATTTCTAGTTATCTGGCCTACAACAGACTCTTTTAAACAGATATATTGGTGTCTGAACAGTCAGGGAGACACTATTACTAATTTTTTTTAGGGTAAAAATGCCAAAAGCAGGATAATACAGAGATTTGAACCGTGGAACTGCAAAACCAAAGTTCTAGTTATCTGGCCTACACCAGACTCTTTTAAACAGATATATTTGTGTCTGAACAGTCAGGGAGACACTATTGCTGTTTTGTTTACGGAAAAAATGCCAAAAGCAGGATAATACAGAGATTTGACCCGTCGAACTGCAAAACCACAGTTCTAGTTATCTGGCCTACACCAGACTCTTTTAAACAGATATATTGGTTTCTGACCAGTCAGGGAGTCACTATTACTGTTTATTTTTTGCGGAAAAAATGCCAAAAGCAGGATAATACAGAGATTTGACCCGTGGATCTGCAAAACCACAGTTCTAGTTATCTGGCCTACACCAGACTCTTTTAAACAGATATATTGGTGTCTGAACAGTCAGGGAGACACTATTACTGTTTTTTTTTAGGGTAAAAATGCCAAAAGCAGGATAATACAGAGGTTTGAACCGTAGAACTGCAAAACCAAAGTTCTAGTTATCTGGCCTACACCAGACTCTTTTAAACAGATATATTGGTGTCTGAACAGTCAGGGAGACACTATTACTGTTTTTTTTACGGAAAAAATGCCAAAAGCAGGATAATACAGAGATTTGAACCGTGGAACTGCAAAAGCAAAGTTCTAGTTATCTGGCCTACACCAGACTCTTTTAAACCGACATTTTGGTGTCTGAATAGTCAGGGAGACACTATTAGTGTTTTTTTTACTGTAAAAATGCCAAAAGCAGGATAATACATAGATTTGAACCGTGGAACTGCAAAACCAAAGTTCTAGTTATCTGGCCTACACTAGACTCTTTTAAACAGATATATTGGCGTCTGAACTGTCAGGGTGACACTATTACTGTTTTTTTTATGGTAAAAATGCCAAAAGCAGGATAATACAGAGATTTGAACCGTGGAACTGCAAAACCAAAGTTCTAGTTATCTGGCCTACACCAGACTCTTTTAAACAGTTATATTGGTGACTGAACAGTCAGGGAGACACTATTACTGTTTTTTTTACAGAAAAAATGCCAAAAGAAGGATAATACAGAGATTTGAACTGTTGAACTGCAAAACCACAGTTCTAGTTATCTGGCCTACACCAGACTCTTTTGAATAGATATAATGGTGTCTGAATTGTCAGGGAGACACTATTGCTGATTTTTTTTTACGGTAAAAATGCCAAAAGCAGATCAATGCAGAGATTTGAACCGTGGAACTGCAAAACCACAGTTCTAGTTATCTGGCCTACACCAGACTCTTTTAAACAGATATATTGGTGTCTGAACAGTCAGGGAGAAACTATTACTGTTTTTTTTTTACGGAAAAAATGCCAAAAGCAGGATAATATAGAGATTTGACCCATGGAACTGCAAAACCACAGTTCTAGTTATCTGGCCTACACCAGACTCTTTTAAACAGATATATTGGTGTCTGAGCAGTCAGGGAGACACTATTACTGTTTTTTTTTATGGTAAAAATGCCAAAAGCAGGATAATGCAGAGATTTGAACCGTGAAACTGTAAAACCAAAGTTCTAGTTATCTGGACTACACCAGACTCTTTTAAACAGATATATTTGTGTCTTAACAGTCAGGGAGACACTATTACTGTTTTTTTTTATAATAAAAATGCCAAAAGCAGGATAATACAGAGATTTGAACCATAGAACTGCAAAACCAAAGTTCTAGTTACCTGGCCTACACCAGACTCTTTCAAACAGATATATTGGTGTCTGAGCAGTCAGGGAGACACTATTACTGTTTTTTTTATGGTAAAAATGCCAAAAGCAGGATAATGCAGAGATTTGAACCATAGAACTGCAAAACCAAAGTTCTAGTTATCTGGACTACACCAGACTCTTTTAATCAGATATATTGGTGTCTGAACAGTCAGGGAGACACTATTACTGTTTTTTTTTTACGGTAAAAATGACAAAAGCAGGATAATACAGAGATTTGAACCGTGGAACTGCAAAAGCAAAGTTCTAGTTATCTGGCCTACACCAGACTCTTTTAAACCGACATTTTGGTGTCTGAATAGTCAGGGAGACACTATTAGTGTTTCTTTTACGGTAAAAATGCCAAAAGCAGGATAATACATAGATTTGAACCGTGGAACTGCAAAACCAAAGTTCTAGTTATCTGGCCTACACCAGACTCTTTTCAACAGATATATTGGTGTCTGAACAGTCAGGGAGACACTATTACTGTTTTTTTTTTCGGTAAAAATGCCAAAAGCAGGATAATACAGAGATTTGAACCGTGGAACTGCAAAACCAAAGTTCTAGTTATCTGGCCTACACCAGACTCTTTTAAACAGTTATCTTGGTGACTGAACAGTCAGGGAGACACTATTACTGTTTTTTTTACGGAAAAAATGCGAAAAGCAGGATAATACAGAGATTTGAACTGTTGAACTGCAAAACCACAGTTCTAGTTATCTGGCCTACACCAGACTCTTTTGAACAGATATAATGGTGTCTGAATTGTCAGGGAGACACTATTACTGATTTTTTTTTACGGTAAAATTGCCAAAAGCAGGATAATACCGAGATTTGACCCGTAGAACTGCAAAACCACAGTTTTAGTTATCTGGCCTACACCAGACTGTTTTAAACAGATATATTGGTGTCTGAGCAGTCAGAGAGACACTATTACTTTTTTTTTTGCGGTAAAAATGCCAAAAGCAGATCAATGCAGAGATTTGAACCGTGGAACTGCAAAACCACAGTTCTAGTAATCTGGCCTTCACCAGACTCTTTTAAACAGATATATTGGTGTCTGAACAGTCAGGGAGAAACTATTACTGTTTTTTTTTACGGAAAAAAATGCCAAAAGCAAGATAATATAGAGATTTGACCCGTGGAACTGCAAAACCACAGTTGTAGTTATCTGGCCTACAACAGACTCTTTTAAACAGATATATTGGTGTCTGAACAGTCAGGGAGACACTATTACTAATTTTTTTAGGGTAAAAATGCCAAAAGCAGGATAATACAGAGATTTGAACCGTGGAACTGCAAAACCAAAGTTCTAGTTATCTGGCCTACACCAGACTCTTTTAAACAGATATATTGGTATCTGAACAGTCAGGGAGACACTATTACTGTTTTTTTTATGGTAAAAATGCCAAAAGCAGGATAATGCAGAGATTTGAACCGTGGAACTGCAAATCCAAAGTTCTAGTTATCTGGACTACACCAGACTCTTTTAAACAGATATATTTGTGTCTGAACAGTCAGGGAGACACTATTACTATTTTTTTATGGTAAAAATGCCAAAAGCAGGATAATACAGAGATTTGAACCATAGAACTGCAAAACCAAAGTTCTAGTTATCTGGCCTACACCAGACTCTTTTAAACAGATATATTGGTGTCTGAACAGTCAGGGAGACACTATTACTGTTTTTTCTTTACGGTAAAAATGACAAAAGCAGGATAATACAGAGATTTGAACCGTGGAACTGCAAAACCAAAGTTCTAGTTATCTGGCCTACACCAGACTCTTTTAAACAGATATATTTGTGTCTGAACAGTCAGGGAGACACTATTACTGTTTTTTTTATGGAAAAAATGCCAAAAGCAGGATAATACAGAGATTTGACCCGTGGAACTGCAAAACCACAGTTCTACTTATCTGGACTACACCAGACTCTTTTAAACAGATATATTGGTGTCTGAACAGTCAGGGAGACACTATTACTAATTTTTTTTAGAGTAAAAATGGCAAAAGCAGGATAATACAGAGATCTGAACCATGGAACTGCAAAACCAAAGTTCTAGTTATCTGGCCTACACCAGACTCTTTTAAACAGATATATTGGTGTCTGAACAGTCAGGGAGACACTATTACTGGTTGTTTTTTTTTACGGTAAAAATGCCAAAAGCAGAATAATACAGAGATTTTAACCCTAGAAATGCCAAACCAAAGTTCTAGTTATCTGGCCTACACCAGACTCTTTTAAACAGATATATTGGTGTCTGAACAGTTAGGGAGACACTATTACTGTTTTTTTTTTTACGGTAAAAATGCCAAAAGCAGGATAAAACAGAGATTTGACCCGTGGAACTGCAAAACCACAGTTCTAGTTATCTGGCCTACACCAGACTCTTTTAAACAGATATATTGGTGTCTGACCAGTCAGGGAGACACTATTACTGTTTATTTTTTACGGAAAAAATGCCAAAAGCAGGATAATACAGAGATTTGACCCGTGGATCTGCAAAACCACAGTTCTAGTTATCTGGCCTACACCAGACTCTTTTAAACCGACATTTTGGTGTCTGAATAGTCAGGGAGACACTATTACTGTTTTTTTTATAGGGTAAAAATGCCAAAAGCAGGATAATACAGAGGTTTGAACCGTAGAACTGCAAAACCAAAGTTCTAGTTATCTGGACTACACCAGACTCTTTTAATCAGATATATTGGTGTCTGAACAGTCAGGGAGACACTATTACTGTTTTTTTTTTACGGTAAAAATGACAAAAGCAGGATAATACAGAGATTTGAACCGTGGAACTGCAAAAGCAAAGTTCTAGTTATCTGGCCTACACCAGACTCTTTTAAACCGACATTTTGGTGTCTGAATAGTCAGGGAGACACTATTAGTGTTTCTTTTACGGTAAAAATGCCAAAAGCAGGATAACACATAGATTTGAACCGTGGAACTGCAAAACCAAAGTTCTAGTTATCTGGCCTACACCAGACTCTTTTCAACAGATATATTGGTGTCTGAACAGTCAGGGAGACACTATTACTGTTTTTTTTTTCGGTAAAAATGCCAAAAGCAGGATAATACAGAGATTTGAACCGTGGAACTGCAAAACCAAAGTTCTAGTTATCTGGCCTACACCAGACTCTTTTAAACAGTTATCTTGGTGACTGAACAGTCAGGGAGACACTATTACTGTTTTTTTTACGGAAAAAATGCGAAAAGCAGGATAATACAGAGATTTGAACTGTTGAACTGCAAAACCACAGTTCTAGTTATCTGGCCTACACCAGACTCTTTTGAACAGATATAATGGTGTCTGAATTGTCAGGGAGACACTATTACTGATTTTTTTTTACGGTTAAATTGCCAAAAGCAGGATAATACCGAGATTTGACCCGTAGAACTGCAAAACCACAGTTTTAGTTATCTGGCCTACACCAGACTGTTTTAAACAGATATATTGGTGTCTGAGCAGTCAGAGAGACACTATTACTTTTTTTTTTGCGGTAAAAATGCCAAAAGCAGATCAATGCAGAGATTTGAACCGTGGAACTGCAAAACCACAGTTCTAGTAATCTGGCCTTCACCAGACTCTTTTAAACAGATATATTGGTGTCTGAACAGTCAGGGAGAAACTATTACTGTTTTTTTTTACGGAAAAAAATGCCAAAAGGAAGATAATATAGAGATTTGACCCGTGGAACTGCAAAACCACAGTTGTAGTTATCTGGCCTACAACAGACTCTTTTAAACAGATATATTGGTGTCTGAACAGTCAGGGAGACACTATTACTAATTTTTTTAGGGTAAAAATGCCAAAAGCAGGATAATACAGAGATTTGAACCGTGGAACTGCAAAACCAAAGTTCTAGTTATCTGGCCTACACCAGACTCTTTTAAACAGATATATTGGTATCTGAACAGTCAGGGAGACACTATTACTGTTTTTTTTATGGTAAAAATGCCAAAAGCAGGATAATGCAGAGATTTGAACCGTGGAACTGCAAAACCAAAGTTCTAGTTATCTGGACTACACCAGACTCTTTTAAACAGATATATTTGTGTCTGAACAGTCAGGGAGACACTATTACTATTTTTTTATGGTAAAAATGCCAAAAGCAGGATAATACAGAGATTTGACCCGTGGAACTGCAAAACCAAAGTTCTAGTTATCTGGACTACACCAGACTCTTTTAAACAGATATATTGGTGTCTGACCAGTCAGGGAGACACTATTACTGTTTATTTTTTACGGAAAAAATGCCAAAAGCAGGATAATACAGAGATTTGACCCGTGGATCTGCAAAACCACAGTTCTAGTTATCTGGCCTACACCAGACTCTTTTAAACCGACATTTTGGTGTCTGAATAGTCAGGGAGACACTATTGCTGATTTTTTTTTACGGTAAAAATGCCAAAAGCAGATCAATGCAGAGATTTGAACCGTGGAACTGCAAAACCACAGTTCTAGTTATCTGGCCTACACCAGACTCTTTTAAACAGATATATTGGTGTCTGAACAGTCAGGGAGAAACTATTACTGTTTTTTTTTTACGGAAAAAATGCCAAAAGCAGGATAATATAGAGATTTGACCCATGGAACTGCAAAACCACAGTTCTAGTTATCTGGCCTACACCAGACTCTTTTAAACAGATATATTGGTGTCTGAGCAGTCAGGGAGACACTATTACTGTTTTTTTTTATGGTAAAAATGCCAAAAGCAGGATAATGCAGAGATTTGAACCGTGAAACTGTAAAACCAAAGTTCTAGTTATCTGGACTACACCAGACTCTTTTAAACAGATATATTTGTGTCTTAACAGTCAGGGAGACACTATTACTGTTTTTTTTTATAATAAAAATGCCAAAAGCAGGATAATACAGAGATTTGAACCATAGAACTGCAAAACCAAAGTTCTAGTTACCTGGCCTACACCAGACTCTTTTAAACAGATATATTGGTGTCTGAGCAGTCAGGGAGACACTATTACTGTTTTTTTTATGGTAAAAATGCCAAAAGCAGGATAATGCAGAGATTTGAACCATAGAACTGCAAAACCAAAGTTCTAGTTATCTGGACTACACCAGACTCTTTTAATCAGATATATTGGTGTCTGAACAGTCAGGGAGACACTATTACTGTTTTTTTTTTACGGTAAAAATGACAAAAGCAGGATAATACAGAGATTTGAACCGTGGAACTGCAAAAGCAAAGTTCTAGTTATCTGGCCTACACCAGACTCTTTTAAACAGACATTTTGGTGTCTGAATAGTCAGGGAGACACTATTAGTGTTTCTTTTACGGTAAAAATGCCAAAAGCAGGATAATACATAGATTTGAACCGTGGAACTGCAAAACCAAAGTTCTAGTTATCTGGCCTACACCAGACTCTTTTCAACAGATATATTGGTGTCTGAACAGTCAGGGAGACACAATTACTGTTTTTTTTTTCGGTAAAAATGCCAAAAGCAGGATAATACAGAGATTTGAACCGTGGAACTGCAAAACCAAAGTTCTAGTTATCTGGCCTACACCAGACTCTTTTAAACAGTTATCTTGGTGACTGAACAGTCAGGGAGACACTATTACTGTTTTTTTTACGGAAAAAATGCGAAAAGCAGGATAATACAGAGATTTGAACTGTTGAACTGCAAAACCACAGTTCTAGTTATCTGGCCTACACCAGACTCTTTTGAACAGATATAATGGTGTCTGAATTGTCAGGGAGACACTATTACTGATTTTTTTTTACGGTAAAATTGCCAAAAGCAGGATAATACCGAGATTTGACCCGTAGAACTGCAAAACCACAGTTTTAGTTATCTGGCCTACACCAGACTGTTTTAAACAGATATATTGGTGTCTGAGCAGTCAGAGAGACACTATTACTTTTTTTTTTGCGGTAAAAATGCCAAAAGCAGATCAATGCAGAGATTTGAACCGTGGAACTGCAAAACCACAGTTCTAGTAATCTGGCCTTCACCAGACTCTTTTAAACAGATATATTGGTGTCTGAACAGTCAGGGAGAAACTATTACTGTTTTTTTTTACGGAAAAAAATGCCAAAAGCAAGATAATATAGAGATTTGACCCGTGGAACTGCAAAACCACAGTTGTAGTTATCTGGCCTACAACAGACTCTTTTAAACAGATATATTGGTGTCTGAACAGTCAGGGAGACACTATTACTAATTTTTTTAGGGTAAAAATGCCAAAAGCAGGATAATACAGAGATTTGAACCGTGGAACTGCAAAACCAAAGTTCTAGTTATCTGGCCTACACCAGACTCTTTTAAACAGATATATTGGTATCTGAACAGTCAGGGAGACACTATTACTGTTTTTTTTATGGTAAAAATGCCAAAAGCAGGATAATGCAGAGATTTGAACCGTGGAACTGCAAAACCAAAGTTCTAGTTATCTGGACTACACCAGACTCTTTTAAACAGATATATTTGTGTCTGAACAGTCAGGGAGACACTATTACTATTTTTTTATGGTAAAAATGCCAAAAGCAGGATAATACAGAGATTTGAACCATAGAACTGCAAAACCAAAGTTCTAGTTATCTGGCCTACACCAGACTCTTTTAAACAGATATATTGGTGTCTGAACAGTCAGGGAGACACTATTACTGTTTTTTCTTTACGGTAAAAATGACAAAAGCAGGATAATACAGAGATTTGAACCGTGGAACTGCAAAACCAAAGTTCTAGTTATCTGGCCTACACCAGACTCTTTTAAACAGATATATTGGTGTCTGAACAGTCAGGGAGACACTATTACTGACTTTTTTTTATGGAAAAAATGCGAAAAGCAGGATAATACCGAGGTTTGACCCGTGGAACTGCAAAACCACAGTTCTAGTTATCTGGCCTACACCAGACTCTTTGAAACAGATATATTGGTGTCTGAACAGTCAGGGAGACACTATTACTAATTTTTTTTAGGGTAAAAATGGCAAAAGCAGGATAATACAGAGATCTGAACCGTGGAACTGCAAAACCAAAGTTCTAGTTATCTGGCCTACACCAGACTCTTTTAAACAGATATATTGGTGTCTGAACAGTCAGGGAGACACTATTACTGGTTGTTTTTTTTACGGTAAAAATGCCAAAAGCAGAATAATTCAGAGATTTTAACCGTAGAACTGCCAAGCCAAAGTTCTAGTTATCTGGCCTACACCAGACTCTTTTAAACAGATATATTGGTGTCTGAACAGTCAGGGAGACACTATTACTGTTTTTTTTTTACGGTAAAAATGCCAAAAGCAGGATAATGCAGAGATTTGAACCGTGGAACTGCAAAACCACAGTTCTAGTTATCTGGACTACACCAGACTCTTTTAAACAGATATATTGGTGTCTGAACAGTCAGGGAGACACTATTACTAATTTTTTTTAGGGTAAAAATGGCAAAAGCAGGATAATACAGAGATCTGAACCGTGGAACTTGAAAACCAAAGTTCTAGTTATCTGGCCTACACCAGACTCTTTTAAACAGATATATTGGTGTCTGAACAGTCAGGGAGACACTATTATTGGTTGTTTTTTTTACGGTAAAAATGCCAAAAGCAGAATAATACAGAGATTTTAACCGTAGAACTGCCAAACCAAAGTTCTAGTTATCTGGCCTACACCAGACTTTTTTAAACAGATATATTGGTGTCTGAACAGTCAGGGAGACACTATTACTATTTTTTTTTTTTTACGGTAAAAATTCCAAAAGCAGGATAATACAGAGATTTGACCCGTGGAACTGCAAAACCAAAGTTCTAGTTAACTGGCCTACACCAGACTCTTTTAAACAGATATATTTGTGTCTGAACAGTCAGGGAGACACTATTGCTGTTTTGTTTAAGGAAAAAATGCCAAAAGCAGGATAATACAGAGATTTGACCCGTGGAACTGCAAAACCACAGTTCTAGTTATCTGGCCTACATTAGACTCTTTTAAACAGATATATTGGTCTCTGACCAGTCAGGGAGACACTATTACTGTTTATTTTTTACGGAAAAAATGCCAAAAGCAGGATAATACAGAGATTTGACCCGTGGATCTGCAAAACCACAGTTCTAGTTATCTGGCCTACACCAGACTCTTTTAAACAAATATTTTGGTGTCTGAACAGTCAGGGAGACACTATTACTGTTTTTTTTTTAGGGTAAAAATGCCAAAAGCAGGATAATACAGAGGTTTGAACCGTAGAACTGCAAAACCAAAGTTCTAGTTATCTGGCCTACACCAGACTCTTTTAAACAGATATATTTGTGTCTGAACAGTCAGGGAGACACTATTACTGTTTTTTTTACGGAAAAAAATGCCAAAAGCAGGATAATACAGAGATTTGAACCGTGGAACTGCAAAAGCAAAGTTCTAGTTATCTGGCCTACACCAGACTCTTTTAAACCGACATTTTGGTGTCTGAATAGTCAGGGAGACACTATTAGTGTTTTTTTTACGGTAAAAATGCCAAAAGCAGGATAATACATAGATTTGAACCGTGGAACTGCAAAACCACAGTTCTAGTTATCTGGACTACACCAGACTCTTTTAAACAGATATATTGGTGTCTGAACAGTCAGGGAGACACTATTACTAATTTTTTTTAGGGTAAAAATGGCAAAAGCAGGATAATACAGAGATCTGAACCGTGGAACTTGAAAACCAAAGTTCTAGTTATCTGGCCTACACCAGACTCTTTTAAACAGATATATTGGTGTCTGAACAGTCAGGGAGACACTATTATTGGTTGTTTTTTTTACGGTAAAAATGACAAAAGCAGAATAATACAGAGATTTTAACCGTAGAACTGCCAAACCAAAGTTCTAGTTATCTGGCCTACACCAGACTCTTTTAAACAGATATATTGGTGTCTGAACAGTCAGGGAGACACTATTACTATTTTTTTTTTTTTACGGTAAAAATTCCAAAAGCAGGATAATACAGAGATTTGACCCGTGGAACTGCAAAACCAAAGTTCTAGTTATCTGGCCTACACCAGACTCTTTTAAACAGATATATTTGTGTCTGAACAGTCAGGGAGACACTATTGCTGTTTTGTTTAAGGAAAAAATGCCAAAAGCAGGATAATACAGATATTTGACCCGTGGAACTGCAAAACCACAGTTCTAGTTATCTGGCCTACATTAGACTCTTTTAAACAGATATATTGGTCTCTGACCAGTCAGGGAGACACTATTACTGTTTATTTTTTACGGAAAAAATGCCAAAAGCAGGATAATACAGAGGTTTGACCCGTGGATCTGCAAAACCACAGTTCTAGTTATCTGGCCTACACCAGACTCTTTTAAACAAATATTTTGGTGTCTGAACAGTCAGGGAGACACTATTACTGTTTTTTTTTTTAGGGTAAAAATGCCAAAAGCAGGATAATACAGAGGTTTGAACCGTAGAACTGCAAAACCAAAGTTCTAGTTATCTGGCCTACACCAGACTCTTTTAAACAGATATATTTGTGTCTGAACAGTCAGGGAGACACTATTACTGTTTTTTTTACGGAAAAAAATGCCAAAAGCAGGATAATACAGAGATTTGAACCGTGGAACTGCAAAAGCAAAGTTCTAGTTATCTGGCCTACACCAGACTCTTTTAAACCGACATTTTGGTATCTGAATAGTCAGGGAGACACTATTAGTGTTTTTTTTACGGTAAAAATGCCAAAAGCAGGATAATACATAGATTTGAACCGTGGAACTGCAAAACCAAAATTCTAGTTATCTGGCCTACACCAGACTCTTTTAAACAGATATATTGGCGTCTGAACTGTCAGGGTGACACTATTACTGTTTTTTTTATGGTAAAAATGCCAAAAGCAGGATAATACAGAGATTTGAACCGTGGAACTGCAAAACCAAAGTTCTAGTTATCTGGCCTACACCAGACTCTTTTAAACAGTTATATTGGTGACTGAACAGTCAGGGAGACACTATTACTGTTTTTTTTACGGAAAAAATGCCAAAAGCAGGATAATACAGAGATTTGAGCTGTTGAACTGCAAAACCACAGTTCTAGTTATCTGGCCTACACCAGACTCTTTTGAACAGATATAATGGTGTCTGAATTGTCAGGGAGACACTATTACTGATTTTTTTTTACGGTAAAAATGCCAAAAGCAGGATAATACAGAGATTTGACCCGTGGAACTGCAAAACCACAGTTCTAGTTATCTGGCCTACACCAGACTCTTTTAAACAGATATATTGGTGTCTGAACAGTCAGGGAGACACTATTACTTTTTTTTTTGCGGTAAAAATGCCAAAAGCAGATCAATGCAGAGATTTGAACCGTGGAACTGCAAAACCACAGTTCTAGTTATCTGGCCTACACCAGACTCTTTTAAACAGATATATTTGTGTCTGAACAGTCAGGGAGACACTATTACTGTTTTTTTTACGGAAAAAATGCCAAAAGCACGATAATACAGAGATTTGACCCGTGGAACTGTAAAACCACATTTCTAGTTATCTGGCCTACAACAGACTCTTTTAAACAGATATATTGGTGTCTGAACAGTCAGGGAGACACTATTACTAATTTTTTTTAGGGTAAAAATGCCAAAAGCAGGATAATACAGAGATTTGAACCGTGGAACTGCAAAACCAAAGTTCTAGTTATCTGGCCTACACCAGACTCTTTTAAACAGATATATTTGTGTCTGAACAGTCAGGGAGACACTATTGCTGTTTTGTTTACGGAAAAAATGCCAAAAGCAGGATAATACAGAGATTTGACCCGTCGAACTGCAAAACCACAGTTCTAGTTATCTGGCCTACACCAGACTCTTTTAAACAGATATATTGGTTTCTGACCAGTCAGGGAGTCACTATTACTGTTTATTTTTTGCGGAAAAAATGCCAAAAGCAGGATAATACAGAGATTTGACCCGTGGATCTGCAAAACCACAGTTCTAGTTATCTGGCCTACACCAGACTCTTTTAAACAGATATATTGGTGTCTGAACAGTCAGGGAGACACTATTACTGTTTTTTTTTAGGGTAAAAATGCCAAAAGCAGGATAATACAGAGGTTTGAACCGTAGAACTGCAAAACCAAAGTTCTAGTTATCTGGCCTACACCAGACTCTTTTAAACAGATATATTGGTGTCTGAACAGTCAGGGAGACACTATTACTGTTTTTTTTACGGAAAAAATGCCAAAAGCAGGATAATACAGAGATTTGAACCGTGGAACTGCAAAAGCAAAGTTCTAGTTATCTGGCCTACACCAGACTCTTTTAAACCGACATTTTGGTGTCTGAATAGTCAGGGAGACACTATTAGTGTTTTTTTTACTGTAAAAATGCCAAAAGCAGGATAATACATAGATTTGAACCGTGGAACTGCAAAACCAAAGTTCTAGTTATCTGGCCTACACTAGACTCTTTTAAACAGATATATTGGCGTCTGAACTGTCAGGGTGACACTATTACTGTTTTTTTTATGGTAAAAATGCCAAAAGCAGGATAATACAGAGATTTGAACCGTGGAACTGCAAAACCAAAGTTCTAGTTATCTGGCCTACACCAGACTCTTTTAAACAGTTATATTGGTGACTGAACAGTCAGGGAGACACTATTACTGTTTTTTTTACAGAAAAAATGCCAAAAGAAGGATAATACAGAGATTTGAACTGTTGAACTGCAAAACCACAGTTCTAGTTATCTGGCCTACACCAGACTCTTTTGAATAGATATAATGGTGTCTGAATTGTCAGGGAGACACTATTGCTGATTTTTTTTTACGGTAAAAATGCCAAAAGCAGATCAATGCAGAGATTTGAACCGTGGAACTGCAAAACCACAGTTCTAGTTATCTGGCCTACACCAGACTCTTTTAAACAGATATATTGGTGTCTGAACAGTCAGGGAGAAACTATTACTGTTTTTTTTTTACGGAAAAAATGCCAAAAGCAGGATAATATAGAGATTTGACCCATGGAACTGCAAAACCACAGTTCTAGTTATCTGGCCTACACCAGACTCTTTTAAACAGATATATTGGTGTCTGAGCAGTCAGGGAGACAC
This sequence comes from Phyllobates terribilis, assembly GCF_046119375.1. Lineage (NCBI taxonomy): Eukaryota > Metazoa > Chordata > Amphibia > Anura > Dendrobatidae > Phyllobates > Phyllobates terribilis. The sequence continues at coordinate 893,718,066 of NW_027362761.1, read as the reverse complement.
TATTACTGTTTTTTTTTATGGTAAAAATGCCAAAAGCAGGATAATGCAGAGATTTGAACCGTGAAACTGTAAAACCAAAGTTCTAGTTATCTGGACTACACCAGACTCTTTTAAACAGATATATTTGTGTCTTAACAGTCAGGGAGACACTATTACTGTTTTTTTTTATAATAAAAATGCCAAAAGCAGGATAATACAGAGATTTGAACCATAGAACTGCAAAACCAAAGTTCTAGTTACCTGGCCTACACCAGACTCTTTCAAACAGATATATTGGTGTCTGAGCAGTCAGGGAGACACTATTACTGTTTTTTTTATGGTAAAAATGCCAAAAGCAGGATAATGCAGAGATTTGAACCATAGAACTGCAAAACCAAAGTTCTAGTTATCTGGACTACACCAGACTCTTTTAATCAGATATATTGGTGTCTGAACAGTCAGGGAGACACTATTACTGTTTTTTTTTTACGGTAAAAATGACAAAAGCAGGATAATACAGAGATTTGAACCGTGGAACTGCAAAAGCAAAGTTCTAGTTATCTGGCCTACACCAGACTCTTTTAAACCGACATTTTGGTGTCTGAATAGTCAGGGAGACACTATTAGTGTTTCTTTTACGGTAAAAATGCCAAAAGCAGGATAATACATAGATTTGAACCGTGGAACTGCAAAACCAAAGTTCTAGTTATCTGGCCTACACCAGACTCTTTTCAACAGATATATTGGTGTCTGAACAGTCAGGGAGACACTATTACTGTTTTTTTTTTCGGTAAAAATGCCAAAAGCAGGATAATACAGAGATTTGAACCGTGGAACTGCAAAACCAAAGTTCTAGTTATCTGGCCTACACCAGACTCTTTTAAACAGTTATCTTGGTGACTGAACAGTCAGGGAGACACTATTACTGTTTTTTTTACGGAAAAAATGCGAAAAGCAGGATAATACAGAGATTTGAACTGTTGAACTGCAAAACCACAGTTCTAGTTATCTGGCCTACACCAGACTCTTTTGAACAGATATAATGGTGTCTGAATTGTCAGGGAGACACTATTACTGATTTTTTTTTACGGTAAAATTGCCAAAAGCAGGATAATACCGAGATTTGACCCGTAGAACTGCAAAACCACAGTTTTAGTTATCTGGCCTACACCAGACTGTTTTAAACAGATATATTGGTGTCTGAGCAGTCAGAGAGACACTATTACTTTTTTTTTTGCGGTAAAAATGCCAAAAGCAGATCAATGCAGAGATTTGAACCGTGGAACTGCAAAACCACAGTTCTAGTAATCTGGCCTTCACCAGACTCTTTTAAACAGATATATTGGTGTCTGAACAGTCAGGGAGAAACTATTACTGTTTTTTTTTACGGAAAAAAATGCCAAAAGCAAGATAATATAGAGATTTGACCCGTGGAACTGCAAAACCACAGTTGTAGTTATCTGGCCTACAACAGACTCTTTTAAACAGATATATTGGTGTCTGAACAGTCAGGGAGACACTATTACTAATTTTTTTAGGGTAAAAATGCCAAAAGCAGGATAATACAGAGATTTGAACCGTGGAACTGCAAAACCAAAGTTCTAGTTATCTGGCCTACACCAGACTCTTTTAAACAGATATATTGGTATCTGAACAGTCAGGGAGACACTATTACTGTTTTTTTTATGGTAAAAATGCCAAAAGCAGGATAATGCAGAGATTTGAACCGTGGAACTGCAAAACCAAAGTTCTAGTTATCTGGACTACACCAGACTCTTTTAAACAGATATATTTGTGTCTGAACAGTCAGGGAGACACTATTACTATTTTTTTATGGTAAAAATGCCAAAAGCAGGATAATACAGAGATTTGAACCATAGAACTGCAAAACCAAAGTTCTAGTTATCTGGCCTACACCAGACTCTTTTAAACAGATATATTGGTGTCTGAACAGTCAGGGAGACACTATTACTGTTTTTTCTTTACGGTAAAAATGACAAAAGCAGGATAATACAGAGATTTGAACCGTGGAACTGCAAAACCAAAGTTCTAGTTATCTGGCCTACACCAGACTCTTTTAAACAGATATATTTGTGTCTGAACAGTCAGGGAGACACTATTACTGTTTTTTTTATGGAAAAAATGCCAAAAGCAGGATAATACAGAGATTTGACCCGTGGAACTGCAAAACCACAGTTCTACTTATCTGGACTACACCAGACTCTTTTAAACAGATATATTGGTGTCTGAACAGTCAGGGAGACACTATTACTAATTTTTTTTAGAGTAAAAATGGCAAAAGCAGGATAATACAGAGATCTGAACCATGGAACTGCAAAACCAAAGTTCTAGTTATCTGGCCTACACCAGACTCTTTTAAACAGATATATTGGTGTCTGAACAGTCAGGGAGACACTATTACTGGTTGTTTTTTTTTACGGTAAAAATGCCAAAAGCAGAATAATACAGAGATTTTAACCCTAGAAATGCCAAACCAAAGTTCTAGTTATCTGGCCTACACCAGACTCTTTTAAACAGATATATTGGTGTCTGAACAGTTAGGGAGACACTATTACTGTTTTTTTTTTTACGGTAAAAATGCCAAAAGCAGGATAAAACAGAGATTTGACCCGTGGAACTGCAAAACCACAGTTCTAGTTATCTGGCCTACACCAGACTCTTTTAAACAGATATATTGGTGTCTGACCAGTCAGGGAGACACTATTACTGTTTATTTTTTACGGAAAAAATGCCAAAAGCAGGATAATACAGAGATTTGACCCGTGGATCTGCAAAACCACAGTTCTAGTTATCTGGCCTACACCAGACTCTTTTAAACCGACATTTTGGTGTCTGAATAGTCAGGGAGACACTATTACTGTTTTTTTTATAGGGTAAAAATGCCAAAAGCAGGATAATACAGAGGTTTGAACCGTAGAACTGCAAAACCAAAGTTCTAGTTATCTGGACTACACCAGACTCTTTTAATCAGATATATTGGTGTCTGAACAGTCAGGGAGACACTATTACTGTTTTTTTTTTACGGTAAAAATGACAAAAGCAGGATAATACAGAGATTTGAACCGTGGAACTGCAAAAGCAAAGTTCTAGTTATCTGGCCTACACCAGACTCTTTTAAACCGACATTTTGGTGTCTGAATAGTCAGGGAGACACTATTAGTGTTTCTTTTACGGTAAAAATGCCAAAAGCAGGATAACACATAGATTTGAACCGTGGAACTGCAAAACCAAAGTTCTAGTTATCTGGCCTACACCAGACTCTTTTCAACAGATATATTGGTGTCTGAACAGTCAGGGAGACACTATTACTGTTTTTTTTTTCGGTAAAAATGCCAAAAGCAGGATAATACAGAGATTTGAACCGTGGAACTGCAAAACCAAAGTTCTAGTTATCTGGCCTACACCAGACTCTTTTAAACAGTTATCTTGGTGACTGAACAGTCAGGGAGACACTATTACTGTTTTTTTTACGGAAAAAATGCGAAAAGCAGGATAATACAGAGATTTGAACTGTTGAACTGCAAAACCACAGTTCTAGTTATCTGGCCTACACCAGACTCTTTTGAACAGATATAATGGTGTCTGAATTGTCAGGGAGACACTATTACTGATTTTTTTTTACGGTTAAATTGCCAAAAGCAGGATAATACCGAGATTTGACCCGTAGAACTGCAAAACCACAGTTTTAGTTATCTGGCCTACACCAGACTGTTTTAAACAGATATATTGGTGTCTGAGCAGTCAGAGAGACACTATTACTTTTTTTTTTGCGGTAAAAATGCCAAAAGCAGATCAATGCAGAGATTTGAACCGTGGAACTGCAAAACCACAGTTCTAGTAATCTGGCCTTCACCAGACTCTTTTAAACAGATATATTGGTGTCTGAACAGTCAGGGAGAAACTATTACTGTTTTTTTTTACGGAAAAAAATGCCAAAAGCAAGAAAATATAGAGATTTGACCCGTGGAACTGCAAAACCACAGTTGTAGTTATCTGGCCTACAACAGACTCTTTTAAACAGATATATTGGTGTCTGAACAGTCAGGGAGACACTATTACTAATTTTTTTAGGGTAAAAATGCCAAAAGCAGGATAATACAGAGATTTGAACCGTGGAACTGCAAAACCAAAGTTCTAGTTATCTGGCCTACACCAGACTCTTTTAAACAGATATATTGGTATCTGAACAGTCAGGGAGACACTATTACTGTTTTTTTTATGGTAAAAATGCCAAAAGCAGGATAATGCAGAGATTTGAACCGTGGAACTGCAAAACCAAAGTTCTAGTTATCTGGACTACACCAGACTCTTTTAAACAGATATATTTGTGTCTGAACAGTCAGGGAGACACTATTACTATTTTTTTATGGTAAAAATGCCAAAAGCAGGATAATACAGAGATTTGACCCGTGGAACTGCAAAACCAAAGTTCTAGTTATCTGGACTACACCAGACTCTTTTAAACAGATATATTGGTGTCTGACCAGTCAGGGAGACACTATTACTGTTTATTTTTTACGGAAAAAATGCCAAAAGCAGGATAATACAGAGATTTGACCCGTGGATCTGCAAAACCACAGTTCTAGTTATCTGGCCTACACCAGACTCTTTTAAACCGACATTTTGGTGTCTGAATAGTCAGGGAGACACTATTACTGTTTTTTTTATAGGGTAAAAATGCCAAAAGCAGGATAATACAGAGGTTTGAACCGTAGAACTGCAAAACCAAAGTTCTAGTTATCTGGCCTACACCAGACTCTTTTAAACAGATATATTGGTGTCTGTACAGTCAGGGAGACACTATTACTGTTTTTTTTACGGAAAAAATGCCAAAAGCAGGATAATACAGAGATTTGAACCGTGGAACTGCAAAAGCAAAGTTCTAGTTATCTGGCCTACACCAGACTCTTTTAAACCGACATTTTGGTGTCTGAATAGTCAGGGAGACACTATTAGTGTTTTTTTTACGGTAAAAATGCCAAAAGCAGGATAATACAGAGATTTGAACCGTGGAACTGCAAAACCAAAGTTCTAGTTATCTGGCCTACACCAGACTCTTTTAAACAGTTATATTGGTGACTGAACAGTCAGGGAGACACTATTACTTTTTTTTTTTTACGGAAAAAATGCCAAAAGCAGGACAATACAGAGATTTGAACTGTTGAACTGCAAAACCACAGTTCTAGTTATCTGGCCTACACCAGACTCTTTTGAACAGATATAATGGTGTCTGAATTGTCAGGGAGACACTATTACTGATTTTTTTTTACGGTAAAAATGCCAAAAGCAGGATAATACCGAGATTTGACCCGTGGAACTGCAAAACCACAGTTCTAGTTATCTGGCCTACACCAGACTCTTTTAAACAGATATATTGGTGTCTGAACAGTCAGGGAGAAACTATTACTGTTTTTTTTGCGGTAAAAATGCCAAAAGCAGATCAATGCAGAGATTTGAACCGTGGAGCTGCAAAACCACAGTTCTAGTTATCTGGCCTACACCCGACTCTTTTAAACAGATATATTGGTGTCTGAACAGTCAGGGAGAAACTATTACTGTTTTTTTTTACGTAAAAAATGCCAAAAGCAGGATAATATAGAGATTTGACCCGTGGAACTGCAAAATCACAGTTCTACTTATCTGGCCTACAACAGACTCTTTTAAACAGATATATTGGTGTCTGAACAGTCAGGGAGACACTATTACTAATTTTTTTTAGGGTAAAAATGCCAAAAGCAGGATAATACAGAGATTTGAACCGTGGAACTGCAAAACCAAAGTTCTAGTTATCTGGCCTACACCAGACTCTTTTAAACAGATATATTGGTATCTGAACAGTCAGGGAGACATTATTACTGTTTTTTTTATGGTAAAAATGCCAAAAGCAGGATAATACAGAGATTTGAACCATAGAACTGCAAAACCAAAGTTCTAGTTATCTGGCCTACACCAGACTCTTTTAGACAGATATATTGGTGTCTGAACAGTCAGGGAGACACTATTACTGTTTTTTTTTTTACGGTAAAAATGACAAAAGCAGGATAATATAGAGATTTGAACCGTGGAACTGCCAAACCAAAGTTCTAGTTATCTGGCCTACACCAGACTCTTTTAAACAGATATATTGGTGTCTGAACAGTCAGGGAGACACTATTACTGTTTGTTTTTTTTACGGAAAAAATTCCAAAAGCAGGATAATACAGAGATTTGACCCTTCGAACTGCAAAACCAAAGTTCTAGTTATCTGGCCTACTCCAGACTCTTTTAAACAGATATATTGGTTTCTGACCAGTCAGGGAGACACTATTACTGTTTATTTTTTACGGAAAAAATTCCAAAAGCAGGATAATACAGAGATTTGACCCGTGGATCTGCAAAACCACAGTTCTAGTTATCTGGCCTACACCAGACTCTTTTAAACAGATATATTGGTTTCTGACCAGTCAGGGAGACACTATTGCTGTTTTGTTTACGGAAAAAATTCCAAAAGCAGGATAATACAGAGATTTGACCCGTGGATCTGCAAAACCACAGTTCTAGTTATCTGGCCTACACCAGACTCTTTTAAACAGATATATTGGTGTCTGAACAGTCAGGGAGACACTATTACTGTCTTTTTTTAGGGTAAAAATGCCAAAAGCAGGATAATACAGAGGTTTGAACCGTAGAACTGCAAAACCAAAGTTCTAGTTATCTGGCCTACACCAGACTCTTTTAAACAGATATGTTGGTGTCTGAACAGTCAGGGAGACACTATTACTGTTTTTTTTACGGAAAAAATGCCAAAAGCAGGATAATACAGAGATTTGAACCGTGGAACTGCAAAAGCAAAGTTCTAGTTATCTGGCCTACACCAGACTCTTTTAAACTGACATTTTGGTGTCTGAATAGTCAGGGAGACACTATTAGTGTTTTTTTTACGGTAAAAATGCCAAAAGCAGGATAATACATAGATTTGAACCGTGGAACTGCAAAACCAAAGTTCTAGTTATCTGGCCTACACCAGACTCTTTTCAACAGATATATTGGTGTCTGAACAGTCAGGGAGACACTATTACTGTTTTTTTTTTTACGGTAAAAATGCCAAAAACAGGATAATACAGAGATTTGAACCGTGGAACTGCAAAACCACAGTTCTAGTTATCTGGACTACACCAGACTCTTTTAAACAGATATATTGGTGTCTGAACAGTCAGGGAGACACTATTACTGTTTTTTTTTTATGGCAAAAATGCCAAAAGCAGGATAATACAGAGATTTGACCCGTGGAACTGCAAAACCAAAGTTCTAGTTATCTGGCGTACACCAGACTCTTTTAAACAGATATGTAGGTGTCTGAACAGTCACAGACACACTCAATTTTTTGGGGGCTGGGGGGAAATACCAAAAGGTTAATAAGATGCGTATTTGTACAGTCTGACTGAGGGAAAAAAAATGCAGGATTTAGATAAAAAAAAAAAGGATTTTTCCTGGCCCCTGAGACCGGGGGATAAGTCTAGCAATTTGACCAGCAGGAGCACACAGGACTGTAATGCAGCGTTTGCTGGTATAACCACTGAGTCTTTTGAATGTAAAATTTACTTGAATAATTAGCGGATGCCATTTCGCGTTTGGGGAGCCCCTGATGTGCCTGAACAGTGGAAACCCCCCACAAGTAACACCATTTTGGAAACTACACCCCTCAGGGAACTTATCTAGATGTGTGGTGAGCACCTTGAACCCTCAGGTGCTTCACAGAAGTTTATAACATTGAGCCGTAAAAATAAAATGTTCACATTTTTCCCACAAAAATGTTTTTCAGCCTCCAATTTTGCATTTTAATAAGGGTAACAGGAGAAATTTCCCTATAACATTTGTTGTGCTATTTCTCCTGAGTAAGCCGATGCCGCATATGTGGGGAAAAACCACTGTTTGGGTGCACGGCAGGGTTCGGAAGGGAAGGAGTGCCATTTGACTTTTCGAATGTAAAATTTGCTTGACTAATTAGCGGACACCATGTCACGTTTGGACAGCCCTTGATGTGCCTAAACAGTGGAAACCGCCCACTACTGACCCCATTTTGGAAACTAGACCCCTCAAGGAACTTCTCTAGATGTGTGGTGAACACCCTGAACCCCCAAGTGCTTCACAGAAGTTTATAACGTAGAGCTGTGAAATAAAAAAAATCTAACTTTTTCCACAAAAATGATCTTTTAGCCACAATTTTTTTATTTTTACAAGGGTAAGAGGAGAAAATGGACCCCAAAAACTATTGTGCAATTTCTCCTGAGTACGTCGATACTCCATATGTGTGGAAAATACATTGTTTGGGCACACGACAGAATTCAGAAGGGAAGGAGCACAGTGTGACTGTTTGAATGCAAAATTGGCTGGAATCGAGAGCAGACGCCATGTCGCGTTTGGAGAACCCCTGATGCGCCTAAACAGTGGAAACCCCCCACAAGTGACCCCATTTTGGAAACTAGACTCCTCGAGGATTTTATCAAGGGGTATAGTGAACAATTTGATCTCAGAGGTACAACACAGAATTTGATGACATTAGGACATCATATTGAATAAGTTGTCATCAGTCTTGAGCGCAAGTGCTCGCTACTTGAGTTTGCATTGGATACTCGGGTATGCATCATGTATCGCGGGTGCTCGAGTCCCCGCCCCGCATGTTTCACGATTGTTTGACACCCAAAAAAAAATGCGGGGATTGCTCGTGCATGGCAGGAAAACGCCGCATGGTCTTTTTGGCTGTATAACAGTCGCGAAACATATGGACTCGAGCATGTCACTCAAGCACCCGCTATACTCGGTGCATACCCGAGTACCTGATGGAAACTCAAGTAGCGAGCACTTGCACTCAACACTAGTCATCTTTTTTTTTTCTTTACTTTTGAAAAAATCTCAACCCCAACACAGCCCTAACCCCAACCCTAATACAACCCCAACCCTAATACAACCCTAACACAGCCCTAACACAACTCTAACCCTAACACAACAGTAATCCTAGCACAACCCTAACCCAATCCTAACCCTAGCACATCCCTAATCCTAGCACAACCCTAACCCTAGCACACCCCTAACGCTATCACAACCCTATCCCTAGCACAACTCTAGCACAACCCTAATCCTAGCACAACCCTAACCCTAGAATTTATTTTTCACTCCGTTCCTCATGTGGTATAAGTGATTAGACGACTTTATTCTTTGGGTCGGTGTGATTACAGCGATGCCAGATTTATAACGGGTTTTTACGTTTGGCAGCTGTCACACACTAAAAGACGCCTTTTTTTGCAAAGACTAGTTTTTGCAATCAATTTTCCGATTTTCGACCGACAAACTCACATAAAGGCTTGTTTTTTGCGGTACCAGTTGACATTTTTATTGGTACTATTTTTGAGCACGTGACATTTTTTAATCGCTTTCTATTCAGATTTTTGGGAGGCAGAATAAACAAAAACCAACAATTCAGAATTTTTTTTTAATGCCTTTCCGCATGTGGTAAAATTGATAAGGTAGCTTTATTCTTCGGGTCAGTACGTTCACAGCGATACTACATTTATATAGTTTTTTTATGTTTTGGCGCTTTTACACAATAAAAGTTATTTCATAGAAAAAATTATTCTTTTTGCATCGCTTTATTCTGAGAGCCATAACTATATTATTTTTCGGCTGATGGAGCTGTATGGCAGCTTGTTTTTTGTGGGACAAGATGATGTTCAGTAGTACCATTTTTTCTACATTCGTCTTTTTAATCGCGTTTTATTCCATTTTTTGCTTGGCGGTATGATGATAAAGCATCGTTTTTTGCTTAGTTTTTTTTTACCGTATTCACTAAAAGGGGTTAACTAGTGGGACAGTTTTATAGGTCAGGTCGTTCCGGACGCGGCGATACCAAATATGTGTACTTGTATTGTTTTTTTTTTTCATAATAATATTTATTTATGGGTACAGTATATACAGTTAGGTCCATATATATTTGGACAGAGACAACATTTTTCTAATTTTGGTTCTAGACATTACCACAATGAATTTTAAACAAAACAATTCAGATGCAGTTGAAGTTCAGACTTGCAGCTTTCATTTGAGGGTATCCACATTAAAATTGGATGAAGGGTTTAGGAGTTTCAGCTCCTTAACATGTGCCACCCTGTTTTTAAAGGGACCAAAAGTAAGCTGAAGTAAAAGTAAGCTGAAACTCCTAAACCCTTCATCCAATTTTAATGTGGATACTCTCAAATGAAAGCTGAAAGTCTGAACTTCAACTGCATCTGAATTGTTTTGTTTAAAATTCATTGTGGTAATGTCTAGAACCAAAATTAGAAAAATGTTGTCTCTGTCCAAATATATATGGACCTAACTGTATATATAATTTTTAGATTATTATTTTTTTATTATTTTATTTTTACAAATTTTTTTTTTCACTTTCTGACACCTTCTTTCACTTTTATACTTTGTCCCTCTATGGGACTTTCATTTTTTGCAGGCTGATCGGTTGTACAGCATAGAGATAGTTACATAGTTGCATAGTTTATAAGGCCGAAAAAAGACAAGCGTCCATCCAGTTCAGCCTATTTCTTGTGCACTGCAGCTATTCCGCAGCGTTGATCCAGGGGAAGGCAAAAAAAAAACATGCGGTATAGGCCAATTTACATCCTTGAGGAAAAATTCACTTCCCGACTCCAATCTGGCAGTCAGATTAAATCCCTGGATTAATTAACTATCACTAAGCATAAGATGTAATTTTATTGTTCTCAAGAAAGGCGTCCAGACCTCTCTTGAACTCATTAAGTGAGTTGGACATCACCACTTCCTCTCCCAGAGAGTTCCAGAGTCTCACGGCTCTGACTGTAAAGAATCCCCTTCTATGCTGGTGCAGGAACCTCCTTTCCTCCAGACGCATAGTGTGCCCCCTCGTTTTTGTCACCATCCTTGGTATAAACAGGTCATGGGAGAGATCTCTGTACTGCCCCCTGATGTATTTATACATGTTTATGAGGTCTCCCCTAAGCCTTCTCTTTTCCAACGTAAATAGGCCTAATTTTGACAACCTCTCTGGGTATTCTAGTCCTTCCATTCCCTTTATTACCTTAGTCGCCCTCCTTTGTACCCTCTCTAGCTCCAATATGTCTTTCCTGAGCACCGGAGCCCAGAACTGTGCACAATATTCTAAGTGCGGCCTTACCAGCGCTTTATACAGAGGAAGAACAATGTTCTCATCATATGCCCCTATTCCTCTTCTGATGCATGCCATGACTCTATTTGCCTTCGCAGCTGCTGCCTGACACTGGGCACTCCAATTTAATTTGCTGTTAACCAAGACGCCCAGGTCCTTCTCCATGTCAGATTTCCCCAATGGTTTCCCATTTAATATGTATGGGTGACTGCTGTTTCTCTTTCCCATGTGCATGACCTTACATTTATCGGCATTGAACCCCATTTGCCATTTTTTGGCCCAACTCCCCAATTTATCTAAATCCTCCTGTAGCTGTGCCCTATCCTCATCTGTATTAACTACTTTACAAAGTTTAGTATCATCTGCAAATATTGCTATTATACTATGCAACCCTTCCACTAGATCATTAATAAATATATTAAATAATATAGGGACCAAGACAGACCCTTGAGGCACCCCGCTAGTAACCCTGACACACCCTGAGCTTACTCTATTGATAACCACCCTCTGCTTTCTATCACTTAGCCAGGTATTTACCCACTTGCACACATTATCCCCCAGACCAAGCATTCTCATTTTATATACCAACCTTTTGTGTGGCACGGTATCAAACGCTTTGGAGAAGTCAAGGTATACAACATCCACTGACTCTCCCCGGTCCAGCTGTGAGCTCACCTCCTCATAGAAGGCGATCAGGTTTGTTTGGCAGGAGCGATCCCTCATGAATCCATGTTGATATGGAGTTAGACAGTTATTATCATTAAGATATTCTACAATAGCATCTCTAAGAAATCCTTCAAACAATTTACCCACAATAGACGTTAAGCTTGCTGGTCTATAGTTCCCAGGGTCACTTTTAGACCCCTTTTTGAATATTGGTACCACATTTGCTTGGTGCCAGTCTAGTGGGACAGTCCCTGTCCATAAAGAGTGCTTGAATATAAGATACAGCGGTCTGTCTATCACATTACTTAATTCTTTTAGTACCCGGGGGTGTATGCCATCTGGGCCTGGTGACTTGTTTATTTTGATATTATTTAGGTGTTTCTGAACTTCCTCCTGGGTTAGGTGGGTGATATTTAGCAGAGGGTTTACTTTATCACTCTGCATTTCCTCCGATAAATTGTTTTCTTTTGTGAAAACAGTGGAGAAGAAGCTATTGAGTAGGTTTGCTTTACCCTCATCGCCCTCTATGATTTTACCCAGGTTATTTTTCAATGGGCCAACTCCATCAGTTTTAATCCTTTTACTGTTTATATAGTTAAAGAACAGTTTGGGATTCGTTTTACTTTCCTTGGCAATTAGTCTCTCTGTCTCCTCTTTTGCTATTCTTATTTGTTTCTTACAGATTTTGTTTTTTTCCCTATAAGATATTAGCGCTTCCTCGCTGCCTTCTTGTTTAAGTTTACCGAAAGCCTTTTTTTTGTTTTTCATTGCCCTCTTGACTTCCTTATTTAGCCACATTGGCTTCCTCCTATTCCTAGCCCTTTTATTCCCATAAGGTATGTACCTTCTACAGTGACTATGTAGGACTGTTTTGAAAATTTCCAATTTTCTATCCGTGCTCCTATTACTGAAGATAATCCCTGTGCTATGCAGGATGTCAGCTCTGCACTGGCACAAGTTAGATAAATCGTGCACTGTGCACGATTAGTGACCCGGATATCGTCATGACATCGGGGTCACATGATCTCATGTAATTGCACGTATTTCTGCTCGTGGTGCTCAAACTTGATACTGAATAACGAGATGTTTAAAAATGTTGGTTTTTATTCACAATTTGCATATCAGTAACATGTCTATCAATCCTGTAATTTTCATAATTCCATGATTTTTCCTTCTTGGTGTTGTAATTTCAATGTTGAGGAGAGCTTTAAGGAGTGCTTCAATTAAAAAGTATATTAGGCAACTACACTTACCCCCTCCTCTAGGTGAAGCCAATGTGGACCACTAGATGTGTGCTAAATGAAGGCCAAGGGAATTGTAAAAACAAATCATGGAGCCCCCAGGAGAAGCCTTTTTAATTATTCCAACTCTTCAAGATTTATGTGCTTACATGAAAGCCTGCTCATGTGAGCCCTTGGGGTTCATCTTTTGTCACGTTGGCACTAGTTTGGTCTCTTGTCGCTATTCTTATGCCAGTGAGGGCAATAAACCCCCATGAGAGCCATAGAACTGCCCCTTCATCCTTGAGACTGCAGAGGAGCTTTTGTGGCAAGATACAATGCACAAAGGGATCATAAACACATTTTAAAGGAAAGATGACCTTTGTGTGACAAGGAATTAAGCTTTTATGGGAATGGCTTCACAAACCAAGACCTTTGATTCCATTTTCCTTGGATCCTGCATCTTTATCCCATACCAGTTTATTGGAACATCTTCACTAGTGCATAGTAGGTATCTCAAATTATGCTGCATAAAAGATCATTTCACCCGATGAACAAGCGTTTTCCTCGTGGATTGGGTGATCGTCAGCCTGGTCACACAGCAAGATAATCGTGAAATCAGCCTTTTTAACAACACTTGTTCACAATTATCTTGCAGTGTAAACGTCATTAAGGCTAAGATTAGGAACATATTTTGTGATGCACTGAGATGACTACCCACATTTGGATTTGCTCCACTGTACATATCTTGATGTAGTCATGGCAACCAGAAGAAAAACATCAATTGTTTATGTTGCTGCTTGTATTGAAAGAGATGGAAAATTGTTCAAACTAGAAAAAAGTTTATGTCCCAAAGTGGCATTTCATGTCCCAAAGTGGCATTTCATGTTCCAAAGTGGCATTTCAACTTCGTGACTGAATAGCTTTATTTAAAGGGGAACATGACAGGAGATTCATGATAAATCAACCACGCTGAGGAGATTCAGAGTAAGTACACTTTGTATAGCCGGCTTCTCGCTCATCCCAATTCCCATGACTGACAGGTATCTTCCTATGTGAGTACATAGGGAAAGACTTGCCAGACAACTGTTGCAGGGCGGGGGAATCTGAGCCACATAGTCCCCAGCCGATTTTACAAAGTGTATTTTGTCTGAAACGCCACAGCATTTCAGTGTAAACATTTCTGGCTGCAATCGTGTAGCCAGTGTCTAATTTATGCAGTTCGTCCGTGGTTCTAGCACCATGAATCTGCTCACAGGTTCCCTTTAAATAGATGTACAAAATGTCTGACAGCAAAAGGCAATAAAAATGATGCTTTTAAGAACAAGAAATCAATTTGTCATCCATTTATATTTCTCTGTAAATCATCTTTATCTTTGTGAGTGTTGTTTGCATGCAGAGAGCTGGGAAACAATGCATTCTCTCCCTTTACCCAGGGTTATTGTCCCAGGTCAGGATTAAGGGTAGGGTTCCCTTTTTCTCTTCTGCTCTTTGTACTGATCATGGATCACTAGGCAGTGGCCCTGAGATCCCACCCAGATATCAAGGGGATTTGCGTGTGAGCAATTCAACCTTATTCTCAGATGATCTTTTCACGAATTCAACCCCGCTATAGTCTCCCCATTCTTATAAAAGAATTTGAACAATTTGGTCACTAAAGTAATGTCACGCAAGGTGTGGGAAAGACTAAGTGCATGTGGCGCCCCTGAGGGTTCAGTCGCCACAGGGGTACTGCACCTCAGATAGAGGTGTGGTATCTCCTCTTCCAGGTAATGATGGAGCATTGCTCAGGACCCTACTTTACCACTCAACACTACACCACTCCTGTCCTGTAGGGGGCCTAAATGCACCAGGGTGCTGCCCCGGTCCGGGATAGAGAAGATGGGGGGGACCAAAGATAGGGGGAACCATGTAGTGGGTGAGGGTGGAGGACACACTTTTAGGAAGCACTAATAGCAACATATAAAACCAACGGCCATCTTAAGTTCAAGGTCTTTGATTGTGATCTTCGTCTTTGATTGTGGCCTTCTGCTAGAGTCCAGATAGAGTCTGCAGCTGACTGAAGATTCACGGTCCTCGTACTCTGGCCTTGAGACGAGGAGCGGGTCAGAGTTAACCACTGTCTCTACCCGGTCAAGGTCCTGACCTAAGAAGGCCTCGGAGGGGAGCAGAGGAGATAGGCTCCACAGGCAAAAGGATCCCAGGGGGATACGGACGGAGCGGAGTCGCCACCTGTATCTCTCACACTGCGTTTATCCAGTGGGACCCGGCCTTACACCACGTTGGAACCACACACAGTCAGGAGAAGACTTAGTGGGAGAACTTACCAAGGAGAGGAACACACACCAGAGGGGTCTTGACAGGTGCTACTGATCTACCTGGGATGTGCTGAACCCCCTTCCTGGTGGCCGCAGCACGCCACGAGAAGCAGAGAGAAGCTTTGCGGCTAAAGTTCATCTGAAAGTGAGTAAAGACCTGGATGACTTCACACACCGCCTCAGCCTGTTATTTCCTGCACGGCACTGCACCCACCATCCCTTCTCACACTGCCCTGAGGCCTGCTCCGCCTGTGGGGAGCCGTCCCATCTTAGCTGCCCATAACACCCGTCTCAGTGGACTGTTGCAGCACTGGTGGCCTTCACCAGAAACCACAGGTGGTGTAGTCGAGCAAACCACTCATCCTAAAAGAAGTCCATTATTTTCATGTGACAGCCCTGGGCACGGAACGGGTCTAGGCCACGACGACATCCCACACCGCCACCCTACATTGGCCTTGCTCCGGGTACCCCACCGCTCAGGGAGGGCGTCACATGCAACATGAAGGGAAGAGGGGGAGGAAGCCGAAACACTAGGGGAAGGGGGAGTGGAGACCCCTAGGCAGATCTAATATCACCGCCGAGCAGTACCCTAAGCCCTGGATGCCCCTAGAGCTTTGTCCTAGATAGGGAGGGGGAGGGGTGAGCACTGGTCAGGCCCCACTACAAACTAAAAACAACAAGGTAGACAAACAAAGGGGATACATTTAGCTTCAGCAGACACCAGAGAAGAAACGCCAACTGTCCTCCAAGGGCACCAGAGAAGAAGCTAGCCGACTGCTAGTGCTCCAAGCCTGCACAAAGGTACATAGAAGTATCACCGGCGATTCCCTGGAAAAAACTGAGTGTTTTTAACTCCCAGGCAAGGGTGTGTCAATCAGCAGCAGGAGGGAGGTCACCGCTGGGTCCAAAGGAAGAAGGATTAAGAAGGCGTCTGTAATGCCAAGTGCAGTGGCCTTCTACAGCTAGATCCAGAGCGGCTGTCTATTACACCTGACACACCCATGACAGTACCTCCCTTCTACGAGTGGTCTCCAGACACTCAGGACCAGGTTTCTCAGGATAAGAGGAGTGGAATGCATGAACCAACCTGGTGGCATTCACCTCTGATGCTGAAATCTACATCCTCTCCTCTGGACCATAACCCTTCCAGTGCACCAAGTACTGTAGGGAAGGACGCTGGAGACGAGAATCTACAATCCTTGAAATCTGAAACTCCAAATTACCATCAACCATGATTGGGGGCGGCGGTAGGGGAGAGGACTCAAGAGGTTCTACATATTTCTTGAGCAGAGACCTGTGAAAGACATTGTGGAACTTAAGGGCCTGAGGTCGCTCAAAACGAAGCGCTGCTGGGTTAATGACGGCAGTTATTTTATAGAGACCAATAAATCTAGGTCCCAGCTTCCAGGAAGGAACCTTCAACTTTATATTCCTGGTAGACAACCACACAAAGTCATTCACACTCAGGTCCGGGTCTGGCAAGCGTTTCCTGTTAGCCATACGTTTGTACCTGTCTCCCATGATCTTCAACTTATTCAGAACCCCCCACCACACCGAGGAGAGCAACGAAGCAAAACCTTCCTCCTCAGGAACTCCCGAAGCTCCTCCCCCACTAAAAATACCAAACTCTGGATGGAAACCGTATGCATCAAAAAACCTGTTGGTAGATTCTTGGCGATGATTATTAATAGCAAATTCTGCCAACAGTAAGTAAGATGCCCAATCCTCCTGGTTTTTGGAGACAAAACACATGAGGCAAGTCTCCAGATTCTGGTTAATACGCTTGGTCTGCCCATTCAACTGAGGATGGAAGACAGAGGAAAAGGACAGTTTCACCCCCAGTCGAGAACAGAACGCTTTCCAGAACTTGGAAACAAACTGGGTCCCCTGTTCTGACACCACATCGGAGGGAACCCCGTGAAGCTTCACAATCTCACTTATAAACACCTGAGCAAAGAGTCTTTGCATTCGGAAGTGCCGGTAATGCGAAAAAGTGAACCATTTTACTGAACCTATCTACAACCACCAAAACCACAGTTTTGCCTGCAGATGCCGGTAGGTCAGTAATAAAATCCATGGACAAGTGTGTCCATGGCCTGCTAGGAATAGGTAGTGGAAGAAGAGTACCAGACAGATGGGACAATGATACTTTAGAACGCGCGCAAATGCTACAAGCAGACACGTGTTCAATCACATCCCGATGCAACCCCGGCCACCAAAAACGACGAGAAAGGAGGTCCACAGTTGCTTTACCACCTGGATGACCAGCAAGCACAGAATTGTGATGTTCCCTAATTACTTTGAGGCGCAGATTAGATGGTACAAATAACCATCCTGAAGGGCAGGAGGCAGGGGTGTCCCCCTGAGCCTCCAACACTTCACCCTCCAGTTCAGAGTACAATGCCGAACTGACACCACCACTAGGGAAGCTCCGGGACAAAGCATCAGCCTTGACGTTTTTGACCCCTGGACGGAAAGTGACAACAAAATTGAACCTAGGGACCATCTAGCTTGCGTAGGGTTGAGACGTTTAGTCGATTGAAGATATGGAGGTTCTTATGGCCTGTGATCACAGTAATAGGATTGACAGCCCCCTCCAACCAATGTCACCATTCTTCGAACGCCAATTTTATCGCCAAAAGTTCCCTATTACCCACTTCATAATTTCTCTCAGCCGAAGATAATTTCTTAGAAAAGAAAGCGCATGGACGCCATTTACCAGGGTACGGACCCTGAGACAACACAGCCCCAACCCCCACCTCCAACGCATCAACTTCCACAATAAAGGATTGGGAAACATCGGGTTGACGGAGTATAGGTGCCGAGGCAAAACAGCTCTTAGGGAGGAAAAAGCCTGCAGGGCGGCATCCAACCATTTAGAAAGATCAGACCCCTTCCTTGTCATGTCAGTGAGGGGTTTCACAATTACCGAATAATTTGGGATAAATTTTCGGTAAAAATTAGTAAAGCCCAGAAAACGCTGTAGGTTCTCGGGAAGGTCCCAATCAAGGACAGCACAGATCTTCTCCAGATCCATCTGAAAACCTGAAGATGACAACAGGTACCCCAAAAACTACACCTACTGGACAGTGAAAACATACTTTTCTAGTTTGGCATATAGTTTGTTATCCCTTAATATCTGAAGCACCTGTTTAACATGCCCCCGATGTGTCTCAAAATCAGGTGAGTAAACCAAAATATCATCCAGATAGACCACCACAAACCTGCCTACCAAATGATGGAAAATATCATTAATGAAATGTTGTAACACCGCAGGTGCATTGGTCAAACCGAAAGGCATAACCAGACTCTCGAAATGGCATTCAGGGGTATTAAACGCTGTTTTCCATTCATCTGATTCTAACCAGATTGTAGGCTCTTCTTAAATCCAACTTGGAGAACACCTTAGCTCCAACAACCTGGCTGAACAAATCTGGAATCAGAGGAAGAGGGTATAGATTTCAGATAGTAATTTGATTTAATTCCCGGAAATCTAAACAGGGACGTAGACCACCATCTTTTTTCTTCACAAAGAAGAACCCTGCCGCCACGGGTGAAGATGAGGGTCTGATATATCCCTTCTCCAGACTTTCCACAATGAAATTCTTCATGGCTTCTCTCTCAGGGCCAGAGAGATTATACAGTCTTGACAGTCATATGCACGATGAGGAGGCAAATCCTAACACCCCCTCTCGGAAAAAACGTCCTCAAAACCAGACAAAAACGCAGCTAAGGTTTCTGTAGAGACTGTAGAAAGGGAAATGATTAAACAGTTCTCATGGCAGTAATCTCCCCACTCACTGATCTCTCTGGATTGCCAATCCACTATCGGATTATGTTTCACCAACCAGGGCAGACCCAGTACAATTGAAGTGGGAAGACCGTCCAGGACATAGCAAGGGATTATCTCACAATGAACCGACCCCACCCTCAGTTTTACATTATGTACAATCTGAGTTAGAGCTTTCTGTGCAAGTGGCGCTGAGTCGATGGCGAAGATGGGAATTGGCTTAGCTAAAGTACAGCAAGCAAGACCATGAGTTCTCACAAACTCATGCTCACAAGACCATGAGTTCTCACAAACCATGCTGACTCCAGCTCCACTGTCAACAAACACAGAAATTTTCTCAGTATTGCTCTCTAGCACCACTTCTGCTGTCAGGACGAACCGAGAACTGCAGGTTGATGATAAACGCACCCCTTGATTATCCAACTCCAGACTACCAAGGGTTAATCGGGTATCCTTTTGCTTAGGAATCGAGGGATAGGCCCCAATAAAATGTCCCTTTTTTCCACAAAAAAACACACGCCTTTTTTTGCTGATCTCAGGGAAACGTACGATGCAGAGGCACCCCCTAACTGCATGGGTTCTTCCACCTCCCCCAGTACTGGTTAACCCCCAGACTGCTCCCCCTGCAAAGGGGCATTACCACAAAAACAGGGCTCCGAAGAAGGAGGTCTCACCCACCTATCCTGAATGCGTCTATAAACACTTATGGCTAAACACATGGCAGCTTCCAAGGACTATGGGGTTTCATACACTGCCAAAGCATCTTTTAACCTTTCAGTAACCAGACAAAATTGGCTTCTGAGAGCCGGGTCATTCCATTTAGTATCAGTTGCCCATCTGCGGAATTCGGAGCTATAAGTCTCTACTTCTACTGACCGATTCCCCTGCTGAAGGCGACGCAGCCTGGACTCAGCCAAGGAGATTTGGTCAGGATCATCATAGATGAGGGCTAGAGCTCCGAAAAACCCCTCCACAGAATGGAGACAAACCGAACCCTGTGATAAAGAGAAAGCACAGGATTGAGGATCTCCTTGCAGTAGTGAGATCACAATCCCCACTCGCTGCTCCTCATCTCTAGAGGAGTAAGGACAAAGCTTAAAAAACAGTTTGCAAGCTTCCTTGAACACAAAAAACTTGTCCTTCCCGCCTGAAAACCTGTCAACCTTGGGTTCAAGCTGGACCGGCCTACCCGCAGAGACCCCAACATTAGGGACCTGCAGCCACTGTTGCTGCTGCTGAACCTCATAGCAGAGGTCAGTCACCTCCCGAGACAACCTGCGCAGCTGCTCTGCCAGCTCTGCAACAGGATTCATGAACCAAAGGAGAAAGAAAAAAAAAACACACCTGAAAAAAAAACATACACACAAATTAGACCACGTGTCAGTTTTTTTTTCTCTATTTATGCAGCACCGGTGATAATGTCATGCAAGGTGTGGAAAAGCCCAAACACTAGGGAAAGGGGGAGTGGAGACCACTAGGCAGATCTAAAATCACCCTGCCTACCCTACTATCCCTATATCGGTTCCACACCTATCACTGAGCAGTACCCTAAGCCCTGGAAGTCCCTAGAACTTGGCCCTAGATAGGGAGGGGGAGGGGTGAGCGCTGGCCCCACTTCAAACTAAAGACAACAAGGTAGACAAACAAAGGGGATAAACTTAGCTTGAGCAGACACCAGAAGAGAAACTCCAACTGTCCTCCAAGGGCACCAGAGAAGAAGCTAGCCGACTGCTAGTGCTCCAAGCCTGCACAAAGGTACATAGAAGTATCACTGGCGATTCCCTGGAACAAACTGAGTGTTTTTAACTCCCAGGCAAGGGTGTGTCAATCAGCAGCAGGAGGGAGGTCGCCGCTGGGTCCAAAAGGAAGAAGGATTAAGAAGGCGTCTATAATGCCAAGCGCAGTGACCTTCTACAGCCAGATCCAGAGTGACTGTCTATTACACCTGACACACCCGTGACAAGTAGTTTGAAAGTTAACTACACATAAACTAGGACCTTGCCCGCACCTAAGTTCTATCTCTACAATCATCTTTTTTAAATAAATGGTAGCCATGTTCATAAAAAAACTTAGGTCTCCACATCTCTGTAGATCTCAGAAATGTATCCTTGCTTAACTTCTCTCCACTCCTCACTAAGAACTCTGCAAGATCGTTATTAAACACCTGGTGTGGGAGGATCAACATGCTTAAAATGAATATTTACCACAGTTTCTGACTTCAATAGGCAGACATTTTCAAGTGGTATTGCAAGTCTATTAGGTACACTTCTACACAGTTTTTGAAGGAACTTGGCAGGGAGGTTGTTCCAAACATCTTGGAGAGATAACGTGATGATGTTGAGATCAGGGCTCCATGGAAGCCATTTCATCACTTCCAGGACTTCCTGTTCTTCTTAACAATGAACGTAGCTCTTAACCCTTTTGGGCCAGAGCCTGTTTTCACCTTCATGACCAGGCCAATTTTTTCAATTCTGACCAGTGTCACTTTATGTGGTAATAACTCTGGAACGCTTCAACGAAACCCAGTGATTCTGAGAACGTTTTTTCGTGACAAATTGTACTTCATGATATTGGTAAAATTTCTTCAATATAACGTGTGTTTATCTATGAAAATATCGGAAATTTGGTAAAAATGTTGAAAATTTCACAATTTTCAAACTTTACATTTTTTAGGCCCTTAAACCAGATAGTTTTGTCACACAAAATAATTAATAAATAACATTTCCCACATGTCTACTTTTCATCAGCACAATATTTGAAACATAACTTTTTTTGTTAGGAAGTTACAAGAGTTAAAAGTTGATCACCAATTTTTTATTTTTCCCAACAAAATTTACAAAACCAATTTTTTTAGCGACCACATCACATTTGAAGTGACTTTGAGGGGCCTATATGACAGAAAATACCCAAAAGTGGCACCATTCTAAAAACTGCACCCCTCAATCTGCTCAAAACCACATTCAAGAAGTTTATTAACCCTTCAGGTGCTTCACAGGAACGAAAGCAATGTGGAAGGAAAAAGTGAAAGTTTTACTTTTAGTCACAAAAGTGTTACTTTAGCCCCAAATTCTTGCTACCCAAAGGTAGCAAGAAAAAATGGACCCCAAAATTTGTTGTAAATATTCGCCTAGGAATGCCGATACCCCTATATGTGGTGGAAAACTACTGTTTGGTAGCTCAGAAAAAATATAGACCAGCAGCTCACCTATTTTCAGGTGCAGGTGTGCACGGATCCAAATTCCAAAGGAAACAGTCCATATAACAAAGGCAGTTGATCCAGCACTTCCAATAAAACATATATTTTTATTTAGAAAAATTCATCCATAAAAGGTATATAGTTCCATAAAAAATCCACATAAATTAATGGAAAATGTATCATCTGAGGAAATAGTCCCAAGGGAGATGCAGTCAAGATGTTGGTTGACGCGTTTCGAAGTGATACTACTCAGGTAGGTTATGAATAAGAAGTATCACTTTGAAACACGTCAACCAACATCTTGAATGCATCTCCCTTGGGACTATTTCCTCAGAAGATGCATTTTTCTTTTAATTTATGTGTATTTTTTATGGAACTATACACCTTTTATGGATGAATTTTTCTAAATAAAAATATATGTTTTATTGGAAGTGCTGGATCAACTGCCTTTGTTATATAGACTGTTTGGTAGCACAGCAGGGCTCGGAAGGAAAGGAGCACCATTTGACTTTTTGAATGCAAAATTGTCTGGAATCGATAGCGGAAGCAGAGTTGCGTTTGGAGCGCCTCTGAGGTGCCTAAATAGTGGAAACCCCCCACAAGTGACCTCATTTTGGAAACTAGACCCCTTGAGGAATTTATCTAGATGTGTGGTCAGCACCTTGAACCTCCAGAGGCTTCACAGAATTTTATAATGTTGAGCCATGAAAATTAAAAAAAAAAATGTTCCCACAAAAATGCTATTTTAGCGCAATTTTTTTTTTTTTTCACAAGAGTAGCAAAAAAAATGGACCCTAAAATTTGTTGTGCAATTTCTCCTGAGTACGCTGATGCCCCATATGTGGTGGAAATTTACTGTCTGGGAGCACGGCAGGGCTTGGAAGGGAAGGAGCGCCATTTGACTTTAGGAATCGATAGCGGATGCCATGTCTTTTTTGGACAGCCCCTGAGGTGCCTAACCAATGGAAACCTCCTACAAGTGATCCTATTTTGGAAACTACACCCCTTGAGGAATCCATCTGCTTAACCATCTTGATATCACAGGTGCCTCACAATTTTAAAATATTAGGATGTGAAATTTAAATATTATTTTTTTTTCATGAAAAACTTGATTTAGCCTCAAATTTCTCATTTTCAAAAGGGTAAAAGGAGAAAATAGACCCACAGTCAATTGTGCAATTTCTCATTAGTACGCCAGAACCCCAAAACTACATTTGAACCCCAGTGCAAAGCTCAGAAGGGAAGGAGCACCATATAGGAGAGCAGATTTTTCTGGAATGGTTTGTGGGTGAAATGTTGCATTGTCTGTTCTGCTGTTCTGGCACTTTTCAGAGCCGCTAAGTAACAGAACAGCAGAATTTCCCCTGAAGTGACCCCATTTTGGAAATGACACCCCTCTGGGAATTCATCTATGGGTGTAGTGACCATTTTCATCCATGGATGATTTCCAGAAGCAAGGACGCAGTGGAAATTTTAGATAAAAAATTTCAAATATGCCATTGTAGTGCCCAATATATTGTGCCCAGCTTGTGTCTCTGGAGACATTTCCCAGCCTGGAAATTTTTAAGTGAGCTCTACTCAAATGGGTCATTCAATAAATAAACCAAATGCTTGAATGATAAAATGGGCTAAATTAGTACAGTTTAAAAAAGTGGTTCTGTGAGGAAGATTTTAAAGCAGTCAGTGAGGCATAAGGCTGGCAATGATGAGCATTGTGGACAATAATAGCCAGTATCATGCCTCATTCCTCTATTGCAGGGGTCCTCAAACTACGGCCCGCGGGCCACATGTGGCCCGCGGAGGACTTTTATCCGGCCCGCCGGGCTATGGGCGGAGGAGAGGGGAGCGGTGTCAGCGCCCGCCCTTCTCCCCCGCTTGCTCAGGGCCCCGGCAGGCAGATACTTACCTCTCCCCGTGCCTCTGCAGATCCGCTGTCTTCCTGCTCTGTGCTTCCTGTGACGTGTCAGGTCAGAGGGTGCGGTGACGTCTTTACACCGCGCCCTCCCAAGTGCCCGTCACAGGAAGCGCAGAGCAGGACAACGCCGCCGCGACGCTGAAGTCCAGACCAGAGTAGAGCAGCGGCAGCAGGTGAGAAGGAGTGAGGTGAGTATTGGATTTTTTTTTTTTAATGTATGGAGGCATAGGTCATTATATGGGGGGGTGACATCCTGCAAGGGGTATAATATGGGGGGGTGACATCCTGCATGGGGCATGATATGGGGGGTGACATCCTGCATGGGGCATTATATGGGGGGGTGACATGCTGCATGTGGCATTATATGGGGGGGTGACATGCTGCATGGGGCATTATATGGTGGGTGACATGCTGCATGGGGCATTATATGGGGGTGACATGCTGTATGGGGCATTATATGGGGGGGTGACATGCTGCATGGGACATTATAAAGACAGGGGAGTGATATCCTGCATGGGGCATTATATGGGGGGTGACATCCTGCATGGGGCATTATATGGGGAGTGACATCCTGCATGGGGCATTATATGGGGGGTGACATCCTGCATGGGGCATTATATGGGGGGGGGAGGGACATCCTGCATGGGGCATTATATGGGGGGAAAGGGACATCCTGCATGGGGCATAATATGGGGGGGTGACATGCTGCATGGGGCATAATATGGGGGGGTGACATGCTGCATGGGGCATTATATGGGGGGGTGACATGCTGCATGGGGCATTATATGGGGGGGTGACATGCTGCATGGGGCATTATATGGGGGTGGCATCCAGCATGGGGCATTATAAGGGGGGAACAGCCTGCATGGGGCATTATAAGGGGTGGAACAGCCTGCATATGGCATTATAAGGGGGAAACAGCCTGCCTATTGAGAACATTTACCTGCCCATTGAGGACCTATGCTGCCTATTGGGGATATTTACCTGCCTATTGGGGACATTTACCTGCCTATTGGGGACCTATGCTGCCTATTGGGGACCTATGCTGCCTATTGGGGACATTTACCTGCCTATTGGGGACATTTACCTGCCTATTGAGGACCGATGCTGCCTATTGGGGACATTTACCTGCCTATTGAGGACCTATGCTGCCTATTGGGTACAGTTACCTACCTTTTCACATCCTCAGATTCTAATGGATGAGCGGGGCCAACATTTGCAAAAACAAGATTTTGAATGACCTTTTCCTGGTAATCAAGGAAAGAATCTGAATTTCCTGCTTTTT
Source organism: Phyllobates terribilis (assembly GCF_046119375.1). Lineage (NCBI taxonomy): Eukaryota > Metazoa > Chordata > Amphibia > Anura > Dendrobatidae > Phyllobates > Phyllobates terribilis. Next base: position 893,692,512 of record NW_027362761.1, on the reverse strand, counting down.
TGTGTAACACAAAATGATTATATGTGGCCATCAGAAACAAGTAAATGACTAACTTTTTATACCAGGTATATGATTTTCCTGATACCTGGTATGGCTGTAAAATCTGGTCTGCAAGATCCACACCCCCCCATGTATTTATTGTAATCAATGACTGACACTGGTTTTAGCTTTGGAGTAGTGGATCCCAGTTCTACAGTGGCCCTTGTGGCATTTGTGTGAATTGAGCTGAGGATAAAAATATCTTTCTTATCCTTATACTTGAGGGCAAGCAGCTCTCCATTGCTTACAGCCCCTGACTTAGCCTCTTGGAACTTTTCATTGAACAATGATTGTGGAAACCCTGACGGTTTTTACGAATGGTCCTACAAGCCCCTATGAGCTTGTTCAACCAGACTTTTAAATAGGGGCATGCTGGTGTAGTAATTGTCTACATATAGGTTATAGCCTTTTTGTAAAAATTTACTTATCAGCTCCCAAACAAATTTACCATATGTCCCCAGATAAATAGGGCATCCTGGTGGGTTTAGTTGGCTATCTTTCCCTTATAAATGCAAAAAGCTGATGTATATCATGTTGACCTCTTGCATATTTTATAGAGTTTTATTCCAAGCCTTGCCCTCTTAGATAGAATAAATTGCTTGAGGTGCAGTCTTCCTTTGAATTTTGCAAGGGACTCATCAATGGAAATGTTTTGTGTTTGGGTGTAGAGCCTTAAGAACTTTTCTGTCAAGTCTAGGATGATGGGTCTGATTTTATATAGTCTGTCATATTCTGGGACATTTCTGGGCAGGCATTGACGATTGTTGTTAAAATGGCAAAATCTCATGAGCATTTCATAGCGGATCCTAGGAAGAACGATACAAAACATAGAGGTTGTCTTGAACAGGGCGGTTGGACCAGTAAGACTGAATGCTTGATTTTTAAACATGCCCCATGGCAAATGTAAGTTCTAAAAAAAATTTCATTTCCGGAAGATCAGTTGGCATCCATAAATTTGACCTAACATTATAGGATCGTGGATTCTGACTGATAAATTGGGAAGCGTATAAATTTGTTTGCAGGACAATATGCTCTAACAAGCTCTCTGTCATAAACAAATTAAAAAAATTAATTGATCCAAAATCTTCCACCTCCACATTTATACCAGGAATGGCATTAAAATCAGGGATGAATGGAGTAGCCGAATCCGAAGCCTCCCATCTGGGAAATGCTACATCAAGTGGCAAAGCCCCCTGTACATTGGCATGCGCCAATTCACTAGTACCAGGGACAGTGCTTGTACTGGGCATTGTTCCGTGATTTGGAGACGTTTCTCCAGTAGCGTTATTTGCTCTCTTGTACAGGTCCTTGTGTTTGAGGATACACCAGAATCACTGCTCATTTCTGAGCTATCACGGTCGCTGCAACTAAAGCCCTTGAAATAGTCATCACCATTAGTGTTGAGCCACCCCCGTAGTGTTCGAGTTCGGTTCGGTTCGTCGAACACCCGTATGTTCGTCGAACACCGTCGAACACCGTTAAAACCAATGGCAGGCAAGCAAAAACACATAGAAACACATCGAAAACACCTTCAAAGGTGTCCAAAAGCTGACAAACTGCTCAGAAGACACAACTAACACATGGAAAAGTGACAAGTACATATAGTCATGCGAAAAGAAAAGAGGTGGAGGAGTAAAAGGAGGGGTAGACACAGATATAGGCATGTCATGCCATTCTAAAACCAAAAAAGTGCGAAGCCGACACAGCCAGTCCGTTCCTGCCCGTGCGACCTCCGTGTCGCCGGGTTTGTGCCAGAGGCGCGGTGGACCCTGACGGCCAGCCCCCTCTCCCAATACTGGTGTCTGTCCGCTGGTGGGTCGAGCGAGCCCCCCTGCGGTGGAGGCAGGTCTAATCTTTTTAATTTAAATTGTCTCTCTAATTTGAATGAGTACACTTTAAATCCTTTTACAAGGATCTATTGAAGGGCAAGTCTCATGCCAGCAGCCGCGGTAATTCCAGCTCCAGTAGCGTCCACTAAAGCTGCTGCAGTTAAAAAGCTTTTATAAGGATCGAGCTTGGCGGTCCACCGCAAGGCGTCCTACCACCAGTCCCAGCCCCTGTGCCTTGGGGTGCCTCCCCAATGCTCTTCACTGAGTGTCCCGTGGGCCCGAACCATTTCCTTTGAAAAAAATAAGTGTCCAAACTACAGGTGGTGTAGCTTGCTTAACAGCTGGGATAATCCGCTGACTAGCAGACACTGCTACTAGGCACAAAGTATTTCCTGGGCTAGATGCAGTTAAAAATTTGTAATTAGATACTCTCGTTGGATGCTGAGAAAGTATTCCATAGAGTCTCCTGGCACGCCATATATTATTCTCTTAAAAAGCTTGGGGTAGGAGTCTTGGGGACCCTTTTATAGCCAAAATCACGGCCCTGTATCGCAATACGTCACCTAGGCTGAAGATAAATGGAACATTTTATTCACCTTTCATAATCACCAATGGGACAAGGCAGGGATGTCCTCTGTCCCCTCTCTTATACATCCTAGTGACGGAGCACCTGCTCTCATCATTTCGCCATAACCCCAATATTAGGTGGATTGAGGTGGGAGGCACCGAGTACAAGTGCTCTACATTTGCTGATGATGTCCTAGTATATATCACTCAATCACATATATCCATCCCCGCTGTTATGGCTGAAATAGATCACTTTGTTACATGGTCAAATTTTAAAATCAATGCAGCGAACTCTGAGGCCCTCGATGTCTCCCTCCCCAAATCCATACAGGTTTCCATTCAGTCCAACTTTCCCTTTGCCTGGCCCTCACAGGGTATCAAATACTTAGGAATTCGTATTCATAGAGACCTCTCCCATCTATGTTATCTTAATTTTGGGCCCTTTATTGAACAACTCCATACAGACCACGGTTGGCAAGTTAGAACTGTAAGATTCACTACGTGAACCACTGGTGTTTTGTGGAAAAGCACATGTACACTGTGTTCCAAATTATTATGCAAAAAGTGTTTAGGAGTGATAAGGTAAGAATGTTTTTGTTTGTCAGTTAAACTCATTGATGGTGATGTGTGTCAGGGCTCTTTATATCACTGTAAGCAATTGCAGACACCTGTGCTAATTAATTTGGCAGGTGTGTCCAATGAAAGGCAAGACTACTTAAGAAGGCTGTCCCACATTATTAAGCAGCCTACATTTTCAGCCAAAATGGGAAAGAAAAAGGATGTGTCGGCTGCTGAGAAGCAACAAATTGTGGAGTGTTTAGGTCAAGGCATGACTACAATCAACATTGCCAAGACACTTCATCCTGATCATCGCACAATCAAGAAGTATGTAGCTGATTCACAGTACACACGTGTGCGTGCTGATAAGGGAAAATTGAGGACTCTTTCCTACAGACAATTACGTCAGGTTAAAAGAGCAGCGGCAAAAAAAGCCTTGTCATAGCAGCAGACAAGTTTTTGAAGCTGCTGGTGCCTCCAACGTCCCCCGAACAACAAGATGCAGGGTCCTTCAGAGGTTTGCAGCTGTGCGTAAGCCATCCTGGCGACCTCCTCTATCCACTGTACACAAGCAGAAACGGCTCCAGTGGGCCAAACAATACATGAAGACTGACTTCAAAACTGTTTTGTTCACCGATGAGTGCCGTGCAACGCTTGATGGTCCAGATGGATGGAGTGGAGGATGGCTGGTTGATGGACACCCCATGCAAACACGGCTACGGCGCCAACAAGGAGGAGGTGGAGTAATGTTTTGGGCTGGAATCATGGGGAGATAGATTGTCGGCCCCTTTAGGATCCCTGAAGGGGTAAAGATGAACTCCATAATGTATGTGGAGTTTCTCAAACAGCACTTCCTGCCATGGTTCAAGAAAAAGAACCATGTATTCCAGCAAGATCATTTTCATGCATGATAATGCACCGTCTCATGCTACACATAACACATCTGCATCTCTGGCTGATATGGGCATAAAAGGGGACAAACTTATGGTGTGACCCCCATGCTCCCCTGACCTCAACCCCATTGAGAACCTCTGGAGCATCATCAAAAGGAGTGTCTATGATGGCAGGAGGCAGTTCACATCTAAGCAACAGCTCTGGGAGGGTATTCTGTCCTCATGCAAAACAATTGAAGCAGAAACCATCCAAACCCTGACAAATTCAATGGACGAGAGAGTTCAGAAGCTCCTTTCGAACAAGGGGTCCTATGTGCAAATGTAACATCACCTAGAATAAAGTTTTGAGTTGAAAACTGTTTGATTTCAGTTTCTAATAACCTGCTAAGGCTTATAATTTAAAAAATGACCATTTTTTTGTTCTTTATTAAAATGAAAAGGTTGATCGAAGAGTGTGGGGGATCTAAGAGTGTGGCAACCCAGTAGTCAGGATTATTTCGAATTCTGACAATCTGAGGGTCATGTTGCAGGTAGTGCAGCAAGAAGGCACTCATGTGTCTTGCGCATCTAGGATCCCCAAAATTATTTTCCGGGCTAGATGCAGCTAAAAATTATTATTAATTTGAAAGCTGGTGGAGCTTAGTATTGATGGCCTAATAGAATCAGTACTGCACACTGCTACAAGGCCCAAATTATTTTCCAGCCAAGATACAGATAAACATGATTAGTAATTTTAAATCTGGTGGAGTTTAGTATAGATGGCCTAATAGAATCAGTACTGCACACTGCTACAAGGCCCAAATTATTTTCCAGCCAAGATACAGATAAACATGATTAGTAATTTTAAATCTGGTGGAGTTTAGTATAGATGGCCTAATAGAATCAGTACTGCACACTGCTACAAGGCCCAAATTATTTTCCAGCCAAGATACAGATAAACATGATTAGTAATTTGAAATCTTAAAACGGTTGGTGAGGTGATTTTAACAAATCATCAAGCTTTTACTCTCCCCAGGATGACACAGGGGTAGAAAAGTCGTTTCGGATCCATGATTTGTTCATCTTTATGAATGTGAGTCTGTCTACATTATCAGTGGAGAGCCGCGTGCGCTTATCTGTCAGCACACCACCAGCAGCGCTGAACACAAATTCAGACAGAACGCTGGCTGCGGGGCATGACAAGATCTCCAAGGCGTAAGTGGCGAGCTCTGGCCATTTATCCGGATTGGAAGCCCAAAAAGAGCAAGGGTCCAGTGACACAGTCATGGCTTCAATGTTTACTTGGAGATACTCCTGTACCATCGTCTCTAGGCATTGACTATGTGTCAGACTTCTTGTCTCCTGTGGCATTGCAAAGGATGGGCTAAAAAAGTGGTGAAATGATTCCGCAAAATTGATGTTACCAGCAGATACTGTGTTTCTGTTACGTTTTGAGTGCTGAACACTTGACGGTCCCACGGTTGGCAAGTTGGAACTGTGAGATTCACTACGTGCACCACTAGTGCTTTGTGGAAAAGCACATGTAAGATTCTGAAACAGTCTCTGCTGATACTCCTGCATGCGTGCATCTCTTTCTATGGCAGGAATAATTTCTGCAAATTTACTTTTGTACCGGGGATCTAACAGTGTGGCAACCCAGTAGTCAGGATTATTTCTAATTCTCACAATTAGAGGGTCATATTGCAGGTAGTGCAGCAAGAAGGCACTCATGTGTCTTGCGCATCCAGGAGCACCAAGTCCCTGTTGTGTTGGTGGCGAGGTAACAATCATGCTTCCTTCCTCTGCCCTCTCCCCCCAACCTCGCACAACAGAAATGTGATCAAGGTCTCCCTCATCTGATGAGTCTTCCATCAGTTCGTCCTCCACTTCTTCCTGGGCTCCTGCACCTTCCTCACTAGTTTGGCTGCTACCATGCGCCCTGGTAAAACCATCTCCCCCACCCTCACATGCCTGCCGCCTTGGTGCTGCCGACTGTCTGGACCTTGCAGTTGTTAGCCCTTCCGCATACAACTCCTCCTCCTCTACTTCCTCCACCTCCTCTTGTGCCACCACCTGACTCCGAATTCTATTTAACATGTGCTCCAGCATGTAAATCACCGGAATAGTCATGCTGATAATGGCATCGTCAGCACTAAACATCTTCGTCGCCATTTTAAAACTGTGCAGAAGGGTGCATAGGTCCCTGATCTGAGACCACTCCTCCAGCGTGATTTGCCCCACCTCTGGATCTCGTTGGCCCAGGCTATACGTCAGAACGTATTGCACTAGGGCTTGTTGGTGCTGCCACAGTCGCTGAAACATGTGCAGAGTTTAATTCCACCGGGTAGGCACATCGCATTTTAGCCGGTGAAGTGGCAGGCCCAACGACTTCTGTAGAGATGTAAGTCGCTGAGCTGCGGGATGCGAATGACGGAAGTGAGCACACAGAGACCGTGCCCTCTGCAGAAGGCCATCTAGTCCGTGATAGTGGGCTAAAAATTGCTGGACAACCAGGTTCAACACGTGAGCCATACAAGGCACGTGTGTGACATTGCCCCGGTGAAGGGCCGCACCCAGGTTTGCAGCATTGTCGCACACGGCCTTCCCTGGTTTCAGGTCCAGTGGAGACAACCATTCATGAAACTGATTCTCCAGAGCTGACCACAACTCCTCAGCTGTGTGACTCACATTTCCCAGACATTTCAAAGTAAAAACTGCCTGATGACGTTGAGCCCTGCTGCCAGCATAGTAAGGAGGTGTGCAGGATCCCTTCTGCGCAGTTAGAAAGCTTGTGGCATGACCAGACAAGCTTTGGGTGCAGGTGGAGGACCGAGAGGAGGTTGAGGAGGCAGAAGCAGTGGAGGAACTTCGAGATAAAGAGGATTGATGCACAACTCGTGGGGACGGCAAGACGTGGACAGCAGCCCCTTGTCCTGTTGTCACCATAGTTACCCAGTGCCCAGTCAGCGACATGTAACGCCCCTGTCCATGCCTACTTGTCCAAGTGTCTGTGGTGAAATGCACCCTGTCACACACAGAGTTTCTCAAAGAAGCGGTGATGTTGTGTGCGACATGCTGGTGGAGCGCAGGCACACCTTTCTTTGAGAAGTAATGCCGACTGGGCATCTGGTACTGGGGCACTGCGACGGACATAAGGTCTCGAAAATCCTCTGTGTCCACCAGGCGGAAAGGCAGCATTTCTGTAGCCAAGAGCTTGCAGATGGTGAAATTCAACCTCTTAACTTTCTCATGGCTAGGAGGAAATGGTCTTTTACTTGTCCACATCTGAGGGACCGAGGGCTGGCTGTTGTGCTTAGACGGGGTTGAGAAGGGTGTCCCTGGCAAACTGCCGGTCTGTGAGGAAGATGCAGGCGGACATGTTAGGTTGCCTTGATCCAAAGGTGGTGCTATGGATGTCGAACAGCGCTGAACACCAGCTGGTGTTTCCACCTCCAAAGAAAATGATGACCTGCCAATCACGCTGGCTGTTGCGGGTAAAGAGGTGGCAGGTCTGCGTCCCAAAACAGGTGTGACAGCTGTCCCCCCAGTCACAGAGGATGAAGAGGCCGCGGATGCACAAGATGTGGCAGACGGTGGTTGGCCCGGCCGGCTAGGCCGCATTGTAGCACAGTGAGCTTCCCACTGCAACTTATGCTTCATATCCATGTGCCGGTTCATACATGAAGTACTCAAACTATGTATTTTTTGGCCTCTACTTAGCTTTTGCTGACAAATGTTACAGATAACACGAGTTGGGTCATCTTTATCGATCTGAAAAAATGCCCAGGCTATGCAAGGATTAGTACCGGTGCGACCTGAAGAGCCACCACGACTTGTGGTCAGAGGCAGAGTTGTGTTTGAGGATGCAGTTGTTGACGTGCTTCCAGTACTACGTCTCTGTCCAGGAAGGCGCAACCTGACCTCGTCGTCACTAGCATCCTCCTCCACCTCCTCTGCTGACCTCATCGACTGGCTGACTGTGGGTTGACAGTAAGTGGGATCTCCAACCTCGTCATCATCACCCTGTGTGTTATCACACCCGTCGTCCTCAGAGCCAACCTCTTCCTGCCCTGACAAAAAACTAAAGTTGTCGCTCCAATCAGGTATTTGAGTCTCATCATCATCTTCCTCATTGTCTCCACCAACAGGAGTTACAGTTTGGGAACTTGGGTCGACATTATGGTCAGAACCTTCGGCGTCTGGTCCTGGATCCGACTCATAAAGATTCTGGGCATCAGTGCAGATCATTTCCTCGTCTGGATTCACAGAAGCTCTGGAGCCGACCTCTGATTCCCAGGCTATAGTATGAGTAAACAGCTCTGCATACTGAACCATCTGTTCTACCCCATACTCAGACGGGCAGCTGGAGACTTGGGAGCTGTGAGGAAGCAAGTGCGATTGGGGTGACACCTCTGAGGACTGGAGTATTTGTGATGTTGAAGTTGAGGTGGAGGAGAGCCCACTTAAAGGAGCACTTGATATCCGTTGAAGCAACTGCTGTTTTTGTGCCTCATCTGGAATTTGTAGCGATTGGCGTGGCCGTAAGAAAGGGATCTTATCACATTGTCCGCTAAAAGAAGTAGACATCTTAGTTTGGCTGGAAGATGGTCTTTCTTCTGCAGATGTTACTGTTGCTTTAACACCTACCCCACGGACACAACCTTTTTTTCCCTTCCCAAAACGCCTATTCCCCTTTCCACCAGCAGCAGGCCTTTTTCCACTCATTTTGGTGGTTAACCAATTCACAACTCTGGAGTTGTTTGCACAAAAAACAATGGATGGGAACCGAGCAGAGCTGAGTGGCCAAATTGTGGTATTAGCCCAAAAGTATTGGCTGGGTTAGATGCAGATAAAAATTATTTTGAATTTGCAACCTGGTGGAGGTTAGTATAGATGGACTAATAGAACAAGTCCCACACACTGCTACAAGCCGAAATATTTTTTCAGAGCTAGATGCAGAAAAAAATTATATTGAATTTGCAACCTGGTGGAGGTTAGTATAGATGGACTAATAGAACAAGTCCCACACACTGCTACAAGCCGAAATATTTTTTCAGAGCTAGATGCAGATAAAAATTATTTTGAATTTGCAACCTGGTGGAGGTTAGTATAGATGGACTAATAGAACAAGTCCCACACACTGCTACAAGCCGAAGCCCAAATATTTTTTTCAGAGCTAGATGCAGATTAAAATTATTTTGAATTTGCAACCTGGTAGAGGTTAGTATAGATGGACTAATAGAACAAGTCCCACACACTGCTACAAGCCGAAATATTTTTTCAGAGCTAGATGCAGAAAAAAATTATATTGAATTTGAAACCTGGTGGAGGTTAGTATAGATGGACTAATATAACAAGTCCCACACACTGCTACAAGCTGAAATATTTTTTCAGAGCTAGATGCAGATAAAAATTATTTTGAATTTGCAACCTGGTGGAGGTTAGTATAGATGGACTAATAGAACAAGTCCCACACACTGCTACAAGCCGAAGCCCAAATATTTTTTCAGAGCTAGATGCAGATAAAAATTATTTTGAATTTGCAACCTGGTGGAGGTTAGTATAGATGGACTAATAGAACAAGTCCCACACACTGCTACGAGCCAAAATATTTTTTCAGAGCTAGATGCAGAAAAAAATTATATTGAATTTGCAACCTGGTGGAGGTTAGTATAGATTGACTAATATAACAAGTCCCACACACTGCTACAAGCCAAAATAATTTTTCAGAGCTAGGCGCAGAAAAAAATTATATTGAATTTGCAACCTGGTGGAGGTTAGTATAGATGGACTAATAGAACAAGTCCCACACACTGCTACAAGCCGAAATATTTTTTCAGAGCTAGATGCAGAAAAAATTATATTGAATTTGCAACCTGGTGGAGGTTAGTATAGATGGACTAATAGAACAAGTCCCACACACTGCTACAAGCCGAAATATTTTTTCAGAGCTAGATGCAGAAAAAAATTATATTGAATTTGCAACCTGGTGGAGGTTAGTATAGATGGACTAATAGAACAAGTCCCACACACTGCTACAAGCCGAAATATTTTTTCAGAGCTAGATGCAGAAAAAAATTATATTGAATTTGCAACCTGGTGGAGGTTAGTATAGATGGACTAATAGAACAAGTCCCACACACTGCTACAAGCCGAAATATTTTTTCAGAGCTAGATGCAGAAAAAAATTATTTTGAATTTGCAACCTGGTGGAGGTTAGTATAGATGGACTAATAGAACAAGTCCCACACACTGCTACAAGCCGAAATATTTTTTCAGAGCTAGATGCAGAAAAAAATTATATTGAATTTGCAACCTGGTGGAGGTTAGTATAGATGGACTAATAGAACAAGTCCCACACACTGCTACAAGCCAAAATATTTTTTTCAGAGCTCGATGCAGAAAAAAATGATATTGAATTTGCAACCTGGTGGAGGTTAGTATAGATGGACTAATAGAACAAGTCCCACACACTGCTACAAGCCGAAATATTTTTTCAGAGCTAGATGCAGAAAAAAATTATATTGAATTTGCAACCTGGTGGAGGTTAGTATAGATGGACTAATAGAACAAGTCCCACACACTGCTACAAGCCGAAATATTTTTTCAGAGCTAGATGCAGAAAAAAATTATATTGAATTTGCAACCTGGTGGAGGTTAGTATAGATGGACTAATAGAACAAGTCCCACACACTGCTACAAGCCGAAATATTTTTTCAGAGCTAGATGCAGATAAAAATTATTTTGAATTTGCAACCTGATGGAGGTCAGTATAGATGGACTAATAGAACAAGTCCCATACACTGCTACAAGCCGAAATATTTTTTCAGAGCTAGATGCAGAAAAAAATTATATTGAATTTGCAACCTGGTGGAGGTTAGTATAGATGGACTAATAGAACAAGTCCCACACACTGCTACAAGCCGAAATATTTTTTCAGAGCTAGATGCAGAAAAAAATGATATTGAATTTGCAACCTGGTGGAAGTTAGTATAGATGGACTAATAGAACAAGTCCCACACACTGCTACAAGCCGAAATATTTTTTCAGAGCTAGATGCAGATAAAAATTATTTTGAATTTGCAACCTGATGGAGGTCAGTATAGATGGACTAATAGAACAAGTCCCATACACTGCTACAAGCCGAAATATTTTTTCAGAGCTAGATGCAGATAAAAATTATTTTGAATTTGCAACCTGGTGGAGGTTACTATAGATGGACTAATAGAATGATGCTATGCCCAAAAGGTTTTACTTCACTAGGTGCAGGAAAAAATTGGTATTCTCTACACAGGTGGTGTAGCTTGCAGCACAGATAGGCTACTCCACTGACTAACACACACTGCAAGAGGCCAAAAAGGATTTGCTTTGCTAGATTTAGCCAAATGCTGTGAAAAAAACTTGCACAGCACTAAAACAGACCTGCCTGGCAAAAAGTGATAGGAACTGAAGTAACCTAGCCCTCAAAAGGACTGCAATTACAATTAGTCTTTACTCCCAAACTATCTATTTAAGAGCACAGACCTGCCTGATAAAAGTGATAGGAACTGATGTAACCTAGCCCTCAAAAGGACTGCAATTACAATTAGTCTTTACTCCCAAACTATCTATTTAAGAGCACAGACCTGCCTGATAAAAGTCATAGGAAATGATGTAACCTAGTCCTTAAAAAGACTGCAATCACAACTATTCCCTACTCCCAAGCTATCTGTAGATTTGTGCGAAAATTGACTTGAAATTAACAAAGTATAGCGCACACAGCAACCACGATGCCGTCTAACACGCAGCTGTAGCAATGAGAAAATGGTGGCGACGGGGAAAATGGCTGGGTCTTTTAGGGCAAGGACATGTGACATACACTGCCAATGACAAATGCCCTTGCTTGTGTGAAAAAAAGCACTTCGCTCCGTGTGTGCGCTGCTGATAGGCTGACAGATTGCACATCCCCACTGTAAATGCGGGAAAGAGAAAAAAAAATGGAGATCTTCATTATTTATGCAGAGATCCATCCCCTTCCCCTCCCCCCACCCTGCTGTACACTCAAACTGCGTATTAACATTAATTTTCAGCATTGCTGAGAAAAAATCCAGTTATGATTTTGGTGCACGAACAGTTATCGAACATAACCTCGAACAGCCAAATTTTTTTTTCAAATTGTTCGTGTTCGCCGAACGGCTCGAACACCGCCCAAAACAGCTCGAATTTTAGATTGGCGAACAGTTCGAGTCGAACACCGCTCATCTCTAATCACCATCTGACAGACTTTCTTTACTATCAGAAGATAACAGGGCATACACCTCCTCTGCAGTATAGGACTGACATGTAATTTTATTACTTTTTAGATTTTTTTATCAATGTATATAAACCTATATAATTCCTGAACTAATAGAACAATCAACAGTATTAGTTATATTTTAGTATAAACTACGTTTCTATCAAATTATGTATATAGTATATATTATACTATATAATTGACTCAACTATATAATTAACAAACTAATTGACGTGACTAATTTGCGTGACTAATTGACATGACAAATTGACGTGAGTAATTGACGTAACTACTAATAAATTATTGGTAAAGCAATTGCTATCAAGCCTAACTGGAATCCCAGTGTTTAAAGGTACGTGGGGGTCCCGATCATAAGAAAACCGCTGACCGTAGACAAACGCCAGAGCTGCACAAAGCCCTGCAAGCGCTGATGTTTATCTATTGTCGGTGGTCGCGAAGCGGTTTATGACATTGGCTAGATGTTTGGGGTCTTTGTCCTGCTGTATAATAAATTTGGAACTTATCAGACGCCTCCCTGATGGTATTGCATGATAGATAAGTATCTGCCTGTATTTCTCAGCATTTAATACACTTTTAATGCTAACCAAATCCGCAACTTAATTTAATAAAATGGAGTCCCATACTTGCTAAGAACTTCCACCATGCTTCACTGTTGTGTGCACACACTCATTACTGTAACACTCTTGAGCCCTTCCTAGAACAAACTGCCTTCTGTTACAACCAAATGTATAAAATTTGGACTCATCAGTCCAGAGCACCTGCTGCCATTTTCTACTGGTCCTATGTTTTCATGCATCGTTGATTTGCTTGGACTTGTTCCGATGTAAAAGGTATGACTTTTTGGCCACAATTCTTCAATTTAGACAGTATAGAACAGTATATAAATGTTGCAGGGTCCCACTGGTTATTGCCAGTTCTGAGCTAATGCTACTGCTGATAATCTGATTTTGAATGGAAGGCATGATCTGTCTTTTATCTGCTGCACTAAGGTTCCTTAGCTGACTATTGATCATTTCTTTGTGTTTCTACAAAGGATTTTGAACAGCATTTCTTGAAACTCTAGTCTGCTTTGAAATTGTTTCCTGGGAGAGACTTTGCTGTGTAAACAGAGAAAAAATATTGTGCTCCCAACGTATCATTATCCTTCTATAAATCACTTGTAAGGCCACATCCAGTTTTGGACTCCAGATTTTAAAAAGGATATTCAAAAGTTAGAGTCAGTTCAAAGGCGGGCAACTAGATTGTTATAAGAGATGGAAGGCCTCTCATATGATGAGAGATTGGAAAAGTTGGGCTTGTTTAGCTTAGAAAGAAGACGCCTCAGAGGAGATATCATTTATATGTATAAATACATGGGTGGTCAGTACAAAGGACTGGCACATGACTTGTTTCTTCCAAAGTCCATACTAAGGGGGGCACTCATTAAAGGTGGAAGAAAGGCGATTCCGGCACCTAAACAGGAAAGGGTTCTTTACAGTCAGAGCAGTCAGACTGTGGAATGCCGACCACAATGGCAGTAATGGCAGACACTATAACAGATTTTAAAATAAGGACTGGATGACATAACATTGTGAGTTATAGATCATTTTGTGACAAAAATGTATAACTGGTGGAGAAAGGTTTCCTGTTTGGGCCTACTTAAAGCCACATGTATCTCTCACTCATTGCGTATTATGTCTAGCAGTTTTGTCTAGTTCAAGTCTCCAGCTCCTGGACTGTCTTAGCCAGACCGTTCAAACCGATCTACAGATTGTTTCCTACAACTCCTTTGCTATATCCAAGAACATCTATTATCGCATTCTGTTCCTGCTCGTGCTCCTTCTGCCACTGGTTTCCAGCAGTGCAACACCAGTTTCGTAACATGGACTTGAGTCTTTTTTCAACCTATGTAACTATGTACGATAATTCTCATTTCTCCCAGTCATACACCTAAAGACTAATAATTTATTGTGTGCTAAAAATCTACTATTAAAATTTGCAATTCACAATGTTTCAAAGTGTACAGTATCTTCTATTATGCAAGTAGATTTTTATTCCTTTAACATGAACCTTTTATGGTTCCATAGAATGCTGACTATCATTTTGACATTTGATCCCCTGTCATGCCATAACAAGAGGCAAATCACTTTGGTAATCCATTTATACAATGAAGGGCTTCCCCACCCTTACCTGAGTATCAGGTGCCATCCCTGAATGTGCCAATAGCATGCATTATATTATTTAGCCTGCCTATATTTGACCCTCTAATTCATGTCTGGACTCAGACTCTTGCCTTGTCACTTGGAATTGTCAACATCTGTACATTTCTTCTTGTAGCTTGGATTTCTGACCCTTATGGGCTTGTCATACTTTACTGACCTCCCAGTTCTAATGCTGCAGCCTGACTACCTTTTTGTGCTTTATACCTCATGCATCTTGTTGCTAACAGGTGACTATTCTGAAACTGTGACAAGGGGATCCGACTGGTTAAACTCCAACTTCATGTACAGTACAGACCAAAAGTTTGGACATGTGGCGCCCTGCTGCGCATTAGTGCCACAGATCCTAGAGGGGTGCATGGAAAGATTCCTCCACAAGAGGCCCTCACAGCAGACACACACCTCCACCTTCCACCCCAGACCACCAGAGGGAGCCCGTTAGGGATATAAAAAGGGAAAGTGGAGCTAGGCAGTCAGTTCCTCTGGAGAGTTCAGCAAGTACAGGTCTGAATACAGAGTCGAGCTCAGTCTTGAGAACAGAGTCTCTGCTCAGAGCGAAGAGGGACAGAGTCCTCAGTTCAGTTCCTCTAGTGAGAAAGCCTAGAGTGAAGCCCAAGTTAACAAGCCCAAGGCGTGCCGACGCCATAAGAGCGGTGAAGAGCAGCGAGGCCTACTGCCAGTGGGAAGCCTAGTGAGGGCCCGAGCATGGCCGAAGGCAAGTGGAGTGAGCGAGCTACATAGGGGGCAGAGGAGCTTAACCAGCTCACCCCATAACCATATACCAGACACCGGGTCCGTGTCTGCAAGGATCTCTAGGACCAGCAGAAACAACCGGAACCCCTGGCGAACTACATGTCCCAGGTTCACCAGAAGCTGATACGTACCAGAGCCAGGAGTCACGGAGGCCCCGCAAGCAGGGAGAGTGACCTCCAACAGAAGGCCCTACCACAAGGTCAGCCGGTGCAAGACAGAGACTAGTTAGGCCTAGCTCCAGGCGAGTCATAAACTTATCAGGAAAAGGCAAGAAACAGGAGGCCCTACACCCACTCACTGGGGAGAGTCCTGATGTGCACCCCTCACCCTACAGTGCTCCGGATTGTGCCTGGAATACCACCAGTAAAAGGTACTGAAGTGACTATCGTGTCTGTCCCTGTTCTTGCTCTGACCCGGCTGGGTCTCCTCTGTCCTGCATCCCTGCATTCCCTCTACCTACACTGCCCTGAGGCCCAGCTCCACCTGCGGGAAGCTACGCCATCTTAGCTGCCTGAACAATGGCTTTAGAGGACTGCTGCAGCGCTGGTGGTCCTCACCAGAAACCGCAGGTGGCGTCACGAACATTCCCCTTTCCCAAATAACCTTTCCCCCCCTTTTTAAGAGTGACCCCAGGGTACGGGCCCGGTAGCCAGCCACCGCGGCATCCCCCAAAACTAACAGCAAGGCCCAGGCACCGAGTCGTCCCCATCCTCTGGGCGCGTCATCTCTTCTTGGCGTCACGAACAGGATTCCGTGCCCGCTGCAACGAAGGAGTGTTTTGCCCGTTGCCACCGAGTACTGTGCGCCTTTAATCAAAAACTGTATTTAAAAGCGGCGAAGATTGCCGCCATTGTTGGGCTGCCGAGCGGGAAGAAGGGCGTAACCGTGGGAAACTGAGAGGCGTACCTGCTGAAGCGCGCAAAGCCCCGGACATGCTCCACGCCTCGACGTCAAACCAGGAAGCGCCAGGTCCTGGAAGGAGCGCCGGTGAACGCTCTGACGTAGGACGCAAGCGACGCAAGGTCCTGAAGAAGACCGTCACCTGTGGAGCTGCGGCCTACCGGAAGAAAAGAAAAGAAGGTAGGCCATGGTTCGCTAGGGGGGCGCCAGAATGTCCGAAGAACAGCACAACGCCGGAGTACCGGTTAACGACCCTGATGATCTACCCGCGCTCGACGCCGAGCAGGCCGGAGCAGCCGCTCCACCAGCAGGGCCTGTAACCCCTGTCATACCCATGGCCCTACCGTACATTCCGGGAGCGAAGCGGCTCCCCCAGTACAGCGGCAAACCAGATACCCTGTCTGGATTCAAAAGGAAAATATGCGGTATACTGGACATGTACTCTATGACAGGCAAGCAAAGAGCCGCTGTTGTATTGGGACAATTGACGGGTGCTGCGGAGCGAGAAGTAGAAACCTGGTCGGCCGCAGACTAGGAGTCAGTGTCCGCAATCTTTAAAAAGTTACAGACTGTCTTTGAGAATCGTACTGAGACAGACCTCAGGATGAGGTTCTACAACTGCTCCCAGCAACCGGAGGACAGTGTTCGGGACTATGCCTGGCGTTTACAAGGGGCCCTGCGAGCTCTGAAACAGGTTAGTCCAACCAGCATCGATAATGAAAATAAAATGCTGAAGGAACAGTTTATCCGGGGACTGAGGTCTCAAGAGGAGAGCAGGACTGTGCGTTGGTGGTCCTTGGATCATCCAGATGCCACCTTTGACACCCTTAAGGACATGGCTATCAAAGGACTGCAGCCCCTGGAAACAACTGCTATCCAATGTTACCAGGGTGGGGCCACCCCAGTACCTGCAGCATCCACCTTTTACCCGGTGGCTGCTGAAGCCAAGGTTCCAGCAACGTCCACTAGTAAGCTGGACAGCCTGCGCTCTGAAGTGCGTCAGTTGAGCAAAACTCTGACCACTGTACTGAGTGCCCTGCAACTGAGGACAGAGCCCGAGGCAGAAGGAAGGATCCTGCTAGCCGACAGCCCTGAGGATGTCCCCTGGATGAGAAGGAGGAGGAGGACAACGCCGCCCCCTGGGAGGACCAGTGACCAACGCCGCCCGCCGAGGGACCCTGTCTGCTACCGCTGCCACAAGACAGGCCACACCATCCAGAGCTGTCCTTTAAACAAAAAAACCCTGGGGCCGAGGGCCGACACCCAGGAGTAGACCCCCCAGGCCCATCAGACTGGTACAGCAGGTTCGTGGGAGGAAGACGTTTCCTGTCCGTTGTGCTGGACGGCATTGCGAAATCCGCTCTGCTGGACACAGGATCTCAGGTAACCATCATGCCTGATGTCCTCTACAAAAGGTTCTGGTCCATAGATGACTTAAGCCCACCAGATCCAAATCTTTCCGTCTATGCCTCAAACGGCCTTCCCCTTAACCTAGTCGGGGTTAAGGATGTGGCAGTAAAGGTGGGAAGAGTGGAACTGAAGGACCAGGGACTAATTGTAGTAGAGACTAATCCTGATGATACAAACTTGTATATGGTTCTTGGCACAAATATTGTTAGTAACTGTTTGGGAGAAGTGGTGTTCTTGCTCCAACAGATAGCTGACACTGCCAGACCAGGGCAGAGAAGGGCGCTGCAGAAAGAGATCCGAGCCCTTATGTACCAGCAACTGGTAAAGCTAACAGGCGGTGTAATTGGTAATGTACGGGTGACAGACCCGGTACCCATTGTGATTCCCCCGATGAGTGAAATGCTGATTTGGTGTAGAGCAGCAATAGGTCTCAAAGGACGGAGCTACCAGGCGGTAGTAGAGCCCCTTAGCTCGGAGCATAGACCTACACTCTTGACTGCCAGAGGGGTAGGGGATGTACGCAATGGGAGGGTGCCCGTACGCCTCCTAAACTATGGGGAGGACGAGGTTAGATTACCACGCTACGCCACTGTTGCCAAACTGTACACAGTAAATAACAACTCCATACACACGGCGGAGTCCTTAACCTCACCAGACGAAGTGGAGGATAATGACCCGGCAACCCAGGTGGAGGATTGGTGTCAACAGCTCCATGTTGGGACAGACACCACTCCTGCCCATCAGAAGCAGGGTGTACACCGGGTGGTTCAGGAATATGAGCAAGTATTCAGTAAGCACCCACTTGACTTCAGGAGGATTAAGGGGGTTCAACACCATATCCCCACAGGTGACCATCCACCCATCAAAGAACGTTACAGGCCTATACCACCAGCACACTACCAGAAGGCAAAGGAGATGTTGCACGACATGAAGAAGGCAGGGATAGTAAGGGATAGTTGTAGTCCCTGGGCAGCTCCCCTAGTTCTAGTCAAGAAAAAGGACAGAAGCATGAGAATGTGTGTAGATTACAGACAAGTAAATCGCATTACACATAAAGATGCATACCCTTTGCCATATATAGAGAAATCCCTGGCTGCCTTAAAGTCTGCAAATTACTTCTCCACCCTTGACCTCACTAGTGGGTACTGGCAAGTAGCTGTTGCTGAGGAGGATCGGGAGAAGACGGCCTTCACCACCCCGATGGGACTCTGCGAGTTCAATAGTATGCCGTTTGAACTCTGCAACGCCCCCGGAACGTTCCAAAGATTGATGGAGTGCTGCCTGGGACACCGCAACTTCGAGACTGTACTACAATACCTGGACGACGGATAGTGTACTCCAAAACGTATGAGGACCACTTGAAGCACCTGGCGGAGGTATTTGAGTCGCTGTCCCGGTATGGGATGAAGCTGAAGCCCTCAAAGTGCCGTCTGCTCAAGAGAAAGGTACAGTACCTGGGGCACATCGTTAGTCCAGAGGGAGTAGCACCAGACCCGGAGAAGGTCACTGCCATCCAGAAGTGGCCGGAGCCGAAGAACCTCAAGGAGGTACGTCAGTTCCTGGGACTAGTCGGGTATTACCGGAGGTTTGTGAAGGACTATACTGAGAAAGCGGCGCCTCTGCAAGACCTCCTGGTAGGACAGTCCCCCAGAGGCAGAAATCCCCCGTTCCAGTGGGGTAAGGAGCAGGCTGAATCCTTTAATGTGATGAAAGAGATTCTGACCGGCGAAGAGATCCTAGCCTACCCTGACTACAGCCATACGTTCCTGCTGTACACTGATGCCAGCAACGAAGGATTAGGAGCTGTACTGAGTCAGAAGCAGAATGGCAAGGAGAAGGTGATCGCCTATGCAAGCAGGAAGCTCCGCCCGACCGAGAGAAACCCGGAGAACTATAGCAGCTTTAAGTTGGAGTTCCTGGCCCTGGTCTGGGTCATCACCGAGTGGTTCAAGCACTATCTAGCCTCCAGTAAATTCACTGCCTTCACTGATAACAACCCCTTGACTCATCTAGAAACAGCCAAGCTAGGAGCCATGGAACAACGATGGATGGATCGGCTGTCAAACTACCAGTTCACTATTTAGTACCGGGCGGGCCGCAAGAACGCCAACGCCGATGCCCTGTCCAGGATGCCTCACCAGTCGGACACTGAAGAAGAAGTGGATGACCTTGAGGAGAT
The DNA here is from genome assembly GCF_046119375.1 of Phyllobates terribilis. Lineage (NCBI taxonomy): Eukaryota > Metazoa > Chordata > Amphibia > Anura > Dendrobatidae > Phyllobates > Phyllobates terribilis. The sequence goes on along the minus strand of NW_027362761.1, from coordinate 893,672,914 downwards.
TGAACTACCTGCCTTTCATCGGAATGGAATGGTCCACGAACAACGAGCCTCCAGGAGGCAACGTGGTAGGACGTTAAACCCCCTGCCTCACCACAGCTGGAAGGAGACCCAGGACAGTGACCCGGTTGTCAGCCGTATCAAAGAACTGATAACCCAGGAAGGTTCCTCCCCGGAGAAGGAAGCGTCTCTCCAAGCCAAGCAGCTGTGGAATGAGAAGAGCCGGCTGTTCATCTATGGAGAGAAGCTGTGCCAGAGGTACGTCAACCCCAAAACCCATGAGATGGTATGGCAGATAGTGGTACCCAGATGGTGTTGGAAGCCTACCACGATCAGGCGGGACACTTTGGCTGGAAAAAGCTAGAGACCCTGCTGAAGTGTCGATTCTACTGGGTAGGAATGCGCAGCTCCATTGAGAGGTGGTGCCGAAACTGTGGACCCTGTAGCCTCAGAAGAAAAGACTACAGCAGCCAGAAGGCACCCCTGCAACCCATCAAGATGACTCGTCCCTTGGAGATCGTAGCCCTGGACCATGTCAAGCTGTCACCTAGCAGGTCAGGATACTCCTATGCCCTGACCATGGTGGATTACTACTCCTATTTCCTGGTGGTCACCCCCGTCAAGGATCTGACGGCAGAGACAGCAGCGAAGATGTTTCAGGCGTATTTCTGCAGGCCCCATGGATACCCAGAGCAGGTGCTGACAGACCAAGGCTCAGCCTTTGAGGCCGAATTGTTCAAGGAGTTCTGCCATTTGTACGGGTGTAAAAAGATCAGGACTACACCGTACTACCCCCAAACCAATGGTCTCTGTGAAAAGATGAATAACATCATCATCGACCTGCTGAAGACCATACCACTAGAGGAGAGAAATCAGTGGCCAGACCTACTACCTGACCTGGTAGATCAGTACAACCACATACCTGTGAGTTCCACCAATTGTACTCCGGCATATCTCATGCGAGCAAGACCCGGGAAGTTGCCCATGGACCTGGAGCTTGGTGTAGTAGACCAGAAGCAGATATGTCCACTGAGGACTGGGACAGGAGCAGTACAGAAGAGTACAGGCCTTTGTCGAAGACAGTCTCACTCGGGTGAGGGACAAGCAGGAAGCCCACTACAATAAAAGTGTGCCGGCAGAACCCTTCATACCAGGAGAAGTAGAGTTAAAGAGGAAAATGAGAAATCACAAACTTGATGACCAGTGGGAGAGAGTACCCTACACTGTGTTAAACTCAAGGTTTGATAATAGGAAGACCTGCCTAATTAGTAGAGACGGAGGAAGAACAACTGCAACAGTATCCAGGGACCATCTGAAGTTGTGTCCAGGTCTGCTAAAGCCCCAGGAGGAAATGCCTCTCACCGTACCGAAGGAGCCTAAAGAAGCAGTAATACAGACTGACTTAGGAGATTTCCCGGCAGATTGGCCACAACTAGGAGGAGCAGTAATCATACCTGTAATCACCTTCTACCCACAGCAAGAAGAACCTGTAGGTGCCCCAGAAGAGCCTGCCCTAGAAGAGTCCCCGGAAGAAGGATCCCCGGCTGGAGCAGAGCAGGAAGGCCCAGCTAATGGTATACTTGCCAGTCCCGCAGAGAGGCCAAGGCAGTCTTGTAGCCCCTCCACACCTAGTACTGACAGAATGGGAGGTAGTGCAAATACTAGTGCCTCCGTATCCCAGTACCACGCAGGTCCACACGTAGTACTAAAGGTCAGACCCCTGTCAGATACAGAGAGTAAGAAGGAAACTCTGACAGTGTAGATAGTTGCCCCTGGGGTATTGTATTGTATTATATTGTGTATTTTCATGTATGTATACCTTAACTTGTGTTTTGCCTTGCAATGGACAATTTAAGTGATATGGACACTTCCCTCTTTGCCTCTAGTAACCCGTAAGGGTACATAAAGAACTCTGTGGCTGAGGACTATGTGCAGCCCAAAAACTGCTTCTTGCAAATAATTGCACTCCCTGGAGTGCCCCTTTAGGTGACCTCAGAAGAAAAACCTGTCTGGTGTGACACTAACGGAGGTCCAACTCAGGATCTCCATGCCCTGCAGCCACCCCAGGGCCTACGTGGAGGGTTTGGGACAGGTCCCTCAAGCTACCAAGTACTCTACCCTGTGAGATGGACATCCTGTCTGGGAACCTCACAGGAAGAGACTTGGATTCTGGGGTTGCTTATTATATGTACATATCTTTTTATTATTTATACTGTTTTATATGTAACGTTTAAGCAAAGTGCCTCCCATAAAAGGAAGAGTTATTGTTATTGTTATTGTTGTTATAAAAAGTACTTCAGTCCGGGAGTATTGAGCTTTGCTAGGGGGGAATGTGGCGCCCTGCTGCGCATTAGTGCCACAGAACCTAGAGGGGTGCATGGACGGATTCCTCCACAAGAGGCCCTCACAGCAAACACACACCTCCACCTTCCACCTTAGACCACCAGAGGGAGCCCATTAGGGATATAAAAAGGGAAGGTGGAGCTAGGCAGTCAGTTCCTCTGGAGAGTTCAGCAAGTACAGGTCTGAATACAGAGCCGAGCTCAGTCTTGAGAACAGAGTCCCTGCTCAGAGCGGAGAGGGACAGAGTCCTCAGTTCAGTTCCTCTAGTGAGAAAGCCTAGAGTGAAGCTCAAGTTACTGAGCCCAAGGCGTGGCGACGCCTTTAGAGCGGTGAAGAGTAGCGAGACCTACTGCCAGTGGGAAGCCTAGTGAGGGCCCGAGCGTGGCCAAAGGCAAGTGGAGTGAGCGAGCTACATAGGGGGCAGAGGAGCTTAACCAGCTCACCTCATAACCATATACCGGACACCGGGTCCGTGTCTGCAAGGATCTCTAGGACCAGCAGAAACAACCGGAACCCCTGGTGAGCTACATGTCCCAGGTTCACCAGAAGCTGATACGTACCAGAGCCAGGAGTCACGGAGGCCCTGCAAGCAGGGAGAGTGACCTCCAACAGAAGGCCCTACCACAAGGTCAGCCGGTGCAAGACAGAGACTAGTTAGGCCTAGCTCCAGGCGGGTCATAAACTTATCAGGAAAAGGCAAGAAACAGGAGGCCCTACACCCGGTCACTGGGGAGAGTCCTGATGTGCACCCCTCACCCTGCAGTGCTCCGGATTGTGCCTTGATTACCACCAGTAAAAGGTACTGAAGTGACAATCGTGTCTGTCCCTGTTCTTGCTCTGACCCGGCTGGGTCTCCTCTGTCCTGCATCCCCGCATTCCCTCTACTTACACTGCCCTGAGGCCCAGCTCCACCTGCGGGGAGCTACGCCATCTTAGCTGCCGGAACACCAGCCTCAGAGGATTGCTGCAGCGCTGGTGGTCCTCATCAGAAACCGCAGGTGGCGTCACGAACATTCCCCTTTCCCAAATAACCGTTCCCCCCTTTTTAAGAGTGACCCCAGGGTACGGGCCCGGGAGTTGTCCCCATCCCCTGGGCGCGTCAGACACACCTTCTCATTTAAAGATTTTTCTGTATTTTCATGACTATGAAAATTGTACATTCACACTGACGGCATCAAAACTATGAATTAACACATGTGGAATTATATAGTTAACAAAAAAGTGTGAAACAACTGAAAATATGTCTTATATTCTAGGTTCTTCAAAGTAGCCACCTTTTGCTTTGATGACTGCTTTGCACACTCTTGGCATTCTCTTGATGAGCTTCAAGAGGTAGTCACCGGAAATGGTCTTCCAACAATCTTGAAGGAGTTCCCAGAGATGCTTAGCACTTGTTGGCCCTTTTGCCTTCACTATGCGGTCCTGCTCACCCCAAATCATCTCAATTGGGTTCAGGTCTGGTGACTGTGGAGGCCAGGTCATCTGGTGTAGCACCCCATCACTCTCCTTCTTGGTCAAATAGCCCTTACACAGCCTGGAGGTGTGTTTGGGGTCATTGTCCTGTTGAAAAATAAATGATGGTCCAACTAAACGCAAACCGGATGGAACAGCATGCCGCTGCAAGATGCTGTGGTAGCCATGCTGGTTCAGTATGCCTTCAATTTTGAATAAATCCCCAAAAGTGTCACCAGCAAAGCACCCCCACACCATCACACCTCCTTCTCCATGCTTCACGGTGGGAACCAGGCATGTAGAGTCTATCCGTTCACCTTTTCTGCGTCGCACAAAGACACGGTGGTTGGAACCAAAGATCTCAAATTTGGACTCATCAGACCAAAGTACAGATTTCCACTGGTCTAATGTCCATTCCTTGTGTTTTTTAGCCCAAACTTGTCCCTTCTGCTTGTTGCCTGTCCTTAGCAGTGGTTTCATAGCAGCTATTTTACCATGAAGGCCTGCTGCACAAAGTCTCCTCTTAATAGTTGTTGAAGAGATGTGTCTGCTGCTAGAACTCTGTGTGGCATTGACCTGGTCTCTCATCTGAGCTGCGATTTCTGAGGCTGGTGACTCGGATAAACTTATCCTCAGAAGCAGAGGTGACTCTTGGTCTTCCTTTCCTGGGGCGGTCTCATGTGAGCCAGTTTCTTTGTAGCGCTTGATGGTTTTTGCAACCGCACTTGGGGACACTTTCAAAGTTTTCCCAATTTTTCGCACTGACTGACCTTAATTTCTTAAAGTAATGATGGCCACTCGTTTTTCTTTACTTAGCTGCTTTTTTCTTGCCATAATACAAATTCTAACAGTTTATTCAGTAGGACTATGAGCTGTGTTTCCACAACACAACTGATTTATAAGGCAAGAAATCCCACTTATTAAACCTGACAGGGCACACCTGTGAAGTGAAAACCATTTCCGGTGACTACCTCCTGAAGCTCATCAAGAGAATGCCAAGAATGTGCAAAGCAGTCATCAAAGCAAAAGGTGGATACTTTGAAGAACCTAGAATATGACATATTTTCAGTTGTTTCACACTTTTTTGTTAAGTATATAATTCCACATGTGTTAATTCATAGTTTTGATGCCTTCAGTGTGAATGTACAATTTTCATAGTCATGAAAATACAGAAAAATCTTTAAATGAGAAGGTGTGTCCAAACTTTTGGTCTGTACTGTATCTGTTACTGATAAAGAACAGGAGAATTCCTTCAATTTAACACATCATTTTAGTAAGCATCAGACTGGTTTTAGTGCAAGGTTCCCTGTTTCAACGTACACCAGCCAAACACGAACACCAGATGATAACCACTATCATTCTTTGGGTGGCAAACTCGAATACTTCTTTGGGTTGGCCACCAGGGTTGCCAACATGACTTTGTCAAAAACTCACAAACAAAATTTTTTACGGACACATTGGAAAACCACAATAAATCATTATGTTTATAATTGATACATATCTACAACCCATAATTCTGAATTGTAGACATCAGCTGCATTCACTGTAAAGTGCTGATAATTACAGTCAAAATAATTTATAGAATTTTCAAAAAAATCACGGACACCTTGAAAAAAAATTTACGGACAGGGCAAAAAAGTACTCTATTTTTACGGCCTGTCCTGGAGTTTCTGGATGGTTGGCCACACACTCATTTTAAAATTAATTTTGATTCTATCATTTCTATAACTCCCAAAGGATTCAGTTTGGAGGGACACATGCATGACCAACTTACCTATATATGGCTGTGATAAGGCATGAGGTGGGCGGCTCCAGGTTCGAAATGTGGAATCAGTGCCCAAATCGACTCATAGTTAAAATATACAACATATTTAGAGACATAGATCGAAATCATAAATGCAGACTTCATGCCAAATATAATCCAAGAATATAGCAATAAATGTTGTATAGTCCTAACACATTATAAACCAGGAACCACTGTTGGACTGTGCAGGGTATATTTAATGAATTGTTTTGAAAGAAAAGAAATTCTATATGGCTGCTTTCTATTACACACTGGGTTCAGCGAAGAATAAACTTCAGCAAAGTGCCCACTGAAGTGTTTGTCGTCGTTTCCTGGGGTAAGACAGTCTGTGCTGGTTTAGTTGTCATCCATCAGAGAATCCTCTACAGTTGGTGTTTACTGTCAACAGGTAGGAAACTTCTTCTTTCATGGTTTCAATGGCTGGGTGATTGAGGAATGTGAGTGAAATCACTGGACATCACTTAGTGGTTGGTAACATTTTCACAAGAGCAATGTTAACCAAATGTAATGAACACCAAGAGGGTCAGATCACATCCTTTCCATTGACTTTCTTTCTCTGGGCCACATGATAAGAGACCCACTAGTAGAAGTGCAGACTTTACACTTGGGTGACTTTGGGTCCAAGAAGTCTGTAGTGACAGGTGTTTAGAAAATGGTTAAAGGAAAGTGAATGCTATCTTTTTCTCACTTTCTGTTTAGGGCTACTATAGATACAGGTTGAATAAGTGGCTTTGTCCTTTGCCTCTATTTATAAACCATGAGCACTCAAGGACAAGCACTCATATCTGATCATTTATCATGTTTGCTTTGTATCTAATGAAGGCTTTGCGCTCACTGAGACAAAGTATATAGCTGAGGGAAAACAAAAAGGAAGAAGCTGCAGAAAATGGAAAATTGAAAATGTAATTAAGCACTCCCATTAAGTTTTTGATTTCTTAAATGTGTGTATATATGCATGCAATGTAGTGTGAGTATGTTAATATACTTACCTTCCGCTGCTGTCTCCGGTGTCCAGCGCCGTTCTTCACCTCTTCTGAGTGACATCACCGCTCTGTAGACTCCTCCGTGTCACGCTGAGCTCTGCGTGACTCGGAAGTCACTTTTACAATGGAAGTTTGTGCAGCGTCAGAACAAGACTCCATATGCTTTCATTGTAAAAGAGATTTCCCGCTCAAGTATAGAACAATCCGGCTAGTCTCAATTGTGGTGACACACTGTGAAGAGTAGAAGAACAGCGCTGGAAACCGGAGACAGCAGCGGTAGGTGAGTATATTAATACACTCACACTACATTACATGCACATACAGTTGAAACAAGAAGTTTGCATACACTATTTAAAAAGAGAAATGAATAAGGTGGCAGGCACTCTGTTGTCATCATATAATACGAGTATCATATATTCTGATATTGCACATACAGAACCATATATAACCAATATTCTGATATTGCACATATTGAAACCAGAAGTTTACATACATTATTTAAAAAGGCACATATGCATGTTTTTCTCAATATGAAGTCAGAATAAACCTTTCCCGTTTTAGATCAATTAGGATTGCTATAATTTTTAATATTTGCCAAATTCCAGAATAATGAGCGGAGAGAGAATGTTTATGTAACATACCTGGCGGCGTTCTTGCATAGGGCACCATCTCCCACTATGCAAGATGGCAAACTTGATCATCAGTCCAGTCTGCTAGCCTGGCTTCTTTCCATGCTGTCTGCTTGCCTCTGTTCTGGCTGCTTAGGGCGGCGGCCCGGTCACTTCCTGTTTCTTGTAGCTGCTGTGGGCACACCCCTAATGCGTCCTCAGCCTATTGCTGTCAGTCACTGGATATTTAAACCAGCTTCACCTGGAAGCTGATGCCTGAGCAACTTTAACATTCAGTGTGCTCCTTGACTCTGAATGTGCCAGGTCCTGTTCTGTTTTTCCCTGCCTATCCACCTTCCTAGAGGCTGTATTTCCAGGCCTGTCTGAACACGCTCCTAGCCTGTTCGTTCCACCTTCTAGGGGCCGCATACCTAGTTCTGATATCTGTGTTTTCTTGCCTGCCTGTCCGCCATCCTGGAGGCTGTATTTCCAGGCCTGTCTGAACACGCTCCTAGCCTGTTCGTTTCTGCCTCTGGGTGCCGTATACCCAGGCTCGTTCCTGTATTTCGCTACAGTAACAGTTCCTGTCTGAACTGTCTCCTAACCTGTTACTTGTTTTGTCTCTATGTCCGTTTTCTCCCTTTTGCTGCAGTGTCTGAACCAGCACTTGGCTATACCTAGGCTCGTTCCTGTATTTCGCTGCAGTGCAGTTCCTGTCTGAACTGTCTCCTAACCTGTTACCTGTTTTGTCTCTTTGTCCGTTTCCTCTCTTTTTCTGCAGAGTCTGTACCTGCACCTAACTCCTTCTCGTTGTCGCTATACTTCTGTTTGTGAGTTTGGAGTCCACTCGCTACTTCTTTGCAAGTACCTTGTGTGTATCTGGTTCTGCCTTTTCCTTCCAGTCTGTTACGTGTAAACAGAGCCCTGTCCCCTCTGCTCTGTCTTTGCTCACCGCTTTGGCGGTTTATCTCTGCTCTGCCTTACTTACCGCTCTGGCGGTTTCTGCCCGCTCTGCTCTGCTTTGTCCACCGCACTTGCGGTTTCGCTCTGCTCAGCCTTGTCCACCGCGCCTGCGGTTTCGCTCTGCTCAGCCTTGTCCACCGCACCTGCGGTTTCGCTCTGCTCAGCCTTGTCCACCGCATCTGCGGTTTCGCTCTGCTCTGCCTTGTCCACCGCATCTGTGGTTTCGCTCTGCTCTGCCTTGTCCACCGCATCTGCGGTTTCGCTCTGCTCTGCCCTGTCCACCGCACTTGCGGTTTCGCTCTGCTCAGCCTTATCCACCGCACCTGCGGTTTCGCTCTGCTCAGCCTTGTTCACCGCTCCGGTGGTTTCTGCCCGTTCTGCCTTGCTCACCGCTCCGGCGGTTTCTTTCTGCTCTGCCTTGCTCACCGCTCCGGCGGTTTCTGCCTGCTTTGCCTTGCTCACCGCTCCGGCGGTTCGTGCCTGCTCTGCCTTTGCCCACCGCTCCAGGTGGCCTCGCTCTGCTCTGCCTTTGCCCACCGCTCCAAGCGGTCTCGCTCTGTCCTGCCTTTGCTCACCGCTCCAGGCGGTCTTGTCCTGCTCTGCTCTTGCTCACTGCTCCGGCGGCCTCACCCTGCTTTGCTCTTGTTCACTGCTCCGGCGGTCTCGCTCTGCTCTGCTTGTTTACCGCATCTGCGGTTCTGTTCCTGAGTCCCAGTCTGTACTGGACCTTATCCAGTCTGTGCTCCAACCTGCTAGTGCCTCCCTGTCGGCACTCCAGCCGTGCTTGCCAGTACTCCCTGCCTGCATACCAGTCGTTCTTACCAGTGCCCGCCTGTCTGCATTCCTGCCGTGCCTGCCTATACCCACCAGTCAGTGTGCCAGCCTAACCTGCCTGTTCCTGTATTCTCCGGTGTGGGTCAACAGCCGGGTCCGGAGTCTGACCTGGAGTGGCACCTGGTCCCTCTGCTCGGTTCCTCCCTGGTGCACTGGCATCGTTAGCCGTCGTGCGACCTTGGTCGGATCGGGTAGATACTTAGTTACGCCCCTCCAGGCATTCTCCGGTTCATGGTCCAGTGGGATCACTAAATACGCACACGCCAGTTAGTCCGGGCGTGTGCATAACAGTTTAAAGTAAACTCCTCAGCAGGCTGTCCTAGTTGACTCCTCCAGCTTATCCTCCCTTATACCATTGACACGAGTTTACGGTCAACTGAAGAAGGTCGTTTAGACCGAAACGTTAACGTATGTGTTCACTGTGTATTAATATGGACTGCAATAAATTTCCTTAAGCAGAGCTTTTTGAGTGCCAATGTTATTTTTACATGTGACAGGGCACGGTCCCTTCTTGAGCACCACATTAGGGTGTGCAGCGATTTTTTTGTACATAGCAGTTTAAAGGCATTTTTATTACTTACTGCAAAGTCAAAAGTTTACATACACTAAGATCACTATGCCTTTAAACAATTCTGGACTGCCCATATTATGATGTCATGTGTTTGGAAGCTTCTTTTGGCAACATCTGAGTTAATTAGAGACACACATGTGGATGTATTTTAATGCACACCTGAAACACACTGCTTCTTTGTGTAGCATCATGAGAAAGATCCCAATCGAGATGGTTTGGGGTGAGCTGGACCGCAGAGTGAAGGCAAAAGGGCCAACAAGTGCTAAGCATCTCTGGGAACTCCTTCAAGATTGTTGGAAGACCATTTCCGGTGACTACCTCTTGAAGCTCATCAAGAGAATGCCAAGAGTGTGCAAAGCAGTCATCAAAGCAAAAGGTGGCTACTTTGAAGAACCTAGAATATAAGACATATTTTCAGTTGTTTCACACTTTTTTCTTGAGTATATAATTCCACATGTGTTAATTCATAGTTTTGATGCCTTCAGTTTGAATGTACAATTTTCATAGTCATGAAAATACAGAAAAATCTTTAAATGAGAAGGTGTGTCCAAACTTTTGGTCTGTACTGTAGATGAATATACAAATTTTATGGAGAATACAACACCACTTAGCTATTTGCCATCCCCTTTTTCTGATGTGTTTGTCGCAACTTTTCCTTGTGTATTGCCCCACACAATTTTAATGTTTTTTTTTTCTTTATGCACTAATAAAATTATATTTTTTATGATATATTTATTTATTTATTTTTTTTTGTGGTTATTCACTCCCTCCATCTTAGTGTAGCATATGATTTATCAAGCAGTATTTGTTGGAAACTGCTTGATAAGTGGACAACGCTTGTCAGAAGGGGGGGTGTATCTGAGCATGCCTGACAAATTCATCATAAAGTACAGTACAATGGTATGCCAGTACATTTCTTGCAGTGATGTATAGCAGTTGAAAGATGCACCAAAATTCATTAACAAGAACAAAGCTCTTAATGAATTTAGTGCATCTTACTCCAGCACACGATTTATCAAGTCTGGAGTACAAAATGACATTTTTGATGAATTTAGGCCATAGTGCACACAGTGATGACAAAGAACGGGGATAATGTAAATGTGGCACCCCAGGGGTCTGGTTTTCCACAGTAATGTAATGTTATGTCTGAGAGCAGGTGGGAGGTCCTTTGGTCAGGGATCCTGTGCATGCCACACCTCCTGCCCAGTCTTGGGAGGGGAAGAACTTCCCCTGTATAAACCCGGGGCTGAGGCAGGGTGAGTCAGACAAGGAGAGTGGAGACAAGAAGCAGCATAGGAAACAGCAGAGTTCCAAGGAGTCAGGGGCTGGCAGCTGCAGCGCTCGCCCTGACTAAGAAGATTCTTTACCGGACCCGGAGTCCGAGGCTGTGGGGACTAACTTCTACCCAGCAGCAGAATCCGTCAGGCAGGGGATTTCAGGTCCTCTGGCCCAGAAGCCCGAAGGCACGGTCACACGCGTGGGACCAGCACCGCCATCGTGGAGCGGAAGCCATTAGAAGGCCCCGAGTCACCGGCCATACGGGTGAGCACCACACGGTACACTCAGGGCCGTGGGCTACTTACATCAGCTTCTAGCAAGGTAGCCAGAAGAGTACAGTCAGTTTGTGAGGCCTACAACTACGCCTGGCCAGGGGAGATCCCATCTGCTCAAAGACTGACCAGGCCCCGTTTGCTAGCAAGTACTCCGGGAGGGTCTATTGTTGTTACCAGTAAAGACCCTGAACTACACCGTACCGTCTCTGAGTGGTTCCTGCTACCCCATCATCCACGTCGGCTGCCCTGAGGCCATACCCCTCCCGTTGGGGGTTATACTATCACGCTGCACAATCCTACCACCGGCCTCAGCGGTCTGCCCTGCAGCAGCAGCTCCCTGGCTGCACTCAACGGGTGGCGTAGTCATCAACTATTTACTATTAATAGACTGCCGTCTAGTTTGACTCCCTGGGCACGGACCGGGTCACCGCCACGAGACTACAACCCTCCACTGATCCGGCTCCGGGTAGGCTCCCGCATGCGCAACGCAGCGCGACACAGGCCCAGGGGCGCGTCAACTTTGGCGTAGTCGGCAGGATTTCGTGCCCGCAACCACCGGGTACTGCGTGCCTGAAAAGCAAAGACTGTTCAAACTTACCAGTGGTGAAGATTCCCGCTATCCGTGGAGGTTTCCCGCCATCCGGCGCCATCTTCTACCTTCTTCCCGCCATCGGTGAAGTTTCCCGCCATCCGGCGCCATCTTCGGCCTTCTTCCCGCTATCCGTGGAGTTTTCCCGCCGTTGGACGTCATCTTGGGGACGCCGCGCGGGAAGAAGAGGGGCGTGGACTCCGAAAGCGCGCGAGAACTGAAGCCCCGCCTCACGTCCGGACGTTGCATAAGGTCCTGGAAGGAGCCCAGCAGACGCCGACGTCACAGGAGCGCGACGGAAGGTCCTCAACCCTGACGATCCACTGCGGAGCCGCGGCCTACGGAAGAGGATCATCGCAAGGTAGGCCACGGTCCACTAGGGGGGAGGAAGATGTCGGATACGGAGGAGAGCTTCACTGCCCCAACCCCCGCCAGCGCTACCGCTGCTGCAGTTATGCCCTTCACCATGCCCTATATCCCGGGAGCAGCTTGGCTACCCCAGTATTCAGGGGAGTCACATACCCTGCATGACTTTAGAGAAAAGCTGGATAGCCTCTTCCAGGTGTACCCCCTCACAGAAGAGCAAAAAGTGAGTATCCTGGTGGCCCAACTAACCGGGGCAGCCAAAAGGGAAGTAAAATCCTGGCCACCTGGGAGGAAGACTGTCGCAGGGATACTAACCCGGCTGAAGGACACCTTTGATACCCGCACCTCAGCCGAGATTAAGCTTAGATTCTACGGGTGCAAGCAGTGAGCGCATGAGAGTATAAGGGACTATGCACTAAACCTACAAGAGGCCCTGAGGGCCATAAAGCAGACCGACCCTGATGGGGTGGGAAACGAGGACAGGCTGTTGACTGAACAATTTATAGAGGGTTTATATTGCAATGCCCACCGAACCCAGTTGCGGGCAATGGCCTTACAGGATCCCCATCTAGACTTTGCACAGTTCAAGGACAGAGCCATCCGGGTGCTCCGAGAACCGGCACCAGGTGGCGTTGTGACCCACAGACGCCCCACTACCACTTACTACCAGGAGGCGGCGCCCTTGTCAGCAGGGCCTGTGGGAGCTGATGCGCAGGCTTTGGACAATGACCCGGCTCCAGACCTACACCATCAGGTCCAAGAGCTAGCTAAGAGCGTTGCTGCGCTAACCCGAACTGTGCAGTCTTTACAGGTTTCCACCCCAGGGAAGATCCAGCTGGCATCCGGACCGGAGGACATCCCGTGGCGTCGACCAAGGAGGACCCCACCGGCCAGAGGAAGACCCAGTGACCGATACAGCGAGGACGGACGACCCATCTGCCGCTGCTGCAATCAACCCGGACATATGGAAAGGTACTGTTCTTTAAACGGGCACAACCTGGGGTAGAGGGCCAACCCCCAGGAAAAAGATCACCAGGCCCATCGAACTGGCGCGACAGATATGTGGGAGGACGTCCAGTCTTGCCTGTGGTACTGGATGGCATTCCCATGAGTGCCCTACTGGATACCGGGTCACAGGTCACCACCATCCCGTACGTGCTCTTCAAGCAGTACTGGAATGACTCGGATATTACCCACTACCCTGACGACGACTTGAGTATCATCGCCAGCAATGGCCAGCCCGTGCCACAGATCGGATTTAAGGAGGTGGCCCTCAAAATCGGTAGAGTCGAACTGGCCGCACAGGGACTGATCATTGTAGATATTGATAAACATGAGAGTCACCCAAAAATAACTCTAGGAACTAACGTAATTGAAAATTGTCTTGCAGAGGTGATTTTCCTTTTACAGCAGGTTGCCAAGAACGCCAGCTCCGGCGAGCAGCGGGTGCTCCAGAAAGAGATCCGGGCACTGATGCAACGGCAACAAGTGGAACTCTCCGGCGGTGAGATTGGTAGCGTAAGAATGTGTGACCCTTTTCCTATTGCCATGCCCCCAAAAAGTGAAATGATGATTTGGTGCCGGGCAGCTATTGGTCTGAGAGGAAGAGATTACCAGGCAATGGTAGAACCAGTTTACTCAGACAGTAGGCCCACCATTTTGACAGCACGGGGGGTGGTCAATGTACGCCATGGGAGGGTGCCCATTCGCATAATAAATATCGGGGAGAGGGAAGTGTACCTGCCCCGGTATGCCACGCTAGCCAAATTATATACCACTAATCAAAATTCTATACAATCTGTGGAACCCTTGCCTCCATCTCACCCGGAGGAAGGTAACGGCTCTAAGAAAGACATGGAGGACTGGTGTCAGCAACTACATTTGGGTACTGATTCCACTCCCTCACATCAGAAACAAGGAGTCTATCGGGTGGTTCAAGAGTATGAGAGAGTGTTTAGTAAACACCCGTTAGACTTCGGGCGAGTCAAGGGGGTAGAACACCGCATCCCCACGGGAGATCATCCTCCCATAAAAGAGAGGTATCGACCCGTACCCCCTGCACATTACCAACACGCCAAGGGGATGCTTAGAGACATGAAGGAGGCTGGGGTAATCCGGGATAGCTGTAGCCCCTGGGCAGCCCCACTAGTTTTAGTCAAAAAGAAAGACAACACCATGAGGATGTGTGTAGATTACCGGAAAATCAACCGTATCACACACAAGGATGCGTACCCCTTACCAAGGATAGAGGAGTCATTGGCTGCTTTAAGATCTGCTAACTTCTTCTCTACCTTGGATCTCACTAGCGGGTACTGGCAGGTTCCTGTAGCAGAGGCGGACCGGGAGAAGACCGCATTCACCACCCCGATGGGACTTAGTGAGTTCACCTGCATGCCGTTCGGACTCTGCAACGCCCCAGGAACCTTCCAACGATTAATGGAGTGCTGTCTGGGCCACAGAAACTTCGAGATGGTCCTGTTGTACCTGGACGATGTCATCGTATACTCCAAAACTTATGAGGACCACCTGAAACACCTGGCGGAGGTGTTCGAAGCTCTGGCGAGTTACGGCCTAAAGGTGAAACCCTCCAAGTGTCACCTCCTGAAACCAAAGGTGCAATACCTGGGACACGTGGTGAGCGCTGACGGAGTGGCTCCCGACCCCGATAAGATCACCGCAATTAAGGGATGGCCAAGCCCCTCCAGCGTAAAAGAAGTGCGGCAGTTCCTAGGGTTGGTAGGCTACTACCGAAGGTTTATTCCCGGTTTCACCAAAAAGGCAGCGCCTATGCAGGACCTCCTGATAGGCCAGTCCCGGAAGGCCAAGAACCAGAAGCCACCCTTCAAATGGGAAGAGCTAGAAGAAGAGTCCTTCCGCCAGCTGAAGATGGCCCTCACGGGGGATGAAATCTTGGCGTACCCAGACTATAGCCAGCCCTTCATCCTCTACACCGACGCCAGTAACATCGGGCTAGGAGCCGTACTATCCCAGATTCAGCAGGGGAGAGAACGAGTGATCTCCTATGCCAGCCGAAAACTGCGACCCACCGAAAGGAACCCCGAGAATTACAGCTCATTTAAGCTAGAGTTCCTGGCCGTGGTATGGGCAGTCACCGAGCGCTTTAGGCATTACCTCGCTTCTTCCCGGTTCACCGTATACACGGATAACAACCCGTTGATACACCTGGACACGGCAAGACTCGGTGCCCTGGAGCAGAGGTGGATGGCCCGTCTGTCCAACTACGAGTTCACAATCAAATACCGGGCAGGACGCTCCAATACTAACGCGGATGCCCTGTCCAGGATGCCCAACCTGCCGGACGAAGGAGAAGATCCGGAGGGACTGGAAGAAGTTGAACTCCCTGCGTTCCACCGTCATGGGACTATCCAGTATTCCCACCGGGTAAGGGGTAAACAGGCTGCTACGTTGAACCCCTTACCCCACTACAACTGGGCGGAAACGCAAGACAGCGACCCTGCCGTCCGACTGGTGAAGGAGATGCTGACTCGGCCGGAGGCTCGACTTGAACCAGACGCTCCGGAGGAAGCCAAACAACTATGGGCGGAGAAGAGTCGACTATTCCTTTACAAGGGGAAGTTGTGCCGCAGAATGGTCAACTCCCGGACGCATGAACTACTCTGGCAAGTAGTGGTGCCACGAAGAGACGCAGCCATGGTGATGGAGGCATACCACGACGGAGCTGGACACTTCGGGTGGAAAAAGCTGGAGTTCCTGCTGCGCGAGCGGTTCCACTGGGTAGGCATGAGGGGAACCATCGAGAAGTGGTGCAGAGACTGTGGCCCGTGCAATCTGAGAAGGAAGGACCGGGCCAGCCAGAAGACTCCCCTGCAGTCCATCGTCACCCGGCAACCGTTGGAACTGGTAGCCTTGGATCATGTAAAACTGACCCCAAGCAGAAGTGGCTACGTCTACGCGTTAACCATCGTGGATCATTACTCCCGGTTCTTGGTTGTCGTCCCCGTCAAGGACTTAACGGCTCAAACAGCAGCTAGAGCCTTCCAGCAGCACTTCTGCCGTCCACACGGGTACCCGGACCAAGTGCTGACGGACCAGGGACCTGCCTTTGAAGCGGAGGTCTTCCAGGAATTCTGCAATCTGTATGGCTGCCGGAAGATAAGGACGACACCCTACCATCCGCAAACTAATGGACTTTGTGAAAAAATGAACCAGGTGGTAATGGATCTGCTAAAAACATTGCCCCTGGAAGAACGCAGTCTGTGGCCTGAGAAGTTGCCCGATCTGGTGGACCTATACAACCACATCCCGGTAGGTTCCACCAACTGTACCCCGGCTTACCTAATGAGGGCGAGACCTGGTAAGTTACCTGTTGACCTGGAAATGGGAGTCCTGACACCTGAGGACACTTCACCAGAAACAGACTGGGACACAGAGAGGCAGCAGCAGTACCGGAGAGTACAAGAGAGCGTGGAGCGAAGTCTCTGTCAGGCTAGGGAAAGACAAGAGAAGACTTACAACCAGTATGCTCCCGCTGTTCCCCTGGTACCCGGAGAGCAGGTCTTGAAGAGGAAAAGACGGCTCCACAAGTTGGATGACCAGTGGGAGGAGGACCCGTACACCGTACTGCCCTCAAGCCACGAGAACCCGAAGGTCTGTACCATCAGTAAAGACGGAGGGGAAACCACAGCCATTGTATCCCGGGACCACCTGAAGAAGTGTCCCGAACAACTGAGGAACCCTGAAGAGGAACAAGAAGACCATCGACCCGTGGAAGAAAGGGAAGATATGGTTAGTACCGTGCTCGGGGACTTCCCTCAGTCTTGGACTCAAGTCAATGGTGCAGTTGTGGTACCCGTACTCACCTTCCTCCAACCATCATCCCAAGAACCTACGGAGCAACGGGTAGAGCTGGAAGAACAGCCGGTCCAGGAGGCAGAAGACTCCACACAAGCAGAACAGGAGAATCAACCCTCTGCTTATAGTGAGCCTGCCGTACCCCTAGTGAGACAAGGAGCCGGTAGACAGCTGCCCAGTTTACCCTTGACAGCTCCTACACCCTGTAGTTCAGGGCCAGACAGTCAGCTCCGTAGGTCCACTCGGGCCACTAGAGGCCAGTTACCCGCACGCTGGAGAATTTAAAGTGTATAAATTGTTTTATTTATGTTTTTCTGTGTATTGTTGCTTGTGAATAATTTTGTGTTTCCAGTTGTTTTTAGGAAACCTTGGTGGATTTACCGGGAATCCTTGTATATAGTTGGAGCGTAACCCAGGATGGACTAGAGACTGTTAAGGACTCGGGGTAGGACAGACCCCTACCTGGTTACGTCTCCCTGTGTTGGTGAAATGGACACCTTTGCTTTTCTTCAAAGACTGCACCCGGTTGCGGACACGCCGCAACCATCTTATGTGTTTTTCTTATTGTGTTGTTATTGTTATACTTTGTTATGTTTTTCTAAATGTGTTTAGTCCCGGAGTACTAAATTTCACTAGGGGGGAATGTGGCACCCCAGGGGTCTGGTTTTCCACAGTAATGTAATGTTATGTCTGAGAGCAGGTGGGAGGTCCTTTGGTCAGGGATCCTGTGCATGCCACACCTCCTGCCCAGTCTTGGGAGGGGAAGAACTTCCCCTGTATAAACCCGGGGCTGAGGCAGGGTGAGTCAGACAAGGAGAGTGGAGACAAGAAGCAGCATAGGAAACAGCAGAGTTCCAAGGAGTCAGGGGCTGGCAGCTGCAGCGCTCGCCCTGACTAAGAAGATTCTTTACCGGACCCGGAGTCCGAGGCTGTGGGGACTAACTTCTACCCAGCAGCAGAATCCGTCAGGCAGGGGATTTCAGGTCCTCTGGCCCAGAAGCCCGAAGGCACGGTCACACGCGTGGGACCACCCCCGCCATCGTGGAGCGGAAGCCATTAGAAGGCCCCGAGTCACCGGCCATACGGGTGAGCACCACACGGTACACTCAGGGACGTGGGCTACTTACATCAGCTTCTAGCAAGGTAGCCAGAAGAGTACAGTCAGTTTGTGAGGCCTACAACTACGCCTGGCCAGGGGAGATCCCATCTGCTCAAAGACTGACCAGGCCCCGTTTGCTAGCAAGTACTCCGGGAGGGTCTATTGTTGTTACCAGTAAAGACCCTGAACTACACCGTACCGTCTCTGAGTGGTTCCTGCTACCCCATCATCCACGTCGGCTGCCCTGAGGCCATACCCCTCCCGTTGGGGGTTATACTATCACGCTGCACAATCCTACCACCGGCCTCAGCGGTCTGCCCTGCAGCAGCAGCTCCCTGGCTGCACTCAACGGGTGGCGTAGTCATCAACTATTTACTATTAATAGACTGCCGTCTAGTTTGACTCCCTGGGCACAGACCGGGTCACCGCCACGAGACTACAACCCTCCACTGATCCGGCTCCGTTAGGCTCCCGCATGCGCAACGCAGCGCGACACAGGCCCAGGGGCGCGTCATAAACATCGAGGTCACAATAAGTTAATGCATACTCTGATGTCACAGAACAGACAAACTGTGATGACATAGGACATGGATAATGTTTATAGTGAATGTCACAACAATATGCTAATGTATACATTGGTGTCACAGAACACAATGTGTACACAGTGATGACAGTACAGTGATAATGCACACAGTGAGGACACAAAATAGGGGTAATATACACAGTAATGTCATAGAACAGGTATAATACACACAGTAATGTCATAGAACAGAGAAAATAAACAGTGATGTCATAGAACATGAAAAATACACAGTGATGTCATAGAACAGGAATAGATGACACAGTACAAGAGTAATGATGACAAAAACACAGAAATAATAGCCATATAACAAGGCTAACTATTTCCAGACAATAAACGTCTGGGCGATCTGCATTTTACTCTGCAGCGACTTTCTGAAACATCACTGCATAGTAGAGCTGGGAAAATAGAGAAGTCACAGATGCTTTATTACTATCTCTGCCTAATCCCTGTAGGCTAATCACTGAGGCTAATATACCAGCCCCAGTTACAGAGGAAATAAGATAAAAAAAAGTATTTAAATATTGAAATGCTGCCCAGAGGTCATATGAGGGGAACGCTATGTGAAATAAGTTAAAAAGAAATAAAATAAATGAATAAAAAAATAGGTAAAACATAGATAAAAAAAAGACCCTGCCAATTTAAATTGCTGTTACAAGCCCAGCCCTTGTAAAAAACAAAAAAAGTGTTCAATATACAGTATATATATAAATAATTGTTACAGGAAAGGGTACCACATTTTTAAATGTATTTTAGTGGTCATTTATGGCTATAAAAAAAGTATGTGAAAAACAGACACCTATTTCCTTTATTCCGCCTAATTCCAGCAAAAAAATAAAAAAAGAGAATGACAGAAAGAAAGTTAAATTTATCATGAAATAAAAGATCCTAAAATCATTTGAATAGCCGAACGAGAAACAATTTGTTCCTGTTCAGGAACGGGATTAAATGGCTTGGTCGTGAACTGGTTAAAGTACACGTATAATGCAATTGGTTTTATCAAACCAAAGAAATAATAAAAAATGTTTTGTGTTGCCACAGTAGTGGGATAATGCACACAGTGATATTACACATAGTACTATGAGCACTAGGAAAGTACATATGTTTTTTTATATGTTCTAAACACTTCTTGTATTAAATGTTGGACATACTGTATGTTAGCTATATGTCAAATTCACTATATATACATGGTGATGGTGCTCTGCTGGAATGTAAGAGTGGTGTAAGTAGTCGCTCTAGATTGTAAGACGTTCTCAGGGTGAAGAGCAATTAAAGAGTGACTGCCCTGGGTAATTATGTAGAACTACTTTCCACAGCTCTGCAGCAACTAATGCTATTGACCAATGCAAAAACCGGTAAGCTATAATGAAAGCTATAATCAAGACAAAACATTGATCTTTCAAATAAAGAATCCCTTTATATAGAGCACGCTCCCCAAGAAATGACAGAACCCTTGTTTTTAATCACCAGAAAAAGCTGTACAACACATCTTCTTTTTTGGTTCTTTCTTCCCCTTTCAGAAAGCAGGTGGTGTTGCCACTTTAAGAGGGGCATTAGTCTCACTACTTAATAACTGTGAACCTGAAGAGGAAAAAGCAGTGGTAAATTGCTAAGGTGTAAGACCAATCTTAATAAACAACTACCATGGCTTTGTTAAAAAGAAAAAAAAATACAAAGCTGTGGTAAGTAGATTAAGCCCCTACTTCAAAGTCAGGGTTACAAGAATGGGCATCTTTGCATCCAACCTGATACATGTCGCTAGAGTTTTATTGCAAACTGCTCCTATTCATTCTTTAGTAATGATGTTTTTAAATTAGAATACTTAGATTTTCTGATCACGGTGACCAAATTTTTTTTTTTACTTATTTTTAGTATGCAAAAAAAAATTGTGACTGTAATGGTTAGAATACATGACGATCTAATACTGTGATTTGTAATCTGTTCTCCTACATTATAAAACCATAAATCTTTGATATTTATCCGCTCTTGCTTGTATAGCACCAACATATTCTGCACCAGTTATATACTGTCGTCAGTTACAACAATCTCACAGTCTAAATTTCTTTTATGAGACATACATTAGGGCCAATTTCATAGGAATATTTGTCATATATTAGGTTGCATATGTGGAAAGTCACTACTAGAAATTTTTTTATTTTTACATGTTATTGCCCAAGAATAGACTGTATGGATTTGCCTAACTGCTTCCTTACCCTGTCATATATTTTATGCTATTATGTGGAGATTAAGTTTGGAAACCTTATATAAATACATTGTACTGTAACTTGTGTATATATTCAGTGGTGTGAAAAAGTGTTTGCCCCCTTCCTGATTTCTTATTCTTTTGCATGTGTGTCACACTTAAATGTTTCAGATCACAAAACAAATTTAAAATTTAGACAAAGATAACACAAGTAACCAAAAAATGCAGTTTTTAAATGAAGGTCTTTATTATTAAGGGGAAAAAAATCCAAACCTACAGGGTCCTGTGTGAAAAAGTGATTCCCCTGCCTTAAAACATAAATTAATTGTGGTTTATCACATCTTTGTGAAGCTGAGTTCAATTTCCCTAGCCACACACATGCCTGATTACTGTCACACCTGTTCTCAATCAAGAAATCACTTAAATAGGACCTGCCTGACAAAGTGAAGTAGACCAAAAGATCCTCAAAAGCTAGACATCATGCTGCGATCCAAAGAAATTGAGGAACAATTGTGTAAATTGTGCAAGAAATTGTGTAACTGCAGACTTATGAATTCCCCCAGAGCATGCACGGTTTTTAAATGAAGGTCTTTATTATTAAGGGAAAAAGAAATCCAAACCTACAGGGCCCTGAGTGAAAAAGTGATTGCCCCCCCTTAAAACATAAATGAACTGTGGGTTTATCACAGATTTGGATTTTGTTTTTCCTTAATATTAAAGACATTCATTTAAAAACAGCACTTTGTGTTTACTTGTGTTATCTTTGTCTAATATTTAAATTTGTTTTGTGATTTAAAACATTTACGTGTGACAAACATGCAAAAGAATAAGAAATCATGAAGGGGCAAACACTTTCACACCACTGTATGTATATATATATTTATATACATATATATATATATATATATATATATATATATATATATATATATATATAAAAGCTTTGTAGTAGAATCAGTGCAATTAATGATGGTCATGTATAGTGTTGAGCGAGTATGTTCTATTAACCCTTTCGGCGAGTATGCTCGGGCCGAGCTCCGAGTATTTACAGCTGCTCGGTGATATGGTTGAATCGCTCCCGTGTGCATGATTTGCGACTGTTTGACAGTTTTAATACATGTGAGGAATGTCTATTTCTTACACATTCCTCACATGTAATAAAACTGTCAAACAGTTGCAAATCATGCACACGGGAGGGATTCAACCATATCAACGAGCAGCTGTAAATACTCGGAACAGAACATACTCGCTCAACACTAGTCATGTACCAATTTATATTTCAAATTTCTACTCAAAATGTTTCAATGATCAAATTGTTTAAATCATGTAACCTTTTTCTCATTAAAAAGTAGGCATTGTTTTAATTTTTATTTCATAAATCATTAGCACACATGAAAGGAAGAAACTTTGTAATATAGTCCATCACAAGAAAAAATAATACTTTGAGAAATCGCCAGAGAACGCAAAACAGCTGTTAGCAGCTACTGCACATTTGTCTCCCGTATATTTCCTGTATGCACCTTATATAAATAAACGGAAATCTTGGATGAAGATTTATGTGGAGAGTGACGTGAATATACTTCTCCTCATGAAGAACTTTGTAATATATCTTATCAGAGAAATTTTCTTCTTTTTCCGCTAGAACTGATCTTTCATTTTCAAACTTCTCAATTCACGGATAAAATATGTATTAAGAGAAGACAGATTGTTGCATTACTCAGAATCGTATCAGTAGCAATTGTCATCTTCTATGTAAAGTGTAAGGAGGAGGAGCATGGGGGAGAGCTAGAGGCAGAAATCCTCACTTCTCCTATCCCCTCCACACTACATAGAGTTCTATCAGTAGTAACTGTCATCTCCAATCTCAGTAATGGGAATATCTGATTTTACCTGTGAATTTAGAATTTTGAGAATGAGTGACCAGTCCACGAGGAGAAAGAAGCAGATTACTCTGATAAGATATAAGACACGCCGGTAACATGCATGCCCTCTCAGCGCCATCCTACTCACTGTGGTCACCGCTCTTCTTCCCCTCGTTTCAGGCTGTCTCCCTGAGTTTGCATTTTGCAGCATTCCTCAGCACTGCTGCCTCTTTCTGCCATCTCCATCTGGCTATAGGGAGGTGTGGGCAGTCTCTGCAGGAATTTAACCCTGCTGTGTCATGCAGAGATTAGCTTCCCTGGCCTATCCACTGCCAGCAGGGGATATATTAGGCAGCTCCTCTCTTCACTCTTAGCCTGAGCTTTGGTTCTAGTCAGTAGTCTGTTCTAACTTCCAGTCAAGGTTTGTTCTTGTATTGTCTTCTGTTACCGACTATTTGAATTTCTTCCCGGCATATCCATATGTATGGAACTGACCATCTATACAGCTGTTTATGTTTGCTATTGGCTCCCTTAAAAAAAGGTATATGTGCTGTATTTTTTTGTATACAGTTGTACTGAAACTGTAGCCAATGGTGCTTTTTAATATAGTACAGATGTTGTGTGATGGTTACGACCACTAACAGCTGACTAACTAACTATCACTATATAACTGGCCATAACCATGGATACCTAAGCCACTGCAATGCCTGCATATGGAGTTAGTGACATAGCAAATCAGAAGAACTATAGTACATTTCTAATTGGAGGTATTTGCTAATATTATTATTATTATTATTATTATTATACCTACTACATATTGGGATAGGATCTTTGAGATGGGAATAACCCTTTAACAATAAAGTAATGTAAAAAAATATAAGGAATATAAATGCATATTTAATGTTGCCGCATCTTTAAAAGTCCAATCTATCAAAATAAAAAACTGTTTAACCCACATGGTAAATGTCGTAAAGAAAAATTTAAACACCGTAATTGACGTTTTTTTTCATTGCACCTCCAACAAAGAAGAATTGATCAAAATTTACCCCAAAATGGTATTAATTAAATGCCAGCTTGCCAAGCAAAGCACAAGCCCTCTCACAACTCCATCGATGGAAAAATGAAAAAGTTATGAGTTACAAAAAAATGGCAACACAAACAAAATTTTTTTTACAATGTTCAGAATTTTTTAAAGCCACTAAAATGTAAAAAAAAACAAAACTCTGTACATTTGGTATCACTATAATAATTTGACCAGAATAATCATATTTCCAGGTAATGTTTACTGCACAATTAATGCACTGGAAATAAAGCTCAAAAAACAATGGCTAAAGTGTTTTTTTTTTAATAATTTCACCATAGACTATTTCCCACCATTTTCCCTTACGCTATATGGTTAAATGAATGGTTTCTTTCAAAACTATAACTCCTCCCATAAATAAAGAAAAACCCTCATATGTGTAAGTAAATAAAAAAGTTTTGACTTTTTGAAAAAGAGGAGAAAAAAATGAGAGCACAAATACAAAAATGTATGCGTCATTGGCCCCGCCTTCAGACAAATCGTACATCAAGAGGAAGTCCGGGCTGGATCATGTGTTAGTAATATAACATTACTAATTCTTAAAAAAAATGAAGGAAACATTAGTGTAATAAATATTGTATGTATAGAATGTTATGAATGAACTCAGAAAACTAATGAACTATGATAACTATTTATAAAGGTAGCAGGGTGGCTCAGTGGTTATCACTGCAGCCTTGCAGCACTGGGGTCCTGGGTTCAATCCAACCAAGGACAACATCTGCAAGGGGTTTGTATGTTCTCCTCATTTTTGCCTGGATTTCCTCCGGGTTCTCCGGTTTCGTCCCACACTCCAAAGACATACTGATAAGGAATGTAGATTGTGAGCCCCAATGGGGATAGTGATGATAATGATGTCTGTAAAGCGCTGTGGAATTAATGGCACTACATAAGTGAGTAAAATAAAAGTAATGGTGCACATGTGATACACCAGGTATACAGGACACCTCAATTCTTATTTAACATAGGATTTAATTCAAGTCCCCACTGTCCTAGATGCAAAACTAATATAGTTTATATGCTTCATGTGATGTGGAGTTGTCCTAACTTGGTGTCCTTTTGGAAGAGTGTTGTAGCAATGATTAACAGGGTTTATTCAATTGACGTAGAGCTTTCACCATTAGTATGTATACTGGGATATGTTGAAGATCTGACTATTGATGAGTACGGCAAAATTGCGGCGGCACGTATGTTATATAGAATGACAGCCCAAAAATGGATAGCAGATCAGGAGCCTATGATATCAGAATTTATTGATAAAGTTAACTGGCTAGTAAATTTGGAAAAAGGCATACAGTGGTGGCCAAAAGTATTGGCACCCCTGCAATTCTGTCAGATAATACTCAGTTTCTTCCTGAAAATGATTGCAATCACAAATTCTTTGGTATTATTATCTTCATTTAATTTGTCTTCAATGAAAAAACACAAAAAGAATTGTCCTAAAGCCAAATTGGATACAATTCCACACCAAACCTAAAAAAGAGGGTGGACAAAAGTATTGGCACTGTTTGAAAAATCATGTGATGCTTCTCTAATTCGTGTAATTAACAGCACCTGTAACTTACCTGTGGCACCTAACAGGTGTTGGCAATAACTAAATCACACTTGCAGCCAGTTAACATGGATTAAAGTTGACTCAACCTCAGTCCTGTGTCCTTGTGTGTACCACATTGAACATGAAGAAAAGAAAGAAGACCAAAGAACTGTCTGAGGACTTGAGAAACCAAATTGTGAGGAAGCAATCTCAAGGCTACAAGTCCATCTCCAAAGACCTGAATGTTCCTGTGTCTTCCGTGCGCAGTGTCATCAAGAAGTTTAAAGGGCATGGCACTGTGGCTAACCTCCCTAGATGTGGACGGAAAAGAAAAATTGATGAGAGACTTCAACGCAAGATTGTGCGGATGGTGGATAAAGAACCTCGACTAACATCCAAACAAGTTCAAGCTGCCCTGCAGTCCGAGGGTACAGCAGTGTCAACCCGTACTATCCGTCGGCGTCTGAATGAAAAGGGACTGTATGGTAGGATACCCAGGAAGACCCCACTTCTTACCCTGAGACATAAAAAAGCCAGGCTGGAGTTTGCCAAAACTTACCTGAGAAAGGCTAAAACGTTTTGGAAGATTGTTCTCTGGTCAGATGAGACAAAAGTAGAGCTTTTTGGGAAAAAGCATCAATATAGAGTGTACAGGAAAAAAAAAGAGGCATTCAAAGAAAAGAACACGGTCCCTACAGTCAAACATGGCGGAGGTTCCCTGATGTTTTGGGGTTGCTTTGCTGCCTCTGGCACTGGACTGCTTGACCGTGTACATGGCATTATGAAGTCTGAAGACTACCAACAAATTTTGCAGCATAATGTAGGGCCCAGTGTGAGAAAGCTGGGTCTCCCTCAGAGGTCATGGGTCTTCCAGCAGGACAATGACCCAAAACACACTTCCAAAAGCACTATAAAATGGTTTGAGAGAAAGCACTGGAGACTTCTAAGGTGGCCAGCAATGAGTCCAGACCTGAATCCTATAGAACACCTGTGGAGAGATCTCAAAATGGAAGTTTGGAGAAGGCACCCTTCAAATATCAGGGACCTGGAGCAGTTTGCCAAAGAAGAATGGTCTACAATTCCAGCAGAGCATTGTAAGAAACTCATTGATGGTTACCGGAAGCGGTTGTTCGCAGTTATTTTGGCTAAAGGTTGTGCAACCAAGTATTAGGCTGAGGGTGCCAATACTTTTGTCTGGCCCATTTTTGGAGTTTTGTGTGAAATGATCAATGATTTGATTTTTGCTTCATTCTCTTTTGTGTTTTTTCCTTACAAGCAAATTAAATGAAGATAATAATACCAAAGAATTTGTGATTGCAATCATTTTCAGGAAGAAACTGAGTATTTTCTGACAGAATTGCAGGGGTGCCAATACTTTTGGCCACCACTGTATACCTAAAAAGAGATGCTATCTTTAAATTTGACAAGATATGGGGTCTATGGATTGATGGCTCTGGTTTGACTTCTAGTGAACTGAGGAGATTTCGCCTCGACTTGCTTTGAGTTATGTTTATATGATGCCTCAAATTAAACTTCTTTGAAAATTAATAAAAATGTTATTAGTATTTCCACAAGTTATATGTAATTGGATTGACTATTGTTACTATGTTCAAATATTTGTTCATCTAATTATGCTGGTTTTGCAGAGCCAAGATGTATAAATAACTCATGCTTAATGCTTCTTAAGGTTGGGGGATGGAGAACTGTGTTTCTCCAATGTTTGTCTGGTTGTTGTTTTTTACCTTTGTGAAAATCTTTATAAAAATGAATAAAAAACATTTGATTTAAAAAAAAAGGGTAATGGTGCACACTTACTACTGGATTCTCCAGCCATGTGTAATGATAAAGATCCTACTGTTTGTTGTCCTCTTTTCTCTAGGAGATCAGATCCATTGATTAGTCTTAGCCTGTAGGTGGATATTATGGTGGAAGCTGCTCTTTACTTCTACCATACAGGCCGAGTAGTTCTCAGAATAGTCTCCTGAAGGATGTTGGGAAGGAGCACACAATCAGATCCATCACGCCTGACTTGTAGAAAAAAACACAACCTCTATTTTGTGACATTCCTAAAGTTTAGTCATTAAGGGGATCGGAAAAAAGACGAAGGGTGAAGCTGTTTATGACAAGCTGCCACACACTGTCAGTGCAGTGAAAGATTGGAGTCTTTTTGTTGCTCAAGGCCCATTGCAAATCTGGGGACCAATCCTCTGAATGCTGGACACTTCAAAGACCTGATTATGCAAATACTCATTTTTTTAAAGGAATTATTTATCACACAATAAACCCCCTGCTTGGATAGGAAACAATAGATCAGGCGAGCTAGCACTTTAGCCCAGGGCTGGTAGGGAGAATAAGAAGAGCTGCTCACGATTTATTAGCCTAACCTAATTTCACTAATTCTGTTTTCACACATTTTATTTTATTAAGCCAGTGTTTTCCTAGCTGAGCTTCACGGTCAGAAGATCCCACCATGTTTAGAAGATTCATGGTCTGAGGATTTTATTAAATTAATGCATTCATTTGGGGAAAGTGGATTTTGCACCTCAGAATGATTTCCAGGTGCTGGTGGCTTAAACATCTAGAGAAAAAGAGAAAGTGAATAAAAGAAGCAGGCTCGAGTTTTATTTGAATTGTGCAACAAAGCCTGTGGACACAACCACGATACCAGCACCCTATAACAGCGCCTTTGTCACCAAGTGTTTGTTTTAAGGTTTAAATCTTGCCCCCTAGCTCCTTTTGTCTCCCTTCCAGTAATTTTTCATGGTCATAGAAAATGTTACATGGAGCTTCTGCATATATGAGCTTTATTGAATGGATGTTATAAAGTCTATGCACATTGGGTGGACATTAATAGGGTGAATTTAAAGCTGTGGAGCATGTTCTTCATGTATGGCAGGAAAATTTCTCAAGTTATACGTCAACGGCAGCAAAGGGTTTAATAGCTATAAGATCTCCTTTTGTCATACACTTGCCAGGTAGACATCAGGACTATATTAAAAAGCACCATTGGCTACAGTTTCAGTACAACTGTATACAAAAAAATACAGCACATATACCTTTTTTTTAAATGGGAGCCAATAGTAAACATAAACAGCTGTATAGATGGTCAGTTGCATACTCCTGGGACATATGGATATGCCGGGAAGAAATTCAAATAGTCCTGATTAATATTATCATGGAGCAAAGTGTACACTAACATAAAGCACTCCATACACATTAGATTAATGTCTGCCAAATCTGCCAATGTCAATGGGTTCCGCTGGCAGTCTAGTGTATGTGGGGGCACCGGCCAACGTATCATTGTGGGAGATATTGATCAGGCATGTCCGATTTCGGACTGCCAATGGCTTTGTTCTCCTGGAAATCAGCTGCCGGCAAAGATGTCACCTGGCGGCTTTCTTATAGAGAACACAGGAACACTTAGCTGAGCGAGCGCTCCAGTATATGAGAGAGATGGTTGAGATGGCTGTTGGCTCAATAGTTGTCCAAAGAATCGTTCAGGCTGACAGACATCTAATGTGTATAGCTTAAGAGTACAAATGCAGAACAGAACAGTTGTGTAGGTTTTTTTTACCTTGTGTATTAAATTATTACACTTTTATTTAAATAGGCATATATTTCAGAATCATGAAAATATATTATTCATTCATCATCGTGCAAATATTAAAAGCTCAAAAGGAGACAGCAGAACAAGAATCAATCATCTCATGTCCTGTGTGTAGCTTGCAGAGTCGTAGGATGACACTAGGCACATTGACAGCTTAATTCGAAATATTTGTCTATTTGTCTACACATCACATTCTGGTGTCTATACCTTACAATTATACAGAGATCAGTGGTGAATTAGCTTAAATATTTGTCAGTGAGGGTTTTCAGAACATGTAATTTTTTTTCTGCTTCCGCTTTCTTAAGTAAAATATAATCTGATGTTTTTGCTTACTCTTCTCTTTCAAATTGTTTGCTTTTAAAAATGTATCGAGGTCTACCAAATGTACAGTGTCAATACTTGCACTACTATTATAAGGTTTTTCGTGCACTGGGTCAGGTACAAAACAAAATTTGTTTTAGAAAAGATGAGGATGTTTTCTTTCAACCAGTCACCTCTGAGGTCGTGTATAAATGCACTCAGCCGGCAGTCTAATGCCATTATATAGTTAACAAAACATACTGCTTGGTTCCCATGAGATTACTTTACAGTAAGAGGAATGGTCTACTGTATAAGACAGGTAGACGGATCCCTCCAGCCCTCTCCATGCAGAGTTTGAATGTATTGGCTAAGAATACAATCATACTCATTCTTCATTAGGAGAATTTCCATTAAATATGTGTGGGACATTACTAGCAAAATTTTTTGTCAAGGAGACAGACGCCTACTAGAGTATATTGTTTTTTTTGTGTATGTGGAGACAGACAAAGTTGCTCTTGAATAATTAAAAGGCCTGAGAGCTGGTCTCTGGGGAGTCTACATCAGGCTGGATGCTGGACCATAGGCTACACACAGAGCACTCGTGTGCCAAGACAAGGGCTCTCGTGACTGAGCGCCTTCTCATTTCCTAAAGCCACACTGAATGCTCCCTGTTTACATGTTGTGGGGGAATAGCTATGGAGATGCAGATCACATAGGAGATGAGGGGGAGACAAGCTCCTCCAGCACTGCTGGCTACTAATACTTTACTGTCCCGTTTGCTGATCAAGTTCTGCACCTTGTTCAGTGCATTTTATAAAAGGGTAAGTATTGACAGTACTCATTTTATAGATGCATTTTTTTAAAGCAAACATTTATACTACAAGAAAGTTTAAAGGGAACTTATCATCTGATTAATGCTGCCCAAACCGCATGAATCACAACCTGGCTGCTCAATGGCAACCAGGTATATTTTTCTCTAAAACGCTACAGAATTTTGAGAAGAATATCCTTTAGAAATCCGGTTGGGGACCATAGCCAGATATGAGACTAGTCCGGCTCAGCCCCTACTGTAGACTAATCCCAGCATTGTTAGAGGTGTTTGACAGGTTTGTCTCTAAGTACAGTGCTGGAAAAAGCTAGCCAGGGGCTGCACCAGACTAGTCTCATCTCCCACTATAGTTCCTGGTCAGATCTCTAAAGTATATTTTTCCTGAAATGCCAGAGCTGTATGCGGTTTGGGCTGCATGAATCAGATGACAGGTTCCCCTTAAGCAAATAGAAAAAATGTATTAGATTATATTAAAGAAAGCTGATGAAAAAAACCCCAAAGAGAACAAAACAAAAACCCAAGGCAACGTTCTCTGAAATTTCTCAAAGACTATTACATTGGCTAATTTTTTCAAATAGTAAAGGCTATTGTCTCTGATTAATGCAATAGGCGAAATCTTGTATACAGATATTCACTTTCTCAATAAAACAAATACAAATTGGCCTCTTCCCATTTACTCCATTTCAAGTGTTTATTTCTGTTAATGTTGATGATTATGGCTTACAGCCAATGAAAGCACAGAAGTCATTATCTCAAAAAATTAGAGGATGCCCTTTAAAACATAACCTTTAATCCTATCAATAAAATATAACCATTAAGTCCGATATTTCTGTGGGAAAAAGACATACGTGGGGTGAAAAAGCTCTCACAAACACCCTTTGGTATCCTAACCTTCAAACTCTTATCCGTCAGCAAAGGAAAAACATGAATAAAGACCCTTCTTGAAGGGTCCTGGCACTGAGAAACGCCTTACCGCGGCTGCTAGGTACACATGACTTGGCCAAAGATGGAGTTTGGACTGTTCAGTAAAGTTCATTTGTTTGAAAAAGATCAAGTGTCTCCTGTTCAATGTGCAGCTGTTCCTGGATTCAGGATCGTGGAGTCAGCTAAGGCTTCGAGCACAGCACAAGAGAGACAGGACATTATTTACTTGTGGGGTGCCAGGGTGTGGGAACACAGCAGCCCCTCGCCCATGACTGTCACCCTGCACACCTTACAACTCCATGAATTACTGTCTGCGCTTTGAAGATAACACACTAGAAACTGCACACGGCCACATTCATACAAACAGCGCGACAGTGTACATACATCTATTCTATTGTAACAGATAATCAAAAAAAATCGCATATTTTATGTAAGTTTATGATTTTGTGTTGAGCCGCATTCATAGCTATTCTGGGCTGCATGCGCCCCCATGCTTCAGGTTGGACACCTCTGTTATTTGTAGTATAAGCAATCAGATGATTGCAGGTTCAGGACAATTAAGGGAACTAACAAATTCAGTAAAAAGGTTAATAAAAAAAGTTTTAAAAAATATGAAAACAATTAAATACACATAAAAATGTGTTTTTACATTCTAATAGAAAGCAGCATGTTCAGTTAGGGTGTGAAAAGACACATGGTTAAAAAAGGGTTAGATCTAACAAACTATATGTGGGTTAGAATTAACCAAGCAATGAATGATGTATAAATGATTGAGAAAAGTTAAAATTGATGGATCCATGTCATTTTCCAAGGTATGTAACTATATAGTCTTCATATTAACCCCTTATTGACCAGACCAAATTTTTCAAATCTGACGTGTCACTTTATGTGGCAATAACTCTGGAATGTTTCAACATATCCCGGTGATTTTGAGATTGTTTTTTTCGTGGCACATTATATTTTATGATAATGGTAAATTTACGTCAATATGTTTTCTGTTTATAAAAATATCAGAAATTTGACAAATATTTCTAAAAATTAGCAATTTTTCGAGCTTTGAATAATTATCCCTTTAATTCAGATAGTCATACCACACAAAATAGTTAATAAATAACATTTCCCTCATGGCTGCTGCAGGGTGTTAGAAGCTTTAAAATTGTAGCAGTAATTTTTAATTTTTTCAAGGAAATTTACAAAACTTATTTTTTTAGGAACCTATTCAGATTTCGAGTGACTTTGGGGATCTTATATATTGGAAAACCCCCAAAAGTGATACCATTTGAAAAAGAGCGCCTCTCAACATATACAAAACTACTGTCACGGTAGTTTATTAACCCTTTGCCTTTCAGGAATTAATGCAAAGTGGAATGACAGGAAATAAAAAAAAATATTTTTACCACCTAAATGTTTCTAATTCCTGAACAGGCCGCTATATCTGGCAAACTGTAAGGCTGTTATTTGGCCGTGAATTGCCATGGCAAACATCAGGACCCCACTATCATAATGTCAGGGTGCCGATGAGGTTAAAGAGGAAGTCCCCACACTCTGTTAACCATCTAGATGCCATAGTCACTATTGACAGTAAAATCTAAGTGGTTAAACAGCAATGGTTGGTGCCAACATCAATCGTGACTGACGCAGCAGGGTGTCAGGAATAGTGTACACCTGACAGCTGCTGGATTGTCACCTGTCGGGGGATGATATTCACTTGTGTCTCAAGTCAGTTTTAAGTCATATTGGTGGTCATTAAGGGGTTAAACTAATTAGACACCGGCATAGAGACTGCAATAAGCAATAAGGACATTTTTTTTAACAAATCATACCAATTGAGTTATGGATCTGTTGGTTTCTATGACACAGAGCTCTTCACTATGATCCACTACTGCAAGTCATTGGAGGTAGCATGGTTGCACGCATGACCTTATACTTCTGTGGCCACCACACTAATTAAAGAGGATGTCAAAATATTTGCATTTACTACACAACTATCGAGAACGAGCATTCCTAGTAACGCTCTTTTCTTTGTAATCATTCAGTATAAACGGGTTGCCGATTGCCTGACAAACTAGAAAAACATTCCTTTGTTGGGTAAAATGATCTTTCGGTTAGCTTAAAAAAAAATCATTATTCTTGGCAGCTCGATGTCCTGTGTAAACAGGACCTGTGCTGCCGAGAACAATGACAGAATGGTCTCTTAATGATCCTTCTGTGCGCATTGTAAGGTCTAGTCGGTTGTTAGTTTCAATGTAGCTGATCGGCGGTCGTTTACACCTGTGTTTTGGCTATTTTTACCGAGCCCTTAAAAGGAACATGTCGGGCAATTCATGCTGCACAAACTGCGGACAGCATGAATTGCAGCCAGGTAAATTATTGTCTGAAACTCTCCACGTTTAAGAGAAAATATGCTTTGATGATCCAGCAGTGGACCATTGCAGGAGATCAGACTAGTCTGGCGCTACCCCCAACTGCCTTTTCTCAGTGCCGCTGCAGGTGATTGACAAGTCTCTCCCTCCCTTGTACATAATGAGAGTCCTGTCAATAAGCTCTAGTAATAGCAGGCTGGAGGTGGCGCTGGGCTAGTTTTGTCTTTGGCTATGGTCCCAGCCGCATCTTCAAAGTGCATTTTCTCTGAAATGTTCTGGCATTAGACTAACATCGGCCGAACCCAACGATGTCAATGTGTTCGTCCAACAGTCTAATGTGCATGGAGCCTGCCGATAGATGATTTTTGGGTTGATAAGGATCTGGCATGTCCAATTTTGTTCTCTCTCCCTCCAGAGATGTCCATGAGACTCACAGCATGTTCTATTCTCATCAGATTTTGCAGATCAGAGTCCGCTATTAAAGTCTTCGAGGATCCATGAGACACAGATGAAACTAGGAAGACATGCTTTGTATTTTAGTGTTCCTTTCTAGTTTCATGTGTTTTTAACCGATATATTGTTAAGAATCAATGGATAAAAAAAAGGTTCAGAGAGTCTGCCTGCATCAGTAAAATAAAAAGGGATGAGAAAAAAGTGAAGAAACTTCGAAGCAACTAGGATGACACGTGATTAAAAAATTGGTCGGTTTTCTTGGATGGTAACACTGACACGGATATGTGAATTTAGCCTATGGTGCATGGAGGGCTTTAGTCTCTGAGAACTAACATTTACAGATGTTACATTGATCTAATATCCATTCATCAGCATCAATGATGAAGACATGCTTACCCCCAGAACCCACCACGTGCTCCAGTGCTGCTGCTCCTACCGGACGGGTCTCCACCAGACTAGAAGCGATGATATCCCAACCACTAGACACCTGACCCTGGCACTTGAGCTGCGCTCTGCATGACCTGGAAGTGGCTTTCACAATAGAAGTCTATGGAGGGTCAGGACGAGCCTCCATAGGCTTACATTATAAGAGACTACAGGCTCAGATAGAGTGACCTGGAGGGTCTGAAGAGTGTTGACATCACTGAGAAGAGGAGCAGAATTCTGGATACCGGAGAAGGTGGCAATAGAGTATTATTTACACACACTACAACATACACATATACACAGCTTTTGTAAAAAAAACAAACTTCATGGGAGGGCTTCTTTAACAAAAGTTGGTCTATATAAATGTAAATCGTAGACCATTCTCCTCATATTAATGTCACACAATGCACATTTATGATTAAATTAAGTTCCCTGAACAGACTGTATAACGAGAGTAGTGATATTTTGGCTTTGGCAGCATCCCAGTGCAAGCGAGAGAACACTTAGTAATGATGAGACCCGCTCACCCTTTATTGAGCATTTATAATTGTGATTAAACTGAATAGAAGCACAACTTTTTTGGCCTTTGGAGCATTACCCCAATTACTGGTAACGAAGCTTGCTATATGATATCACTGTGTCCTGAAGCCTTTAATTGCTTTGGGAGGGATGTTTATTCATAGCGGATTTAATGGCTTTGTGCTTGGGTCCTACCAAGGGTATTGAGCTTGTCAGGCAGGGCAGTGCCTGTAGACAATCTATATTCACAAGCCTGAGGACTGACAAGTGTTTAAAGAACAGTAGGAGGCAGGTAGCTCATAACACTTGTGCTTTCCCATACGGGAACGCCTTAGGCTAATTAGCCATATTTAAGCTTTAAGTATATTTGCATCCTGATTTAGCATACTGATTCTATGCATACTGCGCCTGTTACATGACTTCAGGGACAAATCACTGCTATTTTGCATGAATAAATTATGCCTAAACTTGGGCTATTTTTTTACTTCTGAGAACACATGAATTATATATAAATACAAGGTGCGTTGTATATTAAATTAAGATGTACGTCCCCAATAAACACAAGGGAGACATCACCAGCCATGCTTTATATATACATATTCAGCAGCTTTAACTACATTTCAAGCTCATTTTAGTATAAACAGAAAACTACAAGCCCTGAGGTCATCCCTTTTTTCACTCCTTTATTCTGTATTCCTACGGCCCCCTTATTTGTCCTCCTACCCCAACATTCTATTTTCTCACCTTCTCCCCACAAGTCGTTGTCTACCCACAATGAATGTCTCTACATAGGACACCACATATCATACTGAGTACTATATTGGCTGGTTGGAAAAATTGGAAAAATCCATGTACAGATATAGGAAATCCCAAACCTGGCTAGTTCATTCTTTTTAAACTCCCTCTGATCATTCTTTTAATAATGTTCCTATTTTTGTAGATCCATCCATATGGTCTTCATGTATATAATGTTTATAGATTACCTGGCATGTATGGTGTCTTTTAAGAACACACAAAAAAAAAAGCACATTTTCTTAAAATTGCACATTGAGTGAGAAATTAATAGGACATTTATCACATGAGCAGAAGGTTTTGTAGTATATCAGATGATGCTAAGAAAATTTGGTTTATTGTAACTTTATAAAAAATGTATTAAAAATTAAAACTATCATTCTACCTATGAAATTACTAAATTTTCTACCTTGCTTCTTTTCATTTTACCTGTAAATGTTCTGCACTATATATTTTTTATACATATTTAGTGTTTTCCTTGTCAGTGATATTCTTATTATGCTGCATTCAGACGTCTGAGTTTTTCACATACACAAAAAAATGGTCTTGTGTCATCAGTGTTTGGTCAGTGTCTCATCAGGGTATTTCAAATGAGTGAATAAATTAAAAAAAAATAAAAAGTTTCTCCTATTCTTTGCAATGTTAAACACGGACAGCACACAGATCCCATCCGTGTGCCAAAGGTGTTTACACAGACCCATAGACTTTTATTGGTACTTGTCATTCTGAATTGTAAAGCGCTGTTGAATATGTTGGCGCTATATAGATAAAGATTATTATTATTAAAAAGACATGTCTCCGCGAGTTTTGTATGGACACACAGTCCGTGAAAAAACACGGACATGTGAACAGCCCCATAGACTATAATGGGTACCTGTTGTATGCGGGAAAAAGAATGGATACAACACGGACATCTGAATGAGACATTAATAACATATTTTTGTAGAATTTTAATTTACCATTAGTCAATCTGATTTCTTTAGTTGAATTTTTCAATTTTATCATTTCATTATTTTTTTCCTATTTCTTTTGGACCTGAGTGACATTTCTCTCGGTGTGCAAAATGTATGAGGATATATTGGGTTTTGATAGAATTAGCTACTTGAATTTTTCCACTATCGGCCTGTGATACAGCACTTTGTATGATGCAACAAAATATAAAAGAAAAGTGACATAGACAAAAGTTAGCAAAATTAGATATTTTATTTAATAATTATAAACACAAGATCTGTAAATACA
Organism: Phyllobates terribilis; assembly: GCF_046119375.1. NCBI lineage: Eukaryota > Metazoa > Chordata > Amphibia > Anura > Dendrobatidae > Phyllobates > Phyllobates terribilis. Next base: position 893,636,210 of record NW_027362761.1, on the reverse strand, counting down.
TTCTAGAATAAACTCTTTGAAATATACAAAAATAATAAAAAAAAATAATACATATACTCCGTGAAATCATCATCTGTAATAAATAAAATTGAGCACATGTATCTGATCACAGTGATCCTCCCCGTCTGCTGCGCTCATTTAATCTCCTGGAAGAATAGGGGCTCCTCTTCCTCTGAATGCACAGATAAATAATGTATGAAGGAAACCTCTCTTTCCATTTTCCCCCTTTTTCTCCTTTTCTCAGTGAGTTCAGCCTAAATTTTCACGCTTCCATTCAAGGGGTACAAAAGCTTACAAATTATACAATGACTTCTAACCTGGCCCTCTGGCAAGCAACATTTTTTTTTTTTTTTTTTACAAATAAATCATAGCGGACAGATGGAAATGGGCAGATAAAATGACTGAACAAAAAGGTATTGTGACAAAATCTGGCAAAGTGAACGAAGTGCAAGTCAGAGGGAAAGTTCGGATTGACACATTAAATTCCCACAACGATCTCCAAGCAGTGGGAAATAAACAGATGCAGCAGAGTCCCCCTTATCTATGGACACGGGGGTCTGAAGACCACCATCTACTAACAGCTGATTATCCCCTTGGCTAATAAGATGGATTTGGTTGTTTTAGGAACTTTCTGGCAGACCTACTTGTTTCTCTGACATAAGAGATTCCCTAGCCCTGATTACTATCACGGTCACAGTTCCGTCATGTCGTTTGTGCTTTCTCCACTGAAGCAGTAAGAACATCTCATTGGCATCCGGGCATAACAATAGCATCTAGAGAGGAGGACCCCACAAGCTTTAGACATATGGCCTTCACATACTCTCCCCCATATAACCCTTGTTTATTGGTCCCATGTACAATGGCCATTCAGAGCTATTTGGTGACTAGGTAGGAGAGGTTTTGCTTGGTGAGGGCTCCATGTAAGAGGCGGTCAGCAGGTTGCCAGTAATCTAGGATGTCCGAGGTGGAGCTGGCAGGACTGGCAGGGGACAGTGAGCCGCAAGATGAAGAGGGTGAGGATGTGCAGCTCCATGAGGAAGCAGAAGGGCTTGGAGATGGCGGCGAGTCATGGATCAGCACAGAAGACGTGGTGCAGCCGTGTAGCTGGTCTGCCAGGCGAAGGGTCTCAGACAGCGCCCAGATGTAGTTGTGTGCAAAGCGTAGGGTCTCTATCTTAGTGAGCTTGGCGTCCTCAGGAAAGGTAGGCAGCACTTCCCTGAGCGCATCCAGGGCAGAGTTCAGGTGGTGCATTCGGTTTCTCTCCCGATTATTAGCTTTCAGGCGCCGGGTTTTTTTTATCTTCAAGACGACTTCACCGTTTTTATTGCTGCGGGTACGGTTACGCCTGGGTTTCTTGGTGGCATCTGTGCCCATTATTCCATCTTCTGATTGTAGGCTGGGGGTGAACTGCTGCTCATCATCAGAGGTGCAGGGCTGGGGAGACAGACTGGAGGTGGACATGGAGCAAGGTGACGACATCTGCTCCTCTCTGTACTCGCTCTTTACCAACACCATTCTGTAAGGAGAGAGAGAACTGGCGTTATACCACTGAGCCCGGACATGGCATCACACAGATGTAGCAGTGCTGAATTATAGGGATGCACCCGACACACAGATGTAGCAGTGCTGTAGTATAGGACTGTACAGGACACAGATGTAGCAGTGCTGTATTACAGGACTGTACAGGACACAGATGTAGCAGTGCTATAGTATAGGACTGTATAGGACACAGATGTAGCAGTGCTGTATTACAGGACTACAGGACACAGATGTAGCAGTGCTGTAGTATAGGACTGTATAGGACACAGATGTAGCAGAGCTGTATTACAGGACTACAGGACACAGATGTAGCAGTGCTGTAGTATAGGACTGTATAGGACACAGATGTAGCAGAGCTGTATTACAGGACTACAGGACACAGATGTAGCAGTGCTGTAGTATAGGACTGTATAGGACACAGATGTAGCAGAGCTGTATTACAGGACTACAGGACACAGATGTAGCAATGCTATAGTATAGGACTGTATAGGACACAGATGTAGCAGTGCTGTATTACAGGACTACAGGACACAGATGTAGCAGTGCTGTAGTATAGGACTGTATAGGACACAGATGTAGCAGAGCTGTATTACAGGACTACAGGACACAGATGTAGCAATGCTATAGTATAGGACTGTATAGGACACAGATGTAGCAGTGCTGTATTACAGGACTACAGGACACAGATGTATCAGTGCTGTAGTATAGGACTGTACAGGACACAGATGTAGCAGAGCTGTATTACAGGACTACAGGAAACAGATGTAGCAGTGCTGTAGTACAGGACTGTACAGGACACAGATGTAGCAGTGCTGTAGTATAGGACTGTACAGGACACAGATGTAGCAGAGCTGTATTACAGGACTGTACAGGACACAGATGTAGCAGTGCTGTATTACAGGACTGTACAGGACACAGATGTAGCAGTGCTGTATTACAGGACTGTACAGGACACAGATGTAGCAGAGCTGTATTATAGGACTGTACAGGACACAGATGTAGCAGAGCTGTATTACAGGACTGTACAGGACACAGATGTAGCAGAGCTGTATTACAGGACTGTACAGGACACATGTAGCAGAGCTGTATTATAGGACTGTACAGGACACAGATGTAGCAGTGCTGTAGTATAGGACTGTACAGGACACAGATGTAGCAGAGCTGTATTACAGGACTGTACAGGACACAGATGTAGCAGAGCTGTATTACAGGACTGTACAGGACACAGATGTAGCAGAGCTGTATTATAGGACTGTACAGGACACAGATGTAGCAGAGCTGTATTACAGGACTGTACAGGACACAGATGTAGCAGAGCTGTATTACAGGACTGTACAGGACACAGATGTAGCAGAGCTGTATTACAGGACTGTACAGGACACATGTAGCAGAGCTGTATTACAGGACTGTACAGGACACAGATGTAGCAGTGCTGTATTACAGGACTGTACAGGACACAGATGTAGCAGAGCTGTATTACAGGACTGTACAGGACACAGATGTAGCAGAGCTGTATTATAGGACTGTACAGGACACAGATGTAGCAGAGCTGTATTATAGGACTGTACAGGACACAGATGTAGCAGAGCTGTATTACAGGACTGTACAGGACACAGATGTAGCAGAGCTGTATTACAGGACTGTACAGGACACATGTAGCAGTGCTGTATTACAGGACTGTACAGGACACAGATGTAGCAGTGCTGTAGTATAGGACTGTACAGGACACAGATGTAGCAGTGCTGTAGTATAGGACTGTACAGGACACAGATGTAGCAGTGCTCTAGTACAGGACACAGATGTAGCAGTGCTATAGTATAGGACACAGATGTAGCAGTGCTATAGTACAGGACACAGAAGTAGCAGTGCTATAGTACAGGACACAGATGTAGCAGTGCTGTAGTGTAGGACTGTACAGGACACAGATGTAGCAGAGCTGTATTACAGGACTGTACAGGACACAGATGTAGCAGTGCTGTATTACAGGACTGTACAGGACACAGATGTAGCAGAGCTGTATTACAGGACTGTACAGGACACAGATGTAGCAGAGCTGTATTATAGGACTGTACAGGACACAGATGTAGCAGAGCTGTATTACAGGACTGTACAGGACACAGATGTAGCAGAGCTGTATTATAGGACTGTACAGGACACAGATGTAGCAGAGCTGTATTACAGGACTGTACAGGACACAGATGTAGCAGTGCTGTAGTATAGGACTGTACAGGACACAGATGTAGCAGTGCTGTAGTATAGGACTGTACAGGACACAGATGTAGCAGAGCTGTAGTATAGGACTGTACAGGACACAGATGTAGCAGAGCTGTATTACAGGACTGTACAGGACACAGATGTAGCAGTGCTGTAGTATAGGACTGTACAGGACACAGATGTAGCAGTGCTCTAGTACAGGACACAGATGTAGCAGTGCTATAGTATAGGACACAGATGTAGCAGTGCTATAGTACAGGACACAGAAGTAGCAGTGCTATAGTACAGGACACAGATGTAGCAGTGCTGTAGTGTAGGACTGTACAGGACACAGATGTAGCAGAGCTGTATTACAGGACTGTACAGGACACAGATGTAGCAGTGCTGTATTACAGGACTGTACAGGACACAGATGTAGCAGAGCTGTATTACAGGACTGTACAGGACACAGATGTAGCAGAGCTGTATTATAGGACTGTACAGGACACAGATGTAGCAGAGCTGTATTACAGGACTGTACAGGACACAGATGTAGCAGAGCTGTATTATAGGACTGTACAGGACACAGATGTAGCAGAGCTGTATTACAGGACTGTACAGGACACAGATGTAGCAGTGCTGTAGTATAGGACTGTACAGGACACAGATGTAGCAGTGCTGTAGTATAGGACTGTACAGGACACAGATGTAGCAGTGCTGTAGTATAGGACTGTACAGGACACAGATGTAGCAGAGCTGTAGTATAGGACTGTACAGGACACAGATGTAGCAGAGCTGTATTACAGGACTGTACAGGACACAGATGTAGCAGTGCTGTAGTATAGGACTGTACAGGACACAGATGTAGCAGTGCTGTAGTATAGGACTGTACAGGACACAGATGTAGCAGTGCTATAGTATAGGACTGTACAGGACACAGATGTAGCAGAGCTGTAGTATAGGACTGTACAGGACACAGATGTAGCAGTGCTGTAAAACAGGACTGTACAGGACACAGATGAAGCAGTGCTGTAGTATAGGACTGAGCATGACACAGATGTAGCAGTGCTGTAGTATAGGACTGTACAGGACACAGATGTAGCAGAGCTGTATTACAGGACTGTACAGGACACAGATGCAGCAGTGCTATAGTACAGGACACAGATGTAGCAGTGCTATAGTACAGGACACAGATGTAGCAGTGCTATAGTACAGGACACAGATGTAGCAGTGCTGTAGTATAGGACTGTACAGGACACAGATATAGCAGTGCTGTAGTATAGGAGTGTACAGGACACAGATGTAGCAGTGCTGTAGTATAGGACTGTACAGGACACAGATGTAGCAGTGCTGTAGTATAGGACTGTACAGGACACAGATGTAGCAGTGCTATAGTATAGGACTGTACAGGACACAGATGTAGCAGAGCTGTATTATAGGACTGTACAGGACACAGATGTAGCAGAGCTGTATTACAGGACTGTACAGGACACAGATGTAGCAGAGCTGTATTATAGGACTGTACAGGACACAGATGTAGCAGAGCTGTATTACAGGACTGTACAGGACACAGATGTAGCAGAGCTGTATTACAGGACTGTACAGGACACATGTAGCAGAGCTGTATTACAGGACTGTACAGGACACAGATGTAGCAGTGCTGTATTACAGGACTGTACAGGACACAGATGTAGCAGAGCTGTATTACAGGACTGTACAGGACACAGATGTAGCAGAGCTGTATTATAGGACTGTACAGGACACAGATGTAGCAGAGCTGTATTACAGGACTGTACAGGACACAGATGTAGCAGAGCTGTATTACAGGACTGTACAGGACACATGTAGCAGTGCTGTATTACAGGACTGTACAGGACACAGATGTAGCAGTGCTGTAGTATAGGACTGTACAGGACACAGATGTAGCAGTGCTCTAGTACAGGACACAGATGTAGCAGTGCTATAGTATAGGACACAGATGTAGCAGTGCTATAGTACAGGACACAGAAGTAGCAGTGCTATAGTACAGGACACAGATGTAGCAGTGCTATAGTACAGGACTGTACAGGACACAGATGTAGCAGAGCTGTATTACAGGACTGTACAGGACACAGATGTAGCAGTGCTGTATTACAGGACTGTACAGGACACAGATGTAGCAGAGCTGTATTACAGGACTGTACAGGACACAGATGTAGCAGAGCTGTATTATAGGACTGTACAGGACACAGATGTAGCAGAGCTGTATTACAGGACTGTACAGGACACAGATGTAGCAGAGCTGTATTACAGGACTGTACAGGACACAGATGTAGCAGAGCTGTATTACAGGACTGTACAGGACACAGATGTAGCAGAGCTGTATTATAGGACTGTACAGGACACAGATGTAGCAGAGCTGTATTACAGGACTGTACAGGACACAGATGTAGCAGTGCTGTAGTATAGGACTGTACAGGACACAGATGTAGCAGTGCTGTAGTATAGGACTGTACAGGACACAGATGTAGCAGAGCTGTAGTATAGGACTGTACAGGACACAGATGTAGCAGAGCTGTATTACAGGACTGTACAGGACACAGATGTAGCAGTGCTGTAGTATAGGACTGTACAGGACACAGATGTAGCAGTGCTGTAGTATAGGACTGTACAGGACACAGATGTAGCAGTGCTGTAGTATAGGACTGTACAGGACACAGATGTAGCAGTGCTGTAGTATAGGACTGTACAGGACACAGATGTAGCAGTGCTCTAGTACAGGACACAGATGTAGCAGTGCTATAGTATAGGACACAGATGTAGCAGTGCTATAGTACAGGACACAGATGTAGCAGTGCTATAGTACAGGACACAGATGTAGCAGTGCTATAGTACAGGACACAGATGTAGCAGTGCTGTAGTGTAGGACTGTACAGGACACAGATGTAGCAGAGCTGTATTACAGGACTGTACAGGACACAGATGTAGCAGTGCTGTAGTATAGGACTGTACAGGACACAGATGTAGCAGTGCTGTAGTATAGGACTGTACAGGACACAGATGTAGCAGTGCTATAGTATAGGACTGTACAGGACACAGATGTAGCAGTGCTGTATTACAGGACTGTACAGGACACAGATGTAGCAGAGCTGTATTACAGGACTGTACAGGACACAGATGTAGCAGAGCTGTATTACAGGACTGTACAGGACACAGATGTAGCAGAGCTGTATTACAGGACTGTACAGGACACAGATGTAGCAGAGCTGTATTACAGGACTGTACAGGACACAGATGTAGCAGTGCTGTATTACAGGACTGTACAGGACACAGATGTAGCAGAGCTGTATTACAGGACTGTACAGGACACAGATGTAGCAGTGCTGTAGTATAGGACTGTACAGGACACAGATGTAGCAGTGCTGTAGTATAGGACTGTACAGGACACAGATGTAGCAGAGCTGTATTACAGGACTGTACAGGACACAGATGTAGCAGTGCTGTAGTATAGGACTGTACAGGACACAGATGTAGCAGAGCTGTATTACAGGACTGTACAGGACACAGATGTAGCAGTGCTGTAGTATAGGACTGAGCATGACACAGATGTAGCAGAGCTGTATTACAGGACTGTACAGGACACAGATGTAGCAGTGCTGTAGTATAGGACTGTACAGGACACAGATGTAGCAGTGCTGTATTACAGGACTGTACAGGACACAGATGTAGCAGTGCTGTAGTATAGGACTGTACAGGACACAGATGTAGCAGTGCTGTAGTATAGGACTGTACAGGACACAGATGTAGCAGTGTTGTATTTCAGGACTGTACAGGACACAGATGTAGCAGTGCTGTATTACAGGACTGTACAGGACACAGATGTAGCAGAGCTGTATTACAGGACTGTACAGGACACAGATGTAGCAGTGCTGTAGTATAGGACTGTACAGGACACAGATGTAGCAGAGCTGTATTACAGGACTGTACAGGACACAGATATAGCAGTGCTGTAGTATAGGACTGTACAGGACACAGATGTAGCAGTGCTGTAGTATAGGACTGTACAGGACACAGATGTAGCAGAGCTGTAGTATAGGACTGTACAGGACACAGATGTAGCAGTGCTGTAGTATAGGACTGTACAGGACACAGATGTAGCAGTGCTGTATTACAGGACTGTACAGGACACAGATAGAGCAGTGCTGTAGTATAGGACTGTACAGGACACAGATGTAGCAGAGCTGTAGTATAGGACTGTACAGGACACAGATGTAGCAGAGCTGTATTACAGGACTGTACAGGACACAGATGTAGCAGAGCTGTATTACAGGACTGTACAGGACACAGATGTAGCAGAGCTGTAGTATAGGACTGTACAGGACACAGATATAGCAGTGCTGTAGTATAGGACTGTACAGGACACAGATGTAGCAGTGCTGTAGTATAGGACTGTACAGGACACAGATGTAGCAGTGCTGTAGTATAGGACTGTACAGGACACAGATGTAGCAGAGCTGTATTACAGGACTGTACAGGACACAGATGTAGCAGAGCGGTGTTTGTCATTCCTTCCTGCAGTTTCGGCACGCTGTAGGACGTGACACCTCGGCTCTCTCCATGCCGTGCAGCCCTCCCTGTATTCCCACCAGGCGGTACTGACCTGCGGCTGAGGTGATGCTGCTGCGGGCGGCTCCGCTCTCCTGGCACGCGTCCTGCTGTGGAGGAGTGAGGCTGCTGTGGCCGGGCGGCTGTGTGTCTGGCACACGACCCTCCTCATAGCCCTTATATAGCAGCCCGCTACAATCAGCGCTGCCCCGGGGCACAGCGCCCCCTCCCCGCCCGGGTTACTCTCCTCAGCATCCCTCATCCTTGCACTTCTCTACTCCTGGTGCTCAGGTCTGTTGTTCTCAGGCCCCGCCCCTTTTGCCCCCCTGTCACGGGCTCTTGGTATCCTCCGTTCCCCGCCTGCTGATTGGTGGCTCCCGCTCGGCTGAAGCGTGCCGCTAATTTTATTAATGAATAGTGAGGGGAGCAGCCAATGGCGGCGCCGGGACGGGGGGCTGCGAGACGCGTGTGCGGGAGCAGCTGAGGATGAGGCGGGAGGCAGCTGCGGCCAGCGGCCATTATATCACCGTGCGACCCCCGCCCCGGACTAGAAGACGCTGGAAAGTTGTGCAGTTCTGTATGTGAAGCCCCCAGAGCAGCACCTGTAGCTACTGCTGTCACCTGCCTGTCCATCTATCCAGCGATCTATGGAATTATCTGTCTACTCTATGTAATCTATATAATCCTAATCACTAGCTCCATACACAGCTATGTAATCAGTGCATCAGCTCTGTATGTAATCGATATAATCCATCTATAATTATCTCTATTCATCTTCACTATCTCCATAGTTATGTAATAATTCCATCAACTATATCTAATCTATCCATCAACTATAATGTTCTAGCTCTAGAATTGTATCTAACTATATATCACCATCTATGTATCTAATATCTAGCTAGTCTATGATTATGTTTATCTACATATCTGATCTATTTATCTACCATCTATAATTACTTATCTATATGTAGCTCCATATATGTATCCGTCTATCATCTATCTATCATTTCTATCTATCTTTATCTATCTAAAAAAAATAGAGGCATCACACCACATAAACACAGAAAAATAAGTGCTATTTAATAGCCCATGAGAACGACGTTTCAGATAAAAAATGAGAACCTTTTTCAAGCAATACAAAAGTACAAGTGCAGAGTATTTAAGGCATCTAAATGACCAAAGTGTTTAGCTGCAATTACAAAGATAAGAGCATATCACAATTTACATAACATGATATACATGTGAAAATTGTTTGATTATAGCATGACTCCATTTACATTTAGAAATAGCACTAATATTGGTGCCTTACTACATACAATGCACAAGTCAGGAAGAAGGAAAGAGAAAGAAAAAGCGTCTTCTCATTATCTATCTATCTCTATCCAGAAAGGTCCTCAATTGGACTGAAACGTCGTCACTCTGGGCTATTACATTTTTCAAATTTTCTATTTTGGGAGTGCTGCCTTCATTTTTGTAGGTATATTGGAGGATTGGTTTATGTCTGGGAGGCTCTGAACCCCTGCCCCCTCTTTTTTGCTGTTGTGGCCTTGATTTTTTCTATCTATCTATCTATCTATCCATCTACCTATCCCTATATTATGTATCTATCTATCCCTATATTATCTATCTATCTAAATACTGTATCTATCTATCTATTATCTATATATCTATCCCTATATTATCTATCATCTATCTATCTATCTATCTACAGTTATATGAAAAAGTTTGGGCACCCCTATTAATCTTAAGCTTAATGTTTTATAAAAATTGGTGTTTTTGCAACAGCTATTTCAGTTTGATATATGTAATAACTGTTGGACACAGTAATGTTTCTGCCTTGAAATGAGGTTTATTGTACTAACAGAAAATGTGGAATCTGCATTCAAACAAAATTTGTCAGGTGCATAAGTATGGGCACCCTTATCATTTTCTTGTTTTAAATACTCCTACCTACTTTTTACTGACTTACTAAAGCACTTTTTTTGGTTTTGTAACCTCATTGAGCTTTGAACTTCATAGCCAGGTGTATGCAGTCATGAGAAAAGCTACTTAAAGTGGCCACTTGCAAGTTGTTCTCCTGTTTGAATCTCCTCTGAAGAGTGGCATCATGGGTTCCTCAAAACAACTGTCAAATGATCTGAAAACAAAGATTATTCAACATAGTTGTTCAGGGGAAGGATACAAAAAGCTGTCTCAGAGATTTAACCTGTCAGTTTCCACTTGGTGAGGAACATAGTAAGGAAATGGAAGAACACAGGGACAGTTCTTGTTAAGGCCAGAAGTGGCAGGCCAAGAAAAACATCAGAAAGGCAGAGAAGAAGAATGGTGAGATCAGTCAAGGACAATCCTCTGACCACCTCCAGAGAGCTGCAGCATCAACTTGCTGCAGATGGTGTCACTGTGCATCGGTCAACTATACAACGCACTTTGCACAAGGAGAAGCTGTATGGGAGAGTGAAGCGAAAGAAGCCGTTTCTGCAAGCACGCCAAAAACAGAGTCGGCTGAGGTATGCAAAAGCACATTTGGAGAAGCCAATTTCTTTTTGGAAGAAGGTCCTGTGAACTGATGAAACCAAGATTGAGTTGTTTGGTCATACCAAAAGGCGTTATGCATGGCGGCAAAAAAACACAGCATTCCAAGAAAAATACTTGCTACCCACAGTAAAATTTGGTGGAGGTTCCATCATGCTTTGGGGCTGTGTGGCCAATGCCGACACTGGGAATCTTGTTAACGTTGAGGGACGCATGGATTCCACTCAGTATCAGCAGATTCTTGACAATAATGTTCAAGAATCAGTGATAAAGTTGAAGTTACGCAGGGGATGGATCTTTCAGCAAGACAATGATCCAAAACACCGCTCTAAATCTACTCAGGCATTCATGCAGAGGAACAATTACAATGTTCTGGAATGGCCATCCCAGGCCCCAGACCTGAATGTCATTGAACATCTGTGGGATCATTTGAAGAGGGCTGTCCATGCTCGGCAACCATCAAACTTAACTGAATTGGAATTGTTTTGTAAAGAGGAATGGTCAAAAATACCTTCATCCAGGATCCAGGAACTCATTAAAAGCTACAGGAAGCGACTAGAGGCTGTTATTTTTGCAAAAGGAGGATCTACTAAATATTACTGTCACTTTTCTGGTGAGGTGCCCATACTTATGCACCTGTCAAATTTTGTTTGAATGCAGATTGCACATTTTCTGTTAGTACAATAAACCTCATTTCAAGGCAGAAACATTACTGTGTCCCACAGTTATTACATATATCAAACTGAAATAGCTGTTGCAAAAACACCAATTTTTATAAAACATTAAGCTTAAGATTAATAGGGGTGCCCAAACTTTTCATATAACTGTATCTATCTATCTATCTATCTATCTATCTATCTATCTATCTATCTATCCTATCATCCAAAGACTCCCAGCACAAGTTCCAATGCTGCCTATCTGGACTGGTATTATTCATGCATCTTATTCCTTCTTTATGACAATTGTAGACTGTAAGCTGTTGGGCAGGACCCTCTCCCGTCTGTACCAGTCTGTCATTGTTAGTCTGTTTCTTGTAATTTATCTCAGTGTTTTATATGTAACCCCCTTCTCACATGTGCAGTATCATGGAATCAATGGAGCTTTAAAAATAATAATAAAAAAAAGTTAGAACTGCCAAACCTATTAATGTAGTATTGTGTAAAGCTGAGACCCATAGATATCACAGAACCAAATGTTTTATGTCCAAAGTTATCTTTAACAAACACTGATGGCGATCGCCCTTCAAGAGAAATTTTTCGCCCTCATTATAATAATAATTTCTTTGATTCTAGTACTTTTTTTTATTTTTTTTTTAGAAGAAATGCTACAATGGTGGCATTATAAAAGTACCTGTCATTTCTCCTGACATGTTTTTATAGCGACTATTGGTATTCTCTATGAGATAGCAATTCTGAAGCATGTTTCCTAAAAACTCTGCATGGTGACATTCCTCTGTTATTGCTCCTGGAAATGTCTGAGGAAATAGCCCGGTGTTACCAGGTGGTCCTGTGAGAAGTGAGTGGACAATGTGAGCGTGTACTGGGACACCCCCAAGTGGTGACCCCCAGATGCCAATTTATTCATACATTTCTAGAAGAAATAATAGACACAGCACAGAGATATCAGGAAAAATCTCCAGAATGGTTATGCCAAGAAGAATGCAAATATCTACAAACATAGTCATGTATGACGATCCTCTTTAACAGATGACTGAATAATTTACTCAACTCATCGGCACTGCAGCGCTGACGTTTTGGTGGTTTCTGCCAATCCTGCACCCATGATCTCATATCCATTATTGACATGAGCACTATGGCCAATCAATGGTGACATGCTGTACATGCAAATTTTACTAATACGTTCATTGATTGGCTGCAGTGGTCACATGAGTAATGTATGTCACATAATTGATGCAGGGCGAGTGGGACCACTTTTGAGTGATAAGTCATAAATTCGTAAGTATTGGTTATTTTTGTTATTTTAACAGATTTACTGCTGTTCCTCACATTTTGCGGTATCAACTACCAAGGACTCTCAAACTTTAATATTTTTCCAGCTATTCCTCAGGTTTTTTTTTAATTTAAGATTATTCCTTTACATATAGTCTGCGCGCCAGCAATTTGATGTAAGGGCAGGTTTACACTACCCTACTCGCAACATTAAACGACAACCGATTGGCGGTAGTTTATTCTGTTCACACAGACTGACCGCGTTTCCCATACACACAGAACAATCGTAATAGATCGTTTTGTGCACATAAGCTATTGTTTTTGTCGTCAGCACACAACCTATTTGCACAAGATAATGTGCAGCCGAGAACAATTAGTTTTAAGCAATCTTAAAAATTATCTCAGAACAATGATTTGCATCCTGTTTACACTGAGCCATTATTGGAAACGAGTGTTCCTCCAAAAAATTGTTCACTACACTTGGGGAGTGTAAATGCTTCCTGACAGTTCTGTGCTATGGGAGCTCAGCGGAGCTGTAAGGTGAAGCCTGAGTGTCCACACATTTTCAGACCTGTCAGTGCTGCTCTAAACTCTAAAATACAGGTTGTAGGCCAGGACAAGATGAGTGATGTAATGTGTTCACAAAGTCAACTTTTTATACAGAATATATTTATATATCATCTGTCAAATGGTGTCCAGCGATGAACACATGAGTGCAAGAGTAAGTGCATATGTTTAATGTATGCAGCCGATTTTTCTGCTGCAAAAACCATAGCGTTGGCAGGAAAAACAGTTTGAGATATGCGTGTTTTGCCTTAGTTTTAGATGCTTTTCCCCCCAATCATGTCAATGTTTGCAGATTTGAAAAAAACGCTTTGAAGGGAAGAATGAAATCTACAAGGAAAAAATATGTAGCATGTGCATGAAGAAGTTTCAGAAATCTCATACACTTTGCTGGTATTCTAAAATACTGCATTTCTTTTCCGTGCAAAAACGCAACGGGTGTACTTTTTTACCTGCGGATTTGCAAGTCTATGGGAAAAATCTGCACATAAAACTTAGTGTACCCGCAGGAGAAATCGACATGTTGCGGATTTGAAACCCACAGCACAGGTCGGTTTACTCTGAGTGAAAAAAAACCACAGGGAGCAGGAGATTTCTATAAATCCCATCCACTTTACTGGAACTGTAAGATGCTGCATTTTTGATGCAGCGAAAATACACAGGATCAAAAACTCATCGTGGAGACACAGCCTAAGAGTTTGTTTGGATTGATATAATTACTGTCTGAATATTGAATACTTGTGACAACATTTTTGCATATGTATTTGGATATTCAAAAAGATCAATGTATGAAAGCGTCATATCACATGATTATTACAAGACAATCCAATAATGTAATTGTGAAAAACTGAACATGATTTATACATTTAATATTTATACCAATGCAGTATACAATAATTATGAATTCATGTATTAATTAATAATAATAATTTTTATTTTTATAGCGCCAACATATTCCGCAGCACTTTACAAATTTTAGGGGGGACTTATACAAACAAACAATACAGAATAAACATATTTCATATCGAAAGGAGTGAGGGGCCTGCTCGCAAGCTTACAGTCTATGAGGAAATGGGGGAGACACAAAAGGTAGAATGTACATATATTGTATAATGCAGCCTTAATATACTAAATAAGATAAATAATACATGGAGTGGTCGCCTGGCAGTATGTGTGCAGTCCTGACCGAGGCTATTATGTGCATGTTTGGTATGAACCTGAAATTGAAGAAGATTTTAATATGGGGGAAAACTGGGACGGACAACTGGGATGGACAGATAGTGTGTGGAGGCGATACGCCAGTCTAAAGAAATGGGTTTTTAGGGTCCGCTTGAAACTGTGGGTATTGGGAATTAATCGAACTGTCCTGAGTAATGCATTCCAAAGAATTGGCGCAGCACGTGAGAAATCTTGGAGACGGGAGTGGGAAGTTCAGATTATGGAGGATTTAAGTTTTAAGTCACTGGCAGAACGGAGAGCACGTGTAGGGTGGTAGACTGAGACAAGGGAGGAGATGTAGGAGGGTACTGAAGCATGGAGCGCTTTGTGGGTAAGCGTGATAAGTTTAAATTGAACTCTATATTGGATGGGTAATAGTGTTGAGCGAGCACTAAAATGCTCGGGTGCTCGAAGCTCGGGCCGAGCTCGCCGTGATACTCGGGTGCTCGACCCGAGCAACGAGCCCAATGTTAGTCTATGGGAGACTCGAGCATTTTTGCGGTGGCACCCCCGGCAGTCTTTTAAAAGCCTAACAAGTGCCCAAAACGATAGTAACAGTGCTCAAATGACATGGGGACAGCATAGGGATCGCCCCAGGAAGCATTTCTGACCCCCAGGTCACTGCTGTCAACAACGTGGTCAGAGGTATTAAGCCATTTTTACAGGCTCACAATAAAACGTTCAAAAACGAAAGTGAAACTTTTTTCCTGTGAAATATGTTAAGGAACATCCTTTCCAGGGTAAAGACTTGTGTATAAGTTAAAATAAATGACCAAAAACAAAAATACTCCTCCACACCTTCGGCTATGTTCACAAGTAGCATTTTTTATGCGTTTTTGCACTTTTGTATTGCTTTCAACTATGACAAATGTATTCACCATGAAATGTCATATTTTACAACCTTAACTGGCCATGTGCTGTGTGACACATGCATAAAGTGCTGAAAAGACAAGGGAACAGCATGGGGAAGACCCCTGGAAGCATCTCTGACTCCCAGGTCACTGTCTAAAAGTGTGCCCATCATAAGTGATCCTTACCGCATCAGAAGATGCAGACTTGCAACTATCCCCATTCAAGTCCTTGTCCCAGGGCAGTGTTCAATTGTACCTCTCCCATTCCTTGCAATGCAAGCCCAAGTATGCAGCCTGCCACCCACCCACCCCCAGGCTGCAATACCATACTGCTTGCTTGCTTGCACTTTAAATTGGGCCTTTTAGGCATGTGGAGGCGGAATCTGGCCACCACGCCATGGCTGTGTCGGCGGCCTGGTATCCATACTCAGTCCCCAGCCGCCTGGTGGCCGGGTGTCCCCGCTTGCTCCCCAGCCTCCAGGGGGTGGCCGGGTGTCCATACTCGGTCCCCAGCCACCCCTATTTGTCCCGGTAACCTTTCCCACACTTTTCTTAGCCTGGCCTGCTTTAGGGCAGCATTGGCCGAGCCCACCGGACTATCAGACTCCTCCGGTGGGCCCTGGCTTCTCCATCAGGGGAGTTGAGAGTGCAAAGGTGAGGAGCATGATGAGGATGATAGAAGTTAGCATCTGCTTTGATTTGTTGTAATGCAAGTGTAGCACCCTGAGGACTCGGCTGCTACAGGGGTATTGCACCTCACTCCAGAGGTGTGGTATTCCACTCCCGGGTAAGGATGGAGTGTGGGACTGAGCTCAGTAGGCTGCATGCACTACATACATCCCATTTCCGGGGGACAGAACTACGGTACTCCCACCAAGTAAATGTGCAGGTACGACAGCGTCTGTCCCTGGCTGGAGTGGGAGGGGGGGTGGAACATCCCAGTAGTGTAGGGGCAGATAGGGGGAGTACTCTGGGTAAAGCTAGGAGCCCATTGGGTGCTGGTCACCTGGTCTCACACATAGAGGGAGTATATATGGTGGGCACCATCTTAGGACAGAGTCAGTCAGTCAGTCTGAGGAGAAGCTGAAGGAGAGTTCAGCCAGGAGGGCTGACTAGGAGCTGTGGCTCCGGCTGGGCCCAGCTCCAGGGCCAGGCTTGTAGTGGAGAGGAAGAAGGAAGGCCCAGAGACGCAGAAAAGAGGGAACCCTAAGATCCCAGAATTAAGCCAAAAGGGTGAAGGGTTGGCAGAAGAGGGCACCGGATCCCAAGCTGGCGGAGGCAAAAGTAACCCTTAACCAGGAACCGGAGGTCGTGGTCAAGTTTTGCCACGACCCTCACCACATCCACCAGGAAGGTACACCAAGAGTAGGGTCAGGAAAACCAGAGAAGGTTTTACCGTAGAAGGCCCAAGGGAACCGGACAAAGGTGGATCCCTGGTGGGGACGGCCAGGAGAAAGAGAGTGAGAGGGAAGCTCAGGACCACGCTCCGGAACTGCCTGGGGGTTAGCCGAGTCCCGCACCTGGTGAATGCAGTACGGCTCGGGTGGTCACTCCCGGCCGAAGTGACTAAAGCAACATCAGTGAGTAAAAACCCTGAAACTGCATCTCACGTCTCTGACTCTCCTTTCTGCACTATCACTACCTCCATCATCCGCACCAGCTGCCCTGAGGCCATACCCCTCCCGTTGGGGGTTATACCACCATTGCTGCACACATACTACCGGCCTCAGCGGACTGTTCTGCAGCGGCGGCCTTGTGACCGCAAATCAACGGGTGGCGTAGTCGACACTGAAACAACATCTACCAAGACTGCCACACACTTAGTTTGACCACCCTGGGCACGGACCGGGTCACCGCCACAAGGACTACTACCCCTATCTAGATCCAGCTCCGGGTATCCCTTGAACATGGCCCAGGGGGCGCGTCAACTTTGGCGTAGTCGGCAGGATCACGTGCCCGGCACCACCGGGTACTGCGTGCCTGAAGAAAAGTTTATATGTACCGTAAGAAGAAGTCTCCCGCCAATTCCTGAGGGTCCCCGCCATCGGACGCCATCACGGGTCGTTTCCCGCCGGTTGCCCGCCATCTGCAGCTTTTTCCCGCCATCCACGGAGTTTCCCGCCACTGGGAGACGATTCCCGCCATCTGAGAAGATTTCCCGCCCTGGCAGAGCGGACGCCATTATGGGCGTGCCAGAGGGTGGCAAGAGGCCACCTCCCATCGTGGGCGAGGTCCAAGAATGGCGCCAAAAGCGAAGACCGCCCCCACCAGCAGAGATTGCAATGATTGAGATGTCCGTCAGCGTGGGGGTCTGCCCCTGGAACTGACAATCACCAAGTTGCCCCGGGACCACCCTCAGTGTGGGCGGATACAGAACAAAAGAGTGAGGATGGGTGCAGCCTGGAAGAGTCTGGAGAGGTCGCACCCGGAGATGGAGGGAGAGTCAGGCAGCACCGACCCTGTGGTCAGGAGCCTGTTGCAAGTCACCACCCCACAAGACCTGGTGGAGATCCTAGCACAGCTCCCCCGAGACCGGGAGCGTGCACAGACCGCGCTGGAGGGCCTCGCACGGAGGATGGCCCAGGTGCAGTGAGAAACGCTGACTGAGTGGAGTAGGGAGATGGCCCAGCAGGCTGGAACCCGCCAGCGGAGCACGCCACCCGAGACGAGGAGTCTGACCGCCTCTGAGGATGGTGCAGGAGGAATGAAGGCCGGAGACGACGCCGTGGAAGGAGCTGAAGAGACGGAGGCAGGTAAAGGGGACGTCACTACCCCAAGCCTAGAAACCGCGAGCCTGCCCCAGCTCCCCGTCGCAGAGCCCGAAATTCCCCCTACCGTGCCCGTCGCTGCACCGCCACCGCTACAGACTAGGCCTCAAGTAGGCGCCGCGGCCACGCCCCTGTGACGTCACGCGCCTCAACCCCGAGCGCGGCCAAGCAGGAGACGCCACCGGCCTGGTCGCAAGGTCGAGTGCCCCCGGGCGCCGCCGTCTCCACAGTGCCCTTTACCTTTAGAGCACCACCGGCCTGGTCGCAAGGCCTGGTGAATCCGGGCGCCGCTACTACCACCGCGCCCTCAACCCACAAAGTCCTACCCTTGGGTGAAGACCTGTTCGCCCAGCACACTTGCCCGGATGGGCAGCCCTTTGAGTGGCCACCGGAGTACCTCCATCCCCGACTCCGGAAGGAAAGGCCTCTGTGTGAGCCTCTGATTCCGGCTCCGGCGCCCGCCAAGATCACTCCGCTCCCGTTGGAGGAGGCCCAATTCGAATGGGACCCCACTGGAGAATACCTCATCGGCTTCACCCACGAGACCCGGGCGGCCGCAGCCCAGCGAGCAGAGTGCTGCCGGCAACAGCTGGAGGTCTTCGACCGGGAACGGCGAGAGAGGCGGGTCCGCGAGGAGCGGCTGCAAGTCCAGAGTGCGGAGCAGAAGAGCCGGACCAGACGAAACCCCCGTGCAGCCCACGGTCCCCGCGCCACCGGGACCGTAATTAAGTTTCAACTGCAGTACGGGTGGAGTTTTGTCCGGGACCACAGAACCCCCGGCGACGTCTTTGTCACCCGCAGGGATGTCGAGAGCCATCTGCCGGAGGGACACAGAGGTCGTGACCTTTACCTGGGTGACGAGGTCACCTTCACCCGGCATCAGTGTGCCAAAGGTCCATATGCTCTTCATGTGCACCGATTGACCGAGGAAGAGCTACAGTGCAAGGAGGATCAAGAGGACCCGGACGGGTTTGAAGGTTACCCGCAGGAAGGAGCAGGAGGACGCCGTTACTAAAGTACGGTACAGTGAAACTGTAAATAGTTACCCGTAAGGGTACAAGAACTGTTACCTGTAAAGTATAGTCCCCGTTGGGACCAGCAAACTGTTACCCGTGTGTCCCTATCCCTTAACAGGCTGAGGACTGTGAGCAGCCATCCCTTATCCCCACTGGTCGAGGACTGAGAGCGGCCATACCCTTGTATATAGTTGCGCTTCCTAAAGCGCCCCCTACTGGTTTTATAAGGAACTGTTTTTGTACTGTTGCACTTTTACCTGGTCACAAGTGCACAGTGGCCAGAAGAACAAGAACATTTTATAAGAAGAGTATTATATCAAAAAGGTCTTATAATATAAGAAGTTACCCGTAATGTTATGTTGCTGATAATGTTTATAATGTTTTATATATTCGTGTATGTTTTGAAAAATTTTGTATGTTTGAATGTTTTGCTCTTTTACAGCCCGAGGACGTGCTGTGATTTACCAGGGGGGAATGTAGCACCCTGAGGACTCGGCTGCTACAGGGGTATTGAACCTCACTCCAGAGGTGTGGTATTCCACTCCCGGGTAAGGATGGAGTGTGGGACTGAGCTCAGTAGGCTGCATGCACTACATACATCCCATTTCCGGGGGACAGAACTACGGTACTCCCACCAAGTAAATGTGCAGGTACGACAGCGTCTGTCCCTGGCTGGAGTGGGAGGGGGGGTGGAACATCCCAGTAGTGTAGGGGCAGATAGGGGGAGTACTCTGGGTAAAGCTAGGAGCCCATTGGGTGCTGGTCACCTGGGCTCACACATAGAGAGAGTATATATGGTGGGCACCATCTTAGGACAGAGTCAGTCAGTCAGTCTGAAGAGAAGCTGAAGGAGAGTTCAGCCAGGAGGGCTGACTAGGAGCTGTGGCTCAGGCTGGGCCCAGCTCCAGGGCCAGGCTTGTAGTGGAGAGGAAGAAGGAAGGCCCAGAGACGCAGAAAAGAGGGAACCCTAAGATCCCAGAATTAAGCCAAAAGGGTGAAGGGTTGGCAGAAGAGGGCACCGGATCCCAAGCTGGCGGAAGCAAAAGTAACCCTTAACCAGGAACCGGAGGTCGTGGTCAAGTTTTGCCACGACCCTCACCACATCCACCAGGAAGGTACACCAAGAGTAGGGTCAGGAAAACCAGAGAAGGTTTTACCGTAGAAGGCCCAAGGGAACCGGACAAAGGTGGATCCCTGGTGGGGACGGCCAGGAGAAAGAGAGTGAGAGGGAAGCTCAGGACCACGCTCCGGAACTGCCTGTGGGTTAGCCGAGTCCCGCACCTGGTGAATGCAGTACGGCTCGGGTGGTCACTCCCGGCCGAAGTGACTAAAGCAACATCAGTGAGTAAAAACCCTGAAACTGCATCTCACGTCTCTGACTCTCCTTTCTGCACTATCACTACCTCCATCATCCGCACCAGCTGCCCTGAGGCCATACCCCTCCCGTTGGGGGTTATACCACCATTGCTGCACACATACTACCGGCCTCAGCGGACTGTTCTGCAGCGGCGGCCTTGTGACCGCAAATCAACGGGTGGCGTAGTCGACACTGAAACAACATCTACCAAGACTGCCACACACTTAGTTTGACCACCCTGGGCACGGACCGGGTCACCGCCACAAGGACTACTACCCCTATCTAGATCCGGCTCCGGGTATTCCTTGAACATGGCCCAGGGGGCGCGTCACAAGCGCATGTATGTAGTAGCGGCTAGGCCTGAGGTGGTCAGCGTTTTGGCGCATATCCTACCTCCTCCGAGGATTGCTGGATGTTTTCCTGCTACTATCCAAGTTCTATGACTCCCGTTAAAACAAAGCTTCAGGTGATAAATGATAAATGAGGTAGTGGCAAAGGAGAAAGAGCAGGAGGAACAGGGACCATTCACATCAATATCAGGCCAGTCAACCAGATATGTCTTGTAGGATATGTTTCTGTAACAAAAGGAGCGGTTCGGCTACACAGTTATAGGGCATACAGTGAGTGCAATGCCTACCAAAAATTTCGAGCCACTCCAATGCCCCTTGGAAATGACATGGAGGTCAGAGGGCGTTAACTAAACCTTTTTTTCCATTTATAGCAACTGGGTCTCCCGTGCACTGTTGGCCTAAGCAGTGAATGGAAAGCTTTCCAAAAATTATGAGGAACTGCAATGCCCCTTACAAGAGCCATGTGTGGCACCCCAGGGGTCTGGTCACAACAGTAATAGAGATATTACGTCGGAGAGCAAGTGGGAGGTTTCCTGGTCAGGATCCCTTAAACTTGCAACATCCTCCTGCCCCAATCCTGGGAGGGGAGAATTCTGCCCTTATAAACTGGATCTGGGGCTGGGTTGAGTGAGTCAGAGAACAGTCAGAGTCAGAGTCAGAGTGAGAGCAAGGGAAAGTAACAGCAAGGAGCTCTGTAGGAGCTAAAGACCAGGGGCTGGAAGCTGAGCAGAGCTCGCCCTGGCAGAAGACAATAGGAACCGGACACAGGAGTCCGAAGCTGTGAGGACTTATATATCCAGCAGCAGAAACCAGCCGGCAGGGGATTTCAGGTCCTCTGGCCATAGAAGCCCGGAGGCTCAGTCACAAGCAAGGGACCAGCACCGCCGTTGTGGAGCGGAGGCTAACTGAAGGCCCCAAGTCACCAGCCATACGGGTGAGCACTACACGGTACACTCAGGGACGTTGGCTACTTCTACCCGCTTACAGCAAGGTAGCCAGGAAGAGTGCAGACAGACGGGGAGGCCTACAACTCCACCTGGCCAGGGGAACTCCTGCTTGCTCACAGACTGACCAGGCCTCTTATGCTAGCCAGTACTCCCGGGAGGGTCTACCTTATAATCATCAGTAAAGACCCTGAACTGCACTGCAAAGACTCTGAGTCATTCCTGCTGCGCTCGTGCACCATCACCCCCATCATCCACAATAACTGCCCTGAGGCTATACTCCTCCCGAGGGGAGTTATCCCATTCTATGCTGCGCACACAACACCAGCCTCAGCGGTCTGCCTCGCAGCGGTGGTACTCCCTGACCGCAATCCACGGGTGGCGCAGTCGGACAATTAACCTCAAAACCTAAGAAAGACTGCCACTGGTTTGACCAGCCTGAGCCACGGGACCGGGTCACCGCCACGGAGACTACAGACCCCAGAGACCCGGCACCGGGTATCCCACACACGTGTACACACAGCCCAGGGGGCGCGTCACATGCAGTACAGCATATTACAAACATAAGTCCCATTATTGGGGAGTGGGTGTCCCATAGTATTTGCTTATGCTTTCCCAGCAAAAGCTGCCAAAAATTAGGACGGAGCAACTTGCAATGCCCCTTACAAGAGCCATGCAGTACAGCATATTACAAACATAAGTCCCATTATTGGGGAGTGGGTGTCCCATAGTATTTGCTTATGCTTTCCCAGCAAAAGCTGCCAAAAATTAGGACGGAGCAACTTGCAATGCCCCTTACAAGAGCCATGCAGCACATCATATTACTAACATAAGTCCCATTATTGGGGAGTGGGTGTCCCATAGTATTTGCTTATGCCTTGCAAGCAAAAGCTGCCAAAAATAAGGACGGAGGAACTTGCAATGCTGGCACCCTGGTGGTATAGTGGTGGTGGAGGCTGAGGATAAGGAGAAGAAGATTAAACAGCCGAAACGAGGAAGCGTATACCCATGTGTGGGTGTGAAGCGGTGCATGTGAATACACCTCCCGAAATAACACAGTGGATTTGACTTCATGTTACTCTGCTGTCATTTGGTGGTGATGAGAAGTCTGGTCCAATCCAGCCCTTGTTCATTTTGATAAGGGTCAGCTTGTCAGCATTGTCAGTTGACAGGCGAGTGCGCTTATCAGTTATAATTCCCCCAGCGGCACTAAAAACACGCTCTGATAACACGCTAGCGGCAGGGCAGGCCAGGACCTCCAAGGCGTACAGAGCGAGTTCATTCCAAGTGTCCAGCTTGGATACCCAATAATTAAAAGGCACAGAGGAATCACGGAGGACGCTGGTACGATTGGCAAGGTACTCCCTCACCATCTTTTGAAACTTTCCACTCCTTGTGATAGTACCCCGCGCCTCAGGGCCTGTAAGTTGGGCGGGTGTCAGAAAACTGTCCCAGAACATTGACAGTGTTCCCCTGCCTCTGCTGGATTGGAGTTGCATCTCTCTCACCTGTACGCCTTGGTTGGGCAACGAACTGTGACCTCTGCCGCTAGCGTGTTCAGATGGGAATTTTTTTAAGAGTTCTGCAGCAAGGGCCTTCTGGTATTGCCCCATTTTTGTAGACCTCTCCACCTCAGGAATAAGAGAGTGAAAGTTCTCCTTGTAGCGGGGGTCTACAAGTGTCACCAACCAGTAATGACTGTCACCCAACATTTTGACAACGCGAGGGTCACGGTTAAGGCAGCGTAACATAAAGTCAGCCATGCGTGCCAGACTGGTAACGGGCAAGATTTCCGTGTCCTCACCAAGATGACGACTGACCATGCTCTCCTCCTCCTCCTCTTCCTCCTCCCCCCTGTCCTCAGGCCACCCACGCTGAACCGACGGTATGACACTTGTACAGGTACTACCGTCTACAACGCATGATAGCAGCTCCTGTTCTTCCTCCTCCTCCTCCTCCTCTTCTCCCTCATTGTCCCCCAATGCACGTTGGGATGAGATGAGGCTGGGCTGTGTGTAATCGCCCGCTACGGCTTCTTGATCCATCTCATCATACTCTGGCTGCAATGCCTCCTCTTTAATTCTCTGCAGAGAGCGTTGCAAAAGACAGACAAGTGGGATGCTGACACTAATGATGGCGTCATCGCCACTGACCATCTTGGTGGCCTCCTCAAAGTTTGTCAGGATGGTACATATGTCAGACATCCAGGTCCACTCCTGAGGTCTTATGTGTGGAGTCTGACCTGAATATCGACGGCCTTGTTGCAGCTGGTACTCCACAACTGCTCTCTTCTGTTCACAAATCCTTTGCAATATGTGGAGGGTAGAGTTCCAACGTGTGGGGACGTCACACACCAGTCGGTGTGCCAGAAGCTGCAAACGCTGCTGCAACACAGCAAGGGCGGCGGAAACTGTAGCCGACTTGCGAAAATGAGCTGACAGGCGGCGTACTTTCACGAGCAGATCTGGCAACTCGGGGTACGATTTAAGAAACCGCTGAACCACGAGGTTAAGCACATGAGCCAGGCATGGAACGTGTGTGATCTCACTTCGCCTCAGAGCCGCCACCAGGTTACGGCCATTGTCACACACGACCATGCCGGGATGTAGGTTCAGCGGTCTCAGCCACAGATCTGCCTGCTCTTTCACAGCTGTCCACAACTCACAAGCAGTGTGAGGTTTATCACCTAAGCTTATGAGTTTCAGCACAGCCTGTTGCCGCTTGGCGGAGGCAGTACTGCAATGCTTCCAGCTTGTAACTGATGTGGTGATATCTGAGATGGAGGCTGAACATGAGGAGGAGGAGGATGCGCAGGAGCTGTACACTGTGGGGGCAACTCTGACTGACATAGGGCCCGCAATCCTCGGTGTGGGGAGGATGTGTTCCGTCCCAAGGTCCGACTGGGTCCCGGCTTCCACTATGTTTACCCAGTGTGCCGTCAGAGAGATGTACCGTCCCTGGCCACAAGCACTTGTCCACGTGTCCGTTGTCAGGTGGACTCTCCCAGTAACTGCGCTGTTGAGGGCACGACAGATGCTTTGGGACACGTGCTTGTGTAGTGCGGGGATGGCACACCGGGCACAATAGTGTCGGCTGGGGACCGAGTACCGAGGGACGGCCACCGTCATAAGATTGCGGAAGGATTCTGTCTCCACCAGCCTAAAAGGCAGCATTTCCAATGCAAGCAGTCGTGAAATGTGCGAATTTAGGACTGTGGCCTGTGGGGCGTTAGCTGCGAATTTCCGCTTTCGTTCAAAGGTCTGGGATATGGACAATTGAACGCTGCGGTGGGACGTGGACGTGGACGTTGATACTGTTTCTTGAGAAACTGCCATAACAAGTGAAGACTGAGAGGAGGGGGCATCTTTACATGCAGTATGGACAGGGGATTGCCTTGCACACACAACAGGGGGTTCTATTGCATGCACAACAGTGGAAGAAGCAGTGGTGACACCCGCTGACACTGGTCGTGGACCCTGGGTTTTGCCCCACAAAGTCGGGTGCTTTGCTGCCATGTGCCTGATCATGCTGGTGGTGGTCAGGCTGGTAGTTTTGTCACCCCTGCTGATGCTGGCATGGCAGGTGGAACATATGGCCTTTTTGGGGTTATTAGCAGAGTCTTTAAAAAAATTCCAGACTCTGGAAGACCTACCGCTTGTACTGGCAACGTCCCTCGTGTTGGTGTTACGGGGAGCGGTTGCCTGCCTTCTGTCTGCGGCCACCACACTGCTTCTTCCTGCCTGTTGGGGTACTCTGCCTCCCTCCCCTGTGTGCTGCTGGCCTCACTCTGCATGTCCTCCTTCCACGTTGGGTCAGTTACTAGATCATCCACCACCTCCTCCTCTTCCACTTGCGCACCACGATCCACCTCCGCACTTCCTGGCAATTGTGTCTCGTCATCGTCCACCTCTTGTGACAGATTGCCAATGTCGACTTCCTGTGGCCGTGGCTGTTCAAATATTTGGGCATCGCAACATGGGATCTCCTCTTCCACCACTTCAAGCGTATCAGGCGAGGGGCCCAAATATGGAAATGGACCAGTGAACAGCTCTTCAGAGTGTCCAAGTGTGGGATCACTTGCTGTCTGACGACACTCGGCATGGTGGGAGGAAGGAGCATCAGGGGGAGGAGGAGTATGCGGTCGAGACTCACGGCTACTAAGAGTTGACCGTGTGGAAGACAGACCGGAGGTGGTGGTGCCCAGGTAACTGGAAGTATTCTCTGCTATCCAATTAATAACCTGTTCACACTGATCAGTTCTCAATACTGGTGTTGTTCTGTGCTTCCCTAGTAATTCGGTCAAGAAGTGGGAGCGAGAAGATGTGGCTGTTGGTTGTGGCACATTTTCACCTTGGCCACGGCCCCGTCCTCTGCACGAACCATCACCAGAACGTCCACTTCCACGTCCCTTGCCACGCGCCTTGCCCATTGTAAATTAAGTAAAATAGCTTACACTTGCTCTATCAATGGAAAAAGGGTAATAAAGAGTAGATTAGAACCGTGGAAGAGGAAAACCACAGTTATTGTTTACTGGGGTATGCCACACTCTTTTAAATAGAGATATTTGCGGCTGAACAGTGAGCGACACACTCAAACTGCTTTTTTTTTAGATACCAAAGGCCCAAAACTGGATAGTACAGCGATTTGACCCGTGGAACTGCGAAACCACACTGGGATGTCGGGCCTACACAAGACTATTTTCAACAGATATATTTTTGTGTCACAACAGTCAGGAGACACTACTGTTTTTCTTTACGGAAAAAACTACCAAAAGCTGAATAATAGAGATTTTTTACCGTGGGATGGCAAAACCACAGTTATTGTTTACTGGGGTATACCACACTTTTTTAAATAGAGATATTTGCAGCTGAACAGTGAGCGACACACTCAAACTGCTTTTTTTTTAGATATCAAAGGCCCAAAACTGGATAGTACAGCGAATTGACCCGTGGAACTGCGAAACCACACTGGGATGTCGGGCCTACACAAGACTATTTTCAACAGATATATTTTTGTGTCACAACAGTCAGGAGACACTACTGTTTTTCTTTACGGAAAAAACTACCAAAAGCTGAATAATAGAGATTTTTTACCGTGGGATGGCAAAACCACAGTTATTGTTTACTGGGGTATACCACACTTTTTTAAATAGAGATATTTGCAGCTGAACAGTGAGCGACACACTCAAACTGTTTTTTTTTTAGATACAAATGGCCCAAAATGGATAATACAGAGGTTTGAAGTGTGGAAGTGCAAAACAACACTTCTGTTTCTCTAGCCTACACCAGACTATTTTCAACAGTTATATTTGTGTCTGAAAAATCAGAGACACGCTTTTTTTTGGGGGGGGGGGGACACACCAAAAGGTTAATAAGACGGGTATTTGTACAGTGTGAAGGAGGAAAAAAAAAGGAGGATTTAGATAAAAAAAAAAGGATTTTTCCTGGCCCCCGACACCTGGTGCTAAGTCCAGCAATTTCAGCAACAGGAGCACACAGGACTGTAATGCAGCGTTTGCTGGTATAACCACTGTGTCTCCTATACAGCCTGCCTGCCTGGTATCTGGGATGGATATTAGTCCTGAAAAGGACTGTTTGTTTGTTCTGGCAGCCTTTACAGACCCTACACTAACTATTTTGCAGTTTATATCTCTCCCTAAATCAGCAGCGCTGTCCCTACACTGTCTAATCCGGAGCGACTGTGTCCAAGATGGCAGCGCCCCGTTTTAAATACTCGAGGTGACGCTGTGCGGCCAGCCAATCACTGTAATGCCCACAACCAACATGGCTGCAGCATTACAGTGACTGGCTGGCAATCCCTGCATGTTCATTGGCTCTGTAAAGAGCGCCAAACATGCAGGGCGGAGACCCGAGCTCCCGCCCGAGTAACCCGGAAATGCTCGGTGCTCGCCGAACATCCCGAGTAGCGTGATGCTCGGGCGAGTACCGAGCAGTGTCGAGCATGTTCGCTCAACACTAATGGGTAACCAATGCAATGACTGGCACAGGGAAGAGGCATCGGTGTAGCGGTTGGCGAGGAATATGATCCTGGCTGCTGCGTTAAGGACGGATTGGAGTGGGGAGAGTTTAGTAAGAGGGAGCCCGATAAGTAGAGAGTTGCAGTAGTCCAAACGAGATTGAATAAGAGCGACAGTAAGAGTTTTTGCCGAGTCAAATGTGAGAAAAGTCCTGATTCTTGAGATGTTTTTGAGGTGTAGATGACATGAACGAGCAAGTGATTTGATGTGAGGAGTGAAGGAAAGATCTGAATCAAAAATGACCCCAAGACAGCGGGCTTGTTGCTGGGGAGTAATGGTTGAGCCACAAACGGAAATGGCAATAATAATATTAATTATGATGCATTTTGTACCAATAAAATTGAAATAAAAAAATAGAAAAGAAGGTCAGCTCATGGGGACTTGGGATGTTATGACATATCTATAAGGTTATGAATTATCACTTGATGTTTTTATATATTTTTTTTCAATAAATTAGTATTTTTATACGTATTTTATAGTATTTATATACACTGGATACTTCTACTTCTTAATAAAATGGGGAGTTGGTGATAATTCCCCCAAATGTATTCTAACCCATAACCCTCTTAATAAATCTGCTGCATGTGGAATTTTTTGACCATTTGAATTCTTTTTTTTTACGCCTTCTGTAAGTAGTTGCACATTTACACTAGTAGTTTGTACCTTTTTTTTACTTTTCCCTATAATAAATGAGACTATACAAATACAGTGACATATTGACCATGCCCATTCTCCTTGTTTTGTTTTTTTTAGCTTTTTCCAAGTTATAGCTCAAGAAGTCAAATATTGCAAATATTTTTACAACATTTTTTTTACAATTCTCGTGCAGTTTTAGATGTGACTTTTTAATCTGTGTAATGTCTGCCAAAATCAGGCGAAAACTGATTTATAAATATAGCACAATATGTTTTCTCCAACAAAGTGAAAAAAAACTCATAGTCCATATCCTGAAAAAATATATTTATTTCCAGGTTTGCCATAATGGGTACTATGTTGCTTTAAATAGGATGTGTCATCAGAAAATTACCCATTGTTTGAAATCAGGTTTTTACATTAATTTTTTTTTTTCTTTTAATTTTTGTCAATGTTTTTATTTTTTTCATGTCACAATCTTTATAAAAATTCAAAATAGATATCATGCAATTTTCCCGCTGGTCACTGATGTTTTTTTTTTTAACTAACTGCTTGTTGTTTCATAAAAATCAACATATACGATACAGCAATAAACAGTCTCTGACTATGTCTTTTGTATTGAAATATACCTACCGTATTTTGCGGATTATAAGACGCACCCCAAATTTTGGAGTGCAAAATAGGAAACAATGTTTTTTTAAAATAAAATGGTGCGCCTTATAATCTGTTTTACCTGAGGGGGGCGGCGGTGGTGGAGCAGGGGTCACAGGAGCCAGGGTCACAGATACAGGAGGTTGGCGGCAGCTGCGGCAGGAGTCGGGCGATGCTGCGGGCCCCGTCTTCTCAGAAGGGTCAATGATTCAGGAAGACTTGGGCAGTGGTGGCAGCAGGAGTGGGGATGCTGTGGGCCCCGTCTTCAGATCTCAATCTGTGCATGCTCCAGCGGCCATTTTCCCAAAGCCCACCGCAGGACTATGTACGGGAGAGGGAACCTCCGCTCACCGCCAAATTCTTTTGAGAGGACAGGGCCCGCAGCATCACCCGACTCCTGCTGCAGCCGCCGACGACCTCCTGTATCTCTGACCCCTCCCCTAGGTAAAATACAGTATCTTCGCACTATAAAACGCACCCCCTTTTTCCTCCCAAATTTGGGGATAAAAAAGCGGGTCTTATAATCCGAAAAATACGGTAATAACTATTGCACAGTACTGTATATACGAGTACTATACTGTATTTATTCGTATTAATAATCTCATGACTCTCATCAGGTTTATCTCTTGCAATCATTTCAGTTATTGTGTTGAATTGTAGATTGTAAATTGTATTTGCCCAATGCAAGTGAACTCTAAAGCTCATACAGTCCTGCTCACCATTATTGGCACCCCTTCATTTTTTTCATAGACTGTAGAATATCTTCAGAAATAAATGGAAATGTACCAAAGTTATATCCTCAGGATTTTTTAGTTGTCCAAAGTAATGCAACAATAGAACATTGTTTTTCAACTTCCATGTTACAATTTCAAAGAAAAAACAAAATAAACAGCATGTGCAGCAATAAAGACCCCTAATTAATACTTGGTTGCACACCCTTTGGCATTGCTGACAGCCTCCAAACATTTCTTGTAGCCATCTATAAGTTTCTTGTACTTCTCAGCTGGAATTTTCTCCCACTCTTCCTTTGTAGTTTGTTCAAGCTCTTGAATGTTTGCAGGATTCTTTTTCCCAGTGGCAAATTTCAGTTCACCCCAAAGATTTTCAATGGGATTGAGGTCAGGACTAGTGATGAGCGAGCGTGTAATGTTAACCCTTTCAGCGAGCGTGTATTGTTAACCCTTTCGGCATCCATGTTAGTGTCGCCGCGACTGCATGTGTCACGGCCGTTAGACAGCTGTGACACATGCAGGGATTGCCTAACAAACAGGCAATCCCTGCATGTGTCACAGCTGTGTAACAGCTGTGACACATGCAGCTGCGGCGACACTAACATAGATGCCGAGCACGCCGAAAATACTCGGCAAGCACCCGAGCTTGCTCGCCGAAAAGGTTAACAATACATGCTCGCTCATCACTAGTCAGGACTCATTGCTGGCCATTTTAAAACAGTCCATTTTTTCTTTTTCAACCATTCCTGTGTACTTTTGGATGTGTGCTTTGGGTCATTGTCTTGCTGGAGGACCCATGATCTTCGACTCAAACCAACTAAAATCTCTTGATGATTGTCTGATTTCATGATTCCTGTGATACGGTCAAGGCCTCCAGTGTCAGACGCAGCAACGCAACCTCACAGAATTATGGATCCTCCACCATTCTTAAACTGTTGGTAAGGTGTTCTTTTCCTTATAAGCTTAATTGAACCGTCTGTAAACAAACTGTTGCTTTGCATTGCCAAACAGCTCTATTTTTGTTTCATCTTTCCACAGAACATTTTCCCAGAAGGATTGTGGTTTGTCAAGGTACTCCTAGGCAAAGATCAGTCGTTTCTTTTTATGTTTTTTCTTCAGCAATGGTTTCTTCTTTGGCATTTGCCCATAAAGCTGTGCTTGGTTTAGTGTGCAGCGTATGGTACTTGTTGAAACCATGACCCCAGACTGTTCCAGGTTGGCCTTCAGGTCTTTGGATGTTTGATGTGGTGTTTTTTCCACCATTCACACCAACCTTCAAAGACATCTCTTGTCAATTTTCCTTTTTCCCCCACATCAATGGTGGTTCTTGACGGTTCCATGCTTGACAAACTCTTTAATAACATTGTGCACTGTTGAAACTGGGATACCAAGGTCTTTGGAGATGGCCGTATACCCTTTGGAAGTCTTGTGTTTGCTAATAATAGCAGTTCTGATGTCCTCAGACACCTCCGTAATCTTCACCATTGTGACAAAGGACCAGGGCCTATCATGTGGCTTTTTAAAACACTGAAGTCATCATTCATTGGATAATTCAAGTCACATGGGCCGACAATTAATCACAGATGAATCTCTTTTGTGATTTACCACAGGTGAGTCAAACTGTGTTTCCATACTAAATTTATGTAAAAGGTGCCAATACCAGTGACACAGTTTGGGTTTTTCTATTTTCCCTCTCATTGTATTTTGTTTACTATTATTGTTTATCATTTGCTCTTTTGTATTTAACACAAGTACTCTACAGAAAAAAACTTTCACTTGATTCATTTTTGTCTGGAGATATTCCACATTATGTACTTAAACTTCATAAATGCAAATAACCATGAGAAGGATTTTATCTACAGTATGTGTGCTCCTTAGATAAGATTTATGTACCTACACAAGCGAAGCACATAGTGTAAGACTTTAAAGGGGTTGTCAGGTCCAAATGAATATATTTGTAGTCACTCTGTGTGACTGCAGACTTATGAATCCCATATATCACTGACTTAGGTGGAACATAATAAAATATAACTTTTATTGAATATATAAAATAACAATACACCAAATCCATTGTGCTTGTGTGCAGTCTACCCTAGTGTGCCTGCATAGGCAGGACACACCATGGGTATTAATAGACCTAAAAATGACAAATGTCCAGCATCAGCTCATAATATATGGAGGTACGAGACGCACAGAGAATATTTCAAATCCCCAACTGATGAAAGAGGGCATAAAAAAACTAAACCAAGAAGGGAGACCCCCTTCATAAAGTGTAATTAGTTGTATATTGCACACTAGCCCAAATACTTGTCATAAAGCCCTATCACAGAGCTCCTTATTTCATAAAGTGCAATCAGTTGTATATTGCACAATAGCCCAATTGCCTGTCATAGAGCCTTGTCATAGAGCTCCTTATTATAACCCTCATTCACCCAGAGTTTACCACAGATAGCTCCCACAAATATTATGGTCTATAACACAGGTCACTGCCTAGAAATTGATTACTAGCTCCTTGATTTCACTGTATATATATATATATATATATATATATATATATATATATATATATATATATATACACAGTACAGACCAAAAGTCTCATCAAGAGAATGCCAAGAGTGTGCAAAGCAGTCATCAAAGCAAAAGGTGGCTACTTTGAAGAACCTAGAATATAAGACATATTTTCAGTTGTTTCACACCTTTTTGTTAAGTATATAATTCCACATGTGTTAATTCATAGTTTTGATGGCTTCAGTGTGAATGTACAATTTTCATAGTCATGAAAATACAGAAAAATCTTTAAATGAGGTGTGCCCAAACTTTTGGTCTGTACTATATATATATATATATATATATATATATATATATATATATATATATATATATATATATATATATATATATATATATATATATATATATATATATATATATATATATATATATATATATATATACATATATACACACACACACACACACACACACACACACACGGTCAAAATTGTTGGTACCCCTCGTTTAATGAAAGAAAAACCCACAATGGTCACAGAAATAACTTGAATCTGACAAAAGTAATAATAAATTAAAAATCTATGAAAATGAACAAATGAAAGTCAGACATTGCTTTTCAACCCTGCTTCTGCAGAATTTAAAAAAAATTAAATTCATGAAATAGACCTGGACTGAAATTATGGTACCCCTGAAAATGTTAAATTAAGTTTTGTCCACTAATTAGCATCACAGGTGTCTACAATCTTGCAATCAGTCAGTGGGCCTGTATATAGGGCTACAGGTACTCATTGTGCTGTTTGGTGACATGGTGTGTACTACACTCAACATGGACCAGAGGAAGTAAAGGAAAGAGTTGTCTCAGGAGAATAGAAAGAAAATTATAGACAAGCATGTTAAAGGTAAAGGTTATAAGACCATCTCCAAGCAGCTTGATGTTCCTGTGACTACAGTTACACATATTATTCAGAAATTTAATATCCATGGGACTGTAGCCAACCTCCCTGGACATGGTCGCAGAAGGAAAATTGATGACAAATCAAAGAGACGGATAATATGAATGGTAACAAAAGAGCCCAGGAAAACTTCTAAAGAGATTAAAGGTGAACTTAAAGCTCAAGGAACATCAGTGTCAGATCGCACCATCCGTCATTGTTTGATCCAAAGTGGACTTCATGGGAGACAACCAAGGAGAACACCATTGTTGAAAAAAAATCATAAAAAAGCCAGACTGGTATTTGCCAAACTACATGTTGACAAGCCACAAAGCTTCTGGGAGAATGTCCTATGGACAGATGAGACAAAAATGGAAGTTTTTGGCAAGGCACATCAGCTCTATGTTCACAGACGGAAAAATGAAGCATATCAAGAAAAGAACACTGTCCCTACTGTGAAACATGGAGGATGCTCTGCTATGTTCTGGGTCTGCTTTGCTGCATCTGGCACAGGGTGTCTTGAATCTGTGCAGGGTACAATGAAATCTCAAGACTATCAAGGGATTCTAGAGAGAAATGTGGTGCCCAGTGTCAGAAAGCTTGGTCTCAGTCGCAGGTCATGGGTCTTGCAACAGGATAATGACCCAAAACACACAGCTAAAAACACCTGAAGTGGCCTTCTATGATCCCTGACCTAAATCCTACTGAGCATCTTTGGAAAGAGCTGAAACATGCCGTCTGGAAAAGTCAACCTTCAAACACGAGACAACTGGAGCAGTTTGCTCATGAGGAGTGGGCCAAAATACCTGTCGAGAGGTGCAGAAGTCTCATTGACAGTTACAGGAATCGTTTGATTGCAGTGATTGCCTCAAAAGGTTGTTCAACAAAATATTAAGTTAAGAAGAACCATCATTTCTGTCCAGGCCTATTTCATGAGTTTAACTTTTTTTTTTTAAATTCTGTGGAAGCAGGGTTGAAAAGCAATGTCTGACTTTCATTTGTTCATTTTCAAAGATTTTTAATTTATTATTACTTTTGTCAGATTCAAGTTATTTCTGTGACCATTGTGGGTTTTTCTTTCATTAAACGAGGGGTACCAACAATTTTGACCACGTGTGTATACAGGGTGGTCCAAAAGTAGGTGGCCAGAAAATAATAACATTTATTTTGATTTATATATAAAATTATATTTACTAACACAAGCATAACATTGACAATTACATTTTATTCTGAACAATAATACAAAAGCCCTTACATTTTATCAACGCAGGTGCTTAAACTGTTTTCCATTACAATTTGCACAGCTTTGAAGTCTGCCTCTTACGCTTCGACAAACTTTTTTGCACAAGTCTCTTTGGGTATTCATTTCTTGAAATGCATCTCTTATGTAATTTTTCAAATCACTGACACTTTTTGGTTTTCGACTATAAACTTTGTCCTTGGGCCTCTTCGGCCAATCCATTTATTAGGAAATGTTTCATCAAGATACTCGCGGACTACTCTTGAATAATGTGAAGGGGCCCCATCTTGTTGGAAATAAAGGTCATTTGAATTAGGCTGTTGCTGTGACTGGGGAACAACTTGATTCATTAGAATTTCGAGATACTTATCTCCTATGACTGTTCCATCAAAAAATATTGGTCCCAAAACACCAAAACTTGAAATACCACCCCAAACATTGACACCAGGCTCATTTAGTTGTTGCTCTAATGTTAAATGCATGTTCTCATTATACCAGTAAATACAATTATGTCTGTTAATATGGCCGGATAATTTGAAAGAAGCTTCATCACGCCACATAATGTCATCTAAAATTACTGGATTTTCTTCAATTTCATTAAGCATAATCTCACTAAATTGCAGCCGCCTGTCTGGATCATCCTCCAATAAACCATGAATTAGACGTGGACGATAAGCTTTCCACCCAATAGATTTCAGGATTCGCATGATAGAAGCTCGTGAAATTCCCAATTCCAAAGAGGCTCTTCTGGTGGACTTTTTTGGACTCTGAACAAATGTTTCAGCAACAAGTTGTTTATTATCTTCTGTACAGATTGTTTTGGGTCGACCAGTTTTTGGAGCATTAAGGATTGAGCCAGTGGCATTGAATTTGTCACGAATGCGGTAAATGGTTTGTCTCTTTGGGGCTTGAGTACCAAATGTTTCAACCCAATTTGCTCTAGCGGTTTCAGCATTTTGAGATTTCCAATACTCTGTTAAAATCCATTTTCTTCGATCTGTATTTAAATTATTTGCCATTATGTGTTATCTGAAAGGAAAACAGATTTGGGGGATATCTATCTGTGAAACTGGCTGAGTTGCCCTTAGCAACCAATCAGATTCCACCTGTCATTTTCCAAAGAGTCTGTCAGGAATGAAAAGTGGAATCTGATTGGTTGCTAAGGGCAACTCAGCCAGTTTCACTTTACACCATGTTTGATAAATCTCCCCCTTCATAACCTTATTACACTTTCTGTCCACCTACTTTTGGACCACCCTGTATATATATATATATATATATATATATATATATTTTTTTTTTTTTTAACTCATAAACTAATGAGGTTGAATTCATTAGTAAGAGAAAGTGGGAAATTAACATTGGTAGAATGTGAGCGATACAATGGTGGAACGTATATAGAAATATTGTAAATGTTTCATTAAGTGAGAACCAAAAAATTGTACAGTTTAATATAGTTCACAGGGTGCACTACACCGCAAAGGCCCTAGTTCAAATGAAGAGAAGAGAAGGCAAATGTCCACGTTGCCAATTCTCAGGTGCGGATTTTATACATTTGATATGGAATTGTGACTCTCTTAGACAGTACTGGGATGAAATTTTCCAGCCAATCCAGCGGACAAGTGTTAAGCTCCCATATAATAATATTACAGCAATATTACATTGTTTCCTAGGTTGGAAGCTTTCTTGGGAAATTACTACTCTGATTACGAAGCTCCTTTTTTTAACTAGACTTAGCAACTGTGCGTTGGGAATTAAAGGAAGCACCTATAGTTACAGAATAGGGTAATGTTATACACTGGGTCATTAAATCTGAAAAATGTTATTATTCTGGCAGGGAACAAATTGGAAGTATGGAGGAATATATGGGATAAATGGAGTAGTCATAATTAGTTCTCAATGTCCAGCCTATCTTTACTTCCCACATCCTTTTTCTTTTTCCTTATCTGAATTTTTCTATTCTTTTGAAGGGAGTATGTCAGTAGGGTTTCACCACGACTGATGACGTATAGGTACATCCTCGGTTTTCATGATAGCCGAGACTCGTCTCTCACAGCCCGGAATGGTGGCCCCACCGCCCTGTCTGTCTTATCAATGATACCACAAGCGGAATGGCATAAAAGCACCCACAAAAAACAATCTCTGAGTTGTTGGTTGTTGTTCGTTCTGCCTCCCAAAATCAGAATAGAAAGTGATCAAAAAATGTTATGTGCCCGAAAACGGTACCAATTAGAAAGTTAACTTGTCCCGCAAAAATAAGCCCTTACATGACTCTGTCGTTAGAAATATAGAAAAATTATAGCTCTCAAAATGTGGCGATGCAAAAACTAGTTCCTGCAAAAAGAAAAAAAAAAAGTCTTTTAGTGTGTGACAGCAGCCAAGAATAAACAGCTATAAATCTGGTATCGCTGTAATCGCACTGACCAGAAGAATAAAGTCGTCTAATCACTTATACTGCAGGAGGAATTGTGTAAAAAATAAACAGAACAAATTCTTGTAAGCAGAAAAAAACTGACCAGCACATCCAAAACAAGAAATAGGTGTGCACAGGTGCTTACTAAGAGCAGCAATCTCCATATACAACTAACAAATAAAGTAGCACACTGCAACACTAAGTATGCAAACATGAAATATATGAAATTTGAATAGCATTACTGCTCTAGAAAATAGAAATAACTGAGAATTTCATATATTTCATATTTGCATTCTTAGCGCTAAAGAGTGCTACTTTATTTGTTAGTTATACAGTATATGGAGATGGCTGCTCCTAGTAAGCACCTGTACACACCAGCTTTCTGTTTTGGATGTGCCGGTCAGTTTTTTCATTTACTAGCTAGAGATGGGCTGCACTTTACCAAGACTGGAAAACACATATTTGGAAGTTGTCTTGCTACACTCATCAGGAGAGCTTTAAACTAGACTAGAACATTGTGGGAAAGAAAGCAAAAGCCCAGGGAAAGCCATAGAATGAACAAATACTATTGACAGCTCTGCTATTAGAAGTGGAAAGGAAGAACAAATAAAAAAAAAATCCTAATAATAAAAATATTGGAGGAAGAGAAATTGATCACAAACTAAGATGTTTCTATACTAATGCACAGAGCGTGGGCAACAAACAAGGAGAATTGGAGTTACTAACACAGGGAAAGAAATATGATATCTTTGGAATCACTGAAACTTGGTGGGACGATACACATGATTGGAATACAAGGCTAGAAGGATACAACTTATTTGCAAGAAATAGACTTAATAGATGGAGAGGTGGTGTCGCATTGTATGTTAGAAAAGCGTATATCTCCACAGAGATTGAAGCTTCGGAGACTGGGAATTCTGTGGAAACTGTTTGGGTAAGAATACAAGGAGAGAACAACGGAAAGGACACCATTGTAGGCATTTACTACAGGCCACCTGGGCAAGCTGAAGATATGGATGAACTCTTTATGCATCAGCTGGCCAAGTTATCAAAAAAATATGACTTCATGATCATGGGAGATTTCAACTATCCAGACATTTGTTGGGAATCTCTCTCAGGCAAAAGTAACAGGTCCAGCAAATTCTTATCCTCTCTTACTGACAACTTTATCTTCCAAAAGGTAGAAGACAGAACAAGGGGATCTGCTACCTTGGATCTAATTCTTACCAACAGGGAGGAAATGGTTGAGGCTGGGGCCCTAGGAGGCAGTGATCATGGTATCATAGAAATTTGGATAACTAGAGGAGAAAGACATATGAAGAGTCAGACTTCAAGGTTGGATTTCCGAAAGGCAGATTTTAAGGGGCTCAGATAAAAGATAGGAGGGATCCAATGTCTGGATGTTCTTAAGGACACAAATGTCCAGGAAGGATGGGGAATTTTGAAAAATGAGATTTTCAAAGCACAATAGTTAACAATCCCTTAAAGAGGGAAGAATGGGAGAATGGGAAGCATTTAGGGATACCAGGATGGATGAACATCAAACTTAAACACAGACTAAAAAGGAGGAAAGAAATGTTTATCAAATGGAAAGAGGGAGGCATATCTTAAGAAGAATATAATGCTGTCTGCAGAACCTGTAGGGCATGCATCAGATTAGCTAAAGCTGATAATGAATTAAGGCTTGCAAGAGATGTCAAAAGCAACAAGAAAGGATTTTGGGGGTATGTCAAAAGTAAAAGAAAAGTCAAAGATGCTATAGGATTTTTACAGGATGAAAATGGTAAAGTGGTAAAAAATGATGCCAAGAAGACAGAATTTTTAAATTCCTATTTTGCATCTGTTTTCTCTCAGAAAATACAGTGTGGCCAAAAGTATTGGTACCCATGCAATTCTGTCAGATAATACTCAGTTTCTTCCTGAAAATGATTGCAATCACAAATTCTTTGGTCTTATTATCTTCATTTAATTTGCTTGCAAGGAAAAAACACAAAAGAGAATGAAGCAAAAATCAAATCATTGATCATTTCACACAAAACTCCAAAAATGGGCCAGACAAAAGTATTGGCACCCTCAGCCTAATACTTGGTTGCACAACCTTTAGCCAAAATAACTGCGAACAACCGCTTCCGGTAACCATCAATGAGTTTCTTACAATGCTCTGCTGGAATTGTAGACCATTCTTCTTTTGCAAACTGCTCCAGGTCCCTGATATTTGAAGGGTGCCTTCTCCAAACTGCCATTTTGAGATCTCTCCACAGGTGTTCTATGGCATTCAGGTCTGGACTCATTGCTCACCACCTTAGAAGTCTCCAGTGCTTTTTCTCAAACCATTTTATAGTGCTTTTGGAAGTGTGTTCTGGGTCATTGTCTTGCTGGAAGACCCATGACCTCTGAGGGAGACCCAGCTTTCTCACACTGGGCCCTACATTATGCTGCAAAATTTGTTGGAAGTCTTCAGACTTCATAATGCCATGCACACGGTTAAGCAGTCCAGTGCCAGAGGCAGCAAAGCAACCCCAAAACATCAGGGAACCTCCGCCATGTTTGACTGTAGGGACTGTGTTCTTTTCTTTGAATGCCTCTTTTTTTTTCCTGTACACTCTATGTTGATACTTTTTCCCAAAAAGCTCTACTTTTGTCTCATCTGACCCGAGAACATTCTTCCAAAACGTTTTAGGCTTTCTCAGGTAAGTTTTGGCAAACTCCAGCCTGGCTTTTTTATGTCTCGGGGTAAGAAGTGGGGTCTTCCTGGGTATCCTACAATACAGTCCCTTTTCATTCAGACGCCGACGGATAGTATGGGTTGACACTGTTGTACCCTCGGACTGCAGGGCAGCTTGAACTTGTTTGGATGTTAGTCGAGGTTCTTTATCTACCATCCGCACAATCTTGCGTTGAAATCTCTCGTCAATTTTTCTTTTCCGTCCACATCTAGGGAGGTTAGCCACAGTGCCATGGGCTTTAAACTTCTTGATGACACTGCGCACGGAAGACACAGGAACATTCAGGTCTTTGGAGATGGACTTGTAGCCTTGAGATTGCTCATGCTTCCTCACAATTTGGTTTCTCAAGTCCTCAGACAGTTCTTTGGTCTTCTTTCTTTTCTCCATGCTCAATGTGGTACACACAAGGACACAGGACAGAGGTTGAGTCAACTTTAATCCATGTTAACTGGCTGCAAGTGTGATTTAGTTATTGCCAACACCTGTTAGGTGTCACAGGTAAGTTACAGGTGCTGTTAATTACACGAATTAGAGAAGCATCACATGATTTTTCAAACAGTGCCAATACTTTTGTCCACCCCCTTTTTTAGGTTTGGTGTGGAATTATATCCAATTTGGCTTTAGGACAATTCTTTTTGTGTTTTTTCATTGAAGACAAATTAAATGAAGATAATAATACCAAAGAATTTTTGATTGTAATCATTTGCAGGAAGAAACTGAGTATTATCTGACAGAATTGCAGGGGTGCCAATACTTTTGGCCACCACTGTAAATGTAAGATCAACTGAGCTTCACTGTACTATTGAAGGAATAAAATAATCCACACTATAAACAGAGAGATCGTGAGGGAACACTTAGCTAACATAAATTAATTCAAGTCTCCTGGTCCAGATGAATTACATCCTAGACTACTGAAGGAGATAGCAGACTAAATTATTGAACCGCTCTCCATAATCTTTGAAAATTATTGGAGAAAAGGAGAATTCCCAGAAGACTGGAGAAGAGCAGTCTTCAAAAAGGGGAAGAAGGTGGACCCAGGGAATTATAGGCCTGTGAGCCTTAGTTCTATACCAGGAAAGATCTTTGAATAAATTATTAAACAACATGTATGCAAGTACCTTTATGAGAATGAAGTGATTAACTAGAGCCAACATGGGTTTGTAACTAATAAGTCATGTCAGACTAACTTAATTTCCTTCTATGAGTCACTCACTGGATGGAACAGGGAAATGGGGTAGATATAGTATATCTTGACTACAGCAAAGCATTTGACAAAGTATCTCATACCATCCTTATTGAAAAAATGACCAACTATAAATGGACAAGGCAACTGTTAGGTGGA
The DNA here is from genome assembly GCF_046119375.1 of Phyllobates terribilis. Classification (NCBI taxonomy): domain Eukaryota; kingdom Metazoa; phylum Chordata; class Amphibia; order Anura; family Dendrobatidae; genus Phyllobates; species Phyllobates terribilis. The sequence continues at coordinate 893,595,126 of NW_027362761.1, read as the reverse complement.
TTCATAACTCGGTTAGTGATCGGACCCAAACAGTGGTCATAAATGGTTGAGTAGCGTCGGCGTCCCTGCCTCCTGCTAGGCAGGGACGCCGTTCCCCTCACCTCTCCGCTCCGTGCCCGGCGGCTTCCTACCGCTCTGCTGGCAGCGCGCGCTGCTTCCCGGCCTCTGTGCTTAGGGCGCGCGCGCGCGCTCCCCCTCTCTTAAAGGGGCCGCGCGCGCACGCTCCCCCTCTCTTAAAGGGGCCGCGCGCGTCGTCCTAAGGAGTCCTCGGCCAATGGCGGAGGACCTCACCATATATAAGGCACCTCCTCCAAAATGGAGGTGCCCGAGCAATGTTGTTGCAAAGCCTTTCAACTCTGCTTCAGCCCTCAGGACCCGTTACCAGATACCTGCCAGTTACCTGCCAGATCCCTGCTTGATACCTACCTGATTCCTGTCTATCTGCTTGCATACCTGCGGTCCGACAGTCTGCCTTCCAACACCTGTCAGTCTGTCTATGGATCTCCTTGCCCGCTGACCTGGGAGCGCTCACCTGCTACCTGCGTGCTAGCCTACCTGGAGGCTCTGTCGTCACTTGCCGTGACCACCTGCCTGTCCAGAGACTCTTGCCCGCTCACCTGGGAGCGCCTACCTGCTAGCTACCTGGAGGCTCTGCCGTCACTTGCCGTGACCACCTGCCTGTCCAGAGACTCTTGCCTGCTCACCTGGGAGCGCCTACCTGCTACCTGCCTGCTAGCCTACCTGGAGACTCTGCCATCACTTGCCGTGACCACCTGCCTGTCCAGAGACTCTTGCCCGCTCACCTGGGAGCGCCTACCTGCTACCTGCCTGCTAGCCTACCTGGAGGCTCTGCCGTCACTTGCCGTGACCACCTGCCTGTCCAGAGACTCTTGCCCGCTCACCTGGGAGCGCCTACCTGCTACCTGCCTGCTAGCCTACCTGGAGGCTCTGTCGTCACTTGCCGTGACCACCTGCCTGTCCAGAGACTCTTGCCCGCTCACCTGGGAGCGCCTACCTGCTACCTGCCTGCTAGCCTACCTGGAGGCTCTGCCGTCACTTGCCGTGACCACTTGCCTGTCCAGAGACTCTTGCCCGCTCACCTGGGAGCGCCTACCTGCTACCTGCCTGCTAGCCTACCTGAAGGCTCTGCCGTCACTTGCCGTGACCACCTGCCTGTCTAGATACTCTTGCCCGCTCACCTGGGAGCGCCTACCTGCTACCTGCCTGCTAGCCTACCTGGAGGCTCAGCCGTCACCTGCCGTGACCACCTGCCAGTCTAGAGACTCTTACCCTGCTGTCACTTGCCGTGACCAGCCGCCTGTCAAGAGACTGTCCCCGTCACTTGCGTGACCTCCTGCCCTTCTACCCAGAGACTGTCCCCGTCACTTGCCGTGACCTCCTGCCCTTCTACCCAGAGACTGTCCCTGTCACTTGCCGTGACTACCTACCCGCCTTCCCTGGGAGCCACCCGCTTCCTTACAAGGACTGCCCCTTTGTATAGTTGCTCTGAGGTTCCACCTCCCAGACCCGTTACAGGTTGTACATCCAGTTGGAAGAATGTCTCAAGTGAGGTACCACAAGGCTCTGTCCTGGGCCCTGTGTTGTTCAGGATCTTTAGCAAACATTTAGATGAAGGAATTGAGGGTAAACTGATTAAATTAGCTGATAACATAAAGCTAGGAGGGATAGCTAATACTAGAGAAGAGAGAGAGAGAGGATTCAGAAGGATCTAAACAAACTGGAACTGTGGGCAGCAACTAATAGAATGTTTTTTAATTAATCTGGGCAAGAAAAATGAAAAAAGCATATACAGAATGGGAGGAATAGGGCTAAGCAACAGCACATGTGAAAAAGACTTGGGTATACTAATAGATCACAGACTGCAACAGTGTGATGCAGCCGCCGCAAAAAAAGGCTAACACAATTCTGGGTTGCGTTAACAGAAGCATACAGTCTAGATCATGTGAAGTAATTATCCCCCTCTACTCCTCTTTGGTCAGACCTCATCTGGAATACTGTGTCCAGTTCTGGGCACCACATTTTAAAAAAGACATTGAAAAACTGGAGGAACTTCAGAGAAGAGCTACCAGGATGGTGAGTGGACTGCAAACTATGTCCTAGGAGGAACGGTTAGAGGATTTGGGAATGTTTAGCTTGCAAAAGAAAAGATTGAGAGGAGACTTAATAGCTGTCTACAAATATCTCAAGGGCTATCACTGTAGAGGGATCAGCTTTATTCTCATTTGCACATGGAAATACAAGAAGCAATGGGATGAAACTGAATGAGAGAACATACAGATTAGATATTAGAAAAAACTTTTTGACAGTGAGGGTGATCAATGAGTGGAACAGAAAAAAGAGAGGGGTCGCTCACTGGTCTATTCGGGTGCGCTGAAGAAAAAAGTAATCTCAATTGCAAAAAGAACTTCGGCACTCCATACATGAAAATATAAGAAATATTGTATCTGGACTAATGTCACTTTGAAAAATGAAGGTTTTTTGCGCATAATTTGGCCAATTTATGTGTGCCCATCAACCACGACAAGGTCACCTTCGTATGATGGGAAACTACGCTACACTACCACTGGATATGCCACTCTTGGGCTGTAAGCCTGTATGGACAATATGTCTCTGCTTGGGCTTTTAACCTACAATGTATGGGCTGGTAGAGCTAGTTAAAACCACCTGTGACTGAATGGGAGGGACACATGGTCAGAAAAAAGGCTGTCAAACTTCTAATAGTGTGAACACGTACCTGCTGCAATGCTCCAGGAGCGGGATCCCAAAAATGATTAATAGAAAAAAGAGAGGGGTCGCTCACTGGTCTATTCGGGTGCTCTGAAGAAAAAAGTAATCTCAATTGCAAAAAGAACTTCGGCACTCCATACATGAAAATATAAGAAATATTGTATCTGGACTAATGTCACTTTGAAAAATGAAGGTTTTTTGCGCATAATTTGGCCAATTTATGTGTGCCCATCAACCACGACAAGGTCACCTTCGTATGATGAGAAACTACGCTACACTACCACTGGATATGCCACTCTTGGGCTGTAAGCCTGTATGGACAATATGTCTCTGCTTGGGCTTTTAACCTACAATGTATGGGCTGGTAGAGCTAGTTAAAACCACCTGTGACTGAATGGGAGGGACACATGGTCAGAAAAAAGGCTGTCAAACTTCTAATAGTGTGAACACGTACCTGCTGCAATGCTCCAGGAGCGGGATCCCAAAAATGATTAATAGAAAAAAGAGAGGGGTCGCTCACTGGTCTATTCGGGTGCTCTGAAGAAAAAAGTAATTTCAATTGCAAAAAGAACTGTCAGAAAAAAGGCTGTCAAACTTCTAATAGTGTGAACACGTACCTGCTGCAATGCTCCAGGAGCAGGATCCCAAAAATGATTAATAGAAAAAAGAGAGGGGTCGCTCACTGGTCTATTCGGGTGCTCTGAAGAAAAAAGTAATCTCAATTGCAAAAAGAACTTCGGCACTCCATACATGAAAATATAAGAAATATTGTATCTGGACTAATGTCACTTTGAAAAATCAAGTTTTTTTGCGCATAATTTGGCCAATTTATGTGTGCCCATCAACCACGACAAGGTCACCTTCGTATGATGGGAAACTATGCTACACTACCACTGGATATGCCACTCTTGGGCTGTAAGCCTGTATGGACAATATGTCTCTGCTTGGGCTTTTAACCTACAATGTATGGGCTGGTAGAGCTAGTTAAAACCACCTGTGACTGAATGGGAGGGACACATGGTCAGAAAAAAGGCTGTCAAACTTCTAATAGTGTGAACACGTACCTGCTGCAATGCTCCAGGAGCGGGATCCCAAAAATGATTAATAGAAAAAAGAGAGGGGTCGCTCACTGAGAGTGGCATATAAATTGGCCAAATTATGCGCAAAAAACCTTCATTTTTCAAAGTGACATTAGTCCAGATACAATATTTCTTATATTTTCATGTATGGAGTGCCGAAGTTCTTTTTGCAATGAGTGGAACAGGCTGCCACAAGAGGTGGTGAGTTCTCCTTCAATGGAAGTCTTCAAACAGAGGCTGGACAGACATCTCTCTGAGATGGTTTAGTGAATCCTGCATTGAGCAGGTGATTGGACATGAAGACACTGGAAGTCCCTTCCAACGCTAACATTCTATGATTTTATGAGATTTGCACTGTGCTTAAAATTTGTTCCCGATTACATGTAGGGTATTGGCGCACTCAGGAGAAATTGAAGAACAACCGATAAGCTCCATTTTTTCCTATTAGCCCTTATAAAAATGATATAAAATTCTGTGAGGCACATGTGACGTCAACATACTCAATGCACCACTAGATGAATACATTGGGGGTGTAGTTTGTAAAATGGGGTCACTTATGGGGGCTCCACTGTTCTGGCACCTCAGGGGCTCTGCCAATGTGACATGGCACCCTCAAACCATTCCAGCAACATCTGAACTCCAATATGGCGCTTCTTACTTTCTGAACTTTGCACTGTGCCTCAAAAGTAGTTTTTGACCACATATGGGGTATTGCCGTACTCAAGAGAAATTGCCCAACACATTGTATGGTTCAATTTCTCCTAATATAGCTTTTGAAAGTGAAAAACTTGGGACCAATGCAACATTTTAGTGGAAAAAGTGGTAATTTTCCATTGATTTAGCCCAATGTTATACAATTCTGTGAATCCCCTGAGGCTTACAAAATGCTTTCTACACCCCTAGATGAATTCCTCAAACAGTGTAGTTTCTGTTGTTTTGGCATGTCAGGGGCTCTTCAAATGTGACATGGCATCTGCAAACTATTTGAGAATTCAATTGGTGCTCCTTCCCTTTCGAGCCCTGCCCTGTGCCCAAAGAGTCCGCCACATATGGAGTATTGGTGTACTTAGGAGAAATTGCACAACAAATTGAATGGTCCATTTTCTTCTGTTACCCTTGTGAAAATGAAAATGGGGCAAAAACAACATTTTTGTGGGATAAATTTATTTTTTCTTTTTCACGGCTCAACTTTAAAAAATTCTGTGAAGCACCTGTGGGTTCATGGTGCTCACCACAGTGCTAAATAAATTCCTTGTGGGGTGAAGCTTCCAAAATAAGGTCACATGTGTTTTTTTCACTGTTTAAGCACATCAGGGGCTCTGCAAACACTACATAACGTCCCCTAGCGATTCCAACCAATTTTGCGCTCCAAAAGTTAAATGGCGCTCTTTCCCTTCTGAGCCCTACTGTGCCCCCAAATAGTAGTTTTCAACCACATATAGAGTAAGGTCCATTTTCTCCTGTTACACTTGGGAAAATGCCAAATTAAGTAAAATTTTAATGTTTTCTTCCACATTGCTTTAATTCATGTGAAGAACCTGAAGGGTTAATAAACTTAATGAATGTGGTTTTGAGCAGTTTTTAAAATGGTGTCACTTTTGGGTACTTTCTGTCACATACGCCTCTCAAAGTCACTTCAAATGTGATGGTTTTGTAAATTTTGTGGGAAAAATTAGAAATTGCTGATAAACTTAACTCTTCTAACTTACTAACAAAAAAATTGTTAAAAAAATGACGGTGATGTAAAGTAGACATGCGGTAAATGTTATTTATTAACTATTTTGGGAAGTACAACTATCTGGTTTAAGGGCATAAAAATTGAAAGTTTGAAATATGTGAAACATTTTACATTTTTGCCAAAATGTCGATATTTTCACAAATAAACGCAAAAATGATAAACCAAAATGTATCACTACCGTAAAGTACAATATGGCACGAATAAACAGTCTCAGAATCACTCGGATTAATTGAAGCGTTCCAGAGTTATTACCTCATAAAGTGACACTGGTCAGAATTGTAAAATGTGGCCTGGTCAGGAAGGGAAGGTGAAAACAGGCTCGAAAGTTAAGGGGTTAATAATTTTTTTGGGATCTGTCAGTTGACATCATTTTTATTTGAGCTCAACTTAGAGATATACGGTACTGTGCAAAAGTTTTAGGCAGGTGTGTAAAAAAAGCTGCAAAGTTAGAATGTTTTAAAAAAAATAGAAATGTTAATCGTTTATTTTTCCCAGAGGTGATACACCATGGCAGGACACAGCAACATGACACAATGTAGTTATACTGCATCAGCAGGCTTTCTTTCATGAAAAGATTTCAAAGTAAACTTGGGTTTGAAGATGTGCTGCTCAAGTGCGGCCAATTACTTTCCTTTTGAAATCATAATATCTCCAGCAGTGCCATAAGCTCAAAACTAGCATCAGCCATTGAGACAAATCCACACCTATCTACTATTTGTAGAACTCTGACCATAAGTATATACAAGTAAAAAGTGAAGTAAAAAGTAAAAAATTAAAAGTATTATAAAAGAATTGCGGACAAAAAGTTGTGCCTTACGTTAGAGCTTACATGGTAAAGTGGAATCACGAAGCTGCAGGTCAGGGTCAGGACACATGGATCCAATGCATTGGAACAGCATGCATGTGGAGCAGAAAGGACCCGGACAACCGGCTTTGCACCAAATAAAGAAGCAAGGCAGGACACACCAGAACAACAAAACCAGAAGGGCGGATAAACAGGAAAGCGACAGGTCTGAAGCAGAACTTAGATGTGAATTGCAGAAATCACAGGAGTTTGCAGCATTGAAGAGACTTTAATAATAATTGCTCATGCTTATAGCAAAAGATCAGTTATCCAGCGGTCTGAAAAGCAGTAGATGCAAGTTGTGGAATCCACAGCAAATTGTAGCATAATGTGAACAGTCTGTGATAACAGTTCATAATGCCTGTAGCAAACGATGGGTTGACCAAGAGGTTTGAAATGTAGTAGATGCTAGTTGTACAATCTCCAACAGATTGTAGCATTACAGTGGCATGTAAAAGTTTGGGCACCCCTAGTCAAAATTACTGTTATTGTGAACAGTGAAGCAAGTTGAAGATTAAATGATCTCTGAAAGGCCTAAAGTTAAAGATGACACATTTCCTTTATATTTTAGGCAAACAAATATATATATATATATATATATATATATATATATATACATATTGTAATGGGTCTGGGAGGTGGAACCTCAGAGCAACTATACAAAGGGGCAGTCCTTGTAAGAAAGCGGGTGGCTCCCAGGGAAGGCGGGCAGGTAGTCACGGCAAGTGACAGGGACAGTCTCTGGGCAGAAGGGCAGGAGGTCACGGCAAGTGACGGGGACAGTCTCTGGGTAGAAGGGCAGGAGGTCACGGCAAGTGACGGGGACAGTCTCTTGACAGGCGGATGGTCATGGCAAGTGACAGCAGGGTAAGAGTCTCTAGACTGGCAGGTGGTCACGGCAGGTGACGGCTGAGCCTCCAGGTAGGCTAGCAGGCAGGTAGCAGGTAGGCGCTCCCAGGTGAGCGGCAAGAGTCTCTGGACAGGCAGGTGGTCACGGCAAGTGACGGCAGAGCCTCCAGGTAGGCTAGCAGGCAGGTAGCAGGTAGGCGCTCCCAGGTGAGTGGGCAAGAGTCTCAGGACAGGCAGGTGGTCACGGCAAGTGACGGCAGAGCCTCCAGGTAGGCTAGCAGGCAGGTAGCAGGTAGGCGCTCCCAGGTGAGCGGGCAAGAGTCTCTGGACAGGCAGGTGGTCACGGCAAGTGACGGCAGAGCCTCCAGGTAGGCTAGCAGGCAGGTAGCAGGTAGGCGCTCCCAGGTGAGCGGGCAAGAGTCTCTGGACAGGCAGGTGGTCACGGCAAGTGATGGCAGAGCCTCCAGGTAGGCTAGCAGGCAGGTAGCAGGTGAGCGCTCCCAGGTGAGCGGGCGGGCAGATCCATAGACAGACTGACAGGTGTTGGAAGGCAGACTGTCGGACCACAGGTATGCAAGCAGATAGACAGGAATCAGGTAGGTATCAAGCAGGGATCTGGCAGGTAACTGGCAGGAATCTGGTAACGGGACCTGAGGGCTGAAGCAGAGTTGAAAGGCTTTGCAACAACATTGCTCGGGCACCTCCATTTTGGAGGAGGTGCCTTATATATGGTGAGGGACTCCTTAGGACGACGCGCGCGGCCCCTTTAAGAGAGGGGGAGCGCGCGCGCGCCCTAAGCACAGAGGCCAGGAAGCAGCGCGCGCTGCCAGCAGAGCGGGAGGAAGCCGCCGGGCACGGAGCGGAGAGGTGAGGGGAACGGCGTCCCTGCCTACCAGGAGGCAGGGACGCCGACGCTACAGTACCCCCCCCCTTTAGGCCCCCCCTTTTTTAGGCCGGAGAGAAATTTATCAAGGATGAGAGGGGCATGGATGTTCTCCCGGGGCTCCCATGTTCTCTCCTCAGGACCAAACCCCTTCCAATCCACTAGAAAAAAGGATTTTCCTCTTACCCTTTTGGTGGCCAGAATGTTCTCTACCTCAAACTCGTTTTCAGTGGAAACCGGAGCAGGAGGCGTACCTGTAGACTTGGAAAAAGAGTTAAGTACCACGGGTTTGAGTAGAGATACATGGAAGGAGTTAGGAATCCGCAAATTGGCCAGGAGTTTCAATTTATAGGCCACCGGATTGATCTGTTTGATAACTTCCAGTGGGCCGATGAACCGAGGCCCTAACTTGTAGGAAGGAATCTTGAGCCGGACATATTTGGACGAGAGCCAGACCTTATCTCCAGGACGGAATTGTGGTGGATCCAGACGTCTTTTGTCAGCCTGTTTTTTCATCCGCTCGGATGACTGAAGAAGTGCGGATCTGGTACTTTCCCAAATGGAGGAAAATTCGTTAACGAGAGATTCCGCAGCCGGATTGTCCACCGAAGCGGAGACGGGAAACGGGATCCAAGGATGCTGAACGAAGACTACAAAAAACGGGGATTTGGAGGAAGATTCGCTCTCGTGATTATTGTAAGAAAATTCGACCCACGGTAAAAGATCCACCCAGTCAGAATGGTGAGCATTAACAAAGTGCCGGAGGTAACTGGTTAAAATTTGGTTGATCCGTTCTACTTGGCCATTGGACTGTGGGTGATAAGCAGAAGAAAAGTCCAAGGTGACCCCCAGCAGTTTACACATGGCTCGCCAAAAACGAGAGGTGAACTGAACCCCTCGGTCGGATACGATGTGGAGAGGAAGACCATGAAGACGGAAGACATGATGAATAAAGTCTTTAGCTAACTCTGATGCAGACGGGAGACCCGGCAGGGTAATATAGTGAGCCATTTTGGAAAAGCGGTCAGCGACCACCCATATGACCGTACAACCGGCAGAGACAGGGAGGTCCGTAATAAAGTCCATAGCTATATGCTGCCACGGGGCAGCAGGTACAGGAAGAGGAAGGAGACGGCCGGCTGGCAGATGTCTCGGAACCTTGTTGCGGGCGCAGGACACACAGGCTGAAACAAAGTCTATTACGTCCTTGTGCAGGGTAGGCCACCAGTAATGCCGGGAAATAAGCTGGAGGGTCTTTTTCTGACCAGCGTGGCCAGCTAGCTTGGACGAGTGTCCCCAGTGTAGAACCTTCTCACGATCAGGAACAGATACGAACGTCTTACCGGGTGGAAGACGATTTAGATTCACGGGGGCCACCTGCATTACTTTGGCGGGGTCGATGATGTGTTTAGGCTCCTCCTCAAGATCAGAGACCAAAAAGGATCGGGATAAAGCATCAGCTTTGATGTTTTTGTCAGCCGGGCGAAAATGAAGAATGAAATTAAAGCGGGCAAAGAACAAGGACCACCGGGCTTGGCGTGGGTTAAGTCTCTGGGCGCTCTGGAGGTAAGCCAAGTTCTTGTGGTCCGTGTAAATTATTACCGGGTGAAGAGCCCCCTCGAGCAGGTAACGCCACTCCTCCAGTGCCAGCTTAATGGCCAACAATTCTCGGTCTCCTATAGAATAATTGCGCTCAGAAGAAGAGAAGAGTTTGGAGAAGAAGCCGCAGGTTACCATTCTTCCGGAAGACGACTTTTGACTTACCCAAAAGTCGTCTTCCGGAAGAATGGTAACCTGCGGCTTCTTCTCCAAACTCGGCTCCGGAGGAGGAAACGTCGACTTCTAGAAAGAATTGTTTGTTGCCGTCTGGACGATGCAGCACAGGGGCGGAGGAAAAAGCTCGTTTCAAGGAAAGGAAGGCCTCCTCTGCTTCGGGCGGCCATTCTCTGGGATTAGCGCCCTTACGGGTGAGCGCCGAGATAGGGGCAGTCCGGGAAGAGAAGTGCGGAATGAAGAGGCGGTAGTAGTTGGCGAAGCCCAGGAACCGCTAAATAGCCTTCAACCCCTCTGGTCGGGGCCACTTCTGGATGGCAGACAGTTTCTCAGGGTCCATTTGTAGGCCGGTCTGAGAGATTATGTAGCCCAGAAATGGAAGCGAGGTCTGCTCAAAAAGGCACTTCTCATATTTAGCGTAGAGGTAGTTCTGCCTGAGCCTGAGCAGGACCTGACGAACATCCCTCCGGTGAGTGAGAAGATCCGGAGAGAAGACCAAGATGTCGTCCAGGTACACCACCACGCAGGAGTAGAGAAGGTCACGGAAGATGTCATTGACCAACTCTTGAAAGACGGCGGGAGCGTTACAGAGACCGAAGGGCATTACAAGGTATTCATAGTGGCCGTCCCGGGTGTTGAATGCCGTCTTCCATTCATCCCCCTGACGGATACGGACCAGATTATACGCCCCACGGAGGTCCAGCTTGGTGAAGATTCTAGCCCCCCTCAGACGGTCAAATAATTCAGGAATGAGCGGAAGGGGGTATTTATTCTTCACTGTGATCTGGTTAAGGCCTCTATAGTCTATACAGGGACGGAGTGAGCCGTCCTTCTTTTTGACGAAGAAGAAGCCTGCTCCCGCCGTGGAGGTAGATTTCTGGATAAATCCCCGGGCCAAATTCTCCTCAATATATTCAGACATGGACCGGGTCTCAGCAGCGGACAAAGGGTAAATACTCCCACGGGGAGGAGTAGCGCCGGGCATCAGGTCAATTGGGCAGTCGTATGAGGGGGTAATGTCTCTGCCTCTCTTTTATTAAAAACGTCCGCAAAAGACCAATAGGGAGCCGGTAGGCCGGGTAGATTGGCTGGGGTAGGAGAAGGACGAGCAGGATGAACGGGAACTAAACAAGTCTTATGGCAGTCCTGTCCCCAGCGAAGAACTTCTCCGGTCTGCCAATCAAGCACGGGTGCGTGTTTCTGGAGCCAAGGTAGGCCTAGCAAGAGGGAGTGAGAGAGTCCAGGCAGAACATGAAAGAAGATGCTCTCAGAGTGCAGCATTCCCACCTGCAAAGTTATGGATTCGGTGATGAGTTGGATGGGATGAGGTAAGAGGCCCCCATCCACGGCGGCGACAGATAAGGGTACAGCCAGAGGTTTGGTGGGAATGCGGTATTTCTCTACCAGGGACTGAGAAATGAGATTTCCGGCAGCTCCAGAGTCAAGTTGAGCCAGTTCAAAATAACGGTTCTCCCCGCAGATGATAGAGACCGACAGCATTAGAGATGGAGAGGGTTTATTTCTGTCTAGGGCGAACTCTCTGAGCGACCCTAGACACAGGCGTTTCCCGACCTCTCCGTGCAGGAACGGATCCGGTGCTCCTTACTGCCACAGTAGAAGCAGCTCCCCTCGGCACGGCGTAATTCTTGACGGGTCTTGACCATCTTGGTCTGGTCGACCTGCATAGGCTCGGGTGAGTGCGCTGGGGGAGTAACGGAGGAAGTGACGGGTCTCTGGAAGGTAGGGGCAAGGCGTGGAAACCTCCTCTCACGGGTGGCCTCTTTGGTGCGCTCCTGGAACCGGATGTCAATCTGGGTGGCAAGTGTAATTAAGTCGTCGAGAGTGGTAGGAATGTCCCGACCGGCGAGTTCATCTTTAATACGGCCGGACAGACCCTCCCAGAAGACGGACACCAGGGCGTCGTTATCCCAGGCAAGCTCAGAAGCAAGGGTACGGAACCGTATGGCATATTGACCCACGGTGAGACCTCCTTGGCGGAGGCGTAGCAGAGATGAGGCGGATGAGGTGAGGGGAACGGCGTCCCTGCCTAGCAGGAGGCAGGGATGCCGACGCTACACATATACACTGCTCAAAAAATCAAGGGGAACACTTAAACAACAGAATATACCTCCCAGTAAATCAAACTTCTGTTGTGAATTCAAACTGTCCACTTAGGAAGCAACACTGATTAACAATCAATTTCACATGCTGTTGTGCAAATGGAATAGACAATAGATGGAAAATATTGCCAATTATCAAGACACACTCAATAAAGGAGTGATTCTGCAGGTGGGGACCACAGACCACATCTCAGTACCAATGCTTTCTGGCTGATGTTTTGGTCACTTTTGAATGTTGGTTGTGCTTTCACACTCGTGGTAGCATGAGACGGACTCTACAACCCACAGAAGTTGCTCAGGTAGTGCAGCTCATCCAGGATGGCACATCAATGCGAGCTGTGGCAAGAAAGTTTGCTGTGTCTGTCAGCGTAGTGTCCAGAGGCTGGAGGCACTACCAGGAGACAGGCCAGTAAGCCAGGAGACGTGGAGGGGGCCGTAGGAGGGCAACAACCCAGCAGCAGGACCGCTACCTCCGCCTTTGTGCAAGGAGGAACAGGAAGAGCATTGCCAGTGCCCTGCAAAATGACCTCCAGCAGGCCACAAGTGTGCATGTGTCTGCACAAATGACTAGAAACCGACTCCATGTGGGTGGTATGAGGGCCCGACGTCCACAGAAGGGGGTTGTGCTCACAGCCCAACAGGACACTTGGCATTTGCCACAGTAGACTAGGATTGGAAAAGTCGCCACTGGCGTCCTGGGCTCTACACAGATGAAAGCAGGTTCACACTGAGCATGTGACAGACGTGAGAGAGTCTGGAGACGCCGTGGAGAGCGATCTGCTGCCTGCAACATCCTTCAGCATGACCGGTTTGGCAGGGGGTCAGTAATGGTGTGGGGTGGCATTTCTTTGGAGGGTGGCACAGCCCTCCATGTGCTCGCTAGAGGTAGCCTGACTGCCATTAGGTACCAAGATGAGATCGTCAGACCCCTTGTGGGACCATATGCTGGTGCGGTTGGCCCTGGGTTCCTCCTAATGCAGGACAATGCCAGACCTCATGTGGCTGGAGTGTGTCAGCAGTTCCTGCAAGATGAAGGCATTGAAGCTATGGACTAGCCCGCCCGTTCCCCAGACCTGAATTCGATTGAGCACATCTGGGACATCATGTCTCGCTCCATCCACCAGACTGTCCAGGAGTTGGCGGATGCTTTAGTTCAGGTCTGGGAGGAGATCCCACAGGTGACCATCCGCAACCTCATCAGGAGCATGCCCAGGCGTTGTAGGGAGGTCATACAGGCACGTGGAGGCCGCACACAATACTGAGCCTCATTTTGACTTGTTTTAAGGACATTACATCAAAGTTGGATCAGCCTTTAGTGTGTTTTTCCACTTTACTTTTGGGGGTGACTCCAATTCCAGGCCTCCATTGGTTAAGAAATTTGATTTCCATTGATGATTTTTGTGTGATTTTGTTGTCAGCACATTCAACTTTGTACAGAACAAAATATTCAATGAGAATATTTCATTCATTCAGATCTAGGATGTGTTATTTGAGTGTTCCCTTTATTTTTTTGAGCAGTGTATATATACACACACATATACAGTACAGACCAAAAGTTTGGACACACCTTCTCATTTAAAGATTTTTCTGTATTTTCATGACTATGAAAATTGTACATTCACACTGAAGGCATAAAAACTATGAATTAACACATGTGGAATTATATACTTAACAAAAAAAGTGTGAAACAACTGAAAATATGTCTTATATTCTAGGTTCTTCAAAGTAGACGCCTTTTGCTTTGATGACTGCTTTGCACACTCTTGGCATTCTCTTGATGAGCTTCAAGAGGTAGTCACCGGAAATGGTCTTCCAACAATCTCGAAGGAGTTCCCAGAGATGCTTAGCACTTGTTGGCCCTTTTGCCTTCACTCTGCGGTCCAGCTCACCCCAAACCATCTCGATTGGGTTCAGGTCTGGTGACTGTGGAGGCCAGGTCATCTGGCGTAGCATCCCATCACTCTCCTTCTTTGGCCAAATAGCCCTTACACAGCCTGAAGGTGTGTTTGGGGTCATTGTCCTGTTGAAAAATAAATGATGGTCCAACTAAACGCAAACCGGATGGAATAGCATGCTGCTGCAAGATGCTGTGGTAGCCATGCTGGTTTAGTATGCCTTCAATTTTGAATAAATCCCCAACAGTGTCACCAGCAAAGCATGCCCACACCATCACACCTCCTCCTCCATGCTTCACGGTGGGAACCAGGCATGTAGAGTCCATCCGTTCACCTTTTTTGCGTTGCACAAAGACACGGTGGTTGGAACCAAAGATCTCAAATTTGGACTCATCAGACCAAAGCACAGATTTCCACTGGTCTAATGTCCATTCCTTGTGTTCTTTATCCCAAACAAGTCTCTTCTGCTTGTTGCCTGTCCTTAGCAGTGGTTTCCTAGCAGCTATTTTACCATGAAGGCCTGCTGCACAAAGTCTCCTCTTAACAGTTGTTGTAGAGATGTGTCTGCTGCTAGAACTCTGTATGGCATTGACCTGGTCTCTAATCTGAGCTGCTGTTAACCTGCGATTTCAGAGGCTGGTGACTCGGATAAACTTATCCTCAGAAGCAGAGGTGACTCATGGTCTTCCTTCCCTGGGGCGGTCCTCATCTGAGCCAGTTTCTTTGTAGCGCTTGATGGTTTTTGCAACTGCACTTGGGGACACTTTCCAAGTTTTCCCAATTTTTCAGACTGACTGACCTTCATTTTTTAAAGTAATGATGGGCACTCATTTTTCTTTACTTAGGTGCTTTTTCTTGCCATAATACAAATTCTAACAGTCTATTCAGTAGGACTATCAGCTGTGTATCCACCAGACTTCTGCACAACACAACTGATGGTCCCAACCCCATTTATAAGGCAAGAAATCCCACTTATTAAACCTGACAGGGCACACCTGTGAAGTGAAAACCATTTCCGGTGACTACCTCTTGAAGCTCATCAAGAGAATGCCAAGAATGTGCAAAGCAGTCATCAAAGCAAAAGGGGGCTACTTTGAAGAACCTAGAATATAAGACATATTTTCAGTTGTTTCACATTTTTTTGATAAGTATATAATTCCACATGTGTTAATTCATAGTTTTGATGCCTTCAGTGTGAATGTACAATTTTCATAGTCATGAAAATACAGAAAAATCTTTAAATGAGAAGGTGTGTCCAAACTTTTGGTCTGTACTGTATATATATATTGTAGTTTTTTCATTTTAAAATTTACAAAGAGAAAAATCGGCCGATGCCAAAGTTTGGGCATACTTTGGAGATTTGTGTGCTCAGATAACTTTGACCAGGGTTTCAGACCTTAACTAGCCTGTTAGCATTATGGCTTGTTCACTATCATCGTTAGGAAAGGCCAGGTGATGCAAATTTCCCAGCTTTATAAAAACTCAGCTTCCTCTAACTCATCACCTTGTGCCAAAAAACTGCAGCCATGGGTTCTTCTAAGCAGCTGCCTAGCACTCTGAAAATGAAATTGGTGGAGGCCCACAAAGCAGGAGAAGGCTATAATAAGATTGCAAAGCGTTTTCAAGTTGCCTTTTACTCAATTTGAAATGTAATTAAGAAATGAAAGTAAACAGTAACAGTAGAGGTCAAGATAAGGTCTGGATAAGCTGCTAGTAGGATTGATAGAGAGGCAAATCAGAACTCCCGCTTGACTGCAAAAGACCTTCAGAAAGATTTAGCAGACTCTGGAATTGTGGTACATTGTTCTACTGTTCAGAGACACCTGCACTAATATGACCTTCATGGAAGAGCCATCAGAAAAAAACCTCTCCTGCGTCTTCACCACAAAATTCAATGTGTGAAGTATGCAAAAGAACATCTAAACAAGCAGAATGCATTTTGGAAACAAGTCCTGTGGACCGATGAAGTTAAAATAGAACTCATTGGCCACAATGATCTAAGGTATGTGTGGAGAAAAAGGGCGCAGAATTTCAGGAAAAGAATATTTCACCAACCATTAAGCATGGGGGTGGATCAATCATACTTTAGGGTTGTGTTACAGACAATGGCATGGGTAAGATTTCACAGGTAGAGGGAAGAATGGATTCAATTAAATTCCAACAAATTTTGGTGTAATCATAACACCATCTGAAAAAAAGCTGAAGTTGAAAAGAGGATGGCTTCTACAAATGGATAATGATCCTAAACACACATCAAAATCCACAAGACTACCTCAAAAGGCGCAAGTTGAAGGTTTTACAATGGCCCTCACGGTCCCCTGATCTGAACATCATTGAAAATCTGTGGCTAGACCTCAAAATAGCAGTGCATGCAAGATGACCCAGGAATCTCACAGAACTTGAAGAAGAATTTTCTAAGAAACAAAGGATGGAAATCAATCAAACAAGAATTTAAAGACTCATGGTTGGCTACAAAAAGCATTTACAAGCTGTGATACTTTCAAAAGGGGGTGCTACTAGGTACCAACCCTGCATGGTGTGCAAACTTTTGCATAGGCCCATTTTCCTTTTTGTAATTTTTAAAATGTAAAAGATGAAAATATTTTTTTTTGTCTAAAATACAAAACAAATGTGTCATCTTCAACTTTAGGCCTTTTAGAGATAATTTCATCTTCAACTTGCCTAACTGTTCACAATAACAGTAATTTTGACCAGGGGTGCCCAAACTCTTACATACCACTGTATGTGAAGTCTCTAATAATGGTTCATAATGCTTACAGCAAATAGTGGATTAACAAGCAGGTCATGGAAGCAGTAGATGCTATTGGTACAATCCACAGCAGATTGCAATGAAATGTGAACAGACTCTAATAACAAACAAAACCTACAAATGACAAAAAATATATCTCATACCCTACCATCATTATATATAAATGTAAAGCAAAGTTGCATATTAAATATAGGGTACTAAGTGAACTATTTTTGATCAAAAAAAGTATACAAGCCGTCCGTCCCACCAGCGACAAGGTGACCCTAAATTGGGATGGTACCTACACTGTCTATATTAAAAACCTTACTGTATATCAAAGTTGAAGTAATGCATATAAAAGGGTAGACAAATAGGACCGGGTCCCAACTTCAGACCACCTAGGCCCGTGGTAAGCTACATATATACTAATCAGCTCAACAAAGGGGATGCCACACCCTTAATTTGCACAGAATGCAAACAAGACAAAAAACCAAGCAATGTGAACTGAGGTCTAAGATGGTACACATGCAAGAAATAGGAGCAAAATATGGGATAACAAGCAGATCAAAGAAGAATATTACTGGGGCTGAACAGAAGAGTCTGCATTCACTCAATATGCACAGTGTCAGGATACCCCTCTATCTCCAGCATGGGTGGGCAGTCACGTGACTGTAAGTATGCAATTTCAATGCTTATGGTTATGAGACGATTTGATTAACTTGTACTTATGTCAACATTAAGAGAAGTGGATGAGAAGCTAGTCGGCACTGGATTGCAAGTATGTAAATCACATACTTGTGGTCACATGACTGCCCAGTCGAACTGGCTATAGTGAGGAATGCTGACACTGTGTGCATTACAAACTGCCATGTCTTTGGAGCCTGCAGTCATATACAAATGACTGCACACCTTTTTCTTCAGCTTTGATAACCCCTTTAAGGTTCCCTGCCTATGATAGAGTTGAGTACATTGAGTATGTATAGCAACCTTTTGGCTTTATATAATACAGCATTATGAAGAAATTCACTATGAAACAAAGCTACTGTACATCAAGTTCTATGGGTGTTGTATTGTGGCTCCATACAACTTGCAGTTTGTACTGAGATGTAATATTTGTATTATGCCCATTTTCTTGCTCTATTTTTGATAATTTAGGAGTAATTCTTTTGTGTCCACTGATATTTTTC
This sequence comes from Phyllobates terribilis, assembly GCF_046119375.1. Lineage (NCBI taxonomy): Eukaryota > Metazoa > Chordata > Amphibia > Anura > Dendrobatidae > Phyllobates > Phyllobates terribilis. The sequence continues at coordinate 893,577,261 of NW_027362761.1, read as the reverse complement.
CAAGGTATGCTATGTGTCTCTTTGTGATTTGAGTTGTAAAGTGAATTGTAGTGCATCAAATATTTTTGTGGTGTCTATGGTTTTTAACTCCGTTTTCCATATAAAAGAGTCTTTAGGATATAGAGCTCCCATGCATAGGAATACCCACCAAATGTGAATTGTATCCATCCATGTACAGTACAGACCAAAAGTTTGGAGACACCTTCTCATTTAAAGATTTTTCTGTATTTTCTTGACTATGAAAATTGTACATTCACACGGAAGGCATCAAAACTATGAATTAACACATGTGGAATTATAAACTTAACAAAAAAGTGTGAAACAACTGAAAATATGTCTTATATTCTAGGTTCTTCAAAGTAGCCACCTTTTGCTTTGATGACTGCTTTGCACACTCTTGGCATTCTCTTGATGAGCTTCAAAAGGTAGTCACCAGAAATGGTCTTCCAACAATCTTGAAGGAGTTCCCAGAGATGCTTAACACTTGTTGGCCCTTTTGCCTTCACTCTGCATTCCAGCTCACCCCAAACCATCTCGATTGGGTTCAGGTCTGGTGATTGTGGAGGCCAAGTCATCTGGCGTAGCACCCCATCACTCTTCTTCTTGGTCAAATATCCCTTACACAGCCTGGAGGTGTGTTAGGTCATTGTCCTGTTGAAAAATAAATGATGGTCCAACTAAACGCAAACCGGATGAAATAGCATGCCGCTGCAAGATGCTGTGGTAGCCATGCTGGTTCAGTATGCCTTCAATTTTGAATAAATCCCCAACAGTGTCACCAGCAAAGAACCCCCACACCATCACACCTCCTCCTCCATGCCTCACGGTGGGAACCAGGCATGTAGAGTCCATCCGTTCACCTTTTCTGCGTCGCACAAAGACACGGTGGTTGGAACCAAAGATCTCAAATTTGGACTCATCAGACCAAAGCACAGATTTCCACTGTACATTCCTTGTGTTCTTTAGCCCAAACAAGTCTCTTCTGCTTGTTGCCTGTCCTTAGCAGTGGTTTCCTAGCAGCTATTTTACCATGAAGGCCTGCTGCACAAAGTCTCCTCTTAACAGTTGTTGAAGAGATGTGTCTGCTGCTAGAACTCTGTGTGGCATTGACCTGGTCTCTAATCTGAGCTGCTGTTGACCTGTGATTTCTGAGGCTGGTGACTCAGATAAACTTATCCTCAGAAGCAGAGGTGACTCATGGTCTTCCTTTCCTGGGGCGGTCTTCATGTGAGCCAGTTTCTTTGTAGCGCTTGATGGTTTTTGCAACTGCACTTGGAGACACTTTCAAAGTTTTCCCAATTTTTCGCACTGACTGACCTTCATTTCTTAAAGTAATGATGGCCACTCGTTTTTCTTTACTTAGCTGCTTTTTTCTTGCCATAATACAAATTCTAACAGACTATTCAGTAGGACTATCAGCTGTGTATCCACCAGACTTCTGCACAACACAACTGATGGGCCCAACCCCATTTATAAGGCAAGAAATCCCACTTATTAAACCTGACAGGGCACACCTGTGAAGTGAAAACCATTTCTGGTGACTACCTCTTGAAGCTCATCAAGAGAATGCCAAGAGTATGCAAAGCAGTCATCAAAGCAAAAGGTGGCTATTTTGAAGAACCTAGAATATAAGACATATTTTCAGTTGTTTCACACTTTTTTGTTAAGTATATAATTCCACAGGTGTTAATTCATAGTTTTGATGCCTTCAGTGTGAATGTACAATTTTCATAGCCATGAAAATACAGAAAAATCTTTAAATGAGAAGGTGTGTCCAAACTTTTGGTTTGTACTGTATATGTTGCATATATATATATATATATATATATATATATATATATATATATACAGTGCCTACAAGTAGTATTCAACCCCCTGCAGATTTAGCTGGTTGACACATGCGGAATTAACTTGGCATTGTGACATTTGTACTGTAGATCAGCCTGGAAGTGGGAAATGCACTGCAGCAAATTTTGTTTTTGTTTTTTTTTTTTTGTTTTTTTTAAAAAAGTTAAAAGTTAATTCAGAGTGTCATTTATTATTCAACCCCTCAAACCACAAGAATTCTGTTTGGTCCCCCAAAAGTATTAAGAAGTAGTTCAGGCACCAAGAATAATGAGCTTCACATGTGTGGATTAAAGATCTCTTTTGCCAGCCTTTTCTGACTATTTAAGACCCTCCCCAAACTTGTGAACAGCACTCAGACATGGTCAACATGGGAAAGACAAAGGAGCATTCCAAGGCCATCAGAGACAAGATCGTGGAGGGTCACAAGGCTGGCAAGGGGTACAAAACCCTTTCCAAGGAGTTGGGCCTACCTGTCTCCACTGTTGGGAGCATCATCCGTAAGTGGAAGGCTTATGGAACTACTGTTAGCCTTCCACGGCCAGGACAGCCTTTGAAAGTGTCCTCCCGTGCCGAGGCCAGGCTTGTCCGAAGAGTCAAGGCTAACCCAAGGACAACAAGGAAGGAGCTCCGGGAAGATCTCATGGCAGTGGGGACATTGGTTTCAGTCAATACCATAAGTAACGTACTCCACCGCAATGGTCTCCGTTCCAGACGAGCCCGTAAGGTACCTTTACTTTCAAAGCGTCATGTCAAGGCTCGTCTACAGTTTGCTCATGATCACTTGGAGGACTCTGAGACAGACTGGTTCAAGGTTCTATGGTTTGATGAGACCAAGATCGAGATCTTTGGTGCCAACCACACACGTGACGTTTGGAGACTGGATGGCACTGCATACGACCCCAAGAATACCATCCCTACAGTCAAGCATGGTGGTGGCAGCATCATGCTGTGGGGCTGTTTCTCTGCCAAGGGGCCTGGCCATCTGGTCCGCATGGGAAGATGGATAGCACGGCCTACCTGGAGATTTTGGCCAAGAACCTCCGTTCCTCCATCAAGGATCTTAAGATGGGTCGTAATTTCATCTTCCAACAAGACAACGACCCAAAGCACACAGCCAAGAAAACCAAGGCCTGGTTCAAGAGGGAAAACATCAAGGTGTTGGAGTGGCCTAGTCAGTCTCCTGACCTTAACCCAATTGAAAACTTGTGGAAGGAGCTCAAGAATAAAGTCCACATGAGACACCCAAAGAACCTAGATAACTTGGAGAAGATCTGCATGGAGGAGTGGGCCAAGATAACTCCACAGACCTGTGCCGGCCTGATCAGGTCTTATAAAAGATGAATATTAGCTGTAATTGCAAACAAGGGTTATTCCACAAAATATTAAACATAGGGGTTGTATAATAATTGACCCACACTTTTATGTTTAAAATTTAATAAAATTCAACTGAGCAACATAACTTTTTGGTTTGTAAGATTTATGCTTCTGTTCATAAAACCTACTCTCGTTTGCAGTTTGAAGGCTCTAACTTATTTGCATCTTATCAAACCAGCTAAATCTGCAGTGGGTTGAATACTACTTGTAGGCACTGTATATATTTATATAGGGATACAGCCTATGCTGTAGTAATCTCTTATAACAGCAACAGGAACTGATCAATTTCTATCAATAGTCCACATTTCTCACATCATCCCCAGGATTGGCCTTTCATACTCTCAACTGCAGCTTTCTCAAGTGCCTACTTGCTTTGATTAAAATGTCTTTGCATTGACAAGCCTGGTCACTGATATTAGCGTTTCACTCGCATGTGTAGTGAAATTGTATGTCACTTTGAATACTTCTGTATCTCACAGTGGGATGATCAGTACGGCATAATATCCTGCTGGTTCAGGGCGTGTAAAAACATAAAACATCTGCAGGCTACATGAGATGAGTGAATATATTCAGTGTACGGTAGTATGAGCAACACTGGAGATAAAAATAGTATTTACATTCATCTTACTATTATTTATTTTACTACTATTACTAGTATACACTATTACTATATATACACTGCTCAAAAAATAAAGGGAACACTTAAACAACAGAATATAACTCCAAGTAAATCAAACTTCTGTTGTGAAATCAAACTGTCCACTCAGGAAGCAACACTGCTTGACAATCAATTTCATAAGTTGTGCAAATGGAATAGACAATAGATGGAAATTATTGGCAATTATCAAGACACCCTCAATAAAGGAGTGGTTCTGCAGGTGGGGACCACAGACCACATCTCAGTCCCAATGCTTTCTGGCTGATGTTTTGGTCACTTTTGAATGTTGGTTGTGCTTTCACACTCGTGGTAGCATGAGACGGACTCAACAACCCACAGAAGTTGCTCAGGTAGCGCAGCTCATCCAGAATGGCACATCAATGCGAGCTGTGGCAAGAAAGTTTGCTGTGTTTGTCAGCGTAGTGTCCAGTGGCTGGAGGCGCTACCAGGAGACAGGCCAGTACACCAGGAGACGTGGAGGGGGCCGTAGGAGGGCAACAACCCAGCAGCAGGACCGCTACCTCCGCCTTTGTGCAAGGAGGAACAGGAGGAGCACTGCCAGAGCCCTTCAAAATGACCTTCAGCAGGCCACAAATGTGCATGTGTCTGCACAAACGGTTAGAAACCGACTTCATGAGGGTGGCATGAGGGCCCGACGTCCACAGATGGGGGTTGTGCTCACAGCCCAACACCGTGCAGGACGCTTTGCATTTGCCACAGAACACCAGGATTGGCAAAGTCGCCACTGGCGCCCTGTGCTCTTCACAGATGAAAGCAGGTTCACACTGAGCACATGTGACAGAGGAGACAGAGTCTGGAGACGCCATGGAGAGCGATCTGCTGCCTGCAACATCCTTCAGCATGACCGGTTTGGCAGTGGGTCAGTGCTGGTGTGGAGTGGCATTTTTTTGGAGGGCCGCACAGCCCTCCATGTGCTCGCTAGAGGTATCCTGACTGCCATTAGGTACCAAGATGAGATCGTCAGACCCCTTGTGGGACCATATGCTGGTGCGGTTGGCCCTGGGTTCCTCCTAATGCAGGACAATGCCAGACCTCATGTGGCTGGAGTGTGTCAGCAGTTCCTGCAAGATGAAGGCATTGAAGCTATGGACTGGCCCACCCGTTCCCCAGACCTGAATCCAATTGAGCACATCTGGGACATCATGTCTCGCTCCATCCACCGTCAGTCACGTTGCACCACAGACTGTCCAGGAGTTGGCGGATGCTTTAATCCAGGTCTAGGAGGTGATCCCACAGGAGACCATCCGCAACCTCATCAGGAGCATGCCCAGGCGTTGAAGGGAGGACATACAGGCACGTGGAGGCCACACACAATACTGAGCCTCATTTTATTTTAAGGACATTACATCAAAGTTGGATCAGCCTGTAGTGTGTTTTTCCACTTTAATTTTGGGGGTGACTCCAAATCCAGGCCTCCATTGGTTAATAAATTTGATTTCCATTGATGATTTTTGTGTGATTTTGTTGTCAGCACATTCAACTTTGTACAGAACAAAGTATTCAATGAGAATATTTCATTCATTCAGATCTAGGATGTGTTATTTGAGTGTTCCCTTTATTTTTTTGAGCAGTGTATATACACACACGTGGTCAAAATTGTTGGTACCCCTCGTTTAATGAAAGAAAAACCCACAATGGTCACAGAAATAACTTGAATCTGACAAAAGTAATAATAAATTAAAAATCTATGAAAATGAACAAATGAAAGTCAGACATTGCTTTTGAACCCTGCTTCCACAAAATGTAAAAAAAAATTAAACTCATGAAATAGGCCTGGACAGAAATGATGGTTCTTCTTAACTTAATATTTTGTTGAACAACCTTTTGAGGCAATCACTGCAATCAAACGATTAGTGTAACTGTGAATGAGACTTCTGCACCTCTCGACAGGTATTTTGGCCCACTCTTCATGAGCAAACTGCTCCAGTTGTCTCGTGTTTGAAGGTTGCCTTTTCCAGACGGCATGTTTCAGCTCTTACCAAAGATGTTCAATAGGATTTAGGTCAGGGCTCATAGAAGGCCACTTCAGAATAGTCCAATGTTTTCTTCTTAGCCATTCTTGGGTGTTTTTAGCTGTGTGTTTTGGGTCATTATCCTGTTGCAAGACCAAGTGACTGAGACCAAGCTTTCTGACACTGGGCAGCACATTTCTCTCTAGAATCCCTTGATAGTCTTGAGATTTCATTGTACCCTGCACAGATTCAAGACACCCTGTGCCAGATACAGCAAAGCAGCCCCAGAACATAACAGTAGGGACAGTGTTCTTTTCTTGATATTCTTCATTTTTCCGTCTGTGAACATAGAGCTGATCTGCCTTGCCAAAAACTTCCATTTTTGTCTCATCTGTCCATAGGACATTCTCCCAGAAACGTTGTGGCTTGTCAACATGAAGTTTGGCAAATTCCAGTCTGGCTTTTTTATGATTTTTTTTCAACAATGGTGTTCTCCTTGGTCGTCTCCCGTGAAGTCCACTTTGGATCAAACAATGACGGATGGTGCGATCTGACACTGATGTTCCTTGAGCTTGAAGTTCACCTTTAATCTCTTTAGAAGTTATCCTGGGCTCTGTTGTTATCATTCGTATTATCCATCTCTTTGATTTGTCATCAATTTTCCTCCTGCGGCCACGTCCAAGGAGGTTGGCTACAGTCCCATGGATCTTAAATTTCTGAATAATATGTGCAACTGTAGTCACAAGAACATCGAGCTGCTTGGAGATGGTCTTATAACCGTTACCTTTAACATGCTTGTCTATAATTTTCTTTCTAATCTCCTGAGACAACTCTTTCCTTTGCTTCCACTGGTCCATGTTGAGTGTGGTACACACCATGTCACCAAACAGCACAGTGAGTATCTGTAGCCCTATATACAGGCCCACTGACTGATTACAAGATTGTAGACACCTGTGATGCTAATTAGTGGACACAACTTGATTTAACATGTCCTTTTTGTCACATTATTTTCAGGGGTACCATTTGTCCAGGCCTATTTCATGAGTTTAATTTTTTTTAAATTCTGTGGAAGCAGGGTTGAAAAGCAATGTCTGACTTTCATTTGTTCATTTTCATAGATTTTTAATTTATTATTACTTTTGTCAGATTCAAGCTATTTCTGTGACCATTGTGGGGTTTTCTTTCATTAAACGAGGGGTACCAACAATTTTGACCACATGTGTGTATATAAATGATGTGCATTTAAGTTAAAATGTGTGATTTTATAGCGCTATTTTTACTCCATATTATCATGATACTCTTTGAATAATATCAGCCATCTACTGGCTGAAAGTGGGAGTGCAGCAGCACAGATATTCTACTATTAAAGGAAATCTGTCAGTAGGATCAACCCGCCTAAGCCGTCCATACGAGCTGTGTTTTTCTTAAATCTCAATCCAAATCCCCTGCATTTTGACAATTTGATACAATTTTGTTTGCATGAAGCCACAACTACCGATGCCCTTCTGGTTGAAAGATTTTGTCATTTTCTTAATTTATGCATGTGTAAAAATGGCACATTTCTTTAAAACGGTTCATCAGCTCTCAGGAAATGTCTGTTTTAGTAAATATTTTGCATGAAATCTGAGACATAGGTTCTTAGATTTCTGTGTGGTAGTGTTTTTCTTTTAGTCTTCCCGGAATTGTCTAAATAAATTGACAAGTGGACTTTACTATCAGTCTTGTTAATAAGGACATGCTTCATCAACATAGAAAATGGCAACACAAAGTTGTGAATATATTCATACTTTTCTGGGAGGAATAATTGAACAAAATAATAAGTATTATAATATGTGACCCAAATGTTATTTCATAGGGAATACATGTATTTAATAAAATAGACGTCAGAAGAACCCGTCAGAAACTCTTTAATAAATTTGGTGATTTGGTGCTTTTACGACCCCCCTTAGCCACAACATTTTATTATTTACAGTCTTCATAACTGTACTTATAGATATTAAGTAAGGTCCTCTCTCTCAATGTCATCAAAGAAGGACGTGACAGATTGACTAACAGTCTTACATATTCCTATGACACTTGAGCTGGGCATTGTGGCCGTAAGTCAAACAAAGGTCTCTGCCTTCTGTTTTTTCACATACATGTTCTATCTGTGTGTTTCACGAATAAATCACATATCCATTATACACTATGGGACCGTTCACGTCTGTATTTTCTTATGGACCAAATGTCTGTAAAAAAAATAAAATGGAGACACTTGTTTTTGATTTGAGTTATTGATCAACATCGCCAATCCAAGTCGATAGGTCTGTGAAAATGATGACTAGCATATGGATGCCATCAGTGTGCAGTCTGTTTTTGTAATGTTTAATTGTTGGGAGACACTTGGAAACGATTTTTTTATTTTAAACAATAAAAACTGATGCCACAATGATGGTTAAAGTGGACACATCAGCCAATCACTGATGGAAATCATTTGGTTGATGTGTTCATTAGATTCCTTAGAACCATTCACTTTTAGGTAAAATTAATTAAAAACATCAAACAGAAAACTAAAATGAATTTTAAAATAACATCGATTGAAACTGTGGTCACAGATGGTAAGACTTGGTACACCTTTGGGTCATGCAGACAACTAATCTTGCTGGTAAAAACCCGGAACCACTTATAGAAAATGAAAAAAATCTACATTTAATCAATTAATAAGAATTATAAACTGATATTGGCATATTTAACAAAGTTCAAGTTTTTTCTAAGTATTCTTTATTTTTAAATATTGAATAACATATTAACATTTTGATCAAGCCATTATAGACATTGGTAACAGTTATAAAAAAAATAGAACAGAGAAATTAAAGGAGTTGTCCACTACTTTAACATTGATGCCCTATCCAAGTGGTAGTGGCCAGTGCTTGTTACTGCACATCTGACACCTATTCACTTGAATGGGAGGCGGATGTGTAGTACCCCGCTACGGCCACTGCAGATAGACGGTCAAGCACCGCAGGTAAGGACTTCCGGCCGCAGGCCCTGATAACAGCTGATCGGCAGGGGTGCAGCATGCGGGACCCCGGCCGATCACGCATTGATGCCCTATCCTATGGATAGGGCATCAATGTTAAAGTAGTGGACAACTCCTTTAACAGGGATTGGGAATAGTAGAAGGAAGGAGGAGGGGGGAGTATTGGGGGGATTGTGTGGGTAGAGCAAGGAGTCCAAAACGCCAGTTTTGTTTTAATTCTGGAAAGTGGTTAGTGCGCCCCCTGTTCAGTTGGCAGCAATGCAGTGTTTTTTTTTTCTCATTTATATAGTAATAATTGGACCTAAGCAGTAAAGTGAGAAAAATATCCAGGAAAAATTATTGAGGAAAGTCATGTCTTTACTTTCCAGCATATGAACTGGTCCTGAGGGTCAAATTGTTCAACTCCAACCCTTTGTAGGAAAATCCTACTCTACATCAACAAAGGCACAAAACTTAGGCAAGGATCAAGAAATTACACACAATGGCTTCAGCTTGTCCCACCAACACTTCTGCAAGAAAGGGGACTCTCCAAGTTTGGAAGAAACCTCTTTGTTTGTCTGAACTTTGTAAGGTCTGGAAATAAGCACAGAAGTTTAGGTGTGTTTATAGTCATTGGTGACTATAAAAGAGAGAGACCCCACAAGTAGCGTGCCTGGATAGCAACAAGTCTTTCTTTTTCAGTAGGTCAACTGGAAAGGAATATAAGGGGTATTGTAAAAACACACACAACAAAGGGAAGTCCTGATTTACGTTCTGCCACATGAGTGGTGAGTACACTAAACACCCTTTCAAGAATAAAGTAGAATATCCTATTAGATATTTGGGGCTTTTAATGGGATTATGTGACACCAAAAGCCGCATGCATTTTGAGTGATGGATACGGAATTAAATCATCAGTCTTTTGTATTCTTTATATACGATGTGTTAGGATACTTGATTTATAATACTTGATGTATAAAGTAACACTTTGTCCTCCTATTCTACCAGCAGCTTCCCAGCGTACTCTTCTGTGCTGTGACCTGTACTTACTTTCTCATACAATCCGAAATCTTGATTGCATGATCCATTGCAGCTCATCTTGGATATCACTGATAAACGTGAAGCAATATATTTTTATCCCTGACGTTCACCTTTCTATGTATACACACTCCTGCATGGATTACTTCTCTCATCTTGTTCTATAGTCATATAGAAAGATCCAATACTCTCCTTTCCAAGCACAACAATCAAGGATAACCCTCCAAGTGCCGTTGTTAAGATAAAGAAGACTGGTCAGACTGCGCTTTATTATATTCCTCTTATACTACAAAGATGCATAGAAAAGAACAGCCTATTGTGCTGCAGCTCTTGCCTGCAAAAAGGGACATTGGCCATCCAGGCAAAAGTGGGAGAATGAGAGCACTAATCGCTGATACAGCAGACAAATACGATTACGAGCTCGGAGCCCTGAGTCAGAAAGTCTCATAGACTTTAAGATGTTAATCCTCGGCATAATCCTTCCTTTGGCGTGTAGGAATAGTGCAGCCACAAGAGTTGTTTTGTTATTTATATTGGCGTTTAATAAAACTCAGCCAGTGGTGAATGGACTGCCCACTCACCAATGGTAATTAATTCCCCATTTCAGTGACCCAATTGTGCTGAGATAGAGCAGCGGGCCAGTGGCAGTGCTCCAATCCCCCTTTGTGCTCTTACACTGCTCTCGTGCTCCAACAGCTATGGAAACTCAATCTTTTCATGTCTTTCAGGTAGTTTTCCTTGGGCATCTACTAAACTTCAAGGATGCCTTTCTTTTCAAGGCATCACAGAAAAGCTGTGCTAGCTTGACCACCTCTGTTGAATTTAATGATTTGGCTGAAAGCCTTTTGGGGTTTGAGCTAGGAATGAAACGGGAAGGAGGGGATTTGTAGGCAGCCATCCAAGTTAGGCTACTCCTTACAAATAAATGCACATTAGTTGTCATTTAAAGACGGGCCTACAAAGCACTGTACATGCCACTCTACGGATTTATGTTACTACTCTTGCTAGGGCAAAGCTCAGGACCGAGACTGCGGAAAACATGACATTTACAGGGGAATGCCTATTCCATCTCACAATTACATCTGCTCTATACAGTGGCATGTAAAAGTTTGGGCACCCCTGGTCAAAATTACTGTTATTGTGAACAGTTAAGCAAGTTGAAGATTAAATAATCTCTAAAAGGCCTAAAGTTAAAAATGACACATTTCCTTTGCATTTTAGGCAAAAACAAATATATACAGTGGGGGAAATAAGTATTTGATACACTGATGATTTTGCAAGATTTCCCACCTACAAAGAATGGAGAGGTCTGTAATTTTTATCATAGGTACACTTCAACTGTGAGAGATAGAATTTAAAATGAAAAAACAGAAAATCACATTGTATGATTTTAAATAATTAAATTGCATGAAATAAGTATTTGATCACCTACCAACCAGCGAGAATTCTGGCTCTCACAGACTTGAGTTTTCTTTAAGAAGCCCTCCTACTCTGCACTCATTACCTGTATTACTTACATCTGTTTGAACTCATTACTAGTATAAAAGACACCTGTCCACACACCCAATAAATCACACTCCAACGTCTCCACCATGGCCAAGACCAAAGAGCTGTCTAAGGACACTAGGGACAAAATTGTAGACCTGCACAAGGCGAGGATGGACTACAGGCAAGCAGCTTGGTGAGAAGACAACTGTTGGCACAATTATTAGAAAATGGAAGAAACTCAAGATGACTGTCAATCTTCCTTGGTCTGCGGCTCCATGCAAGATCTCACCTTGTGGGGTAAGGATGATTCTGAGAAAGGTCAGGAACCAGCCCAGAACTACATGGGAGGACCTGGTCAATGACCTGAAGAGAGCTGGGACCACATTCTCAAACATTACCGTTAGTAACACACTACACCGTCATGGATTAAAATCCTGCAGGGCACACAAGGTTCCCCTGCTCACTTCAGCACATGTCCAGGCCCGTTTGAAGTTCTCCCATGACCATCTGGATGATTCAGAGAAGGCATGCAAGAAGGTCATAAGGTCATGTGGTCAGATGAGACCAAAATAAATCTTTTTGGTATAAACTCCACTCGCTGTGTTTGGAGGAAGAAGGAAGAGTACAACCCCAAGAACACCATCCCAACCGTGAAGCATGGTGGGGGAAACCTCATACTTTAGGGGTGCTTTTCTGCAAAGGACGACCACCATATTGAAGGGAGGATGGATGGGGTCAGGTATTGCAAGATTTTGGCCAACAACCTCCTTCCCTCAGTAAGAGCATTGAATATGGGTTGTGGCTGGGTCTTCCAGCATGATAATGACCCGAAACACACAGCCAGGGCAACTGAGTGGCTCCGTAAGAAGCATTTCAAGGTCCTGGAGTGGCCTAGCCAGTCACCAGACCTGAATCTAATAGAAAATATTTAGAGGGAGCTGAAAATCAATGTTGCCCAGCGACAGCCCTGAAACCTGAAAGATCTGGAGATCTGTATGGGCGAGTGGGCCAAAATCCCTGCTGCAGTGTGTGCAAACTTCGTCAAGAACTACAGGAAACGGCTGACCCCTGTCATTGCAAACAAATGTTTCTGTAAAAAAATATTAAGATGTTTTTCTATTGTATCAAATAATTAATCTGCATTTTTTGCATGAAACATGTAAAAATCATACAATGTGATTTTCTGGATTTTCTTTTTAGATTCTGTCTCACAGTTGAAGTGTACCTACGATAAAAATTACAGACCTCTCAATTTTTTGGAGCTCCCAGCTCTCTTCAGGTCATTGACCAGGCCCTCCTATGTAGTTCTGGGCTGATTCCTGACATTTCTCAGAATCATCCTTACCACAGGAGGCGAGATCGTGCATGGAGCCCCAGACCGAGGAAGACTGACAGTCATCTTGGGTTTCTTCCATTTTCTAATAATTGCGCCAACAGTTATTGCCTTCTCACCAAGCTGCTTGCCTATTGTCCTGTAGTCCACCCCAGCCTTGTGCAGGTCTACAATTTGGTCCCTGGTGTCCTTAGACAGCTCTTTGGTCTTGGCCATGGTGGAGAGGTTGGAGTGTGATTTATGGAGTGTGTGGACAGGTGTCTTTTATACAGGTAACGAGTTCAAACAGGTGCAATTCATACAGGTAATGAGTGCTGAGTAAGAGGGCTTCTTAAAGAAAAAAACTCACAGGTCTGTGAGCCAGAATTCTCGCTGGATGATCAAATACTTATTTCATACAATAAAATACAATTTAATTATGTAAAAATCATACAATGTGATTTTCTGGTTTTTATTTTTAGATTCTGTCTCTCACAGTTGAAGTGTACCCATGATAAAAATTACAGACCTCTAAATTGTACATGGAGGAAAAGGGGAATGATCTTTTTGTATGATGGTGAGCAATGTTAGAAGCCTGCCGTTATTCAGTTTGGTGGGCTGTATACCACAACGGTCATGCATTGAGAAATATAGCAGACTAGGCTACCAAGTACTACACAATTCAGTCAGCTTCATATGTAGCCACCAATGTGTCAGATACATTTTGATGCAACTGTTGAGTGACTGCTGCCGAAGTTACACCCATACAGAAGTGCACGTTGTGGCTGTTGGCTGATTTTTCACACTGACATCTATTGGAGTGTGACTGAAGCAGAAGTGTGGTGTAACATGAATAACACAAATATAACATCTCACATAAATTATGTACTTTAGTTCTATCCTTAGATCAATAAACAAAACTTTTCAGGAATATACTACGTATGCTGCTCTAGTTAGCATATTAAAGGGTATTCTCTACTTATACATAGGGAATATCCTGTGGATATGCCAAAAATGTGGATCTCACCTCTGGCTCTTTTCAGAACTCCCACAGAAGTGAATAATTTTATTGTAGGGACTTTCAAGACAATAAGGATCCTTGAAGATTAAGCATTTGCGTACTTTGTCCCAAATATCAACTAATACTTCCTTTTTAGGATCTCTTTTGCAGAATGTGGAGAGGTCTTGTGATATTGGGGGACAATGGGGTGCCAGTATTAGGCATGTACTTACCGAAGTGCTGGACAGTTGTAATCTAATAGTATGAGCATAACCAATAGTCTGTGTGCCAATTTGGTGCACTACTTGTACCTGTGTGACTGGCACCTTACACAATCATTGTTTATCCAATCACCGCCCTCGTGAATGGGACGTATGTGAGAGTAGGTTGTAATTTGCACTGTCTACATCCTGCAGTGACCTGGTACTAAACTTCTCCATCAGTAACATTTTATTTAAATACATTCAATTGTGGAAGTTATTATTATTCCAAGATCTATTGATTAAAATTAACTTTTGTTTGTGGGAAAACCCCTTTAACAATTCTCTCTGCTTAAAAAAGGAAAAGGACTGGCACCACCAAATAATTTAGGAATACTAAACAGGCACAAAAACCCTACCAAATCACCAGAAACCAAGATACTGAAAAATGTAAATATTTTATTGGACACAAAATTAACAGATAACATTAAGAACAAGAGATACATTGGTCTTCACAGGAAAATACATGTAGCGATCCAACCTTAATCCATATAAGCAAAACCAATCAAGGTAATAATAAAATTATAAGGGTAACCTGTGGAGACCAATACATCTCTCGTTTTTAATCTTACTCATTTTCATATCACTTCCAAAGTCAAATTTTCTGTAATAGCACTAGTTTTTGTTGAATAAAAGGAAAGGATTCACTTGTGTTCTTTTAACATGCAATCAATTTGGGTGTGTGTCTAAATGAGGTGGGGGGGGTTGTGCAAGAGCTGACACAGTCCCCTTAAGTGGTGCGAGCTTCTGTTCAAATGCCCATTAGCCCCCGTGACACTATCGCAGGGTGCCAACAGGTTCCACATAGTTGCTATCTTAGTACTCCTGAAGCCCGGCCACAGGCTGTTCCTCATAGGAGGCATTGTTTTTCACTATATACTATAATGTATGATCACTTGTTCTGTATGCTGACAAACAGTTGCAAGTTTAAAAAAAAAAGTGGAGAAGAAAAGTTTAACCATATTTTAAAAAAATTGCACTGAACTGAAGAATCATGTTACCAGATCATTTTTTTCTGTACAATAAATACCGTAAATCCCAAACTAAAAAAACAACTGCAGAAATGTTTTTTTTTTTTTTATAACCGTTTCACCGCATTTGGATTTTTCTTCCCATTCTTCAGTACAATATATGGTAAAATGCATGGTATAGTTCAAAACTAACAATTGTCCTTCAAAAAAAAAAAAAAAAGTTCTTATATGGCTACGTTGACAGAAAAAAAAATAAAGTTATGGTTTTTGGAAGAAATTCAGATAAAATGAATTTGCAAAAGCCAAAAATGCCAGCATCATTAAGGAGTTAACAGTAGAAAAATGCTTAAAAACACTAATAATAATAAAAAGCACATGCACATTTGAAAACAGGATAAAAAAGGAGGATACTGCGAATCTCTACTGAATCCGCCTAACAAAATATAGAGTGGACCATATGGCCATGGAAGCTCGCACGGCCTACATTTTCATCCCGCAGACAAAGAAGGGATTGAGAGTTGAAGGCAAAAAGAAAAAAAAGAAAAAAAAACAACTTTCTGGCTGATGAAGCTGTTGTCTGGATGCAATGATCCCACATCTCAAGGCTTTATTCCAGGCTCCGACTGAGACGTGATATGTCATATGATTAGCAACTTTCATATTTACAAGGGTAATAGAAGCTGCTAGGCTTTAGAAAAAGGCGAGAGAAAGTAGGGGCATATGCTAAAATGGATTTAGCATTTGAAAGAGGGAAAAGAGATTGGATAAATACACTTAAATGAGGATTTAGTTTTACTCCTGTTGAGCTCTAATGGATTGTTGATTGAGATTTTAAAGGGACTATATGGAGATGTCAGCAGTAATTTAAATAAGATAATTCAATGGTCCTAGATTTAGTTTTTATTAATTTCTAAGCCCCTTACGTCAAGATAATTGAACATTGTTAATACATTGAAGGAACTTTTCATAGAAAGAAATAAGCTATCCACCTCGTAATAATAAAAACACAACAGAAATTTGGAAGTGCCTGCCCAGTTATTATTAATTATATAAAAAAGATATATATTATTGACAAATAATAATATAATTTTTATTTCAACTTCCAAGTAAAAGCTATGAGAAAATAATAAAATAGCATTCTCCATGCAGTTATGGAGATGTTGCTAAAAAAAAAAAAAAAAAAAAAAATACACAAAACTAGCAGCACAGCTAAACACAAGGAATACTCTAACGCCACCTAGTGTTAAATATACAATTTATTAATTATATTGCATCCTGGTCTATACACATATAAACAATTCAAGTAACAGTTTAATACAATATCAGAATTCAATTCACAGACTCACTTCATAGGCAAGTTATTATTGTTTAAAAGATAACGATGTACCATAGATGTGGATCTTACCAACCATAAAAAAAAGAAAAACAATTAAATAAATTATAAAATATGTGACAATTTTCAGTTTTGATTAAAACTGGAGTCTGTGTGTTAATATGAACAAACATGCCAAAGATCAAAGCAGGCTGGATTATAATCACTTTCACTTAGATCCAGTGGTAGAAGATTAAAGAGCCTTCTTCTGGTTTCCGTTTATGTCTGGGGAAAAGATTTAATGGAAAACGTTATATATACTATATGAATATGTATGCTCAAACTGGAAGAATAGATTGGGTATTTACACCTTACTATCAGTATATGAATTATATCTGGCTTTTATTTATTGATAAGTACCATCATATGTATGGCAAACAATTACCTTAATCCCTCAGTGACAGAGCCAATTTTGATCTCCCTGACCAGGCTTATATATTGGAAACTCCCCAAAAGTGATACCATCTTAAAAACTGCACCCCTCAAATACTTCAAAACTGCAGTCAGGAAATTTTTCAGGTGCTACACAGGAATTAATGCAAAGTGGAATAGAAAAAAAAAATTGCAATTTTTCCTCTAAAATGTTGCTTTAGCCCCAATTTTCTCATTTTTACAAGGAATAGCATGAGGAAATGGACCCCACAATTTGTTACTCGGTTTCTCCTGAGCGCGCTGATACCCCGATGTGATCAAAAACCTCTATTTGGACCAACAGCAGGGCTCGGAAGGGAAGGAGCATCATTTAAATTTTGGAACACAAATTTGGCTGAACTAGATTGTGGGCACCATATCTTATTTGCAGGGTCCCTAAGGTACCTAAACAGCAGAAATCCCTCACAAGTGAACTCATTTTGGAAACTAAACCCCTTAAGGATTTTATCCAGGGGTATAGTGAGCATATTGTACCCACAGGTACTGCACAGAATTTGAGATTAAGTCGTCATATTGAAAATGTTAATTTTTTTCACAAAATTGTTGTTTTAGCTCCAAATTTTTCACTTTTGCAAGAGGTAACACGAAAAAGTGGATGCCAGTGTTTGTTACCAACTTTCTTCTAAGCGCGGCGATACCCCACATGTAGTCTAAAAGTTCTGTTTAGACATGCGGCAAAGATCGGACTGCATGTACAATGTGACAGGTTTAGCATTAAATTGTAGAAAGGCAGGAGGGAGATGAAGCTTTTCTCTGAAAACTACATACTGTGAGGGGGAGTGTAATAAAATTGGGGAGACACACAGCACTATGATAACACAATACCACAGACACTGGTGATTACAGGTGGCATCACATCTCCTATAGATCTGAAGTTACCTAAATGGTGATTATGATTTATTTTGTGACTGTCTGATATTTAGATGGATTAAAAAGGTCTGGTTTAGAAAACTCATTTTCAGTTCTATCACAAAGAAATTTTGAGCTAACCAAGGAGGAGTGGGGTCCTGCATTTGACACCCTTATGAATAAGCCGCCACCTTGCATGTTATCCAGACCACTGATTTTACACATTTCCCAAGCTGTGGTGCTGCAGAGATATGGAACATTTGCCCCTGGGTTTGCAGTGCAGATTGCTGCTGATGACTGTCGGCCCTAGTTGAAGGACCCTTCTGACAAAAACAAGGCAGAATACAGCTTTAATTAAGCCATTGCTATGAACACTATACACTTAATTCTGAGGGCCTTCTTTTGCTTTGCTTACCTTCCCAGCCTGTGTTCTAATATGTTTTGTCTGTGTACTTGATGCCTCCTCCTCTTCTTTCTTTTTTTGATAAAGTGTAAGTATAGCATTTAGTCTTTCATCCCACTGACTTACATGTTTTAAACCATCTTTATGCACTGAAACAAAAAAGCACTATATTAATTTATTTTTGTATGTTTTTTTCACATTTTAGTTACACCATATATCATGTAATATATAACCTAGCCTCAGCTTAAAGGGGCTGTCCACTGATGGACAACCTCGTATAGATGTCCCCAGAGTGCTTGCATAAAATAAAAAAGAAAAAAAATGTATTCATACATCCTGGATGGGCAAGCGCGCCTCGCTCTGAGTCCTTCGACCGTCTCTGACCAACTATATTGCATGATCACTGCGGCCAATGAGCGATCGCTGATTGGCTGCAGCCTTCATAATTTAGTCAGAGCTGATACATTATGTATATTCCGCTCTGATGGTGTATATAGATTTTTATTATTTCATGTAGCAGTCTGGAGTCATTAATAGGGGGCTATCTAGTAGTAGACAAGAGTTCTAACTATCCAAATATATTTGGGGTCATTGTGAAAGCAAATCACTAAATACAGACCATGCATGTTGGACATGTGAAACTGGCCTAAGGAGGAGACTGAGGGCTGAATCAACCCTAAACAAATGGAAA
Source organism: Phyllobates terribilis (assembly GCF_046119375.1). NCBI lineage: Eukaryota > Metazoa > Chordata > Amphibia > Anura > Dendrobatidae > Phyllobates > Phyllobates terribilis. Next base: position 893,558,594 of record NW_027362761.1, on the reverse strand, counting down.
ATTCAGTCTATATAGCTACTTCTATATTATTCTCAACATCAAAAATTGCTACTCTGAGAAATCTGTAATAGATTTTTCAGTGCAAATTGTCTGCCATTGTTCTCAGCAACACGAGTCCTATTTATATATAACTATGTGCTGCAGAGAATGAATCTTTTGTGCAGCAAAGAGAATTATTTCACCCAATGAACAAGCATTTTGCTTGTTTATTGGGTGATCGGCAGCATTTCTAGCTTGCAAAATTAATGAAAAACACTAAATTACTTACCGGTAATGTGATTTTCCTGAGCCCATGACAGCACCACAACGAAAGAGGGGATCCGCCCTTCCAGGACAGTAAACTAACATTAAAATGCCTTCACTCGAGAACATTTACACTGTAAGATTATCGTTCCTAGGAATGCTCTTTTTTCCTATCACCCATGACAGCACCACAACGAGAGAGGGGAGCCACCCTTCCAGGACAGGAAACCTACAGAATAAAAGGGCGGCGCCTCTCCACCACCTCAGTTGTTTACAGAGCAGGAGAGGACACTACTTAATAGTTATATATCCCATGATTTTTCCTTCTACACACCACATGAATCAAACACCACAAATGAAATGAAGTGATGAGCTTCTGCCAGTGACGGGAGGGACTATAAGGGTGCTGTCATGGGCTCAGGAAAATCACATTACTGGTAAGTAATTTAGTGTTTTCCTATCACCCTTGACAGCACCACAACGAGAGATTTACAGAGAAAAAAAAAACAGTTTTCCTAAAGGAAAGGACAGCAGAAGATCCCAGATCAAGCCTATAGTGTCTATAGAAGGTGCAAGGTGAAGACTGAATCACAACCTTACATAATGCTTGATGGGGACATCCGCTTTATTATTGTTCTGCCATGGATTCCCCGGATTAGCACAGAAAGTAGGGTGCCCAATTTCCTCACTTCTATGGAAATTGGAAGCCATCTTCGGAAGATAGGGTAGCTCCGGAACCGGCCCATCTTCTAGGATCTGTATAAACAGAGGATTAACCGACAAAGCTTGAATGTCACTAACTTACCATGCTGAAGTCAGGGCTACTGGGATAATAGTCTTTAATGTGAAGACCCTGAATCCATGGGTTCAAGCGAAGGCTTGTTAGAACCGTAAGCACTGGACAGGTCCCAGGGTGCCATCTTTGGACTGGAAATGGGCCTAGATCCAAAGCTCACTTTCACATTCCTTGCTTATTCAATGCAGGTTGGACACTGTTCCAGTAGTCTACAGCTAAAACATTCCACTTGCAATTCTCTTCCTCTTTATATGAGGTGCTGTTAAAGATAAAAGGCGAGACTTCGCCATCTGAACTGATTAGACAGTGTCATTAGGGATCTTGGCAGAGTTCCTCCGTAATGGTTTATGTAAGCTAAAGATACTCTGTTGTATGACAAGACCTTTACATGGTGACCATGTATAGATGAATGGAGCTCTCTTATATACTGCCTAAAGCTTCTTTAGGTTAGAGGAACCGGATCTTTAGAGGCAGCCCACGGGTGTGTACCTGTGACCATGCTACTACTAGAATGTAGGAGATTAGAGTTATTAACAGCAATATTGCCTTGTTCAGAGTTGTGGTCAGACTGCTTATTCATTTTGACATATAGCAGGACTCCTTATTCTACCTTGGGAGACCACAACTCTCACTCACTGCCCAGTGAGTTCTGCAGCGCTCGATGGATCTGCCCATAATCCCGAAATAGTTGAGGTAAACTATTGTCAATGCCTCTTCCTTCAATATGAGAGTTGTCCTAACTACTATAATCCTCCATAAAGCCTTAAGGCTCATTAACATCTGAAAAGCTGAAAGCCTAAATCCTCATTTTATACCAAGAACTAGTCTCAGGAAATTTGATGTTTCATGTGAATTGGAACCTGATTGTATACCTCCTTAAACGTCTATACTACTATATAGCAATCTGGAACTGCTGATTTAATAGCAAATCTTATAGAGTCCATTCCAATGATCTAACTCTCAGGAATCTGTACAGCCCGTTCGGGTTGTAGCAAACCCAGGTAGGCCTGGGTTAAATAATAGCTTTACAGGTCTTGATTATGGCATCTGGAGAGCTAAGCACCAGAGCAGGCTAGGCATTCACCTTAGTCAGACTGCAGGAAAGCAGAGCAGACGATATGTATGTGTCGTGAAGCTAATCAGAGACACAGGCCAGACTCCACCTGAGCGGAGTCTGCAAGTATCAGTGGTTGCCCTGGATAAATATTGTTTTGATTAAGCTGGGTTAGCTGAGCTGTATATGAATAGTCAGGGTATGTCCTATTTAGTCAGCGCTTGGACAAGACCAGAAATATTATGTTCATGACTTCTATGCAACCTGTAAAAAGCAATAAAACTGCGCTTGATTGGACCAAACCACAATGGCTGTATGAGCACTACGTGATGCCTTCTACCTTTAAGAGTGAAACCCTACAAGGTTTATTATTAACCTGCAAAAGTAAGGAAGCGCTCTTATTGTCACCTGCCTCTAACCGGCATTCCACCGAGCCAGCTGAGCACCAGCCAGGAATACTGCCACCATCTGTCTCAAAATAGAGGCTAGGATATTTTCCCCCCTGAATTCGATAAGCTTGCCATGCACAGTTTAGTCGTTGAACTTGGTTTTGTCAGACATAAACTTAGTTGTGCAACCAGTAACTTTACAAAGAGGGACTATGAGGCACAGGGACGCTACAAGGCACAGACACCCTATAAAGCACTACAAGGCATAGGGGCACCCTGAAGCACCGAGAGACACTATGAGGCCCCATGAGGTACTAACAGGCACTGTAAAGCGCTATGAGGCGCTATACGGCACTATGAATGCACCATAAGGCACTACGATATGCTATGAGTCACTATGATATGTTATGCTATGAGGCGCTATGAAGAGCAATAAGGCGCTATGAAGTGCTATGAGGCACTATGCCATTATGCGCCATGAGGCACTAAGAAGCACTATGAGAGGCTACACTGCACTATGATGTGCTATGAAATGCTATGAGACACTGAAGTGCTATGAGGCACTGTGAGGTGCTATAAGGCACTATGCTATGATGTGTTATGAGGCGCTATGAGGCACTGTGATGTGTATTATGAAGCACTATGCTATGAGGCACTATGAAGTGCCATGAGGCACTATGCTATGATGTGCTATGAAGCGCTATGCTATGTGGTACTAAGATGGGCTATGAGGCACTATGCTATGATGTGCCATGAGGCACTATGCTATGATGTGCCATGAGGCACTATGATGTGCTATGAAACGCTATGCTATGAGGCACTATGATGTGCCATGATGCGCTGTGAGGCACTATGATGCGCTATAAAGCACTATGATGTGCCATGAGGCACTATGCTATGATGTGCCATGAGGCACTATGATGTGCTATGAAACGCTATGCTATTAGGCACTATGATGTGCTATAAAGCGATATGCTATGAGGCACTATGATGTGATGCACTGTGAGGCACTATGATGCGCTATAAAGCACTATGATGTGCTCTTTGTGAAGCGCAATGAGGCTTTATGAGGCACTGCGCTCAGATTTTTATTTAAAAAGAGTAATCCATCTGAATGAAGGATAAACTTTCCTTTGGGTGGTAAATCTCAATGGTCAGACTAGCCCCACCCGAAGGAGCCAACTGATGAAACGCAGCTGGACAGCAGACTTTCACAGAGACCATGTGCTGTATTAACACCATGTACCGTCCTATGGATGGAGTAAACAGACCGGAGGACAACAGTAAAAACCTCTGAGCTCTGAGTGTTAGTTTAACATTTACGGAGCAGATTGAGGCTCATTTTTGTGGTAAACTGTGAAGCCCAATCATGAGGCTCTGTGCCGCCCAGACACGTGGCTAATAGTGTTGAGCGAGTATGTTCTGTCCGAGTATGCTCGGGCCGAGCTCCGAGTATTTATAGCTGCTCGGTGATATGCTTGAATCCCTCCCGTGTGCATGATGTGCAACTGTTTGGCAGCTTTATTACATGTGAGGAATGTGTAAGAAATAGACATTCCTCCCATTTAATAAAACTGTCAAACAGTTGCAGATCATGCACACGGGAGTGATTCAAGCACATCACCGAGCAGCTATAAATACTCGGTGCTCGGCCCGAGCGTACTCGGCGAAAGGGTTAACAGAACATACTCGCTCAACACTAGTGGCTAACTTTAGCCTAGAGGTCTGAGGTCCAGCTTCCGTCCTGAAGCCAAATTAAGCACGAGGCCCTTGGCCCAGATGGGTCTTACAGAGCGCACACACATCCATTTTTGCGCTAACTTCCTTTAGCGTTTCCTAGTAACCATAACAAGGAAAGGTCCCCATAAGCAAGGTGAACACTCACAAAGATCACTCACCACCAGCTGTACGGATTCGGAGGCTGGACCAAGTCACAGGCCTGTTCCTCTTCATCTGGTCGTGCCTGACCAATACTGAGGTGGCCAACCCCATGGCGCCGTTCTCCTCCAATAGAGCGCCGATCAAAGCTGGAGCTGCTGACCCCAGGCAGGGGCGCAGCTCCACAGGTGCTCCTGTTGATGTGCAGAGCTGGAGCTGCTGACCCCAGACAGGGGCACAGTTCCACAGCTGCTCTCTCACTGACGTGCAGAGCTGGAGCTGCTGACCCCAGGCAGGGGCGCCGCTCCACAGCAGCTTCTCTACTGACGCATGGAACTGGCGACCCCAGGCAGGGGCGCCACTCCACAGCAGCTTCTCTACTGACGCATGGAGCTGGCGACCCCAGGCAGGGGCGCCGCTCCACAGCAGCTTCTCTACTGACGCACGGAACTGGCGACCCCAGGCAGGGGCGCCGCTCAGTCGTGTCCGGATCTTCAACAGGTAAGCCTGTCTAAGGTTCCCCCATCAAGGACCTTCCAGTACGCTCGTCATCAAGGCCGCAGCCTGGTACAAAACGGTAGCCGGAAACATGTTAGAAGACTTGGGTCTCTGCTACTTCTTTTTTCACCGGCATGCGTCTTAGGGCGCGATTTCCTGGAGAGCGTCCTGCGCCTTTGCAACCAGGATGCGTGGCTGCCAGACCACCATAAGGTATTGTGCGGCTGCTGCTCGCACCCGTCCAACGGAACAGGCCCCCTTGGACCCACCACAGCGCTTCCAGGTCCCTGGCGCCGGCCGCAGCAGAGACCCTGTTGGAAACCGACCGGCCCAGGTCTGGGAATAATCTTCTCTTCTTTCTTCTGCCGCCGTTTAACAAGGTTCCCCCTCAAAGACAGGAAACCAACTGAGGTGGTGGAGAGGAGCCGCCCTTTTATTCTGTAGGTTTCCTAGAAGGGCGGATCCCCTCTTTCGTTGTGGTGCATTTTAATGTTACTGTTTACTGCTCGTTGCCTAGGTTACTGGCCACTATTATATTACAGTCTGGTAGTGGTTGATCTCCTAGGCAAGGAGCACAGCGCTTACAAGCGCTTTGTTACACAGCTAGTCAGTGCTGCTCAAACGCTTGCCAAAAAGCTGGATCCAGCCAGAGCTAAAATATATAATTAATTAGTAGGGGTGCAGAATAGTCAGATCGCCCCGATTATTAATTGATATAATATATTTGTAATATGTCAATGAGGAAAGGAATAACTCAATACTGCATGTTAGGACCCAACAGCTGTTAGTAATTTGTGTGTCTATAAATATAATAACCTAAAAAGGGGACACATCAAATGTATATGACATAAACTTTATATTTTATTACATAGATAATAAAACCAGGTAGGGAAAACAGGGTGAGGTGTCCAATAGAACAGAGAGGAAGCATAGGGGGTACAGAACGATGGTAATATACAACTCTGCTTATTGCAATAAAATTATCAGGGAGCACAGATATAATCAAAAACCTAATTAAATCACAGTGTATACCAGTATATCATAAACATGAATTGTAAAGTGCATAGTGCTATAAATATGTTTATAATGTCAGTGCTGTGACCTGTTAGAGTGAAAAGTTAGCCATAGAATAACTGGATGATGTGCAAAACCTGCAATGTAAAAGTGCCAAAGAAGATGGAGTAGATACTGCCCCCCAGAGCTGCCACCGCTCGTCCGACGTGCGTTTCGCCAATGCTTTAACAAGGACATGAAAGTGTGGCGGGTCAGGGGTTATATAGGGCCGACAACCAATCGGTTAGCATCTGTGCCCTGTATCTAAGGACGCCATGCATGGCATAGGTCGGCGTGGTCTCCCCTCCGGAAGCTGCGTCTCCTGGGAGCGCAGCATACAATGGGGATAAACCACGCCAGCGTGCGTGTCAGCCTGGAAAGCACAAAGGGAAACCGGAAGTGACGCGGTAAACGAATGACAGGGAGGCTTGGCATCTCTTGTACTGAAATATGCGTTCCATTGTGACGGAACTGGACAAATATGGCTCAGATTACGTGTAAAGAAGATTGTGTGTAAATAATGAGCAAATTAGTGATATGTGACAGAGTCAGTAATAAAATCATAATTTATAAATGTGACATATAAAATCATGAATAAAGTGCAAATCTGTGCAAATAAGCAATGCATAGAGAATAAATATTAAAATAATCAATGCATATAATAGTGCAGCAATAATAAAAAATATAAAAAAAATAAAAATATAATAATAAATAAAGAAAAAAAAAGGAAAAAAATATATAATAAAAAACAATAAATAAATATGAAATTAAAAAGGGGAGGGGGGAAGGGTGGAAAACAAAAAGGGGGGTTGAGGGGTTAAATAAATTCCCTATACAGTGGTGGCCAAAAGTATTGGCACCCCTGCAATTCTGTCAGATAATACTCAGTTTCTTCCTGAAAATGATTGCAATCACAAATTCTTTGGTATTATTATCTTCATTTAATTTGTCTTCAATGAAAAAACACAAAATGAATTGTCCTAAAGCCAAATTGGATACAATTCCACACCAAACCTAAAAAAGGGGCTGGACAAAAGTATTGGCACTGTTTGAAAAATCATGTGATGCTTCTCTAATTCGTGTAATTAACAGCACCTGTAACTAACCTGTGGCATCTAACAGGTGTTGGCAATAACTAAATCACACTTGCAGCCAGTTAACATGAATTAAAGTTGACTCAACCTCTGTCCTGTGTGGATAAAGAACCTTGACTAACATCCAAACAAGTTCAAGCTGCCCTGCAGTCCGAGGGTACAACAGTGTCAACCCATACTATCAGTCGGTGTCTGAATGAAAAGGGACTGTATTGTTAGGATACCCAGGAAGACCCCACTTCTTACCCAAAGACATAAAAAAGCCAGGCTGGAGTTTGCCAAAACTTACCTGAGATAGCCTAAAACGTTTTGGAAGAATGTTCTCTGGTCAGATGAGACAAAAGTAGAGCTTTTTGGGAAAAAGCAGCAACAGAGTGTACAGGAAAAAAAGAGGCATTCAATGAAAAGAACACGGTCCCTACAGTCAAACATGGCAGAGGTTCCCTGATGTTTTGGGGTTGCTTTGCTGCCTCTGGCACTGGACTGCTTGACCGTGTGCATGGCATTATGAAGTCTGAAGACTACCAACAAATTTTGCAGCATAATGTAGGGCCCAGTGTGAGAAAGCTGGGTCTCCCACAGAGGTCATGGGTCTTCCAGCAGGACAATGACCCAAAACACACTTCCAAAAGCACTATAAAATGGTTTGAGAGAAAGCACTGGAGACTTCTAAGGTGGCCAGCAATGAGTCCAGACCTGAATCCCATAGAACACCTGTGGAGAGATCTCAAAATGGCAGTTTGGAGAAGGCACCCTTCAAATATCAGGGACCTGGAGCAGTTTGCCAAAGAAGAATGGTCTACAATTCCAGCAGAGCATTGTAAGAAACTCATTGATGGTTACCGGAAGCGGCTGTTCGCAGTTATTTTGGCTAAAGATTGTGCAACCAAGTATTAGGCTGAGGGTGCCAATACTTTTGTCTGGCCCATTTTTGGAGTTTTGTGTGAAATGATCAATGATTTGATTTTTGCTTCATTCTCTTTTGTGTTTTTTCCTTGCAAGCAAATTAAATGAAGATAATAATACCAAAGAATTTGTGATTGCAATCATTTTCAGGAAGAAACTGAGTATTATCTGACAGAATTGCAGGGGTGCCAATACTTTTGGCCACCACTGTATAAGGCCAAATTTATATGACAAAAAATAAAGATCGATAAGTGCCAAAAACATGAGTCAATCTCCATAATAATGATGATGGTTAGTCCAAGAAAAGAAGAGAACCAAAATCTGTCCCAGGGAATGATGCAAAAAAACTCTCAAGCGCTCCGGTTCTTTCAACATGGCAGTCCAGGTCAGTGCGGAAGGTGAAGGGTCCATGAGTGCAATCTGGATAATCAAATGTACTGTCCAGAAGGATATGTGGGGACATGATGTTAAGACCCGCCTTCTCCACTTTAAGAGAGTTCATAACAGTGTCCCTTCAGAACATAAAGTTAGTGGTATAGATAGAGTGTACTTGGGGATCCGGGGGGGTGACTGGAAGAGGGCATTGGCACAAAAAGAGGTCCGCTGGATTACTGTTCTTAACACCATGTCCCCACATGGTTTAAATGAATCTAATAGTTTCGCACCTTTCTTATGATTGACATGATAGCACTTTTGAAATAACTGGTCGTGATATATATGTTTTTATTGCCTGTTTATTTATTTGTTTTTAATTCCCTGTTCTCCAATTATTCTAGTTCTTTCGCCTGTTTTATTCTACATCACATGTGCCTGGTTATCCTTCTGGACAATACATTTGATTATCCAGATCGCACTCATGGACCCTTCACCTTCCGCACGGACCTGGACTGCCATGTTGAAAGAACTGAAGCGCCTGAGAGTTTTTTGCATCATTCCTGGGACAGCTTTTGGTTCGCTTTTTTCTTGGACTAACCATCATTATTATTATGGACATTGACTCATGTTTTTGGCACTTATAGATCTTTATTTTTTTATTTAGTATTTTTTGTCAAATAAATTTGGCCTTCTATAGGGAATTTATTTAATCATTCAACCCCCCCCCCTTTTCCATCCTTCCCGCACCCTCCCTTTTTCATTTCATATTTTTTTTTTTTTGTATATTTTTTCATTTTTTTCATTTATTTGATTTTAATTATTTTTTTTTATATATTTTTATTATTGCTGCACTATTTGCATTGATTCTTTTAATATATTTAATATATTCACTATGCATTGCTTATTTGCATAGATTTGCACTTTATTCATGATTTTATGTCACGTTTATAAATTATGATTTTATTACTGACTCTGTCACATATCACTAATTCACTCATTATTTACACATAATCTGAGCCATATTTGTCCAGTTCCGGCACAATGGAACGCACATTTCAGTACAAAAGATACCAAGCCTCCCTGTCATTAGTTTACAGCGTCACTTCCGGTTTCCCTTTGTGCGTTCCAGGCTGACACGCACGCTGGCGTAGTTTATCCCCATTGTATGCTGCGCTCGCAGGAGACGCAGCTTCCAGAGGTGAGACCGCGCCGACCTATGTCATGCATGGCGTCCTTAGATACCTGGCACAGATGCTAACTGATTGGTTGCCGGCCCTATATAACCCCTGACCCGCCACACTTTCATATCTTTGTTAAAGCATTGGTGAAATGCGCATCGGCAGCGCTGGGGCTCATTATCTACTCCATCTTCTTTGGCACTTTTACATTGCAGGTTTTGCACATCATCCAGTTATTCTATGGCTAACTTTTCACTCTAACAGGTCACAGCACTGACATTATAAACATATTTATAGCACTATGCACTTTACAATTCATGTTTATGATATACTGGTATACACTGTGATTTAATTAGGTTTTTGATTATATCTGTGCTCCCTGATAATTTTATTGCAATAAGCAGAGTTGTATATTACCATCGTTCTGTACCCCCTATGCTTCCTCTCTGTTCTATTGGACACCTCACCCTGTTTTCCCTACCTGGTTTTATTATCTATGTAATAAACTTTATATTTTATGTCATATACATTTTATGTGTCCCCTTTTTAGGTTATTTTAATGAGGAAAGGAAGACAATCCATTTTCATTTTTTTTTTTACAGTATATGGAAATTGCTGATTAATATGTAGGAATAGTTCCCGATTTGCACATTTTTGAGCAAAGCATTTATGTCCCGATTCATCATTTGCAGGTTTTTTAAGTCACTTTCCTTTTTTAACTTGTGTTTTTTGCTGAATAAATCAAAATAGGGCACGTGATTCATACATTTCATCTATCAGTCTAAAAACATCTGGAAAAGCCCAATTGTAGTAAAAAAAAATCAGAAAACTAACTAAACCACAAAAAACTACTTGAAATAATGCGCAGATTGTTTAAAGAATTTGTGGTAAATCAAGAGTCACTAATTGGGAGGCATTCACTCCACAAAACTGGCAGAAATGTAACGATGAATCAGACCCTACATTACTGAAACAAATTTTAAATGGTATTTACTTCCCACAATTTTTTCATATGGGAGGGGGGAGGAGGCAACCTTCATTTTTCCATAATTATGATGACATTAGCAGGATCTTAAATGTGACTTTTCCCATTTCATTTAGAGGGACAGCTCCTTCAGCTCACAGCTTGGAGATTTTTATATAATTATAGGACCCTCTTTATAGGACCCCACCAATTCTAGAGTGCACACAATTCTGGGTAAACAGACACCTAAGCATTTTATAATTGCAATTTAATGTCAGAGATATAGTTACACACTAGCTTGACCAGATAGCATTTTCTTACGTACTTTCACAGTGATGGATGACCTGCTCCCATAGCTTGTTCTTTCTCAAGCAGGCGAGACTGCCAACAATTAATAAATGCCGCTTTCCTCTCGTCAGCGCAACATTCATCCTCTTTTCTGAGTCTATAAACCCAACCTGCTTCGTCCGGACACAAGACAGGATGATGATTTCCTTTTCAGCCCCTTGGAAGGCATCCACTGTGGACACCTGAACTGCTTTCATATCCAAGGGGTCACACACCGCGGCAGAGCCAAGCATGCAGCAAATCTGTATATGGGGAATATTCATTCTCGATTACATAACAAGATCTACTGTGCAACAGGCATATTAAGTCCTTACCCAACCATGGAAGTGAAGTTCACTTTATGACCAATGAAGTCAACTTCTGATTTTATCTGCAGCCGTCATTAATGACTTAATATTACAGATAAAAGCCAGCAGACATGCAACTAGTCTGTCTGTAGGTATAAAACAAATATGACGAACTACAGACTTTTTTCTCCTGACAATTTATACCAAGTTAAATGTAATCAGGGCAATCACTTTAATGCAAGAAACGCAAAAAAACGCTAGTAGATGAAAAAAACACCCAACAAACATTTTCTTTAAGCGTGTATCACACTAGGGGTGCATGTACACTGCACGATGATTCCTTGGAGCATTGGTCTCCTGATAAATGGGCAGTGAAAACACAGGCTGTCAATCAACTGACAAATGAGCAAAATGCTTGTTTATCAGGTGAAAATTGATCAATATTGGCAGTGCCTCGTCCTGTGTAAACAATGTATTCCCAATTGTTGTGCATCAGAAGCGCGGTCAGCTTGTCTAGACAGGTTATTAAATGACTGTAAGGCTGTGTGCCCACTATGCGTTTCTCAAGTGTTTTTGCCACGGAATTTCCGCAGCGAAAACGCTTAAGCTCTTAGTAATACGTGCCCCATGGTCCCCAATGATAATCCGCATGTGCTGTGCACATGCTGCGGAAATTTCCGCTGCTGATTATCATTGCGGAAAAATAAGAAGCATGTCCATTAATTTTGCGGACACGCAGCGTAATTGCCGCCATTGACTTGCATTGAATCACTTAATATCCGCATGACTCCATGTGCACATGTGGATATTAAGCGATTCAATGTGCGGATGGTACCCGGGTCTGGAGAAGAGGAGACTCTCCTCCAGACCCGGGACCATAGTACCTGTAAAAAAAAGAATTAAAAATAAAAAATAAACATATACTCACCTTCCGATGTCCACCGGTGTCCTGTATGATGCGTCCTGGCTCCCCGACGGCTCGTGATGGTCTAAAAGGACCTTCCATGACGTAATTTAGTCATGTGACAGGTCACGCGACCGCTGACGTCGGCGGTCGAGTGACCTGTCACATGACATGACATCATGAAAGGTCCTTTCACACCACCACGAGCTGTACAAGAGACCTGACGCAGCGGAGAAAAGACCGGGAGCCATCAGAGGTAAGTATAATGTTTTTTTGTTTTTTTAAATTTTTAATCTTTTTTTTCAACTATTAACTTGGTCACACTATATAAATCCATGCCGGTTGCTAAAATCGGTTGGAAAAGCGCTTGATAACCCACATGCAGAAATGCATGCAAAAACGCTTGACAAATGCTTCTACCTGGCAGGAAAAACGCATGTAAAATCTGCATGCGTTTTTTCCTGCTAGGAAGATGCAGAAAAAATCTGCAGCATTTCTGCATCGTGGGCACTTATCCTCAATTGGCAAATCTGAAGCAGATAGGTGGTTAATACTGCAAATTGGTTACAATAAACCCACCCTAAGGCTTAATTGACAAATAGATTTGTACACGTCAGAAGAATATGTCAGGAGCACTCTCTGATGTACAGTCATGCCGAAAGTGTTGGCACCCTTAAAATTGTTCCAGAAGATGAAGTATTTCTCCCAGAAAATTATTGCAATTACACGTTTATTTTCTTTGTGCATTGGAAAAACACAAAATTAACAGAAAAAAAGGCAAATTGGACATCATTTCACACAAAACCCCAAAAATGGTCCGGAAAAAACTGTTGGCACCTTTCCAAAATTGTGGGTAAACAACTTTGTTTCAAGCATGTGATGCTCGTTCAAACTCACCTGTGGCGAGTAACAGATGTGAGCAATATAAAATCACACCTAATACCAGATAAAAAGAGGAGAAGCTGACTCAATCTTTGCATTGTGTGTCTGTCTATGTGTGCCACACTAAGCGTGGAGAACAGAAGAAAGAGAAGAGAACTGACTTGAGAACCAAAATTGTTGAAAAATATAAACAAACAATCTCAAGGTTACAAGTCAATGTCCAGAGATCTTGATGTTCCTTTGTCCACGGTCCACAACATAATCAAGACGTTTACAACTCATGGCACTGTAGCTAATCTCCTTGGACGAGGACGGCGGAGAAAAATTGATGAAAGGTTGCAACGCAGGATAGTCTGGTTGGTGGATAAGCAGCCCCAATCAAGTTACAAAGAAATTCAAGCTGTCCTGCAGGCTCAGGGTGCATCAGTGTCAGCGTGAACTATCCGTTGACATTTGAATAAAATGAAACGCTATAACGCTATATAGACATAAAAGAGCTAGACTGCAGTTTGCCAAAATGTACGCGAGTAAGCCGAAATCCTTCTGGGAAAGTCTTATGCACAGGTGAAACCATGATAGAGCTTTTTGGTAAAGCACATCATTCTACAGTTTACTGAAAACAGAATGAGGCCTACAAAGAAAAGAACACAGTACCTACAGTCAAACATAGTGGAGGTTCAAAGATGTTTTGGGGTTGTTTTGCTGCCACTGTGTGCCCTGACTGTGTGCAAAGAATCATGAAATCTGAAGATTATCAAGGATTTTAGGTTGCAATTTAGTGCCCAGTGTCAGAAAGCTGAGTTTGCGTCCTGGGTCATGGGTTGAGAGACCTGGAGCAGTTTGCAAAATAAGAGTTGACCAAAATTCCAGCTGAGAGGTGGAAGAAGCTTGTTGATGGTTATAGGAAGCGACTGATTGCAGTTACTTATTCCAAAGGGTGTGCAACAATTTTTTCCAGGTACTTTTTTTTTGGGTTTTGTGTGAAATTATGTCTAATTTACCTTATTTTCTTTTGTGTTGTTACCATACTGGCAAAGGAAATGCCATATTTTTCGGACTACAAAACACATTTCTCCCTCCAAAATGTTATAATAAATAATATTATATATATACACATATACATACATACACACTCGCCACCCGGGCGTAGAATGGGCTCAATAGCTACATACATACACATAAGTGTGTGTATATTATATATATACAGTACAGACCAAAAGTTTGGACACACCTTCTCATTTTAATATTTTTCTGTGAAGTGAAGACCATTTCTGGTGACTACCTCTTGAAGCTCATCAAGAGAATGCCAAGAGTGTGCAAAGCAGTCATCAAAGCAAAAGGTGGCTACTTTGAAGAACCTAGAATATAAGACATATTTTCAGTTGTTTCACACTATTTTGTTAAGTATATAATTCCACATGTGTTAATTCATAGTTTTGATGCCTTCAGTGTGAATGTACAATTTTCATAGTCATGAAAATACAGAAAAATCTTTTAATGAGAAGGTGTGTCCAAACTTTTGGTCTGTACAATAAATATATATACATACACATACACACACACACACACACACACACACACACACACACACACATACAGTTAGGTCCATATATATTTGGACAGAGACAACATTTTTCTAATTTTGGTTCTAGACATTACCACAATGAATTTTAAACAAAACAATTCAGATGCAGTTGAAGTTCAGACTTTCAGCTTTCATTTGAGGGTATCCACATTAAAATTGGATGAAGGGTTTAGGAGTTTCAGCTCCTTAACATGTGCCACCCTGTTTTTTAAGGGACCAAAAGTAATTGGACAGATTATATAGCTGTAAATAAAATGTTCATTTCTAGTACTTGGTTGAAAACCCTTTGTTGGCAATGACTGCCTGAAGTCTTGAACTCATAGACATCACCAGACGCTGTGTTTCCTCCTTTCTGATGCTCTGCCAAGCCTTCACTGCGAGTATAATTTTTTTTGTGCGGCATAATGGGGATGGAGGTGCCATGCATACCAGGATGGGGATCAGGGGGTCCCATGCATACCAGGATGGGGATCAGGGGGTCCCCATGAACACCAGGATGGGGATCAGGGGGTCCCCATGCACACCAGGATGGAGATTCAGGGGGTGCCATACATACCAGGATGGGGATCAGGAGGTGCATGCCAGGATGGAGGGGTGCCATGCATACCAGGATGGGGATGAGGGGTGCCATACAAACCAGGATTGGGGGGATGAGGGTGTCATGCATACCAGGATTGGGGGATGAGGGGTGCCATGCATACCAGAATGGGGATGAGGGGTGACATGCATACCAGGATGGGGATGAGGGCCACGTATAACAGGAAGGAGGGGCCATATATACCAGGATGGGGATATTACCCCTATAAGTGTCAGCAGCAGACCCCCTCCTCCTTAACCGTGCATTATGACCACATTTTTTGCTTTTATTTTTTTTTTTATATTTTCCTCCTCTAAAACCTAGGTGCGTCTTATGGTCCGGTGAGTCTTATAGTCCGAAAAATAAGGTAAACATGTGTATAACTAAACATGTGTTTTTGCAATAATTTTTCTGGGAGAGATGCTTCATTTTCTGGAACAATTTCAAGGGTGCCAACTAGTGTTGCATGAACATGCTCAGATAACATATTATCCGAGCATGCTCGTGTGCTAACAGAGTGTCTTTGGCGAGTTGCGGCTGTCTGACAGCCGTGAGACATGCAGCCGCGGTGACGCGTACATATTTTTCGAGCACACCGAAGACACTCTGTTAGCACACAGGCATGCTTGGATAATATGTTATCCGAGCACGTTCGCTCAACACTAGTGCCAACAGTTTCGCCCATAAATGTATTCCTGACAAGTCCATAGGCACCCATGCACAGAGCTTATGCCAAAATCGTGATGTGAACTACGCTAAAAGGTGGGGAATTCATGAAGAATGGCTTTTTATACTGAAGTCTTGATCCTAGGTCTGCTAGAGTAAGATGCCATAAATTCACTAAGAGGCGGGAGCAGTTTAGGGCTCATTCTGACAGTGATTTTTCTCGTAGGCAAAAAAAGATTTTCAACAGTGTGTCAGTTTATCAAATTTCATCATTAAGCAAACATGAAAATCAGGCAGTACTAGAATGCAACTAACATGGCATCCTAGTGCTGTCCGATTGTTCAAAGACCCATAGACTTCCCTTGGTGAGTCTTATCATAGAATTAAATACAAACAGACGTCTCCAGTTTTTTTTTTTGTAGACCCATCACTCCCCAAAAAAACTCGAACATGACCATAAACTGTAATGAGTATGAGTTCTGTGAAAATCATAGATACCTAGGCGTCAGAGTAACAAATATACTCCAGTCATGAACTCATTAGACTAATGTTAGCCAAACCAAACAATATTGACTGGGTCGGCCGACACTCTAAAGAATATGGGAGCCCTGGACAGTTTATCGTTGGGGAAGATAGCAATCTGGCATGTTTGATTTCAGACTGCCAATTCATTTGTTCTACTGGAGAAAAAAGAATCCAGAATCAAATGGCCGATCGACAGGTTCTGTGTATAGGAAAGCCGGCCAAAATGGCTGTTGGTTGAAAGATCGGCCAAAGTGGGCCATTGTTTTAGAAGAATGAGACTTCCATGAAAAACGTATCAACACCCCAAAAAAATGTGCACATTACAATTAGAAAAAGTTAAAGAAACCTTGTTCATCTGAGCTCTGTAGAGTGTAATTACTCCAATCATGGATCCTTGTATGCCACTAGCAATCAGTGACTGAATAAGCTTCACTGTAAAGTTGGCTTCCTCCACATTATGGAAGCTGGTATTCCCCTCCACCTGCAAACACAATTGTAACTTCTATAAACCCAAGTATCCAGAACTGTCATTCTGAGCAACATCTCCTAGATATACAAACTATGTCCCTATATACTGTACATACAAATATATGCTAGCATGTGTTTTCTTTGTAAGACCCTTACCAGTTTATTAAGGTGTGACATACATAATCATATTTAAATTGATCTATAATGATAACCCTTCGATAACTGTATTAAACTGAATAAAGCTAACAAAGCAAACTCAAACTAGTCAGTACACATTGAGGTTAATAGTTGAAAAAGATGTTGGATTTGATGATCATCTCATTTCATTAAAGGGGTTTTCCACGTTTACTTTTTTTTTTTTCCTCTTTTAGCCCAAATGCTTGTTCTGTGTAAAAATGACAAGATCAGCCTTACGTACCCCACGCTGCTCTAGTGCGGTCAAAACTGTAGCACATGACCACTGCAGCCAATCATGAACGCTGAGCCCATTGATTGGCTGCAGTTGTCAAGTGCTGTAGTTATGATGTCACCACAGCGGCCATGTCCACAAAGAGCAGGGCAACAGAGTGGCAGCACTGTAGCAACAGGGTATAAGTAAGGCTGATTTTACATTTAGCAAGCCTTTAGATTAAAAAAGAGTAATTCCCGGAATTGAATGTTATCCCTATCTATAGGATAGAGGATAACTGACTGACTTTAGCTGGGGGTCCCAGCTGTTAGACCCCCAGTGATCAAAGAACTGGCTTTGCAGAGCCTTATGTAAATGGAGCGGAGATGTGAATGCTCCAACTCTGCTCTGTTCATGGTCTATGGGACTGCCATAGATAGCCGAGCGATGTACACAAATTGCTCTATCAGTCCCATAGACGTGCTCACCTCAGCACCATTTAAGACAGAACTCTACAATCAGTCCTGTTCTAATCCAGAGCAACATTCTTGAGATTGATGGGGATCCAACTGCTATCCTATTACTTGAGGATAACTTTCAAATAAACCCCTTTAATGAAAAGTTGAATGAAATGTCTTACTCAGATTATGGTACATTGAGGTATCTATGAATCTAAACTGTGTCTGAATTATGCTGATTTTTCAAAATATCGCCTACTAGTGGTTACAGGGGTCTCTAATGACCCCCTAAGGAACCCAACTTTCCAGCAAAAGTCAGGACCGAACTTCCAGGTTGTGCGATTTTGGCAAGCAGAGTGGGATCCCACAAGTCTCCTCAGCCCTCATCACTGGAAAAGTGTGAGATCTCAATGTATAAAGGGATTTTGCCGCTTGCACTAACCCAGCCCTGCCGCATACTTTACTAAGCAGTCACCAAACAGTAACTGCTCTAATGTTACCATTTCCGTAACCGCTTAGTAAGGAAGGCGGCAGCGCTGGGTCTGTGTAAAGAGCGACAACATGCAAGATCTCACTGTTTCATAGTGAGGAAAGGTTTGGAGGCTTGTGGGATCCCACTCTGCATGCCCAGATCCTACAATGCAAAAGTTTGAAACTGACTTTTCCTAGAAATTCAGGTTCTTTAGGGGGCATTAGGGACCACTTTGTTAATAGAGGCTATGGAGAAAAATCACCAGTCTAGGACCTACCACTCTTAAATGAAAAAGGCAGCTCCACGTCTGTGATGTGTATGAAGGGGGATTGCCATGTGGCCCATTTCAATAGCTAAGCCAGCCCCCTTCTCCATCTTCACATCAGCTGTGACAGAGGCTACTGAAAGGAGAAAGTCAGCCAACCCCCTCCACATAGACACAGGGAGAGGGTGGAAGCTTTCTCGTATGTCAAAACAAAGTTGGAAGTGAAGCTGCCAGGACTCAGCACTGGCTCTGATATTTTGGCTCATGGAAAATTTCTTAATTCCAGTATATTAGTAAATGTCATTTTTTTTTTTTTCACTGTACACGCATTAAAACAACCCCTAGAAAACTCCTTTAAATAACATCCAAGTATATTACTCAGCAGTAAATAAGCACACCTTTCCCTTTATGCATACCTGCTCTGAGCCATTTGCATTATAAAAGCATAGTGTGGGTAACCAGTCCAATAGGGGCTTTCTGTCTCCATCTGATATTCCATTGAGAAGAGTCCCTTCATAAAACAGTTCATTAGCTACAGCACTAATAGAGGGATGACAGCGATACTGTGTCCTCAGCATAACAGCTGCATGGCCCTGGAGATCAAGACAGCCAAGTGATGGGAAATTATACAGAATTTCATGATTTCCATTAATTCCAACATGAATATGGGAAAATAGGACAGATTTTCAGTTAAATCGCTTCAAATTACTGCAAAAACTAAAATCTCCCCCAAAATGAAACGCAACTTGGAAAACTAATGCTTTTATTATTAAAGTTTTTCAAAAGGATTCTCATTGCAACATAAAGAAGGTATGAAATGCAATGAACATTTGATTACAGTATATAAAACAGGTTATAGGGAATCAGTCACCAGGTTTTTGCCACCTAATTTGAGAGCATAATGTAGAGACAGAGACTCTGATTCCAGTGATGTGTCACTTACTGGGCAGCTTACAGTAGTTTTAATTAAATCACTAATTAATTAATTATTACTTAATATCAGTAGGAGATTATCATTAATCCTAAACCTACTACAACTACAGCCCAGTAAATGATCACAGGATTCAAGGTCTCTGCTCTTAGATGAGGGTAGCAAAAACCTGGTGACAGATTGCCGTTATGGCTATGTGCACATCACATCTTTTAGACCTGGACTTACCTGCACCGTTTTTGAGGCAGAAGATACTTCAGGAAAACGAAGGTGGTGTTTTTCCTAAAGTGTCTTCTTTGACGTTTTTTTTGTCATTTTCGCAGCAGCTTTACAGGCGACATCTTTTTTTAATCTTGCATATAGGACATTGTCGGCAAGTGAAAGCTGCCTGAAGAATGGTCAGGTCAACTGGCTGCTTCTTTCCAAAATCATCATCACACCTGTCCATAGGATGTGTCTGCTACTATATCGAGTCTATTAACGGGTTCTTGCAACAATTGTAATAATCGACCCAGTTAGGTCCGCAGGTCCATACGCAGCTCTGCAAGTATCGCGGACAAGTCTTGGAGCTGCCTGTGATTGGATGAATTGCTCTCATCCGTAAGACGGACAAGAATCGTACATACTGAGTTTTTTTTCACAAGGGCTAAGGGTAGGAGTGACAAATCACTTGTGTGCACTAGCACCTAGGCGAATATTAGTGAGTGTGCGGTCTGTATGTAGTCCCTTATGCTTAAATGAAGATGAGCTGCATCGTCACACACAACCTGAGGCTAGGCTGGTGCTGTTTTTGGAAGTAAGCAGCCATGTCATTTTCTATCAGAAAGACTTCCCCCAAGGAAATGTTAGATACATATCAGATGCCACTAAGTGGTATGTGTCACCTACAGGCTCCTACATTTAAAAATAAATAATATATGATGCACAACATACGCCGCTTACTTACAGTTTCATATATTACATTTATTATAAAAGGCGCTATATAATTCTTCATACTTCTGTAGCTGGACCCAGGAAGATCAGGAGTTATCTAGTGCACCTGAATTACAGGTGGTGCACTATGCCATGTATCACTATCCCCAGCCTTGTGTGAAGAACTTTTAACCATAAAGTAATTACCATATGAAAAGATCCTGTCCATTTATGCCTTGATGGGGGAATCCTGATTTGACAAATAATATTTTTTCTCTAATTAAAAGTTAAATTGCTTTTTTAAGATTGTAAGATCTCTTCTGGCAGCTATGCAATATAAACTTTATTTTTTTTGCTTCCACTGAATAAGAATCGGTCATACAGTGGATACACAGGTAATTTCACACTTACATCCTGCTCCTGTGCATGCCAAGAACAGGTCATTACAGTAGGGTATGGTCACACAACCTTATTTTCGGTCCAAGTGCTGTCTGTGAGAAAAAGTGGCCTCGCACAGACAACTCTCGGATCAAAAACATACATATGCCAGTTTTTTACAGATGCATTGTAATTTTTAACATAGGAAACTGTATTTGGTCTTTAAAATTTTATTGACTGCTGATGAATAAAAACAGATGCCGTACAGATGGAAAAAAAGGACATATGGACGACCTTACAGGAGAACCATCTGTTTTTATATGGATGAAAATTGGACACTTTTTTATACGCTCAGGAGAACTTAGCCTTATGGTGATATATGGTGATGTAACGACTATGTAATAAAATTTATTAAAAGAAAATCTGAGATTGCATGTTTATTTTTCCATTGTTATTTCATATATTTTATTACCATTTTTAACCCCGCAATGGGATCTTTACTATATTATAATGTTTTTACATAATATGGTATTTGCATATTTTGTTAGATCATGACAACGGGTGTATGATACAGTTGCTGTTCTGGTCTTGATGATGGGGACACAGGGGCAGCGCTCATAAGATTAGTGTGTCTTAATAGTACGCCACATGACAATACTATTACGGCAATAATTGCTAATGTAATAAAATCAGATCAATGACCAGTACGATCCGCGTATCTCACAATAAAATACAGCTAACGATCCCCAAGTGAGTTTCTATATAAACAACAATGCAGAGTAAGAGAAACAAATGCAGGTGAATAGAGCGGTCGGAGGAAACATACCATTAGGCAAAGACGATTGAAGAGAGTTTGTTCCAGCCCATACTCATGGGAAGCCTCAGAGCCTTGGAGGGTGGGAGAAAGCTGCTTTGGGTCGCCAACCAGGATCAGCTTTTCACACTGAAATCTGAACGTACAAGGAAGGGCTAAATCTACACAATGATACACAAGTATGTCGCTATACATTACATCTATAGCTTACATACAGCTGAGCTTAGCTTTACAGTCTCTGCCTGTTGGAGGCATGGAAATCTAAAGTTGATGGGCTTCCTCATTCTAGTGACTGGTAAGGTCCAAGATTTTTTACTGTTCATTTGCTTCCTAAATGCAAAGTTAAGCAACTTTTTAAATAGTCTTTATTAAAATTTTGCTGCCTTAGAGTGTCTGTAAATCCTTTATAGAGCCGATTAATCTGCAAAAATGTTTCAAATCTGGCAGAGCCCCTGCTCTTAATGGTTCTGTTTGCTTTCCCCTCCCTTCCAGTGTTAGAGACAATAGCAAGGAGGAGGTTGTATACAGATAGTCCCAATGAGGAAATGTGAGAGAGTATTTACATTCTCAGGGCAGAAAAAAAATATTTAGAGGAAGTGACCACAGGATAGAAGCTGTACTGATATATATGCTAATGAAAACAGCAGTATCCTGGATATACACAACCTTCACATCCAGCCTTTATTACTGAGACATTCCAACAAGATAAGAAAATTATAATTGGTACTGCATATCCGGGGTTTAAAAAAAAATGACAGAATCAATATGGCAGAATGAGGATTACAGTGTGAAACAGTCCAATATTATTAACTAAAGATAACTACTAACATATGTCAAAATAATTGTTCATAGCCTTCCAGATGAATATTAGGAAAGAATATGATAAGGCAATTCCTACACAGTGTAAATTTCCCTAAAGTCTGTTAATCAGAGATGCAAGTATGTGAAATTAACTCACAAGGTTTTATTGTATGTCTAATAGGGGCCACAAATGCAAATGCATATTGTAAATGCTTTACCAGTGCCCTGATTGCCACTATGAGATAATGTCTCTGGTAGATTATCATAAATGTGCTATACTGTGGCCATGTGTATGTTACCTGGCGATTGGAAGCAAAGATGATGGCTCGGTCATCTGACTGCATTCATCAAGAATCACAACTGGGAACTTCAGATTACTCAAGCAAGTGAAGGGGCACGCTGCACAAGTTGCACCAACCACACGGACCTGGTGAAATGCAGGAGGATTAAAAACATTGCAAATGCAATTACACGTTGATGAAAAGCATGTCAAGAATAAATGCAATTTGTAATGGATACCAAACACACTCAAAGAAGACCACCACATACCTGTCTAAGCAAATGCTTATTAGTGCCCAGTTTATGTAGCTCAATGCTTTTTCGAACATATGCCTTTTCTCCAGGGGTTAAGTCTTCCTTTAATAGTGCCTGGAGTTCTTTAAGTTGTTCACTTTCATTCTCAGACCCAGCGTGTAAGCTTCACATTGAGGAAATTGCAAAATCAATAGTATCAAAATATACATCCTTGTCATTTTCTAAAAATACATTTTGGGTGGAAAACCCCTTTATTCACGGTGTACAGTATGTATAATTCTCTATACTGCTCAATTAAGAAGGATATGGAGTAGATTTAATACATAGTAAAACATGTATCGGAAGATGATTAGACTAGAAACAAACTCAATCTTGTTGCACATAATAGTTATAAAACTATTGTTGTGGTATTTTTATAGTATGTATAGATATGTTTTTGCTATATTTTACTATTCTAGTAAAATCTAGGGTATTGTTAGGCAACGTAAGCTCTGCAGTCAATTATTGGCTATTGTGCTGCTGCGCACTCACTTCTGTGAGTAGCGGCTGTTGATTGGCTACGGGGCTCACATCGCATAGCAATACCATGAGAACCCTGACTCCGACATTTCTGGAGTAGCACCGGTGCTACAGGCAGGCTTGGACTGGCCCACAGGAGAAAAGGTGAATTCCCCGGTGGGCCTCTGTGCAGGAGTGGGCCACCACTCTCTTATATGAGCAGTACGTGGCACAAGATACTTGAATCACTATGTACAGACAAAGCGTTCTATTCACTTGGCAATCTACCCAATTAATTGTTCTCTAAATTTGTGAATGAGAATAATGTCACATATCGGTGAAAAGTGGGGCCCTGGAGTTGGTTACTGGTGGGCCCTTGGCACACCAGTCCAATACTGGTGTGAGGGGTGTGGGGAGATTGTCTACTACACTACCCTATAGAACTGCACTGTTTTAGTCGTCTGAAAATGTGTGTTATTTTCAGGTGTGGCCATTAAATGGCAGTGGAGATACTGTTTAAGATTGCATTACCCTTATGGTAGTCGGGGCACATAGAGCGTTAACTGGTTTGGGGCCCGCCCTTAGTGAGTGAGGGAGCACTGGGAGTTTAATTTCCGCCATTTTAGTTCAGTTGAGTGAGGGACAGTGATTAGTAAGGACGTGTCAGGAGGACACAGGAACCAGTGCAACAGAAGGGTGTGTGTGGGAGCCAGTGTAAAAGGAAGCAAGTGTTCTCAGCAAAACTACAGTGAGACAGTGTTCTCCGGACACAGGCGAGTTGGGGGACCTACAGTGAGGAAGAGACGTTTGAGGAACCTTTCTAAGAGAGGTGGTGGGAACGGTCCTAGTGCTGGATAGGCCCGAGAGCTGCAGTCAGATGGACGGAGACAGAGAGGTCTGGGCACGAATAAAAAGAAGCTAGTGGGAGAAGCTCCCTTACTTCTGTTCCCGAGGAAAGATTGGTCTGAGTACAGTTCCACGGCGAAACACATCGACCCGGGTGGCGCTGCATTAGCAATTTGAAGGTCCTCTGCCTGAACTGTGAATTGTAAAGTTTGCCACAAGTATAGTGCTGTAACTGGTCTCCTCCTTCAAAAAGCTAAAAAAGAGTCGGCACTCGGGACGGCGGGTCAGAAGTGAGTATGGAGGCTCCCTCCACAGAGTCATCACAGCACACACACCCAGGGATTCTCAGAGTCCCCATTGTCTGTCTGTAGCGGGCCAGGGTGAAGATCCAAACACTGAAACTGACATGCTACTCGCCACTGATAACCACCCTGCCCCCTGTTACACTGGCTAGAAGTGAATATATTGTTTGTTTCTTAAATTATTTTACAATGAAGGGCACTTTATATAAAAGTGGTTGGTCCAGATAGTGGACAGCCCCTTTAAAATTGGCAAAACGTCAATATTATGGCAACCATGAATAGAATTGCTCAAAGGCTATAGCTCACCTGTGCGGTAGGATGGGTTTTGCGATTTTTCTTATGCTTCCAACTCTAATAAACTGGTCAAACCCGAGATTTAGTAATCTGTAATAAAAAAAACAATGTGAAATGTGTATCTATATAAGCCAGGTAGGACGCTGCTGTTGATTTGCTAATTTGGATATAGGTTGTCATCAGAAGCTGTGGAGCCTCAAGTGTTCAGCTTTAACGGGAATATGTCAGCAGGATTTCACACACCAAACTATTTCTATATACATGTAGCGCTTTCAAAAACAAGTCCAGCAATGCCTTTACATGGCCAGTCCATTCCTCCAGTACGGAGAAATCAGAGTTTAAATTTATATGTAAATGGGACTGAAGGACTATTTGTAGATCTGAAGCCTCTGTCACTCCAGCTCTATTTTTTGGCCAGAGCCGCCTCCTACTGCTTGATTGACCGCTTCTTTGCCTGAAGTCACACAGTATAGAGGCTGTCAGTTAAGTAGGAGGTGGCGGCGCTGGGCGGAGAGTGGAGGTGGAATAGCAGAGGCTTCAGATCTACCATAGCCATTTTCATATCAATTCAAAAACAGATTTCTCAATAATGGACCCAACCTAATCCCTCTCCTCCTTTATGTGGTGTTTTAGATTAAGTAAGGCAATGTAGTGCCTTTGTGTAGTCTACTTTCACGCCTTTGTGCTACACAACAAACACTGGCATTTTCTAAACAAGAGATCTGAAAAAAAAAATCTAGAATCTTTACCTTTTAATATAAGTGAATATATTCCCATTAAACATTTTAATTGTTGCAGATAGTGACAAAATTATGATCAAAGTATATAATATTTAACAATTAAAGCATTATACAACAGTCTTTTTTATATAATTTATAACATATAGGACTAATGCTGCTATTTTAAGTCAATCATTATATAGTGTATATTTAGTAATAAATACATACATACATACACACACACACACACACAACTGTGATGCAGTGGAATGACACGTGATGCCTGGCGCCCAATCAGCAAACTAACAAAAAACACCAAAAAAACTTTAAACATGTTTTTTTTTTTTTTTTACGGAGATGCCAGTTGCCACACCATAGTTTAACCTACAGTGAACAATGGATGTTTTATGCTTTGCATTCTTAACATTTACACTTGTTCACTGGGAAACGATTGGAGATTTGTGGTTTTGCTGATAATGGTCATGCATCTATGATATCTTGTTATATTCAAAGTCAGGTCTGATGTGTGTGTTACACTTACTGAAGTGAACACGAGCTAACCATAATCATCAACTATTACCATTGAATAAATATGTTTTGTTAAAGGGAGGATTTGTCTAAATAATAATAAGCGTGTCTGTGTGGCACAATTCACAAATTTTACATACCCCAGAAGAACGCGATCAACTGCTACATTTGTGGATGAGGAGATGAGCAATTTCCAATGGACTGAACCGTGTTCTTCAGGAGGATTGTGGGTTTCAAAAAGATGAACCAAGAACAAAACCACCACGGCCAGCAAGTAACTTTTTCCAGCTCCAAAAACCCCTGTTTTACGATAAACATGTATAGATTATTTTATTATTCCATCATGCAGAATTGATTCAGGTAAAGGCTATCTTGTTGTAAATTTTGCTTTTCTGCTCTAGAAATAGGTAAGCAGAATTGTGACAAGATCTGTTGCACGACTGACACTAGCGGCACCCAAATGACCATCCATTTTTCTATACATGACAGCACTGCAGCACAGACAAACTTAAAGGGGTCATCACCATTCAGATAATCTTGGACCCCTGGCGCAGTTTATTATATAAATGTGGCACCCCTGAGGGTTCAGTCGCCACAGGGGTACTGCACCTCAGAACGAGGTGTGGTATCTCCTCTCCCAGGTAAGGATGGAGTACTACACAGGATCCCAACCACACTCAACACTACACCACTCCAGTTCTGAAGGGGGCCTAAAGCACCATAGTGCTGCCCCAGGCCTGAATGGAGGAGTTGGGGGGAACCAAAGTTAGGGGGAACCACGTAGTGAGTGAGAGTGGAGGAAGCATTT